>NW_027278868.1:102500-702500 GCF_046629955.1 Centroberyx affinis
GATAGTACGCCGCGCTTGTTGCTGGTAAATATTGACGAGCCTGGGAGAGAAATTAGCTGGGCTAGGATCTAATAACGCCTCCACACACAGTGAAAATGAGACTGTTCTTCCTGTAATCCCTCTCTGCTGTCAGCGGCGATGTACAGTCAGATCATTAACTGTATTTTCTGCCCTGTGGTGGGAATGTTATATCTATCCTGTTCTCTGTAGTGAGCCTGTTACGATGTGGATCTGTGTTCTGATTCTGTCGCGCTCCCTGTTGATGTGTGTCCTGGTTCTACCAAGACCCCGGGCCCCCGCCCCCCTAAGGTTTTAATTTTACCGGGTTAAGGCCGCGATAGACTTGATTGATGGCACGTCTTACACAAGAAGGCAGAGAGATAGAAATCCACATTATCCGTCTCTGAAAGCCTGACACCCCTCCAAGAGCATGTTATCAATCACACCGAAACATCATAAAATCCTCCTCAAGTTGTCCTGTAAAAATCCTCACAAGCCATTAGAGGATAACAGAGCCAGGAGGAGGAATAGCAGCAGTTGGACAAACAGGGATATCTTTTCTTTGGTTTTTCATTGTAAAGATGTCAGCAATGGAGAGAATAGCTCTCTCATGCGAGTTGTATCCATCAAAAAGTAAAATGATGGAGAAGAAAGAAAGCAAGCCGGTAGGATAGCCAATGATTACTTTAAAAGAACTGATGGGATGAAATAACCTGAAATTATATTTACGATCAAAGACAGGACATGACTTGAAACACTATCTTCATCTGTCATGTAACAGTCATTCACATGTGGTTTGAAGAAAAACAGACTGAAATGAGGCTGAGGAGCAGTCATAGGCTATCTACAAAATGTACTTTGCTTCACTGTACTGGAAACACATCCTCTGCCCATAGACAAAAGATCTTTTGACGAGGGCTTTTCTGAGCTCCTTTCAATTTCTCAGGGATGAGTCAAAGACAACAGCTGGGTGGAAGATTTTCTAGCTCTATCAATCATCTTTAATGGAGTGAGGGACAGCTAGCTGACAGAGACGAATCCTGATGGCTTTCTGAAAAAGTAACATGAGTCTGACAGTGATGAGGATATGAGGGGAGATCGCTCTGGTTGCAATGAAAGCTACTTAACATAACAAAATGTGTATGTAGGCTATAGGTTGGACATGTTTTACAATATCTACTGTGCAAACTATATTGTCCATGATAATGAGCCACACTTATTTGCATCATAATTGCTTCTTAACATCAAGCAAACATGAAGCGTTAAATGCAAAGGCTAATCTGCAATATGCTTAACTCACAGATCTGTGAATATAAGCATGCTTCTCTTTTGTGCACACAAGTCCTCCAAGGAGAAGAAGAATGTTTTTTTCCATTGTGTTTTGTTACAGTGCTCAGTTGATTAGGTTCAAGCACTTGAAATGTGTTCACCCTGATGTTGCACCTGTATCACAGCAGTGACAAGGCAGTCGAAGTGATTTTGCTTTTCTTATCTCTCAAAACTTCCAGACAGGCTTCATATCCAGTGTTTTGTTACTGAGCTGAATTGATTAGGCTCTCCCCCATGTTTCAGTCTCACAACAGTTTAATGACAATTTCTGTGAATTTTCAATGTGATGGAACTATTTCAATTAACACCTCTTGTTTTATTTTCAATACTTCCCTGTCTTATGTGGCTCTCTATCCCTTTCTTTTCTTTGATGGATTGTTTTTTTTTTATATCATCTATATGCAGCTTCTTTCTTCTAAATGGATACACAACATTTTGACTGCTAAATCCAAATTTGGAGCAAGTGAGCTCAGTTGAAAAAATGGGGCATTGAAAATTGCGCATCACATGACCTCTATGATGCAGACAGGAGGTGGGACATTTTCAAGTGAAAGGATGCATAAATCCTCACTCCTGTCATTGACTCATCTATGCTTGTTGAAATGGCCAATTGAAGTCACCTTCTGAATTGACCAAGCTGGTGACCTGTCATTCAGGTCGGTGAACACGTGAAAATGAACGTGTGTATCGTCCCTGTGACGCACTATGCTAAAATAAATTGTCTTTCACAAGGTTTAATGAGGTAAGACATTAATTGAGCTTGTAGACTCGCCAAAACACATGGCATCTCTTTAGGTATGATGTAAATGAATTGAGCCGTTGCTTGGAAAAATTCCTTGGTACATCTTTAAATCAAGCAGGACAGACAGTTTCTTGGACAGCGGGGAAAAGTCTACTCTGCACTCCCCCAGAACAGGTGTGGAGTGAACTATGTTCTCCACAGCCTCGTAAAGCCAGCCAGGTTATGGAAAATTAAATAATGCACTCCTCTAGCTTCCCTGCTTCCCACTGGAGCCCTTCCTCCCCAGACACTTCCTCTCATCACTACCAAGTATGGCTGATCTGTTACCTATGAGCACCTTGGGAACCCAGCGAGTAAAAGCATATGGAGTTCTGTGTTTCATCTCACCGGTTGCAGAATGATATTGTAGATGATAGTTCACCATTTCAGCGTTCCTCACGTTCACGGTTGCATAAACTACAGTGAGTGTGAACCTCTTACTCTGAAGTTCCTGGGTTTGTTACTGTGCATCCAGTATCAGAGAGAGTCCCTACAGCCTGGAAGTTTGTCCATACTGCCCGTAAATGGAGAAGAAAATGCAGAACTGATCTGGCTGATTGCCACGATCTTGGATGTCACCGCCACAGATTAAATTTACCTGCTTTACTTAGACCTCTTCACGGAATGGGTGGAGTACCACAGATGCATCCTGGATATTTTGTGTGTATTTCTGTGTGTGCATGTGTGTGTGTGTATGCGAGAGAGAGAGAGAGAGAGAGAGAGAGAGAGAGAGAGAGAGAGAGAGAGAGAGCGAGAGAGAGAGAGAGGTTTCCAAATGTGTTTTCTAATTTCAAATTTGATTGCAAATTGGGTTGTGAAGCTTGGTGAGATGAACGCACTTCACTAGATGTGGGGTAAAACTTGACGGTGAATACATTTTTCCACTTCCATTATTTAGACAACTAAAAGCAGATCTGAGTTTTCATAAGTGGAGATATGACTCAGATGCAATTTGGCCGTCAATTTATTTTCTCATTTAAGTGGGATTTCAGCATTATTCCCTGAAGATTCCTGCAGAATGGATGCCTGCAACATTACAAAGACAGCCTCAGATCCTCATTAACTAAGTATGGCATTTACATTCACCTCAGCAAGGAAGCCATGCCAGCTCACTACCCTGTTGTTCACAAAGAAACATCAAGGCTTCCACAGTCAAAAGCAACAAATGTGAACAATGGCCGAATATTAAAAATGTGGGTTTTTTACTTTACAAATTCCATTAGTAATTCTGAGTAATATTATTACACATAAATATAATTAAATTATGAGGTGAAAATGATTAAACTGAAACTGCAGTTACACAGTCTAGCCAGTGTTGTGAGTCTGTCCTGATTTTGATGACTCGTGACTCAACTCGGACTTGAATATTGATGACTCAGACTCAGACTCCAACTTCACCTTCACCTTCAAATTCAAATTCAAATGTATTTGTCACATACACAATCATACACAGTACAATGCGCAGTGAAATGCTTTAGGTACCTGTTCTGGCTCAGATAGTGTGTAAAACAACAAGACTAGGTCAAAACCGAGTATATGGCTAGACCGTGTATGAGTGTGCCACCTGCCACAGCCGACCAATGGTGTAACTAACTCCGCTGTAGACTGCTAATACAGAATAATAGTCCATACATCCATACTGATCTCCGTTCCAGCGCGTCCCGTCTCCTCTCTCCGCCGTTGTCCTCTCCACCGCGCCCACAACCCGCATTGATCCAAGCGGCAGTCGCTCTGGTACCCATCGGTGCCAAAAATGCTGTTCGCCGGACACCCGGCGACGCATCGGCGTCGGGACCCCGCAATCTCGGCCGGATCACCGGGAACAAACCGGCCGGGAACCATGGCCCTGGGAAACTCCGGGAAGGTCGGAAGCAAGCGCTCGGTGTGTCGAAACCTCCATGCTTGTCTGTGTCTCTCTCTCCGCTGACAGAACAGAGGGCTGTCAGGTGGACTGAGCTCGCGCATATGCATCGAAATAAATGGCGATATGATATAATTGTATAGATTCTACTTTAGCTTCAGCTTACATGCATGATATTAGTCAGCCTGCTTACTGTGTGGGAGAAACGGATATAAACGGCACTAAAGATGACTGAGGTGAACTCCTGGGGGAGGTAGAATGGGCGACATTTGATTGTCAGAAGCTCCAGGTTGGGCGAGCAGGAATGTGTGAGAGAGACGACGTTCCTGTTATCGCACCAGTTGTTGTTAACCATCAGGCATACTCCACCTCCCCTCGACTTGCCAGACTCTCCTGTTCTGTCCATGCGATGAACTGAGAGGAACTCCGCTGGTTGAACGGCGTGGTCCGGTATCATGGGGATCAGCCATGTCTCGGTGAGACAGATGATATTGCAGTCCCGTATGTCCCTCTGGTATTTGATCCTGGCTGAGTTCGTCCAGCTTGTTCTCCAGGGACTGGACGTTGGCTAGCAGGATACCAGGCAGTGGTGGACGGTGTGCCCTGTTCCTCAGTCTGTTCCTGATGCCAGCTCGTTTTCCTCTGGGCCTCCTCCACGACCTGAAACCAGCGCGTCCCTCGTTGTTGTTGTCGGCTCTCCACAAGATCTCGCTGGGCCAAGTTGGATCGGGTGCCAAACTTGTAGAGAGGCGGTGTGAGTACTGTATTCCAATATTTATAAGTGTCTTTTTGTCGTATGTGATAAGACATAGTGCAGGCGGAGCTAGCAAGTTGAATATAACTGTAAACAAAACAATATACAAACAAATGACCGGAGCAGGTACGACGGCTGCCGCACTCACCGGTGCCATCTTGCCTCACAGTCCTATTCAGTATCCATTCAGTATACCTTAGATCATCACCTTAGACATAGGCTACACATCTTTTCAGTGTTACTCTAAATTTGTACCTGATCATCTGGGTGGTTAACAATATAAGTTTACATGTAAATTTAGGCTATGAAAATGTATCTTACAACATGACCAGATAGGATGATGGATGAAGATGGCTCCACCACATACTGTGAACTTTATTTCCATGGATGTTACGTTAACTGGCGTGAAAGGTAGTGCCAAATAGGGCTGGACGATATGCAAAAAAAATCATATTGCGATTATTTTGACAGATATTGCAATTGCGATATGAGTCACGATTTTAGTGGGAATGGTAATTTTTGAATTTCATTTTCACTGAAAAAAAATATAAAAATGATGATGATGTGATTTTTGCTGGGGTCTGTACCAAACAAGCATGTTCCCTTACGTCTGGAGAATATGATTTCTAGGCCGGGGCATCTCTGTAGCACCACAATGCTTCATTTAATGGTATGCTGTGACACATTATACCTTTATCAAAAAATTGCAGCTCCTGCGATTTGGATATTGCACTTGGCTATATTGCGATTTCGATAATATTTTGATTAATTATTCAGCCCTAGTGCCAAATGTAAAATATGTAAAGACAATCAAGGACTAGGACTAGGGCAACCTCAAATTGCAATCGGCATCAGTCTAGGATGCACCCCAAAAGGTTTTTACTTTGAGGTTTGAACTAGCAAGCGTATTCATGTCATATTAATATCACATTAGCTGACTAACGGGCTAACATTAACTAGATATCTAGCCGATTAGGTCACAGATATTAGCTGGTTACTTGTAACACTGCCTCATAGTAGATGTGAGGTTTTTAATGAAGCTTTGTCATCATCTATAGTCCCATGTGTTTGAGCCATTAGCCCACGTTTCCAATCTATTACACTTACACTTACACAATCACATAAACTGTGCTCACCCTGATGTTGCACCTGTACCACAGCAGCACAAAGACAGTCAAAGTGATTTCCCCTCTCTTCTCTCCCAAAGCTTCCAGACTGAATCATATGCTTGGTAGAAGTCCTAAAATGAACATCTACTAGATTATGCGATGCACAAACAGTGGTGCCCGGTGCTATATTTCAGCCCCCTGTTAAGACCTCTTTAGGGAGGACATTTCATTTAACAGGCTTAATATTCAGGCTGTAGCATCTGCTGCTGTCCACCCCACTACTGGGCTTCCTCAGCCCCTGTTGAAATATAACAGTTAATACCTCATCTATCTCTCCTTGCAGCCTGCCACTGCTTTAGGCTGGGCCTATGTGGGACAAAACATTTATTCATCTTCTCTGAGTGTCTTGCTCAGAGAAAGCTTCCCCCAACAGCCACTCCACCAAGTCTGCACCGCTAATGAAGATAACTTTGAGCTGTGGCTGGACGGCATCCCTCTGAACTCATACTGGGAACAAGGAGTGAGAGAGCAAGAGACAGAGAGAGAGAGATTGAGAGAGACAAAGGAGAGGGAGCGAGTGTGTGCGTGTGTGTGTGTGTGTGTGTGTGTGTGTCCGTGTATGTGCATGCGTGTCAGTCTGGAGCAGTCTGAATTAGTTACTCAGCTGTAACCTTGGCTCTGCCATTGTTGAAGACACCTCTGGCTCGTCCTCTCAGGGCTTCGTTCCCACATGCATTAAGGGACTCGGCAAAGCCCTGCTTACTCTCCCTGGGCTTCTCCCAGGCAGCCTGAAAACCAAGGGCTTTCAATCGCTCCCTCAGACACAATGAATACCTGCTCTGCTCTCATTACAATACCCTGCTTTTCAGAAATAGTGTCAGCTGCAATTTTCTCTCCTAATTATTTTCCGCTCCTCTGAGGGTTAGGTTCAGGACTGGAGCCAGAGGAGGCAGCACAGGGTGGGCAGGAAGGGGGGGGTGGGGTGGGGGGGATGAGCTGGATTCTACCTGCCAGAATATGGAGGAGTCTGAATATCAGTACATAATCTAACAGAGGGGAATACAAAGATGTCAGTGTCAGGGTAGGCCCACACTTCACCCCCTTGTCAGTGTGGGCATTACTTGCCAGCCCATTGAGACATTTGACACTTGCGGCCAATACGTAGGCAGAACTGAACTTTACCAATACTCTCTCACACTGAGAGTTACAGTTTGCACACAAAACCGAAAGCATTCCTCAAAGTATTAAGCCACATATTCCCCCTCACCTATTTTTTTGTGGTATCCATGGCAACAGCATATTCCCTCTCTCTCCACAGCACTTTCAGAGCTGGATACTGATCCAAGCCCCTCCCCAATTCCACCTCTGTGATTTACGACACCATTTTCTACTCAACTAATTTCACTGAAGGAGATAATGACATGGATTAGTTCCTAATCAAGTGCCAATCAGAGATCCTGGCTGAACTAAATGTCAGGTAGAAGCTGTTCCAGCCATTGTGGTTATACTCCCTGGTGATATTGGATTATGTATCCTAATCACAGCAATTTCAGCAGCAACAAGAGCCAGGGATCAATCTCTACTGTAACCAAGTTCCCAGGAAAAGGATAATAATCTCCATTCTACCTATAATACCTAGCTAAACAGGGGATTTAGACTATTAGAATGCCAGGCAGATAGTCACAGATGTTACTCTCCAAAGTGACATAAAATACCTTGAGCTTACACAACTTACAATTCCCCTGACACAGCTATGTAAGCAGGAACGAGAATAAATGACACACCAATCACAGGTTCTACAGCAATGTAGTAGAAACCCTGTTATTATTGTTAGGTTTCACCTTAAATTGACAAATATGTCAGCGAAGATTGGTAGCATTTTCTCTGAAATGGCATAAAGAAACTAGTAGGTTACATGTAAGGAAATGTTGAGCGGCAGCTTTGACTCAGGTGTGACATGGGCCACATCAAAAACAGGGCAGCACTCACCTAGAAAAAACAGGCTTGTGACTGGAAGGTTGCCAGTTTTTTGTATCCTGATTAGCTGAGAAAAATCTGAGAAGCAAACATTTAACACTCTCCCCTCCCTGAAAAACTTCTACAAAGGTGCCCTTAAGCAAGACACTTGACCTCCAGTTCAGTCAGGAACACTTTAGTCACAAGATAAAACCATTAATTGCAACTAATGGTAATACAGTTGTGTTTGACGGATATGGCCCTGCTCTAGCAGCTCCCTGCTTACCCAGCAAGCATGCTGAAGGTATAGCAGGGGCGCCATGCAAATCCCCCCATGCAAGTGGACAGAGCATGGTAATGGTAATACTAGGGCTGCCCCCGACCAAAGATTTTCCTAGTCGTCTAGTAGTCGTTAGTTCAAGCCATTAGTCGACTAGTCGTTGCACGTTTATGATATTAATTTAATTATTTCAATATACATTTTTTGGGGCATCAGAAAATGGTTTGAATTCCAAGGCTGAGAAAGAATGTTATAAGTAACATTGTGAACACTGTGCTACATTACAGAGAAATACAAAACCGTAATAATGAGCCTTTAAAATCTAAATTTTACAAGCCGCCTGTTAACGACAATGCTAATGGCAAAAGCGGTAATGATGAATGTGTCGGAACAACCAGCAAGGAGACTGAACATAGAGCGGCCATGCTAGTTGACTAACGTTAGGCTATATGCCATTGCTCCGACGGCCCATTATTCCGAAACCCCAATAGTCAGAAAAATGTCCCACTGGACTGAAAGCCCATTTGTCCGTTATCCCGTAAAAAAAACGCCCATGGCTCCGAACGCCCATTGCTCCAAAAATACATACTCTCCCTGCAGTTAGAAAGATTCATGGTCTGCAATCAGTCGGCCGTGCCTCCTATTGTTTCACACCCTCTTTCCCCTGGTTGATTGGGAGCATCTGTGTATATATACTGTATATGGCTGTCGGAACTGACGTCCGGTAACTTACCAACTATACCACTCGGCTGCTCCAAACATCAGACCATGTGCATCCATGAAGAAAACATGAATAGCTTGTTGATGGAAGATTTAGTGTGAACAATGGACAGATAAAGAAAGATAAATTTGCCTCAGAGTAGATTCATTTCATTATAATTATTATTTGGAATGTTTGTTTAAATTATAGTTAACCTAATTTGTCTGTCGGACCTCGCGGTCAGATATTTACTCTAACAATCCTTTTTTTTTTTTTTTTTTCCTGTGACTAACTGACCAATGAAAACTCAGTCGACTAAGACTCTTCTCATCGACTAATGTTTGGTTGACTATTAGGGGGCAGCCCTAGGTAATACAGTTGTTTGGCGGATATGGCCCTGCTCTAGCAGCTCCCTGCTTACCCAGCAAGCATGCTGAAGGTATAGCAGGGGCGCCATGCAAATCCCCCAAACCACAGAACCATATGCCAAACATAACTGGTGTAGCCGATTCTTAGTAAGTTACCAGCTGATCAATAATAGAAAGATCATTGTGTAAACAAGCTTGTTGCAGACCTCAAGCAGTGGCACCAGACGAGCCTACATGAAAGGATGCAAGCATGCATCCTGATAGAGGTCATTCTACTGTTATGTGAGAAATCCATGTGAAGCAACAGCCTGTTGCTGGCCTCTGCTAAGTTGTAAGTCAGATTTACAGAGAAGAGATACAAGCATGTATCCTGATAGAGGTCGTTACATGAACCTAAAGTTGATCCAGAGCAATTTCCCTTGAATATAGCTATTGAATATAGGTGAATATGGACGCTGCAGAGTCTAGAAACAGGGAAATATATAACAGAGTCAGTGTAAGAGAACCCAGTCAACCACCTTATGTTGCATCTCTTATGTCATATGCAATTTATTGACGACAGCAATAGTATCAGTTAGGCTATATGCACTCATGGCTTTGAGCTGAGACAATATCAAGAGTCCAGTCGAATATAAGGGAGAGATTCTTTGAGGAGCGCAAAAATCCCCCAAAACAAAATTGCTTCTCACTAAAATGAGCTGCATTGAACTATTTCTGACCCATGTAAAGCAACAAGCAATTGTAGTACAAGCTTACAATCCCAGCTAAGCATGTCAGCATTATGCTTAAATACACAGCAACACTGAATCGAAAATAGAGCTCAGCCAGCCAGCCATAATGATGCATGCTTGCACCATGATAAGAGCAAATATTCAATGCAAATACTCAGCTTAGGTGAAGTGCAGCAATGGGAACTACAACTCCCAGCATCCTTATCATTGCTTGCGATGAAATTCCATGGGAATGGCCTGGTCCGCGGTGGAGTCTAATGGCCATTGACGCTGGCCGTTGACGCTGGCAGGAAAAGACCAGTATCTAGGCTTGAAGCGGACATTCACAAAGGAGTAAGAGCTGGATATTATGACCGGCCGTCGGCTCAAAGTAATCAGAGTTCGGACTCTCGCTCCTTTGCGAGAGTCGCGGCAGTGTCACGGCGGGATGAGTCGCGCAAACGCCATTCTTTCCTTGACAATGCCTTCTTGAAGTGGTATTACAAGACTGTATTTTGCGAGATAGGAGCTCCGACAGCAGGTTTGGAGGCCGATGGTGCTGCCTCTGGAGATTCTTCATCTGACAAAAATAAGACATCTTGAGCCCGAGAAATCAGGGGGCGACCAGCGGCAACTTGTAGCAGGTAGGAGCAGCAGCATGGCCAGTAACAGCAGCAGCAGCAGCATAAAGCTTTACCAAGCAGCAGAGTTTGCAGCAGTTGTGAAGCAGGAATCAGTGTAGGAGGAGGCCATTTAAATAGACCGCCTTGTTATGAGAATGGATTATGATTGGTGTGCGTGGCGATCAGCTGGTAGATGACTAGCAACGTGTGACGTCCGTGCCCTGCCTGAACTAACACGATGCTTCATTTGCTCCAGTAGAGCTGCTCAGTGGTTGTACTGGGCAGCTCCCAGGTGTGAATGTGTGTAACTTTATGAATGCAAAGCAGGTCATTGCTGAAGAATGAGAATGTGTGCTTTAAATAAATGTTAAAGAAAAAAAAAAAGTGGTATTATCCAATGACCTAAAAATCTCAAAGCAAGTCATTTCAATTAAGGTGCAATTAACCCTAACAGGCAAATGAAAAAACAAACAAAAACATAATTTTATTTGAACCTAGACAATATGTATAGTGTGTTTGTTGAATAGACTATGATACACACCGAAGCACTATCAGACCTGAACTGTTGAGAAACAGTAAGCCTTAGATAATTGGACTGTGGGTTCAAGTCCATCTCATAACCTCTCAGTCTCTCTCCCACCTTTCCTATTACTCTCTACTAATTATATTGTAGATATAAACTATATTAATATATAAAATAAAGGCTGCTTTTCACCAGAATAGAAACACATCATATAAACCAAACAAAAAACCCTTGCTGAGTGACAGTGACCTCAACTATTATTAACCCTCATTGCGGTATTGCACCTTTTACTGTTGTACTGGTACCACCTGTAGACCGAGTCCTGCTGCTTATAGCTTATACTCATCAGACCCTGTGTTTATCTGATCATGTATTAGTCAGATATTTACCTCCGTGTCCAATGATTCACACAGACAGTATGATCCACTAGTTACCGATACAACACTTAGCAACTTATATGACAGTTGCGTTGATGTTACCATGCTATTACCCAGTCTATCCCTATTATTTCCACACTGTACTCTATAAAGTGCTGTCTATTGATCATGCTGAGATTGAGGCTTGCTGCCAACACAGAGTGGAGAGGAATTATGTGGACAAACCGAATCATTTTACCCTTTGTATGAATAATGGACAATGATTTTCTAGAATAATGATGCTGCAGTGATACCGATTTTGCATGCTGATTATTATATTAATGCTACATAAATGCTGATTAAAGAGGAACGGCAGATGTGTTTGGAGCAGGCGGAGAAGTGTGAAGTATTTCGAGCACACTCTGGGCTGTTCCTAGGGCTGTAAAGAGGCTGCTCCTCGGCCAGGTTAGGTTACCACAGCTCGAATGACCCTGCCGTTGGACACTGGGACTCCCGACAGCTGCGGACGACTCGGTGCCAGACTCCAGCCGTGCCGCGCTCCCCAGGACAATGCAGTCACGGCCTCGCTCCTAACGTTTAAAACATGTTGTTTTAACTGTTCTGTCTTGTTATTGTAACAATCCCTGTGTGCGGTGGCGGAGTCACTCTGTCCTAGGCGGCCAGAAGCAGACTGTCTGCATTCTTCACATGATAGGGGGCACCTCTTCTTCTTCTTCTCAACAGCAATGCAAGGCTGCCCATTGTGGTTTCCCAGTTGTGTCTTTTACCGCTCTATCTAGGTCTCAAAACCTTCTTTCATCTCTGGGTGTGAGGTACCCCCCCCCCCCCCCCCCCCCAATCCCCCACCCTAATAATCACAGATAAACACAACCCCCCCCCCCCCTTTTTAGCTTCCCTCAATATCACACTCATTTTTCACCTTTGACTCCTCATACAGTCTCTTATTACAAACAAGCACTCTGTCGATGTGGCTATTATCGGCTCGTCTCCTAGGTTAGATTACCTTTGGCACCCCAGCTTTACTATTACTCTGCCACAGGAAAAAGAGAGAGTGAAGGAGACTGACTGTGTACAGTATGCCTTTGAGAGACTCACATCTTGCTCTTCCTGCAAAACCAATTTGAAGTGCAGTGTGTGTATGTGTGTGTGTGTGTGTGTGTGTGTGTGTGTGTGTGTGTGTGTGTGTGTGTGTGTGTGCATTGGTGTGTCTTGTGCTTGTTGTGTGCGAATCACCTCGGGCTCATGCATTTGTTGCTCCATACTCTCACACCACTGCACAATTAGAATGTGTTGCTTCAGATTTCCTATATGTTAAGTTGTTCATAAAATTAGACACATTTTCCATTTGTTTTCTGTGGGTTTGCGGGAGGAATCAAAGTATTTCTGAACAACTTGAAACATTATTAACAAGAACAACATGACATGCATTTAATTCCCCCTGTCAGGGATTCAGACATCAAAGGGCTCTCGTAGCAGGCTCACCAGAGCCGCACATCTCTGGTACAAAGGCAGTCAACATGCACCCCACCACCAGCGGGAAGCACCTCCTACCACTAGGCCCGCCACCTCTCTTAGCGGGTGAGGGGCAAATCAGCCGCCAGGAAAAGATAAAATGAGATATGCTGCTCCTGATTTGAAAGTATAATCCCATTGCTGACCAATGAGGGCTCCCCTTGGTTTGGATCAAGAGTCGGAGCCAGATGTGAATTATTGATTAGATACATCATGTTTTTAGTCAACATCAATGTAGAGCTACCACTTCTATCTCTACCACCTCCTGGGCTCTTTCATGTTTTTAGTGTGCTCGATTTTATCATTATATTAATGATGAGGAGCAGTGCTGTACAATGTCGGTTTGACCATCACTAAGTCTATTTCTCACTTGCTTTCCCTTTCAGAGCATATAGCAGGCTCTCCTCAGATGAGGGACGATTTGGAATCGATTGAAACAACACAAATTTTCGTCCAGGCATAATTAAATGTCGCCTCCTGTAGAAATTGCCCTCTTTGAGAAGTTGGGCTAATAAGGGACACACTAATGCTGAGAAAACACAGTTAGAAAATAAACCCCCCAGAGCAGATCCCGGGCAATTTCATCATAAATTACTTCCCCTGCACAAAGTTCAGCCTCGAGTCACCCAGGAGAGCTCGCTGCCTGATGGTAAAGGATGGTTTTTCTAAGAACAACCTGGCTAGAGGTGAAAGTTGGAACAGAAGAGCTTTGTTCAACACATACAGTGCTCTAAGAAACAACAACAGTAGGCAGGACTAGACAAATGCATGTAATTACGGTGCAATCTGAATAGCAAGCTTTGAGGCTGGTGAGGAGAAAGTAAGCATGGCTGCAGCTTCAGACTCTTGGATCTGCAGGCCAAACTCTCTGGCAAGTCCGTAATTACGGAAATGAGGAAAGATGGAGCCATTCAATGAAAGGCCACTGCTTTGGATTAAAATGCATGAACAGCTGTTGCTATTATGCATGGCTCTTTGGGTTTGCTGGTGCAGGGTGCTTCTTCAGCAAAGCCTAGAGCCTTCTACAATACTTAAACATATGCAAAGCAGCACATGAGACTAGTCCCACCGCAGAGAACCATGGAATTTAAAAGGTCACCATAGTTTTCATTTACTTGGTCATTATATTTATTTGACCTGTGAAAACAGAAGCATTTGATGTTTTAATTTCTGTTCAAGCACAGCAAACAGACACAGAGGTCCGTGGCAATGAAGATCATTTCATTACCAATAAAGGGGTGGGGGCATCATGATTAATCGGAATTAACACCCGGAATTAGAATTCCAGGTATTCCACTGCAATCTCTCTCCGTCTTCCCCCAGGGGAATAAACATTGAATAGGCAACACTGAATCTAATTAATCAATCATTGAAAATCTCTTTTTTTTTCCAACGATGTTACCCAATAGCAATAGTTCTCTTGACTTGTTGGCACTGAAAATAGGCCTAGAGTAGCCTACAGCGTTAATATCTAGGCTTGCACTCTACCTACTCTCTTTCTCTCTCCTTTCTTCCAACAACTTGCTCCGTTATCAGGGCCAAGCTCATGCTTGTATATCATTGGATGACCAGCATACATAGGCCCAGAACACTGTAATCATAATTTTTAAATACAGTTTGTTGATAAATGAATGCAGCTTCCTTAATTATGCCTCTTTAGGATTATGCTTCGCACTGTAACCCATCAATAACAAAAGACTATGCAGCACAGCATCTTTGCTAATAATGTTGTCTGGACTTGAAAGTCTTGCATGAAAGTGAAAATTGATTTTAACCGTCAAAATTGACAAATGAAATGACTACCGTAATCAGACTAGATGTCGTAAAGATTTAGATTTCCCATGCAATTATATTACATTTTATTGCTGTAGAGACACAAGAAAAGACCTCACAAGAATGGGAGGAGAAAAGGAAAAGGCAACACAGTCATCCTACAGTCCTTCAGCATTGCTTTCACAGTTCATGTCTTCAGTATATATGTATTTAACATGTTCTGAAAATGACTGTTCAATTTTTATGCTTGCCAGAGAAAGTGGCAAACTTTTTTTTAGACATTTTTTGATCATCCAACTTTATTGCAAAAATAAATAGAATAAAGTTAATGTATCCATGAATGTACAATACTATGTTTTACAGTTTCAGTATAATCACGATTCCCCATAACAATTCTTGCACCTGTGCCCTTGTGAACCTCTTACGCCAGCACCTTGCACATTGTCACTTCTTCCGTACATAGGGTTCCTCCATCTGGTAATGCACATACCCAAGTCTGCATGTCTGTACACATTATCTATCTCTATGTCTTATTTTAAGTTTTTTTTGCTATTTTACGCAGTTGAACTGGAATCCATATAATTGCAATTTTTCATTCAGTTCTACTTACTGTCTATGGGAATTGTCAGTTGCATATGTGTATATAATCTCTGTTTGCTCTACTCTTACTTATATCCAGTTTTAATGTATCCTATTACTATTTGCTACTGCAATGGCCCAATTTCCCCCACCGGGATCAGTAAAGTTTCATCTAATCTAATCTAATCTACAGATTGTAAGTATATTCACAATACCAATGTTTCACAGCCATAAACAATGAGCAGAATAGAAAGATGTTAGGAGGCTACTGTGTTCCTCAGGATACTACTAAAATGGCATAGTCCTAGATTGTTTGAAATGGATTTTTTTGTTTAACGCGATATCTCAGGATAATTCATGCTCAAGAGAGATAAAAAGTCAATTTTGTAAGAAATAATCCCCAACAATGACTTCTATCATCAGACAGATGACCTTGAGGAATGAGTCGGCACATAATCAGCTGATCAGCTGTTGTAGTTCTGACTGGAGAATGTGTCAGCTGACTGCCTCTCTGGAAGTCATAAATTGATGGAGATTCCTGCAGCTCAAGTGTTTATTTTAATAAGACGCACCAAAGTCAGGCCTATATCCCTGTCTGTGATAAGAGCTAACGCCAAAGCTATCTTAATTAAAGCTGGGCTCTAATTTGGTATCTTGTTTCCGGCAAGCCAAGTCTGTACACAGCCTGGGAAACAGTTGCACAATATAGACAATGTGAGATCCTCTACATATAGATAATACAGTAAGGTTTATACTGTAGCTAGATCAACGTTATACTCTACATTTCTCAAAGATATTAGAATATAGACACACACAGTATAATCTAATGCATAATAAGCAAAGGAAATAAAAAAAATGTCTTCAGTACCGGTGGATGACAGATACACAATGCATCCTTTCTTGTATTCACAGCTAACAAAAGTGAAAATCAGGCTAACAAAAATACAAAATAATGTATAAATTGGGTTCATCACCAACAGCGATCTAATAATATGTCATATGGAAGAGACTCTACAAGCAGTGGACCAGTGTTTACCCTGTATGTGTTTTGTTCCTGTTTATTTAGTAGCTCTACTTTTCTATGTGTGTCTATAGTCTCTATCCACATAGTCAGTGGGATTGAGAGCTGGGTTTTAAGACGTGCAAAACTTTAATTAATTTGGGACTTTCATTATAAACATCACAGTGGTGCCTGCCAGGGAAAGGAAAAAGCATGAATGAATTAAGGTTAAGCCACAAAATCAATACATTCATAGGTAAGTGTTTTTCTTTTCTTTCATAGGAGATTACCAGAGTTCTCCAGATAATTATCCATTTTCCATTATGGTGAAACTGTAAACAAGATGATTAAAAGGAGAGAAAATTGAATAAAAACTGTGAAAAACAGCTAGTGGGTACAGCGTGTGAATATTTGTCTTTCATGATGCTCCTCCAGCAAAGGTATTTTGGGAGAGATTGGATTTTTTTGGTTTATTTATTTATTTATTCTTTTAAATCTAAACTAGATTTATATGTTGACTTAAGGGATATGAAAGAGTAAAATGACTGTATTAGCCTTTAAGTTCTAAGTGCTTCCAATTCTCAAATGCTATTCAACAATTGCGCTTGACTGTTAAGAAATGTAATTTTGGAGACTCTTCTAAACCATATTATTCAAGAAAATCAAAGCATTAGCCAAAAAAAAGAAGCCCCATTGTGCATCACTGCCATAAAATCATTATCCTTCTGTAACTAAAGCTAAGCAAACAAAGGCAAGCGGGCCACTGAGGCCAGAGCCTGGGACGGCCAGCGTGGAATCCTCTCCAGTGATTTATCTGACGGGGCCCTGACAACTTTCTTGCAGACTCCCAAAGTGTGCTATCTATTAATTGAGCCTGTGTCAGCGCAGGGGAGATTAAGCGTCCGCAGCTGCCCACTGAAACGTCTTCCCCAGGCCCAGCTGTGAGGCACAAATCAAAGGCCCTGCGCTGAGAGGCGCCAGCACAACCCAGAGTCCACCTCCATCCAAACACCAACCTCAGCACTGCTGTCCGGCCCTGACTAATTGTTCGGTAAATATCACAAATATGCCACAGTCTGTCGGATCACGACTCTTACCCCAATCGTCATAAACGTTGACACTTCTGTGATGATTATGCCCCAGTATAATAAGCCAGGGAGGTGCTTGTATAGTATATTCACTACATAATATAATACAACAGAATATTCGCTGCTGATATGAAGGTGAATGCATTGATTTCATGATTGCTTGATCTACAGTAGCCACAACTACAGTACTACAGCTCTATTCCCCCATGACTCAAACCATGCATCAGTAGTTGGCACACTATTCATAGACCTGACTGATAAACATTCCCGTGATTTGCCTCTTGACTCCATGTCCTTCATAAATGATCTTGCTGTGCCTTGCTCCCCAGACTCCATTGCAGTAAAAAGCCTCTAGTGGACCTCTGTGCTCCCTCTCAGCTCCCCACATCCTCAGTTAAAGACCCAGTCGTCCTCCCACTGCCTCTCCTTGTAAAAGCCCTGTGTGGTCCCAGCGCTTAACTAGTGGCCATGGCCTGGCTCCACTATGCAAGGCTCCTTGCTGCAGAGCCAAGGATTAACAGAAATGGGGCTTTTATAATTATACCGTCATGATTCCAGGCCTTTCCTGCTGGTCCTTTTAATTAAGTAGATAATTTTTCTCTGGGGAAGAGCGGCTTTAACATACTTACCGGCCATTTCAAAAGCAGGCTTTTCTCAGAACTGTGGAAAAGATCTATCCCATTCAAAGTATTATTTTTGGTCTGAATGGATGAAAATATCATGTTTGTGCGTATGCCAGCAGTAAAGAGCTCTGAGTTTGACAGGAGTAAACCGGGGGCGGGGGGTATGTTAATGAGACTGATGAAGCGTTTTTTTCTTTGTCTCCTCCAGCTCAGTGGTGACTGTAAAAGCTGCCCTATTGCCGGGGGATGGAGGTGAATCTGGGAGGGTAATGGGGTCTCCTGTCACTCCCGCCTCTGTGAGTGACAGTGAGGAGTCCAATAACGAAGAGGATGCCTGGTCACCCCCCCGTTCAGCCATTTCACTGAAGGGACCTATCTCTGCTATCCGCTGGTCAGCCATGCACCAATGCAGGACCCACCTTGCCCCGGAGAGGAGGCTTTCTAATTCAAACGGAACAATATAATGGCCTCCAGAGTGACAGGAGTCAGATAGCTGCTTGTTCACAGCTTGGCCTACTGCCCTTAATTTAAAAACCCACACATATGCAAGCCAAATGTTTCTATGAAGTACACAAGGAAGCAAAGAAAACAGCAGCGGATACGGGTATTTGGCAACAAAAGATATTCTCCTGGCCAAGCTTCTTGTGAAAAAGGAGCATAATGACTGAATATAATTTCAGTTTCTCCACTCTTGAGCTTGAGTGCAAATGAGTGTTTACTATCAATGGAGTGAGAGAGTAGCTAAAATTCAAAAACACATAATTTTTCACTGTCATGACTTTTTTGTTTGGGGATTAATGCCAAAGCCGAGTACAGAATCTCTGATAACAACAAAAAGAGTTATGGCTGCTTGCAAACATTACACAGTTTATGGAAAATATACCAGCATAGTCCAGTTTCTGTATCACAACTGGTATAGCTGGATATCAGTTGTTGATCATTCTTGGGCCTATGATGGAAGCTATTGACCTTCCAGAGATGATGTATGGACTCACTATACAGTCCACCTTCACCTCTCAGGATATTAGTTATTAATTCTGGCTTTAAATCTCTCAGGTAAGCATGTATGTCATCTAAGCAGTGCGACAGCAGTGATGGATGTTGAAAGAATAGCGGGCTGCGTTCTTTGTTTTGGAGCTAATCTGATGATTCCTCTACAGCCTCTTAAGCAGGTTATGATCCATTTTTCATGTCTCAAAGAAAGGCAGGATATATCAAATCCGTTTATGGCATAATTGCTGATGCCATTAAAGAGGAGATTAAGATATTATTAATTCTGATTATTTTGCATATCAAGGCTGCCTATACCTCTAAAAAAAAAAAGTGAAAAGTGAAAAGGACAAGACACACACACACACAGCAGAAAAAACTAAAATAAAAAATACCATTTTGATACACCTCAGTTTGGGACTAAAAGTGTTGCATCACTCATTTTGTTTTCACAGTCATAGTTTCATAGTCAGTTTCATAGTCATTTCACAGTCAGACATGTCTGACTGAAAAGCTAGGGAAGCAGATTGACTTTTGGTCAAAGAAACTCTGATCAATGTTGTGTGATGCAACAAGAAGACTGGCATCGGTTTCACCCCTTTAGTCTAGTTTTTACTTAGTTTGCTAGAGTTCATGCTAACTGTTTAGTACACAATTTAGAGTATGTTCATAAACCATAGAAGCTAGGTTTGGCCCTATTTACACCTGCTATTAAAATGTGATCTGTATCCAAATATACTATCTGCATAATGACCAATCTGATCATTTACACCTAGTATTTATGTGTTCACCTTGTCTGCATTCTGCCCACACTGTGATCACATCTTATTTTTTGCATGCACTATGCAAAGCAGGCGAGTAGGTGGGGAGGTGGCACTGAAAACAGAAACAAACATGGCAGGCGTAGGGTCATTAGACGTGATACTGTACAGCCTGGATTTACTTTGCATTTGAGGCCGAAAGGATCATCTTTTACAACCTTCATTGAAGACAACAGAAACGACGACAGACCGTTGGATGAGGGAAAGGAGCGGCGACTGGTGGGAGCGGATCATGCCGGAGTCCTTCGGTGAACTCCTCAATTCCTAACTCACACACGCGCACACATGGATTTCACTGCAGAAGTGCTCTGCTCTTCTTATAGCAAAGACAAAGACCCTTTCCAGAGTATAAGCGGGGTCTTGGCATTTAGCAGTGCTGCCGGGGGTTTAGTCAATAGAGAAAGGGGCAAACACAAAGCTGGCCAGCGCAGAGACCTGGCACAGCCTTGGTAAACACCAATCAGTCTGGAAGTGCCAGTGCAGCTCATAGACAACGGGGCTGGGTCCAGAGGTTCGGCTCTTCTCTCCGTCTGGGGACGCCAAGCAGAGGCTTCTCTGTGTTTCACTGGATGTTTTATTCAATTTTATTCGGTGGGTATTCTATACTAAAGACTGCCTGACTCCAATACCGTGTCATAAAATAGCCTAGTAAATACTGGAAGACACTGAATTCTTTGAAAACAGTCATTTAATTTACACTTCTATTTCAAATTATCCCAAGGGCATTTTTCACTGCATGGCATTGTTATTATTCCACTGAGCTTCAGATTTTTATATTTTCATCATTAGGTAGCAATAACACTTCAGTCCAGAAATGGTGTCAAACAGTAATTAGTATTGCTGCCTATAAATTCAAATTAAGGTTTCACTGTGATTAGAATCTGTCTGGAATTGACCTCACTGAGTCACAGTTTGTTGAAACGGCTACTGTAGCATATGGGCAGCAAGGTTGACATAACCCCTCACAACTCTTCAGGAATATTCAAAATCAAAGTTAAGAGAACTAGATAGCTTAAAAAGTTCCATGGCAAAACGGCATTAAAATACAACTATATGGTTTCACAGTGGACCTCTGCTTGGGGATTGGTGTCTTTAACTGAAAGGTCATTTGCTGCTGACATTATGAGTCAAAAGCAACAACAAAAAAACAATGTCAACTGAAATGCTTCTTCCATAACTTTGTGAAACCAGCTAGATGTATGGAGTTTCAGCCTGAACGGGATGAGATGAACACCACGAGTCAATGCACCTTTGACCTATCTCACAATAGGCTATAAATTGTATATTGAACAGCAGCCTGAGGTCGGTCTTCAAGTAGCAGAGAAATCATAGAGTTGCTTAAAAAATAACTGGCTGGTCAGCATTTTTGTGGTTGGGCACTGTGCAGGAACGGAGTGTAATATTTGCTCGATGCAGATCCTCCCTGCCTTACTCTTGGCCTCCCTGACAGAAAGCTCCTTGATAAGTGCTACAAAAGGCTGTATAACTTGCTAAAATTTGCAGCATGGAAAACTATTCTGTAATCCTGGATTAGCAAAAAGACACCAACCAAGGAAAACATGCATAAAATAATTATAGATTGTATGCTATTAGAATTCCTCACCTGCATGCTACACTCCGTGTCAAATATATTCTACAAGCTCTGGGATCCATATTTAAAAGCTATATTGGCCCTGAAACACACTACCTGCAGGCTGTCTCAACAGAAGTGGGCTTCTTTTTTTGTTTTCTTTGAGACAGGAGTTTGTTGTGACCATCTGATATGTCTGAGTTGTTTGTGTTCTTGTTTGTTAACGGTTGTCTTTTTCTCTGTAAGGTACAGAAAAAAAAATATATATATTGGTTAAAAAAAACCCATAAAATCAACAACATTGTTATTTTCTTTTAAAGCTAGAATAAAGGCCTGAATCCCAGTGTGTGCATTGTATGCTGTACTCTGAAGAACAAGAGGCAGGTAAATAGCAAATGGAAAATAAGCCTTTTCAACTTTGCCAGCCAAAAATGAAAGTATGCTTTATTACAATGCTTAAAAATCCAAATTCAAATAAAGCCTTTGAAGCCTCAAAATACTTTCAACATATTTTACCTGTCTAATATTCATTTTATGTGTTAAGGGCTATGTCAATCAATTTGAAATTGAAAAACAAAGCCTTCCAGTAACACGTTTTGAATTTCTGGGCCAAGGCTACCCTTTCTTTTTCACACAAAACACAGTGTGACAAATTAGAGCTAGAAGGTACTTATGATCACAATTATACTAATATAATGTACACTAGAGCTGGGTGAAAAAATCTATACACAAATACATTCAGATTTAGTTTTTCTCAATACAGAATTGATTCTTCATTGATGCTTGCAGCCTGCTATATTTTGCATCTGTAAAACTAGGGCAGATGTTGTTTCTTTCTTTTATCAAGAACTTGACTCCTGTGGGTGTCAAAACTGTGCCTGCTGGCATTTTGTTTACATTCAACTGCACATTTGCAAAATATACATGTCAAATGTATAGTCTTAAGTGTTAAGTGTTAGTTATATTGCTTTTAGTTTCATGCAATGGGGCACACAAATGTAAAAACATTTCCATTGCTTACCTCATGTGTTTTACATATTATTGACAGTTCACTATACAGTTCTACAGCACTGACTAATAAAATTAAGTAAAATATCAAAGCAAATGCAGATGTTGGGTCAAATTGTCTCCAAAACCATAAAAGGACTGCAAAGAGTTTTGTATCAGAAGATGCAGTTGATACATTGTATAGTTTGCATCTGTTCAGTGTACTGCCATCATAAACAGTAAAATGTGTAAAATATACATATAGTTAATTGTCCAGTGTCAAAACTGTCGTGAAACCAAACCAAATCATGACTCATAGTATCCAAATCGAGTTGTACTGTGAGTTGCCAGCCAAACATTCTGCCCTCCTGCCTGCAGCAGTCTATTTTAGAGGAAAACTCCAGGCAAGTAACAGTGAGGCAGTTACTGTGGAGACGAAAAGCCAAACAGAGGAGAACAAATGTCACTGGTTGGTTAGCACTCTATTTACCACTGAGATGCCATGACTGATTTACTTGAATTCATCATAACTGTTGTGTCTGGTGGGCAGGTGTAGTGACACTCTCATATTAATGAAAGGGTGAGCAACATACTGGGCCACTAGCCAGGGATTGTGCTGGGTTTGAGACAGTGTCAGCCTGGAGAGCCAGCCAGGTCCTCTCCAAGTCTATGCAATCTGCAATGCAAATCAATCAACAGGCAGTGGCCAGTGCAGCCGCACTGCAGAGCAGCCTCACTCTACACAGTGTTGAAATGATCTCTTTTTTCCTTGGAAGCCATCCTTCTCTGTCAGGAGCCATGGCCATCTCATCGCCATCGCTCCCATTAGCAGGGGAATCCTGGAGCAGGCAGTGTGATGGAAGAGAGGAACACCAATAAACCAACTCACTCACGGCACAGAGAAAGATGAGGAAAAGGACCGAGTTGGAAACTGAGTGTTACCGCAGTTTGATAGTGCCCAGGTATAGAGGATTGAAGTGTCTGTCCCTCAAATGTGAAAGACCAAACAACCATGTGATTTTCATTATTCAAAAAGATTTAAGACAAATAACTGCATATGCCCAATTAATGTTCCACTTCACGATCTTTGGAAAATCCACCCAGTCTCGCATGACAGTCTCTTTCATTGCATACACATGAAACTAAGTGACTCTGCCAGTCATTTAATGTGTATGGCACCACTACAACGTCAACACACCTGCTACTGAATCCTATTGTAGTATTTCATCCTGAGAATTGATGTGCACATCCCTCTCCATCTCAGCAGAGCAGAAGATGAGCCTGGCATCTTGATTAAAGTCAAATAGGTAATAATTTCTATTTCCATTCACATCACATTTACTACAGCTAGGTATGAGGCAGGAGATTCAATTCTCTTTTTCCTCCTAACTGCCTCTCTGATCATTTCTGCTGGAGCTTGGCAGAGGGGGAATGGAGAATAGAGCAGACGAGATGATCAAATCCAAGGAAGATTCTTGTGTCGTTGCACTAAATAGAAGATTTATCCTGGTCCTGTTGCTATGGTTGCTGAGCGAAAGAAAAGTCGGGAGGCAAAGCGTAAATCCCTTCATTGATCACTTGGTTATACTTCCATCATATCAGGTGGGGAAGGTGAAATGCCTTATTGGGTTGGTGGCCTCGCAGCAAGCTAGATTAAAAGGTTCAATGAAAATGGTGACATCAAGGATGTCTGTCTCCACAAGTGCTTACAGCCGGCACGGCCATTTTCTTCAGGTCTAGTTATCTTCTATCGGCTGAAAGATGTTATTCAGTGCCATAAAGCGCACACAAGGGAAGACAACAAAAAAAAAAGAAAAGAAAAAAGGAAAAAACATTTAGTAACCTATTTATTAAATAAATGTAATATTGGAGTATATTTGTGACAGGACTGGAGGGCAGGCGTAATGAATGGCTCTCTGAAGTCATTTAGAACAGATAAAAACTAGTTTAGTTTAATTAGATTTTCAAAAGGGTGGGGGTGTTGTCCCAGTTCTGAAACTGAGTCTCTGTGAAGTTGCATTCAAAAGCTAGGGTGCACAGGCTACTCTAAAATACATGATAATTGTGTATTTTAATAAGTCTGGTTTGAGAAGAAAAACAAGTTGAAGCCCATCTGCACAAACAATTACACATACTAATCATATCTTATAATAACATGCTATAAGCACAAAGATGACCATATATAACATCATGCCTTGCACATAGTGGTTTGGTAGAAATGTAGGCTATTTGGAAATCAAAGAGTTTTACAGTTAATTATTTGAAAAGCAAAACAAAAACAATACTTTCCAATTATTTACTTGAGTAAAAAGCAGACACGTGCAAGAAGATAAAAGCTACAAAACACAGGGTTTGGGGAGACATTTTAATCATCTTGGTTCACCCACTCTCCACCCTTTTGTTCTTTAAATCATGACTTGGCAGCTAATGAACAAATGAATTTTGTTTGAGAGCTGACAAAAACAAAAATTGGGAGGGTTTTGCTTTAAGACCCTTTGGTTAAATAATAATTAAAGATAGCAAATAATTGATACACAGAGGTTTGTCTCAGATTATTCAATCAACCTACACACTACACAGAAAGCTTCCACATTTAAAAGCATACAAGAAAAACAAAATAAACACATAATCAAATTCATAAATCAAAGAATCAGCCACTCAGAAAAAGCCTGTGGGTTAGCATACTGTTACAATATGTTTAACATTTCAAAGATAGTGCTTAACAAAAACTGATTAACTGAGCGAAATTCTCCCTTAAATACGGTGTATTAATCCTGTTCAGGAAAAAGTTGTCTCAACAAGGTCGTTTCACTAGATGTGCTCCGGTGGAGGGCACAATAACAGGTTGTGCCTCTCTCATGGACTGCAAATCGAGTGGATGATTGGAAATCACTCCAAAGTGATGCCGGGCAACCCCTCACCTACACTGACGGAAATATCGCAGCCAGGATATGGGACCTAATAGTAGGCTAAAGGCATACAGAAAAGCTGCTTGAGTGTGTCCTCATATTTTGCAGACAGTGCAGCCCATCTGATTTATAGCATACTTTTTTTTTTCAAAGTATGTGTGCTACAAGCTTTTATTTCAGAGCTGACAACAGAATGACTGTCTGTCACGATGGGAAAACAACCCAGTCATTGTGTGCTGTTCAGAGGACACTTAGTTGAGCTACATGCCAATCAATGAGCACAATTAATGTTCCAATGAACAACAGGCACAGATTCAGCTGCTGGTGCTGTAATTGAATAGAACTAAAGAGGGAGCAGGGATGACCCTTTCAGCGACCCTTATCAATGGAGCCGGCCCGGGGCACAACCCTATGAATGACCCTGGTGTCGGAGGTTGATCAGAACAACCCTGCTTAACCCCTGGACACATCAGTCCATGAGGACATTTAACATCATCCAAAATCATGTGTCAGAAGGCCGCTCGCATCTGGCACGCATTTTTTTAATAAGATTAGAATGACGGTGAAATTAGCCATGATGAGTTGATTGATGGAGTGTTACCTCGCACACACAGTTCTGAAAAACCTGAAACACTGGTGGTTCAAACTTTCAAAATTAGTGAAAACAGGGTGAAAAAAACATACAAGTTCTTCAGTCAGTTACATAAACCGACCAATCCAACAATATATGCAGACAAATGTACAGATGTTATAATGTACTATCACATGGTCTAGATGAATATTCAATTCTACTTGGTTAAAGGGGTCACTTTTGTATAATGGTCTCCTCCAGCAAGCTTACCATTCTAAATGTATTTTATTTATGCACCATCATTTTAGCAATGAAATAACACTGTTTTGTCCTGATGTTACAATGCAACCACCAAACACTGATCTGCCTATTCTTTCATTAAGAAAAGTCACACTAGCGGGCCTGTCAGCGATGCCGCTAGCTTAAAAAAATAATGACCTTCGCAAATGCAGTATGGAAAAAATATCTTGGTTACAAGAGTGAACTAACAAAGCAGTTTGTTTTGTGTAAATGAATGCAGTATTTATTTTGAGATGGGCCAGAAATTTCCCATCTAACATTGAGTTATAATTATATTATTATCTTATGTAGCTCAATAACTACAGCATGGCACTTAAACTGACAGGTTCATTTGCTGTGTATCCTGCAGTATAAACGTCTACAATCACAGTACTGTGAGGAGCTTTGGTGCCAACCAAAAGGAATATTTTATGATTTTATCAGCTGATTGAGAGTCTGATTTGGCAGGTGCAAGTTCCTAAGGTCTGCAGAGAGGAAGCTGTTACAGTACAGTATTGCAACAGAGCTAAATAGCCAAAAGATAATAGTGAAGAAGCCTATATAACATTTTCATCACCCTGTATTATCCCTCCCATAGTGTATATTTAAATGAATATAACTCATGACTCATTAGAATAACTCAAAAGATGAATGTTAATTTTCAAGTGTGGAGTGACGGGGAAAACAAAATCACTAACAGTGCCTTAAGTCTAAGGCATTGTTTCATTTGAATGGCTTTCCTAATGAATGAGAGCGAAAGTTAAGTCAGTAATCTTCAATGACCTAGCCAACTGCCTTTACGGAGAATAAGAGGTCTTTGGGTTTAAACAGCAAGAGAGGGAGTAATTACATGCACAAAGTCAGGCTGGCCTCAAAAGTTTCGGGTTGACTTAGCAGGTGCTAATGGGATGTTTGGGAGCTTAGGCTTTGTGGAGTGGAAGCAGCCATCTCTGGGCAGCGAGCTAACTGGAGCACCTTAAGACACCCAGCCACTCATTGAAGCTGCGACTGACATGAGCTGACACTCGGTTACTGCCTGGCCACTCAGGCTACTGAACAAAACACTACTGTAGAAGAAAAATGGATAACACATGTAGCTGGCCAGAAAGAAAGCAACATGTGTTGAGAGACAGAGGGACAAAGCTTGTCCAGCACAAGGTCAGGTTGCTTTGACAAAGAGAGAAGAGAGTTGCTGTGCTTATGTATTATTGATGTTGTTTCAGAGTTGTCAGCTACTTTCCAGAGAGCTGAAATGGACACTAACTTGCTACTAGCATGCTATGCTTTCTTTCAGTTAAGGGATATACTGTAGATGAAACCATATTTTCTCCATTGTCAATCTAACATTTTTACAGGCTTAGATGAAAAAAAAAATGGCTCAGAAAATGCACATACCCATTAAAAGAAATTACTAAATTCTAATACACCTGCCCTCTACCCAGTTTTGGGTTTGTCTGCATTGATTTTGGTCCAGATATGGCATTCTTGGTAATGTTTTGATTATTCAACCAGCCATGGGCTGTATGACTCATGATTTCTTTCTGTGTACTTTAACACAAATTGTTCAGTCATGCTGTGGTTAGTCTAAATACGTCAATACCGGACATACAAGTAGTCCAGGTACAGTGTAAAATGTTTCTATCTCTAGAATATAGGGTAATGAAGGCTGCAATATCCTCTCGTAACATACAGTTTGCAAAAGGGTAGTGTGACAAAACAGGGGGAAACATTTGTTCTCCAGCTACTGTAACCAGCTGTGTTAGCCAGGCTGAGCAAGGCCATTATGCATAGAGTACGCCATGCATTCCTCAATAGAATAAACCTGAGTGCTAAGATGAGGGAACAAATTGCTTGTATCAATATGCATAGAGCTCAGCGTAAGGGAGAATGGTGGTGTAAATTATTTACTGAGGGAAATGTTGCCCTGATGCTTTCACTGACAGGTCAGACGGCGCATGCTCAGAGTCTTAACGTATGGTACTGAAAAAACCATTAGCACTTCACACATCCCTGCTGCTCAATTAAAAACTCAGCATAAAGACATCCTTACTGCCTTTACTTCTGGACAGGAAACATTTAAGGATCGTTTTGCAACACACATCATCACGCAGCTAACCAGGTGAAATTAGATACTTAGTTTTCAGCAAAACAAGCATTCATTATTGCATTAATAGTGAGCTTACAGAAACGAATGCATATGATTTAGTGGAGGGTTTACAAGTAAAAGTACTAGAAAAGTACTTCTCCAACAGCGGCAGGCAACAGCCTCAAGGTTAGACAAGTAGTACTGTGACTGGAAGGTCACCTATTCCCAGACTGGCTGAGAAAATCTGGTAAAGTGAATGAATAATCCTCTCCCCCGCCTCAACAATTACCACCAAGTTGCCCTTGAGCAAGGCATTTACCCCTAACTGTTTTTTTAGTGGGCAACTCTGAGGTGTGAATGTGTGTAGCGTTGGTACATAAATGCTATCTGGTGGGAACTTTTATCCAAAGCGCATTACAGTTCCATGAGTGCATACATTTTTAGCCTGGATGGTCCCAGTGGGAATCGAACACCTAATCCCAGATGGGAAACTAGGTGTTGCTGAAAAAGACCATGCATGCTCAGCAAAAATTACTTTTGAAAATAAGGTTGCAGCTAGAAGTAAACGAGTGAATCTTGTATGGACTGTGTAACCTTGATACCATTGACAATGCTGCAATGCTAAAAATCGCTACAAATTTTTTATTTCACCAATTAATTTTTATATTTTATTCATGAATTTTACACAAGTACAAAAACTGTGGCTAAGCTTAGGGTTAAGGACAGAGTTGCTGTAGTTAGAATTAGGTAACAAGAATGGGTTAGTCATAAAAAACAACTGTGGTTCAGGTTAAAGTTAAGATTCGGGTCAGGTTCAAATGTTTTGCTTTACAAAAAGATAAACTTTTCTCAGTGTTATACTTTTGGCTGCTGAAAAGCAACTCAACTGACATGTAGCTTGAAATTGCTACCTCTGGAGTCACAGGCAATGTCTCGTACATCAAACCAGCCCAGCCAATCTCCCTCCATGCAGTTTTAGCTATCTGACTATCTGATGGCTGTTGTTCAAATTTTAGCAGAGGATTTAGAAAAACATGTTGCAATGGTTTTTGTAACATTTCCTGCAAATTGCCATCTGTTCAGGTTGTTTTAGTCTATTTCTTTTTCTTTCTGATGTAACCCAGTGTGTGCTCCCAAACTTGGTCCAATAAATAGCCTTCCCCGACCTCCAGGAGTGCAGGAATCATTTATTTTATAGATTTCCTGCTTTACCATCAAGGATTACCCTCTTAACCTTAGCCTCTGCTTCCTTATTGGCTTAGCTATTGATTGCCCCCCCATCCACTCTTCTGCCTTCAAGGTGACCCATAACTAATAAACACTCCTGGAAAAGTGTGCCATGCGCCAACCTAAAAATAAGCCTCTGCTTGCTGCTGTCCAGGTCTATGAATGTTTATGTTTATCAAACATACATGGAGCTTTGGGATATATTTTTCTTTTATTGAGCCAAAGAAATGTTGATTGATGTAGGTCCATCTATGCTGCAGGGGCAAGGCTTAAGCAACAGGATGTCTACTGCTGTCGTTGAGACAGGCTGTCTCTGGTCCTTCCCTGTCTCCAAAAAAAACTATAGCAAACAAATAGGTCAGATTAAAGATTTCACATGTACACAGCTAATGTTATTGTCCCTGGTGGTTTAGTGCAGAGGGCCGAGGGACAGCGTAGCTAGGTTTAAGTGATCTTGCGCTTTGTTTCCCTCTGTTTGTTTCCTGAGAGGGTCAAACTGAGGAGTGAGATGAAGAGGGAACATCTGTCTCTAAACAGTTCCTCCATTATCCGCCAATAGTCGAAGAGCAGCACCTGAGCAAACAAAGAGCCTTGCAGCGCTTCCATTATGCAACATTCACCGAAACCTCAGCAGCAGACTGAGAGAGACAGACAGAGAGGGGAACATGCTGAAGAGAATCTCAAGATCTTTCAGTCTAGAGTGCCTCTTCAACAAAACTAACAATGACCAGCAGTTACAAGAAACCTTGATTCACCATCATTCCTGCCATATGTTTCCCTCTTAAATGGCTCTCAAACAGGAGAGTAAGGAAGACATGGCTGTTGGTGCTGTTTTGTAAAACTGCACAGAATACCCCTTTTCAAAATGAGCACTTGACCTGCTTCCACACACCAGAGTGTCCTTTCCAGGGTAATGGTATTTTTGCATAATGCCATTACTAAGCTGAAAGCATGAAATCGCTCTGCTTCAGTCCAGTTTTGTAAAGGCGGGAAAAAAAAAGTTGGGGGGTGTGTGTGTGGGGGGGGGGGGGGGGTGTGGTTCCATGGTTCCATGTAGGGTTGCCTGGCAAGTACAGATTCCCAAATTACATCTCATCTGACTAGCCAGAAGATCACTTAATGAGAAGGGGAGGGGAACATCACAGTGCTGTGGTATTACCCACAGGAGGCATGGTAAACAAATGACTGAATCTTTACATCAACTGCTTTGTTTGCAAACCAAAACAGCTTGGCTGGTCAAAGCCAGATGTTGGCTTGGTTGATTACTAGCCAACGGCTGTGTGCTATAACAGTGAATGGCTAGAAAGACCTAAGAATATCAGGTAGGAGTAAGGTTGTTCAACCAGGGTAGCTGGCCTTATCAGGCCCTGGTGGAGGAATCCACCCTGTCTGTCTGTGGGAAGAGCGGCTCCAGGCTGTCCTATCTTTCCCCAAACACACCGCAGGGAGCCTGGGAGAAGGCCCTGACCTCACCCCCCTCTGGCCCTCTGTGCCCTGAACTGGGATGTCTCAGGCCAGCTGCAACATTGATCTTCCAGGATAAAATTTCAAGGGCTGAAAAACAATCTCCTTGTTGGCAAATGGATGGCATAGCACCCCAGTTCTGGGGTCGACAGTTCAGCGGGAGCCCGAAGGATGCGTGGACGAGCGGTGGAGGGCAGGAATGCTGGACAGAGAGAGGGAGATAGTGATGTGTCCAGCAGGCCGTCCCCAGAGGGAACTGATGGCTCTATCTCTGACCAGGTGAAGGGGTCATCCTCCTTCTCACACTATCTCACTTCTGCTCTCTTGCCCTGGTGCAGCTCTCTATGTACATGCTGTATAACTTAGGACTGGCATTAAAAATGTACCAGTGAAAACACAGCATGGCATATGCTCACACATGCTCTGTCAAATATTCTAGGCCACTTGTTTTTGTAGCCCATTTCGTGTTACATAAATGCTTTCCACCATTAAAACAGCCATGCATTGTACGGTCCTATAAATAGTCCCACAATAACATTGATCAGGTTAAAAGCTTGCTACATAGAAACCACAGTGAGAATTCACTAAGTGAATAGAAATATACTTGCTTGTGGCCATTGCCAAGCATTTCCTGTGCTGGTGTACTTGGTATTGTAGCATCAAGTCTAAAATAAGAGATTGCAAAATAGATTTTATGTGTCCACTACATGCTTGGCGTATACTTCATTATTTGTGATCTACATGCACATTTACGAAACAAAAAGCCAGAGCGAACACTATGTTTTCCACTGCAGATAGTACCCCCTGAATAGTGGAGGTGCTACCAAAAAAAGTACCAGGTACCAGGTAATATGGTACCTGGTACCTGGTACTTGCCCAATGGAAAACCAAAAAAGGCGAGTAGAGTCGAGTTAAGTTGAGCTGGTACCATGCGGTGGAAAAGCGGCTATAGCAACCAATTCAATTCTTTATGAACCATGGCTTACCATGCCTTATGGGAATTACCAGCATGGTTAGAACCTGTTTTTGCCCAATAACTACCCAGTGTGTAAATCTTATTACAGATTAACCTGTGAAATAAAAGAACATGGATGTTCTGTGCTACTATGATGGGCTATTTGAGAAAGGAATGCCTAGCAAGAGTAGGATTTGAGAGATTGAAGGACTGCTAAAAGCTCATTTGTGGCGTCTACAAATATTACTAAAGTAATAGCCCCTAAAGGTCGCAGTGGTGCTAAGCTGTGGGTGACTGTGCATCCCTGGGTTAATACATATAAGGGGACTCTATGTGTGTGTGTGTGTATATATATCTTAGGAGGATATACTATGCAGAACAAAAATCCACCACCACCAAACGCAAAGAGAAAAACAGAACTCAGCACTCCGATCACAGTATAGTCAATCAACAATGCAGAAGATACAGCAAGGAGATGCATTATCTTTGGGCTGCTGGGAGTATTTAAGGAGATTTCATTTCAGATAATTCCTTTACCTTTTCCATAGCTAACCTTCTCTTTTTCTATCCCTCTCTTTCTCTCTCATGCTTTCTTGCTTTCTCTCTCACGTCTCCTTCTCTCTTTCTATTTCTCTCTGCTCTCTCTGAAAGACAGATCTATGGAGTTACACAGTTCTTGTCTGAGGCTGTCTTATCGCCTGTCTCACCCCTGCAGAGAGAAATTCCTCTCCATTTGTTGAATACAAGTGAGACGGTGTGTGTTAGTGGCTCATCTGTGGCTGCGCCTCCTCACCTGGCACTCGTGTGATTAGATTTCATATCCCGGCCTGCAGCAGATAAGCTCTATCTGCATCGGCCAGGCCCCTCAACATCAATCTGCCTCGCTGATGGCCCGTGTTGTGGCGGCAACCTCATAATGCATTCCTACCACCTCGCTTATGCATAATAATAAAAACATCGATGTTCTTTGCAGCATGCCATTTTAGATTAAAAAAAAACAACTTTTCATTCTAATGTGATGTCTGTTTGTTTCCCAAGGGAGACAATCAAGTCCTCTTGAAGGGTGAGTAGCCTGCGGTGCAATGCGAAGGCAGGCGGGATGGCTTGCAGTGCCCGGCTCCAGATGTAAGATAGTCAGGGCGAGATGCTGGACTCTCTGCAAAGAGCACATCTGGCATGTGGTTGGAGGGAGGTGGAGGTGGAGCAGGAGGAGGAAGTGGCGGTGGAGGGGGAAGGGGTGGGGCAGGACAGAGCACCTCTGTTTATTTATTGTTCTCCTCTGGTTTAACGGCTCGTGACTGGCTAGCTTTATTAAACTGGGCTTTGAGCACACACATAGCAGCACTAAAACTTCCTTATGGCTGAGAGGGGATCAATTCGAGCTGCTGCCTGCAGGAATTACTGCAAAGTAATGGTACTATCACACAGGTAGGCTTCGCCTGTGTCAGGGGTTAAATGGACCATTTTAATTCTTTAATCAACTTCGATATTAGCTGCATGTGGGGAGAGCTGCTCTGTACAGCTATGCGGGTGAAGACATTTTCCATGAATATCAAATAAGGAGTTAACACAAATCCCTCACCAAAATGGATACTGGGGAGTAGAATAAAGCAGGCAGGGTCAATATTAAACTCCTGATAGTATGCTGAAGAAAACCTGGTGTCACCACAACAGCAAAACCTACAGTATGGACATTTTTATCTTTAATTTAATTGACGGTTTTCCAAACATGCAATAGGTTGCATTTAATTCCCATTGGAAGAAGGGAAATGATGAAATTATAAAGACGTCACTTCATACTTCATTCTTCAGCCCTGTGGTGTTGCTGTATGATTGATGAGTGATTTCGGGACTCAATACTCAAGTTGAAGACAACATGGTTTTTAAGGTTCATCTTCACTTACGGTGAATTTCCACTGGCAGCAAAAATTCACACGCAAAGTTACGTCCTCTGTTCATTTGAACAGGACAGGCGTAGACATTTGGTGGAGGATTGTGGGAAGGTGAGTGGTGAAAATAGCTCAAGTCAACTTTATGCAAATTTCGGGCGTCTGGAGCAAGCGCTGACAAATGGAATGCATCACTTTTTGAGCATAGGGACAAAACTTGGAGCAGCATGGATGAAGGTCTCTGAAATTGCGGGGAGCGGATGGTGGGTGGAACGTAAAAAATAAACAACTTTTATGTAATTATAAGCTAAGTAGTGTTCAATCCAAATTTTATTCTGGAACAGCCCCTATCACTGAATTTGTCTACACCCATTCCACGGCCACAAAGCATCCAAAATAGCTAGTCGGGAAGCGTCGGGAACATTGTCAGTGGACATTCACAGTGAGTTGTAGAAAATAGCAGGCTGCTGATAACTGCTGGGGGAAGCTTTCAGTGAGGACTTGAGATCAGAGGTCAACAGACAGAATCACACCTTCATTTAGGATAAAAAAAAATAACTGAGCATAATTCAATTTGCAGATTTATCTAATCAATTTCTTTATGGAATATTGAGCAAAATATATTTTGCAATTTTAACAGTGACTAAAAGCAAGTTTAATCTAATTAACAGAGGATTTAGAAATAATTTGGATATCAGTATGAAATTTAATTATGCCACACAGACAGATAATTTGGACACTTTTCAAAACAGCAATTACTCATATTTGCAGTGACACTATTCACTTCCTCTGCTTTCAGTAAACAATCTTATGGAACTTTCTGATCCAATTTTTTACCTACAATATCTCATCACCCAGAATGGTAGAGGTAATGTAAAATCAATATATTATGTGTATGCAAAATCAACTGAACAAATTGATTTGATTAAGAATGACATGAAATATCTTATCAATAAACATACTTCTTTATGTACTTGGTGTTACAATACCATATAATCTGTGCATACTCATAAATGGCATCACATTATTGTGGTTGTAATTAAATATAAATGCAAGTGTTGCATGGTAAATGACTGAGTTCACTGTGTGTGGTGTGTACAAATCAAAACCCCTCCCCCCTCCGCATGGTGACTTCATGCCCCCCTCCTCCCTTCACCTCTGTAAATTGTGTTTCACGGCTTGAAGGTCAGAGAGAAAGGCTTGTGTTTGCCGAGGAGGCCAGATTAGTGCTCATCAGTTGAGATGCTGGAGACCCCGGCACTGACCCAGGGGGCACAAAGCCAGGCCGCTTTCACACTGCAGTACATGGGGACCCGAATGAGCCTACAGGGGCCTATTGTCGCCACTCACCCAAAAGAAAAGACAGCAAATTGCCATGTCAGGAACTTTGGCCCCTATGCCACTATAATACACAGCCTTTGTCCCTCATCTAGCCTTTTAATTTAAAAGGAGTAACAAAGGGTATATACGGTGCAGCGCTATTCTCACTCCAAAACAACAAAATGATTTGATGTAGGAGTTTGTGTGGGAGCGCTTCAAAACATTTAATTTGCAACACTTTGAATTGCAATAAATCTTTACATTTGATGCAAATTAATGCATATTCAAATGAGTGTGGGTTTGAGGAGGGAGGCACAAATGTATCTGCCTTTATGAGTGTAAGTATATAGACAAACAATTACTAACAGTTTGTACAGCCCTATTTTAACCACGTTCTTTTAAAAGAATACTAAAAAGATATCAAAATAACAGAAGCCGATAATTCTGCATTGGCACAATGACACTCAGGAGCAGATGAAACCAAATCTTTGGATATATGTTCAGATAAACAGCTATCTTGAAGAAATCCAGGGGAAATGCTAGACTTGATCCTATAAGCAGCAGAATCCCACCCAACCTCAAGCCCACTAGCTCAGTAGGCAGACTAAGTACACATAGCCTAACTGCTGTATCACCATCTTTCATCATCTCCTTCAATTGTACTAGTTGTACCGTCAAGCTTTCCCCTTCTGCCCACCACAAATCCAGACCATAATGTATTTGAGATTTGATCATCTGTTCTTTCCCTTCTGAGGTAGCTGGCAGAGGTCAGCAATTTAAATGCCTACCAGGTGACATACATCATTAGGGTGGATTTCCTATTCTGCTCAGTGGCCAATCAAGCCTTGGTAATTAGGCCTTTATGCCTCCATGGCGCTGACTGACACTAAGATTAACAAGCTTTTGCACCACAGTTGACTGGAGGTGAGAAATCTGCCATTATTGCCCCGATGATGAACTAGGTGCTGTATGTTTTGATGATATGGTGGCAGAACTTGGCTTTCCTCTCAGTAGACCATGCTTCACCTCACACTATTTACACTTACTGTACACATTACAAACCTTTCCACGCATACTGAGCAAAAAATGTTAAGAGCTCATACTAAAGCACTTTAGAGCAACTCCCGTAATCAATAAAAATTCACAGGCTAATCCTGTCTAACACCTACGCCTCTGTGTGCTCTGAGAGTACAAATAAACCCTGCAAAACGAAAAAAAGAGTGGTAAGTAAGAACTAATGCAATGTTGGGATGCACATTGTTATTCCTCCAGTTCCATCGGCACACTCACAAAAAGCCTCTGCATGTTTGTAATCAGCATGGTAGCCATCCTAAATGGCAGTAATAAAAGCACGTAGATCTTGCAGGAATGTAAAAGCTCCAGTAAAATAAAACGCATGATTTAATGGCCATCTGTTGGGTGCCGGTGCAGACCTCGCTGTAATGTGCTTTGTGCATGATCAAAGGCAGCGTCCGCATCGAGAGTGATTCACCTCAGGAAGCAGGCAGGAGAATTAACAAGCCACCCAGCACAGATCCATTCTCCATGCAGTTTGGCCCTTATGATTCCTTGACTGGTCTGCCATAGTCTCACATGGTGGGCAGAGGGAGTTAGAGAACTGCTCCCATTTACACAACAATCCAGCCCTACAAAATGTGAAGCTCCTACGGCTAAGCAGCAACACACTTAAAAGTTTGAAAATCCATTTGTAAAATAGCCCAGTGGAACAATTCAAAAGAGCTGTGCATTATTGAGGATTTTATTTTATTTTTCAAACTGGCCCCGCTATCGACTGGTTATGTTTATGGCCTTCCTGTGTTGCTCTAAGAGTCCATTTAGGTGTTGGGGGACTGATGCCAAATGACCAATCAGCACTTAAAAGAAGCATGCACACAGAGAGGCATGCTGATGTCCTCGGACAGACGTTCCAAAACACTCGGCTCTTATCTCATCAAGGCTCAGTAAATAAAACATTTAACAGCTGTGCCAGGCTCAGGACTGCCGAGACAGTGTGGGCACCCTGCCTGGCCCGGGAAGAACACGCAGTAGATAGAAACAGACACACATTTAGAGATAAGTAAAGCGCAAACTTATTAACATACTCATGCATTAATATGGGGTTGCAAACAGACAAAATAAAATTAAGGCAGATTCTCATGGGGCACTGGAGAACTCATGGAAACAAAACGGCGCACAGATTGCACTGGCTTAGCACACTTTAAAAAATTCACCATAAGACACGACAAACCTCAGGTGGGCAAGAGACATATATGCTATATGTCTCTTGCCCACCTGAGGTTTGTGACCTACACAAACACGGTCAAACACTCTGCAGTGCTACAGCGATTAACATACACCTCCCTGGGCTGACACTGTCATTACTGCTCTGTTTGGCTCTTTTTAACTCCTGTCTCTCTGTTTTTTTCTTCTATCTCTCCTTAATTATTCTCCCCTTTTCTCTGCCTGCCTGCCTGTCTGTCAGTGAGACCGTGTGCAGTATTTAACATGCTGAGGGGACACATGTCCACCCCAAACACCACAGAACAAATTCGCTACTTTGTTTGCGTTCACAGCTCATTTGGCCCAATCCATGTTTTGGCATTCTGTTATTGTCACGCTTGGTGAGGTTTCCTCCGCTGCCCACCGAGGGGGAGAAACACGTTCCAGGGGCTGTCAGCTGAGGCTTACAATCACACTCTATCCTGCAGTATTTCCTTTAGGCTTACTTTTTTTATAAAGTACACGCTACATGGTATCTGAAAACAACCATTGGTGAACAACATTTGTGCCAAATCTTTGGGGCTTTTTGCGAGAGCCCTTTGAAGAAGGTTACATAAAAAAAAGGAGTGAACTTCAAACAGACTGGGGAGGGAGGGAGTGAACTTGGGAGGTGAAGTTGTTGGAGGAATGGCGTCAAGGTCAATTGTTTTCTCTAGTTCCTCCCCCCCTAACCCCCTACACACACACACACCTTAGCCCTCTTGTCGGTCAAACAGACGCCCCCAGAGATTGCCACTACAGCTGTGTGTACCTTGTCATGCCACCACCAACATAGGTGCAGGCACACACACACACACACTCTCTCTCTATTTATATTTGAGCCACCATCCCCTCAATCCTCTGATGACTGAAGAGCCTTGGGAAAGTGTCAGTGTGGCGTTGATCAACCAAGGGGAGGTGGAGGTTGTGGGGTAAGGACAGGGTCTTGTTTGCAGTTTCACAGGTGGAGCTGGCTAGTGGTGGGAACGTCCCAGCTGGTCTCAGAGGTCTAATCTCCCCTAGCAAGCAGCAGTCCATCCACTCACCGACTGTAAACACAATGGCTCCCTATGGGACTGAGCTGATTGCTGTTTCATCAGGGCCAGGACTAGAGTCAGAGGAGAGGAGCTCTGTCTCGCTTACTGTTTGATGAACATGTTTATTTTCCTTGCGCATGGGAGACCTGGGACAAGCTGATTGGCATGCCTTGTGTTTATCAGAAGCCTGGAAACCCTTCCTGATGATATTGGACAGTCAATGCCATGCTAAAGCCACAGCAAAAAGCTTAATTAGAGCTTTCTGAAAATAATGTCTTGATACCACCCCCTATAATGCCCATTATTACTGCTAAGTATGCTCCTCCATCAATTATGGCATGTGCTAATGTGAGTCTCGCCGTAGAGAGCCAGCATGTTTCAGTGGGCTCAAATAGCTTTGCTGCACTCTCCCACTCAGAAATTAATCTTCCTCCCAGCAGACAACTCTGCACATGCCCAACACAGACTGAAACACATATCCCAGTATTAATTGGTTTGTCTTAATTGCGAACTCCTATTCCTATCAAAAACTTCCCTGTCTAAAGGTGATTTCTCAGAATGTACTGGATTAAACACAGAGATGGTGTGTTTATGATTGATATTAATTATATTACTGATATAACTCCTGTGGAATTAAGTATTTCTTTTACAGTGGTTTGGTGCACAATCATCTCAGCAGCAAAAAGCAGGGTTGTTTTTTGGCCTGACATATTAAATATGTTCTGTTTTCATTAGCCTATAAAACATGATCATCATTTAAATGTAAAGTTACTGAATCAACGAAACAATCTGTGTATTACATTGGATAAAGTGGGGAATTTGATGAGGAGAGCCTGTTTTCCCCTGACTCCCTCTCCGTTTTGCCCGTCCCTTGCTTCTGTAGTGAATATGCATGAATATGCAAAAGAAAATGAGGAGACATAACAGAAACTGTTTTCCTCTCGCTACCACCCACTACGTCTGACATCTGTTCTCCACCTCCACCACACTCTTTACTGTGTGTATCCTTCTGTCTTTCCTCATACCATCTCTCTCCTCCCTCACTTTTCCTCACCTCTTTCCCTCATCTCCGATTCTCCTTCCTCTCTCCCCACCTTCATGTGAGATTCTGCGGCTCTCCTCAGAGATCTGTCTGCACACACAGTGCGGCTGCAGTGTGCGGGTGATAATGAAGTGTCTGGGAAAAGAGGATTAGGTGGAGTGGTGGGCATCATCCCTGCGGTCTAAACGCTCATCTCTCCCCCAGGAAGGACACATGGAGCGTCTCTCACCTTCGTCAGACCGGCTGGTTCAGTGTCACTCTCAGCTAGCGTACTGGGATCTCTGCCGAGGCCCTCAGGAGGCAACAGTGAGGGGTTAACACGACGACGGGCCGAGCTCCTGGGGGACACTTGCCGTTTCAATCTCTGACACCCGCCTGTTTATTCTGCACAGCCAGGCTGAGAGGAGCATAACAGGCACTGAGAAAGTGAAGATCTTCACCGGGGGAACAGACTGACACAGAGAGAAAGATAGATAGAGGGTGAGAGCGACAGAGAGAGAGAGGGAGAGAGAAAGAGGGGAAGCCTCTGTTTCGTACTCCTCCTCTTCCATGTGGTCTGACAAAAAGATGACAGCTTTCCTCTAGAGCTTGCTCTGCCCTCCCTGGGCTGAAACCTCACTTGTAGGCAAGCAGGCCTGTCAGACAGAGCTAACTAGGCTGCCCCCTGAGAGATGCAGAAAGCTTGACAGTTTGTTACTAGTTGGCTAAAGGCCACCACAGCAGGTCAGTCTCTGCGCGGGAAGTGTCAAAGAAGTGCCAGTAATCAGCCCCCAACTAGCTCTTAATAGATGCTCACGTGAATGCTTCCCCTACTGCTAGTTCAAAGACCCACTAGCATCTGTGAACTGTCACACACCCAGTCCTTAGATCTATAAACCACCTCTACTCTATTATTAATATTCAGTGCTCAGGGGCACCTCAGTAAGAGCCGGGCTGTGTGTGTTTGTGCATTCGCGCGTAACGCTTTTTGCAGTGTGTACTGTTTGGGGGGATTACGGTATGCACTCAGGCCCAAGAGAGGGAAATACAGTGTGCGCCCGTGCACCAGGCAGTATGGTAGAAGTCACACAAGTATGAGACAGTTCTCAGTTGGTGTACAGTACATTCACATAGCAGGAAGTAGCTCGGGTGTTGATACACCCTTCAAACCTATCATCAAACACACAGAACTTAGTTCATCGTCAGGGCAATAATGGCAGATTTCTCACCTCCACTCAACTGTGGTGCAAACGCTTGTTAATCTTAGTGTCAGTCAGCGCCATGGAGGCATAATGGCCTAATTACCTATGCTTACGTATCTGATACCAGCCTGCTTTCAAAGGGTGCTGGCAGGATTGTCGTCATCACGCAAGTGACACACAAGCAACACACAGTCAATACTCAGTTACAACTGCCATTTTTAAATACACAGCTGTTGTAAACAAATGGAACAAAAGTGGAAAGTCAGAGGAAGTTGAGAAAGAGGACAAAACATAAACAAACTGTAAAACAATGACAAAACAAAACAAAAATAAGAATCGAGAAACTGAAGAACAACAAGCGCTAATCAAATTATGGGCAGAACAATGTTAATTCTGTTCCTTCTCAGCTCCCGTAGTTTCCTCTAGTTGTTATACCTCCAAAAGTACTCTGAATATTACGCTCGCTGTTGCTGCTGTAGTTTGTGTGGCTGGTGTATTTGAATGCAATATTTGTTTTACTTCAAAGAATAATCCCAGGATAAATACAAAAATAGACAGTGAGTCTGTCATGTCTGTTGTTGATGTTGACACTGGTTCCTATGGTTCTACAGTTGCTACAATTACACGTGTATTCTGGAGAGCGTCCCATATGTTCAAAACTGTATTGGAAAACCAAAGGGTACGGGATCCTGTGCCATACTGTGCCAAACCGTGACCAGGCCCAGCACGGCTACACAATACTTGTGCAGTGGAAAAACCATACTAGAAACTGATAGCACACTTGTTTAAATATAATAATCTTTGTATTTTTATATATAAAAACAGACTAACTACTATTGCTCTATGCACTAATTGGCTGTTTGGACATTCTGCCTGATCTGGTAGCTGTAAATCGAATTCTAATGGCTCTCTAAGCCAGCCTGCTTAATGACAATGTCCTGCTAGGTTCTTCCATTGATCGCCACCAGTTGCTCAATTACCTGCCTCACTGTTAGCTACAGAGTGTGGATGGCATGGATGTAACCCCTGGGTCAGGGGATTCAATTCCATTAAAGTTCAAAATGAAGCAGATGGAACTCATAGTCTGGCAATGTCACTATAATGGTCTGACTGAATTAACCAAGATCCTTAATTGATACTAGACCTATATTCCATAGAGCCTCAGTGGAGTTCAGGTTGTGTATCAGAGGACGCTGTTGTTCTAGGATAGTAGCATGTGCATTTCACAATGTCCCTTTGCCTTTTTCCCCCACCTGCCCTCTATTTCACAAGTGTCCTCTATTCAAAATATGCACTTGGCTACAATTTCACTGCTGCAATTCCTTGTGATTTGGATAGCTGAGTCATCCAGGGGTAAATTATATTTTCAAAGTTCTGAAAATAATAGGGTTTAAGATGGTATACTGCCATGTCATGCCTCTTTGAATTTGCTCTTGAGCATGTGGCTAAGCCCTCAGAGCCCCTTGTGATGTCCTTGTAGTAGCATTGCCATGATTGGCAAGACTATGGGATGGGGTAGTGCCCTGCTAGAAACTGTTCCCGTCTGTCAGATCTCATCACTCGTTCCTCCATTGCCGGGGGCTGCAGGACCAAAACTGACCACTGAGTCAACTGACAAGACAGCTAAGCATCCAGCTATCCCAGAATAAGAAACACACACACATACACACTTGCACATTCAGACAGGCACACAAACAGACACACAGACATGCCATCACGCAAGCAAATGTACACACACACGCACAGTCATGCAAACACACAATCACACAGCCACCTAGACACATGCATGCAAAACAAAATAGACACAGCAATTGCAGGATCCACCCCTTCCCCCTGAAAACAGCCACACCAAACCCCATGCAGGACATAAATGTGCTGTGACATTAGGGTTGGTAATGCTTTGAGTTGTCTAAAATCCCAACAACTGACCCAGAAAGACGGGCGAACAGAGGAGGGGGTGGGGAGTTGTTGAGGGAGGTCATGAGTGATGCATTGAGGAAGAGACCTAAATTGACATTTTCTTGCCCACTTCTCAAGCCCTGCAGTGGTATTCACACATTGTGTCCAATGAAGGGAGACAGGGTAAGGTGGAACGATCCGTAAGCTGCTGTGCAAATCCTTTGTTGTAGAAAAGCTGTGAATTACTACTTGGTTGAAATATCTATAAAGGAACATAATATGTGGTCAGATCATGGAGTATCACTCTTGCCAATGCCTGATTGAAGTCAAAGGCCACCTTTTTGCCCTCTAGAGAGAAAGAAAGGGAGGGAAAGAGAAAGAGAGAGAGAAAGAGAGAGAGAGAGAGAGAGGCTGAAGAGGTCAAACACAGAAGGGGAAACAAGCAGCTGCAATATGTTTACAGCAGCAACCCTGAGGGAAGGAGAGGACCCAACTGCAATATCACATATATTTATTTTCAACTAAATGATTTTGAGTCAAGATGGTGTACTGTATGCTTGTGTTGTTTCCTTGCAGGCATACTCAAAAACATGCTCAAAAGCAGAAAGAAATGCATGCAAAAATGTAGATATCAGGAATCTGAAAACAAAGAGAATTGCATGGCACAAGCAATTAGCACGTAAACATGTAAACATTAGCACTCTCTCACCGGTGCAAATTAAGTGCTTTCACATTTTCATTATCTTAGGTTCCCTCTTCAAGTACAGCATTACAGTGAAATCAAACACACATTTTTCAAGCTTTAAACGTTTTCATGCCCTCTATATTGTGACTATAGATATATAGCATTTCTGAGAAAGTATCATACAGCCTTTTTAAAAGTATAAAAAGTGAATACACACAATTCTGTCCCCACCTCAATCTGTGATGCAATACCAAAGGTCTTGAGGTACTATTGCATTGAATGCATAGAAATATGATCCAAGGCGAAAATTTTGGCGGCCCACAACTAGAGATGGGTGAGTCCAAACGATTCAAGGACTACTATCTCATTTATTTTCCCAGCTTGTTGGAGGCAGCTGTGTGACTGAACCTGCACTGATTGTTTTTCACTATTTTTCTATTTTAAAATCTTGCGTAGCCACACCTCTGGTTCAAATGATGGAGGTCTGGAGAAATTCTCGTCATAAAATGTGGGATAACAAGACCTTGCTGAGCCAAAGGCAGGATTGATTGGCTGGCTCTGAGTTTGAAACCAGATTCTTGAACAAGCCCTCGGACACGTCTGGTTTGTGTTTCTGCTCAGCTGGAACAAGTTTCCATCGTTAGCTAAGCTACAACGCTAGCTACTTCACCGTGTAAATTCTCGTTATTGTGCAATCTAACTATTAGGGAACTGTCCACTCCAGGGATTAATCAAAGCAATAGGATTCATAGAAGCCAGAACAGGCAATTGCACGGCTATAGTATCACATCAATTTTGTTTTCGCTAGCTACTGTAGCTAACTAAGAACTAAAAAGATTTTGAATGGAGGAATCGTAGGCATGAATACATTTATGATTGTTTTGAGCACTTTGCACTTTACTAAAACTATACAAAGTAATGCTTATTGTAAGTCACTGTGGATATGAGCATCTGCTAAATGCATAAATTGTAATACCACTCCAAGACTTCTCCCATCCGGTCCTGCAGCTCCATAGCCTCGGCTGCCTAAAGCCTCAGCCGCTGCCCTCAGGGGCTTGAGCTGCAGTCGGCGGAGCTAGCGTTTCAAATTGATAAGGCTCCAGACCTCCTCGCTCCTCTGGTTCAATATCAGATGGGGGAGATTCTAGAGGAGAGAAGTCCTCCACCTCAAATGACCTCTTAGTGGCGAAAGTGCGGTAAGACTCTGTGTTAATCTCAAAAGTATACAGAAAATAACTGGGTGGGGTACTGAGAATCTTAGGTGCGAAACTCCATTGCAGAGATATACCCCTCTCTCCCCTTCCCTCTCGCGCTCCATCTCACTTGTTTGCAGTTTTCAAAATGTGTCGTAGGCAGAGATAGGCTGAAAACAGTGTGTTTCAGCACTCTTTAAGGCCTAGTAAAAAAAAAAAAATCACTGTATATTGTCCATGTCCACAAAAGCCTCGTATTGAAATTATCATGTTTTCAGGAAATGGGATAAATCCTCTCTGAATTTTGAATTACCACAAATTGTTGTATTGTTGTAATTGTTGTTGTATTGTAAATGCTACAATTTCCAAAAAATAGGTTTTACACATGCAGGGAAATTCAGCTATCAAGTACAATCAACAACATTCATAGTAAAGTATGCAAAACTACATGTATGGGCATTACACAGACAGATTATATGGGTAACACATTACACATGTACACATTCTAGAGTGTTTCTTTTTCTCATTCAGGAAACTGTCAATTTGATAGCCAAGTGCGTCTGTGAGTCTGAGCATCAGAGGAGATATAGCGTCCCTTTGAGTAAGTGAGTCCCTGTGTGGTCCTGGTTACCTGCTCAAAGCATGTTATGACACAGCCAGACACTGAAACCATGGCAGAGTTTGATGTGCTGATATGTGTGCTGTTTAAGTAAGGCCCTCTCCCTAGCCCGCACTGCGGAGCCAGAGATCAAGTGATGCCGTCAACTAGCTAATGACATGACTGCCGCAGGCGACGGCCGGCAGCTTGATTTATACATGGGGACAGAGATGAATGATTCATAGGCTAAGAGAGGGATACCAGGACACGTGGCAGCTATATGCTCCTCACTCTCTCTCGCTCTCTCTCTCTCTCACAGACACACACCTCTCAATAAACCGCTCAAAAACACTCTCTTATGTCTCATAAGCTCACCGTTACGCAACTGATCAGCCCTGTCCGCGGCGCTCAGGATGTCTCTCTGTCTTTCTCTATCCCTCCCTTTGTCTCTCCATCGTTTCTTTTCTCCCTCTCCCCCCCGTTCCCGCCTCACCCCGTCCCCCTCTTCCTCTCCTGTTCATTGACTCCCTGACCATTTCTCCTTCCCTTCCCATTATAATGCAACGCTAATCCTAAATATGGAACTCACTGTTGTAGGCTAAAATGAATGGCCCAATCATTCTGCATCAATTAGTCCATCCATCATTGCTGATTGGAGGAGGAGGAGGGAGGGGGTGGGGGGGGGTGTTCGTGGTGACTGCTCTCTGTGGTGGCAGGAGGGAGACAGAGATGGCATTAGAGGGAGCTTTCACACTGAAACGCACTTTCCATCACTATTTGGGTATTGCAAACTGCAGTCCACACAATGACCTTGTCCTGCTAATTTCAATGGAACGTCCTCTAAAATACGTCATCTCCATAATCATTTGGTGAAACGGTCTGACAGCAAGAGGGTATTCCTTACATGATAATTTTCTAATGGAATGACTGATGTTTCCCTTTAGTTATGCACTGAGATGTCACTGTGCATGACAGAACTGTTTATATAGTCATGGCCACTGTTCACCGCCCTCCATCACAAGGCAAGCAGCTAAAACACACAGAATATATATTCTTAATCTTCCTGTAAAAATAGTATAAACTTTTTTGGTAAAAAAAAAAAAAATGTCAATGAGGTTCAATAAAATCTTTTTCCTGTATATTATGCAAGAAAGGCAAGGCAACTTCAGTAGTAGCATACAGCACAGTGTGTAATCCATAAACTAACTTATAAGTGCATTACACTTGGTTTATGTAAAGTCCAAAGTTATTTAAAAATGTGACTAAATAAGTGCAATTGATAATGTCACTTTTCTGCTTATGCAATAACTAGGCCAATACAAATAGGGATTTCTAATGTTGCGCTGGCACAACAAAAGGTTTTTCTTCGGATAGGAGTTCCTGTCAAAAAATCAGAGCAACATGAAGAAAATTCTCACTCATTGAGGACAGCAACTCCCAAAGATGGATCGACACACTGTTTCTCTTAAAATAGCTCTCTTTTTTGTTAAAAACTAACACATTTTGACACATTATCTTTGTCAAAGTAGGGAGAAAAATAGAGTTATTTGAATTCCATCCCCTCAAATTAATGTAAAAGGACACTCCAAGATTTGGGTGATGCTATGAAAAGGGAGCATGAAGTGTAAGAATGAAAGGGCTTGTCCTGAGCGCAACCCACTGACCCGAGAGGTGAAAACACCTACCTGAGATCAAGCAGACCCAGACAGAATACTAACATGTGTTTGTGAAGCATGTTTACCTCGTAGATCCTTCCTGACAGGAGGGCTAATCACGGAGAGGAGGAAAGACACATGTTTCATCAGTGCCGCAGCAAAAACACTTTATGGTCTTTAAAATGAACTTCAAAAGCACATGGAACATGAAAGCACTAATATGAGGTGGACTCATATCAGACTGTAAGTAACTGCCAGCTAAATATGAGGAGATAAGTAAATCCCCGAGGTGCTGCACTGACTGAAAAATCTCTGCATTCAACTTATCATTTTACATTATTTAGGCTACTCCATGGGGAAATAAACTGAAATCTCTGTCATAAGTTATGCTAATGATTGGAACTACCATCTGTGAACGATGCACCATCAGTCAAGCATAGTATGCAATTTATGAGTTATGAGAATTTAGTGTGTCATATCTGAGTGATTAATCATATAGAGAGTTGTGGGGCTTTCATAGGGCTGATGTGACTAAGACAGGGACATTAGACCATCCAGCCCAAGACATCATGCAACACCATCCTATATCTCGATCCCACCCTCTCTCCCACAGAGCACTATGCCCGGGTCCCCTCCAATCTCCTCAATAAACAAGCCCCAGGCAGGACCCAGACAGAGGATAATGGTTCACCTGGAGGTGACAGGGAAAGAAAAACAGAGCTCTTTGCATGACGAATGGAGATAGAGATAAGCGCGGTGAAACACTTAAGAATCCTGATAAAGGATTATCCAAACATGTCCAAAACTGGAAATGTTCAACGTTTGTTTATTACTTTTTTTTTCTTTTTTTAACATATGCTGGAGCACTCGCTTATAGTATCGGCAAGTCCTGAGTTATAGCTTTGTTGTAATTGCATGTGAAAGAACGAGAATGCCACTGATGTTGTGCCTCTGTGATCATACGCATTCAATGTAAGCAATCTTTCTCACATTCACCCAAAGGTCAAAGCTAGGACATTATACACCTTCTATTAATTGGTTTTGTAATTTATGGGGCTTTGTATGCGTATCAGCCTCTCAGCAGCGCCACTAAGCATTGCCTTATCATGTCATTGTGACTCTACGTCAGATTATATGTCTCTAGTTGCAGTGGAAAGTAAGTCAGCATCACATGAACAACACCACAGTCAGACATAATCACTGCAAGCATAATTACTCCCATATATTAGAATGTGTTGGTACTTGCTATGACTCACTCCACTGTTAAGGGAACTCATGAGGGAGAGAGCTGGGAGCACCCAGGCTATAGCCTATATTATGTAAGCAATGACAAAGGCGGGTGAGTTCAGTGAGCGTTAGCCGCCCTTGGCTGAATTAGCCAGAGTGGGAACGTAGAAAACAACTGTGCATGTGCCCAGCTGCTTGACTGGAGGGGGGAAAGAAGGCCCAACCTAAGAGGAACGATTTGTTTGGGTGGTCTAGTTAAAGCCCAGTGCTAAATGGGCAACGGTTCTGGTTAGAATGCTAATGAGCCAATTCCCCTCCTGGATGGAGACATCAAAGGCTAGTGGAGCTCCCTCTCTCTGGCAACACTGGGCTACATAGTATCATTACATGACACGGTGTGTGCTTGTGTGCTTGTGTGCTTGTGTGTACGTGTGTGCGCGTGTGTATGTGTGTGTGTGAGAGAGAGAGTGAGAGAGAGAGAAAAAAAATGGGGGTAAAGGAGAGATAGACAACATAATGTTTACATTATGCCTATTCATTTGGGACTGTGCCAGCATCCAGCCATGCTGTGACACACATCACACGAGCAACCTCGTACCGCTCATAATTACCCTCTATTCACAGAGGCCTCATTTAGCGTGCTATTATCAGGGATCATTGTTATTTTCCTCCATGTATGTATGGAATCCCACAGAGACCCACATGTCTAATGCAGATAACAGTGCTATTTTAGTTAACCCCATTGTGTACATAATATTAAAGACATACAACTCAGAGAGAATTCCCATCAGTGAAATCAACTGATTTCTAAGGACTTGGAAGGGCATCGGGGCATAAGAATCTTTCCACTCACTTTGCGTCTCAATAACTTGATGTAATGAGTCTAGCAATGTTGTTTTTTTTGGTGCAAAACAGATCTCACCCAGAGCTTTAATTTCATGAATAACACTTATTTCCGACCAAACTGTCACACTGTTCTGGCTCCAGGCCCACATAATGATCACCAACAAAAGACTTTTCTGCATAGCTGTGACTACATATCCCACTTGGATTAACAATGTGCCATACAGAGTTTTATTTCCAGAGATACCCACACCTATAGGGGCATGACAAAAAATCCTCAAAGCCATGTAAAGCCAGTGGAACTTCTAAAAGTGTGTAGGTGGTAAAGTAACTTTCCATACAGCCTAAGCAAAGACTTTGTCCAATGTCCACACGCTGGCAGGAAGCCCACCTCCAGCGCTGTGAGAACTAAACATGGCTCAGGTGTGTGAGGCCAACATGATGGATCATCCTGTTGTGAAGCTGCCCCTCTGCAGAGCCCTGAGAAGACAGCTGGGAGATAAGGAGGGCCCTATATGAGAACACATCTCCTCTCCACATCGATCCTCGCCACCACCGAGGCAGGAGGTCCTCACATGCCAAACCGCAGATAGGGGGGGTGGGGGGGGGTGAACAGTACGTACAGAGAGAACAGCTTTGTAGGTTTAGCAGCCACCTTCAAGTGATAAAGACACTGGGAGATAAACCCCCTCTTGGCCCCGCTTAGATAAAAGACAGACAATGTAGCACTTTGTTTTTGGGGGAAAAATAACATTTTCAGTGATCTCTCACTGGTTACAATCATCTGCTAATCCTTTTGCAGGGTCAAAGAAAACCAAAAAAAAACACACACATAAGAAATACTAATAATAATAATTAAAAAAAAGAGCTGTTGTGGTCATTATGAACGCGAGTAAACGTGAGTCTTGGTGTTACAAAGCTAATTGGCCTCGCAGCTTGTGCCAGTAAATTGGCAGGAATAACATCACTGGAAGTCAATTAGGAATGAAAGCAGGCTTTGCTCTCAAAAATGGCACTAGCTACAATTACAATTCCTCTGGGGTTGTTAAATACCGTTGCATTTGACAATCACATGAGAAATAAATAAATAAATTCTATCATATGGTTATAATCTGCACATAAGAACTCTATCCACTATCTACAGTCACAAATTCAGCTTGACTTTTGTTTATGTTGCGTTGTTACGAAGCAGTCCGACCCTAATACCTTAACACCCGCTTTTAGTTGAAGAAGAAACTGGATCAATCAACAGGGCTGCGCGCTCTAAGATTCTGACAACTGTAACAGGATGATTTGCCACAAAATAACAATAATGAAAACATAATAGCAGAGAAAATTGCTTCTTGTGTTTCTCTATACGTGGCAAATCAACACTGGGAGCCAACTGAAGCAGAGAGAGACACCAATCAGGAGGACAATGTGCTGAGCTGCATTATATATTATCGGCAGGTGCTTTACAGGGCCCGGCTTAGTTATGGAGACGCATGTTTGTGACCTCTGATCTCAATCACACAAGTTCTTTAGATGGCTGTGATCAGTGCACTGAGGGCCTCTCCATGTCACTGATAGAGATCGGGAAGCCGCACTGCTACGCAGCGACGGCTGGAACGTCTGCAGTCTTAACCATGCATCAGATAAGATGAGGGCCACTCCAGGCAGCGTGATTGGATGTGAATAAGATTTCAACAGCTCTGTATATACACTCTAATGGACCATGTGCACCGACCGGTTGAGTGCTTTCTGGGTCGACGTCATTACTTTTTAATGCCCGTCCCTTGCCGAGATGATTAATATTCGGATTCAAATGGCGACATCTTATCTTGACTGTCAAATAAATGAATAAAATATATAAGTAACAGTGGTGTCATCCTAGAAAGTGCTTAATTCGGTCTAGATACATTGTTTATGGTTGAAGCAATATCAAACAATATCTAAAGGAGGCACTACAGAGGATAATTTGGTGGAAAATGCAACAAGGTAAAATGCAAATATGTGGATATGTAGCATTTTCACACTTCACCTACATACTTCTATATTCTTTCATTCATCCTTTAGCTCTATGTTTGGCAAACAACCTAACACAACTAGGGCCCGATTGATACAGGACTGATATATATGTAGATAAACGGGGAATAAATTAACATCCAGTATTACTGTATCTGTCGATAAAGACTTTGTTTACTGGTTGCTTGAAAGGTGGGCATGTTCCTTAAAAACATCCTTCAAGTTTGGCTCCCAAATAGTAATTATGACAGAGAGTTTCATTCACGGCTTTTTACCGGAAAATGTTTTTGTTACTTGCCATAAATCATCATCACAGCACTCACTAAACTGGGACAAAAATTCACACACAATATGAATCTGAATATAATTGGCATAACCATCTGTAATAAAGTTAAATATGATCACATTTACAATAGATCTCACACCACAAATGTAACACAGTGTGCATTGTTGCTGAAGTTGTGGCCAATTCTAATGTATTGGTGAAAGGTCAATGCTGCATGGAGCTCATTGCACTTTGGGATCTGCCTGTACAACTGACGGATGTCAGGAGAGACAAATACATCTGAAGTGACAGTTAACACAGATGGATAAACAGATAAGGCTGAAGCAGTGACCTTATTTCATATTCATACCATTACTGTCCGAAACTCCCCTAAGATCAAAAATCAAAATTCCACATCTAACTGCATTTTACTCCAACCCCACCCCACTGTGGCGTAGAATGATTACTTCAATCATGTCACTGTGAGAGTCAAATTTCAGAAAAATAGAACAGTGGGATTGGCCGGTAGCATTCTATTGGGGTTCCCTGCCCATTATTCCCACCCCACGGTTGGCCGCCTCAGATTTCCTCCATTGTTTTGAAGATAACACTCTTCGGCAGGCCGCTAAAGTAATGACCATCTCACGGTGCAAGGTCGCCCTGTGCCACGCTCTGATGTGTTGGCCCTGCATTCAGTCACATTTAACAAAGACGCTTGGAGCGAAACAGACACTAAAGTCTGCCATTAACCCACAAAAGAATATGGATGTGCCATATGCCAGATTTGATGAGTGTAACTTTAATTGCTTTAATACTACTGGAATGACGGATGAGGCATGATATGATGAAAAACAATGGCATTCACTCACCTCCCCCTCCTCCCAGAAGACTGGAGTTTGCTGAAAAGAAAGAAATAAGAGTCAGTAATATTGAAATAGTAAGCAAGTGTAAAACATTCAACAGTAAGCGATAAGCGACATTTCAACTGCAAAAGTGAAAGCATTTTAATTTTGATTCTTTTTTTCATAAAGACACCTATTTGACTCTGCTAATTCTTACACAGCAATTACCTTGATGAAATTATTTATCTAATATGGTGATGATTAAATGTGTAATTTATATCATCTAATAATGAACTGAATTGCTGTTGAAGGAGGTGATGGACAGAATGGTCAAAGCAAAATTGGAGGGGTTTCTCTCTTGTCTCCCACTCCCAGGGTATTGGCTTTGTAAGTGTCATCACAGCAGTAGCTGCCAGCGGCGTCACCTGGGGAAGAGTGGAGGATAGTCTAGTAGTGGAAGAGGGTGCCAAGGAGAGCTTTGGCTTTAATTAGTATGCAGTTCTGTTAGCTCAGTGATGATAGCACCTTCATCCGAAGAAAGCTAAGAAAGTCACCCATTGGTGTATCTATTTCTCTGGCAAAGTCAGGAGTGGTTATTGTGGCAATTGACCTGTGGTTGAGTTGGGTCATTTTTAATATCCAATCACGTAGGTTGCTTGTTGTTTTTCAAGAATTTGTTTTTGTATAACCACATTCTTGACCGCGTCTCTGTTGCCATTATGAGAAAGGCTTGTGAATCAAACACGGAGACACATCAGAGTTTTGCTGTGTCTTGCATGTAGCCAATAGCCTTGATTTGTAGATTAGATCACATTAATGCTAGAATTACAAGAATAGCTGTGTTCAATAATGCTGATATTGATAGGCTGTGAGAAGAGCAAGGATAAAGCCAATTATTCCGATGATCTGTGTATTTCTTTGGCCATTAAATTAGCTAAAGTTGGCAATGAATATTGTGGTTCAGTCGACAGCTAATTTCAATACACACTCCTAGTCAGTAATTCTGCCTTGGCAGATTTCTTGGCAACACGACAGAGGTTAAGCTCAATAAAACATGTGGCTCATTAAAAGCAATTAACAGTGGCCTGTAGTCTTGGACAGTTGCAAGTATCCACTGCTTTACAGCAGGGAAATCCAACTCTTGCGTTTTGTAGGGTCTGCTTGTTTTTGATGGAAACACTACACACAAGCTACCAGTGATCAGGCTGCATTGGACATGAGCTGAGAGAGAGGCTCTTTAAAGCTAGGCTTGTGATCTAACAGTGTGGCTACAATCTTAGGTTTGGGTGGGCTGACAGAGAGGAGTCACATGTGACACAGATAAGATGTCTGAAAACAGACCCAGAATATAGCCCACTGTTATTCTATTCTCAGCTCTGGGACAAACACTCATAGCAAGAACTGGCCCTGTGTTGTTCCAGTGAATCCCCCGCATCAGCCATAGTTTACTGTTTCAGCAGGAGGTAACGTCACAGGCAGCTAACTGGAGAGGACATCATTAAAAATGAACCTATTTTGATTTTGCTCTGTTGTTGTCAGAAAGAGACATCCCTCGCACACAAGAGAAGAAAGATTAGAGGGGATTTAAAGTACATCTGTTAATTTGAGTGCTACCAAAGTGTAAAGTAGGTAGCCTATGTGTTTGAAGTGCAGTTCATGCAGCGGGCGATGGGAGAATCATGCACTGCAACATGCCTTTAATGATCTTCAGTTCCAACTGCAGCATCGGCTATCATTAGCAGTCAACACTATTCCCATTAAATCCTTGTTATTTCTCAAAAGTTTTGAATTGGGCCCATTGTATGTGGTGCACAAGCAACAGATAATGAACATGTGGTATCAGGAAGAGCTCTTCAATCACAAAACATAGTTCTGTGGCTGTTTTTTTTTTTTTTTTTTTTTTTTTTTTTTTACTGATTAATGTGCTGAAGGGTGCTTTCGGAGGCCACTCAGCTTCCGTACCTTTCTGTGGCACCATTATTGCTTTGCATTGTTCTCATTGGAGCACCACACATATGAGTGGGCATGGGGACAAAGAAAGCTCTCCAACTGCTGAATGTGTGTTTCATCAAAGCGCTTTTGTTGTGTGTGTGTACACATATAAGCATAGCATACACACACAAAAACAGAAACACAAACAGCGATGTACTGACAATCCACTGTCATGTTTACAATAGCACCTTTCCAGGTTTTTCTGCGATGAAAGAGATGTTTGCGCTTTCCCAGCCTTAGTTTGTTTAGTTCTCCGATCTGACAGCCATCACCATCAACCGCACAGCTCAAATGAGAGCCATCAACAAAATAGCCTATTACTGCCAGGTTGGGAAATTTTCTGTTCATGCTTTTCAAAAGCATGGATAAATGTAGTGAAGATGTAAAGTAAACGCTTTAATACCAGAGAACACTTTTATTTTAGGAGAGAGAAATGCTTAGAACTGCAGACCATAAGAAATGCCTGGCAGTATATGTAACACTTGTCAATAATGCTGTAAATGTATTAAGCTTGTTGTCGTTTATCTATTATCAGTACAATTAAAGTAATGGTTTCTTTAACAGTTCAGTTTCCAAGCAAGCTAATAGTATGCTAGTTTTCAGCAAAGTCTATCACTGTTGTCTATTCTCCTGGGGAGTCTTCCTATTCCTGAGCTATTAAAACACTGGGGTTTAATTACCTGACATTATGGAAATGCATACCTGGAGGGGCGCTTCATTTACTCCACACCTAATCAGGGATTGGAGATGTGGATGCTAATCAGTTTGACACAATTCTCCTGTGTGTTTGTGCGGGGTGGGGTAGTGGTGATGGTGGCTGGGGTTGTCTGGGGGTTGAGATGTTAGATGCTTTCTAACCACATGTGTCTCGGTGTGATCACGGCAATGGCCCACGGGGAGACGGAGAGTGTTCGACAACCGCCTCATCTCAACGGTAGTTTTGACAAATGTGGAAATAAGGAGGGGTAAAAACTCTGCTTTATGTCTTTTCATTTTCTCCCTCCCTGCATCCCCCCCTCCGCTTTAATGATCAGAACGTCTTCAAACATCCTTCATGTTTTGGCAGTTTATCTCCGAACACACTGACTGTGCTGCTTATGCACACAAAATATCTGCTACCTACGGAGTCGGTGAACTCAGCCCAGAGCGACATATATCAAGGGAGGCATTAAAATCCCAAAATGGAAGGGGACTTGCTTTAACAATCCCTCTTCAAGAGCCGGGAAGCAGGAGACAAATAAGAAACAGCTGCTGGAAAAGCTAACCTGCAGGAGCGTGCTGAGCAGTCCTACATTCTTGGCACCGTGGGCCGGGTTGTGAGCTTGTGTCTTATTCAGTATGACTTGCCTGAGAAGCGCTTCAATTATCCTGAGTGAAAATCAAAACTAAAATCCATATTTGGCCACATCCACCCCATAATGCATATTTTATAGTGTGTGTATTAATTATAAACTAGCTCTCCTTGCTGTTTGTGCCCGCCCTGGGCTCAGTCTGGCTATCTTGTGGTGGATCAACACATTTCTGCCTTCAGGGAAGCAGTGGGAGAGCCAACAATTAGTATTATCAGAAGACCATTATCTGTTTCTTCTACAGTGGCTGAGCGCCTACATGTGGAGTTGTCTCTGTGAATGCCTGTTAAATGTTTCTTTTTTTTTCATTTTTTTTTGTTCTTTGCCACGACAGAGCCTAAGGAGAGAAAAACATCCTCTATTTTAGTGTCTGCCAGCGCGCACCCCGGGGAGTTCCACGAATCAATTTTTTCTTCAAGGACAGAGCAGACCTGAACTCAATCCCAAAAACAACTACAAAGATCAGATCACGTTAGATAAAACAGCTCAGTGATCTTTACTTTCAATCTTTCAGAGGACCTGAATATTTCCTGTGGTACTAAAGACGAGCCCTGAAAGTTCACAACGGCCCGGTTAATGAGAAGAGAGAAGACAAAAAGAGTAGAAGTCGAGGTATGCCGGGTGCCAGGGGTGCTGCTGATAGCCTTCCCAGTGGTAAGCAAAACATGGGTCATAAATCTCAGAGGAAGGGCTCCCCGGGCTGCCTGGAGATGGCAGGTCATTAGGAAGCGTTGAGCCACGGCATTAGCCCGGCCCATCTCACACATGCCTGCACTGTCACTGTGGGAACACCCACTTCCTATCTGCCCTTTGAACCCTTAACCCCCAAAGTCACCTCATATATCCCTCAGCCGGTGACAGTGACGTGGGGCCACTGCTGTGTATTTTCACAGCGAGAAAATATTGATAATAGAAGCCAAGCCAGAGAGTGTGACAGGCACAGTTTATGAATTGTGGCATTGCATCTAGAAGCCAGCCAAGACACAAACAGTGAGATGGAATGGTGAAACCACGCTTTCGTCTCAGCGTCTCCATATATTTGCAGAGCAGTCATAAAAACGGCTAGTGTGTGCTTCGGTGTGTGAGCCCCGTGTGTGCAGAGGGCAGCGAGGCGTGGACCTGGGTTGCGTGTTCAGTGTCGTCGGCAGAGCCCCGGATCATGCAGTTGAATGGGAAGAGCTAGTGCGTAACCACAAAACCTCAGGGCAGTAAACAGATCCACTGTCTACCTCCTGGTCTTGACTGAACCCTTTAACTATGCTCCATGGGATACACACTCACCCTATCGTTATTCCCCTTTCACGCCGCATCTCAATAAGCTCGCAGGTTAATAGTGTGCTCTGCTGTGACTCGGGGATACAAGGTGGGGCAGAGAAACTAATAAAAAAGTTTTATGGTTCAGGTTGCCCACTCTGTTGCAAATAGATAGGTTGCTGAGTCAAAAAAAGGCTTGGTGCAATTTTTCAAAGGAACCAGGGCCGCCACTGCAGTATAATGGTACCAGCCTATCTCTGTCTGCGAATCTTACAGGCACTTTAGCAGGACTTTCAGTAAATATATCACAGTCAAATGAATTGTGATAGCAACGGCCTGTGCTATGTTCTATAGCAACTGTATGCCGGTTTATTTCAGCAGATTTCATTACTGCCATTTGAAACGCCACTTAGCAGTCCACCAGAAAGGAATTCAGATAGATGTTCCAGCAAATGTGACTCTACACACCCAAACTGTCCCAAATAAAAGCACCAACTAGGTCAATAGGGCTGGTCTTTGTAACCGTGAGGCATGTCACTTTTTCTTCCCTATTCTTCTGCTTTAATTAGAATACATATTCACAGCTCATTTGACAGACACGTATTCGCATCAACTACACAAATTAACTGTACATGGACAGCCTGGAATAATGAAGGAAATAGTTTAGAGCAGTGGTTCTCAATGTGGGGTCCGGGGACCACCAGGGGTCCTTGAGGGGGCTTCCAAGGGGTCCCCAGCAAATTGATGAATTGTTAAACTTCTGGACAAAATCATATCTAACAATAAAAATATTCTCATATTTGGGTCCAAGAGACAAAATCTCATCAAATGGGGGTCCGTGGCTCTAATGTGGACTAAATTAGGGGTCCTTGATATGAAAAAGGTTGAGAAGCGTTGGCTTAGAGAAACAAAAGAGAGGATCATTTGTAGACTCAGTTGACACTTAGATGGTCATTAGGTGTTCCTCTTCATAGTGTTTTGATGTCTGACATGTCAGCTCTGAACGCCTGTTCAAAGGGTCACTGGAAGGATCAGTGAAGAAACTTTGGTAAACTCTTTCTGAGTGGAATAACGACGGCTGCCCACCCCGCCCCTCCCCCACCCGCACACACACACACACACACACACACACATTTCCACTCCACCAGCTTTCCTAACAAGCACTGCGCCTAAATATAGGCACACACAGGCAATTATATGCACACACACACACACACAAACACACAGAGAGACAACTGGAGATTTTCGGGCCAGGGTTTGATATCTATAGCACCCCATCTCGTGTCTGTGGAGCTCTGTGTTAAATTGAAGCAATTCTACCCTTTAATGATAAGGCCTCTTTTTTCTTTTATTAGCCGCTGAAACTCACACAAATAGAAGTAAAACTTAAACGAGCCACCAGTTATAGGATGAGAGAAGAGAGGCAACGGTGGTATTTCTTATTTGTGGTACATTAAAAATGCATGCTACCCCACACATGCTGCCTCGCCTGATAATTCTGGTTGGCATTTTTGTTCTTTATAGCTTCTAGTGTTCCCTAAGGAGCCTGACTGAGCCAGACAAACTTGGGGTTGAGGTGGCAGGATCCCAGCGGCACAGCCACTCAAACAGCCTAAAGCCTGGCTCATGCTTCATGTGGGGAAAAAAAATTGTGGCAGAGTGCACGCAGTCAAAATGATGTAATTGCGACCGAAACAACTGGGCTCGTGTGAAGTTATGCACCTCCTGAAATTTGAAACGATGTGGAAGGAACTGCAGTTAGATGAAGGCTGAATGACGAGGAACCAGAACCACTGGGCAATTCCAGTAGTTTTATTGTTTTCACCTGCGTCTGTGTGTTTGTCCATCCATCCGTCTTTTAGCAGGATATCTCAAAAAGTCGGGCACGGATTTGCACAAAACCCGGTAGGAAGGTTGGTTATGGGCCCAGGAAGAACTGATTAACTTTTCATGTCATGCGCATCAAGTCACAAAGACAGCATGAACCAGGAAGAAGTCCTATCTTCCCCGTCTTCTCTGTCTTCTCCGTCTCTGTCCTCCAAGTTATGATATTAGTGTTTGTTGGACCATTTAAATTTACATTCAAAGATGTTGTTACTTTCAAAAGGTGTCGTCAGAAGCTTTCATTCACCATCAAGTTTGTCTTTTGATTACATCATCTTTCTTGTCTCTCTAGCAATGGAAGAGACTTGTTTGTGTTCAAAAGTTCAAAAGTACTGTCCGAAATCACAGGAATAAGAATAATGCGAATTCTATTTTGGTTGAATTTTACTTTGAAATACTCATTACAATATCAGGCGACTGAGACGTGTGCCTTAAGCCCATTCATATTCATAACAACACTTGTGATAATGTTACTGTCGGTGGTTGAAATGATGTTGTTTTTTGCAGCTTCTTTCAAGAAATACAGCAGTAGTCTTGTGATGTCTGGATGTATCAATATGACAACAGGCTGGTGTCACAGTGATTAATCCCTTCCCTCCGCAGCCCTGTCACCTTCATAACAAAGCAACAATACCAGATGCCAAAGCCAGCCCACACATCTATTGTTATAATTACCTGACCTTCAAATCCACATTAATGAGCCCAGGATGATCCCATTCTCTTTCATCATTTGGCTTCCGAGCCCTCCTTTTATCTAACAAGGTCACCTTTCACAACACTCCTTTCTCCCTGAAATACACATCCCCCTCATAAATATACATCTACCTGCATCTGCTCAACCCCTAATTCTAAGGGAGCTTGGAGAAATTACAAGAAAATAAAGCTGTAGGAGGGCTGTGCGAGGCGTGAGTTTGTATTTCTTCTGAAGTTGACACCAAGGGAAAGTCAATGCCACTAAAGTTAGACGTAGAAAACAACTTTCTAACTATATTGAAGAGTTACTTAATAACCGTTTTCAACACTAAAGACACAGCCAGCAATTCACATGAATGAGAAAGACTCACTGCAAGGGCCGTGAAGGCAAGGTGCAGGGAGGCAGAGGATAGAGCAGGGTTCATTAGAGGAAGCTGCTTCGATCTGTTCCCAGCATTTTAATCACAAATGCGCTGCGGGTGTCACAACAGCATTAAAATGTCTGCGCTTTGTGAGAAACCACAATCACAGAAAAACAACATATTCAATTATTAATTTGTTCTACTATACTGTATTTCTGCCGCGCTCTGTTTTCAGTGTAAGCATAGTTGACTTCAGAGAATTTGGAAAAGGTGAAGCTGAGTTTCACAATTTTAGTGAGAAAAGCCAATTTAGAACCCTGCAAGGAAACCTCTCTTAAAAACAGCTTAAAACATAGCAATGAGTGTCTTAGTGCAGATATGAAAGTGCTGCAAACATGCACATAATACTCCCCAAACTAGTTCATGAATTATTTAAATGTTAAAAATATATTATAGTAGTTTACTCTGCCACGTTGTCTTGACATCACAGTGCACTTCACTGCTCACACACCTTAGGAGATATTGGAGAGCACTGACACAGCACATGAGACAGATCTATATGAAGTAAATAGCTAAGTGCAATGCAGTAGGATAACAAAGATTTTTTACAGTACCATCATTAGCATGATATCATTACAAACAGAGAACAGCATATTGGACAAATACACAGAGAAATCATACATTTTAACTGATATTCAGCAATGCTATGCAAGTGTACCAACTTTGAAGAGGCACCATCATTTTCTGGTTGAGATGAAATGGGTTATCTGCAAACTTCACAGGGCCCAAGTCTCACTATGGGGCTGTGGCAGGATTTGGGCCAGCAGCTACATATTATGGATTTATCCAGTCACATTCCTGGATATATCAGCCCCACGTTAATGCAGCCTATTCCTTACTGGTAATCAGGCCCGCTGGTATGGTAAAGACCCGCATGGTTCCTCAGGGCCTTCACAGTCCACTGCTCCCAGCTAGGTACCCGCCAGGCAGCCAGACAGTTCCCTGACTATATCCAAAATAACATAGCTGGGATTTCTCCAGACGGAAGAGCCGGGACAGCATTAAATTGGAGATCCTCAGCCACTGAAGTGTGATTCCTGAATCAACTGTCTTTTTACATACCGCTGCTTTCTGTCCACAGAAAATAGGAGTCTGAGAATGAGGGTCTCGCACTGGATAGCGGGGCCATGGTATATACACTCAGAATTACAGTCTATATAGCTTAAGTGGATAACATTGCATTAAGGAAGAATGCATCGTCTTTTTTAACACTAAATGTATTTTAACTTCTCTTACTTCCTTAGCAAAATGCACTTATCCAGCACTTAAGAGAATCCATTCCCACCAGCGTCTATTTGATCATAGCAGTGTTAGTGTTGAGGTGATGTGTGAAGAGCGCTCTGGCTCCAGAAGTACTTGGTCCATGTCGCAGAGACTCATCTCCCTGGAGCACCAGCAGAAATCAGGCTGAGGCAACCTTACCATAAGTCCAGAAGAGATACACCGCATTATCCATGTTACCATGGAAAAACCACTTTCCATGAGGGCATCTCCTTTTCCGCTTCTTGAGTATCAAGGCCAGAGCAGGGGTTGTATTAACTGAAGGAGATAGCTGATCAAAAAAATCAAAACTGCATTTGTACAGCTTGTATGTTCGTCCTCTATGTACAGTATATCACTGTCAATGGGTCTACTGAGATGAGATAATGCACAAACCTGATGATAACAAAACTACATCATATACCATAGAGACACTGCCTAGAGACTAAATGATGAAATGATACGGTGCTGAAACCAGTTAGCAAGGTTTTACAAGCCAAAGCCTCAGCAACAAGATCAAACATTCCTTTGCCTAAAAACACAGCACTTGTAGAAACTGGTGCTGCTAATTCATGTCCCAAAGTCTAACAGAGTCTAAATGAAGACTTGTCGGTCCAGTCTACTGAAGTGCATGATGAAAGCTCCTACAAAGACAGGCTAATCCTCCTCAGATGAGAGATGATCTCATAAATAATCATACCTGTATTAACATTAATAGAGACAGTTGTAACCGTTTTGATCTTAATGGGATGAATTCACTTTGAAAAGGTTATTTATTTCCCATACTTTGTGATGGAAATAAAACGGTTTTGCACCTCAAAGACACTGCCTTCCATTGTGCCAGCTCTTTGTCACAGTTGTCCCTAATCATACGCCACATTTCCAGGCCACACAACTGTAAGCATAACGGTGCAGTCCCACCAGTGGGCTTTTAAACGCTTCACTTTTCCAAACCTATTCTGTTGTCATTAAATCTCTAGGCAGCAGAGATCATGTGGGTTTTAATAACTGTATTGCCAATAGTACATTGATGTCATATTCTGTGTGCTCGCCCCATTAGACAAACCAACTTATTAATACTGTAGCACAAACAGCAAAAAGAGTTTTCATTTACATATATACAGAAAAGGTTGTACTTTGAATTATAGTTGAATTAGCTATGATAAAGCAATGTTGTAGACTGTAACTGTTCACTCAACTGGGATAAGAGCACAGCCACAACAATAGAAATATATTGTTTTGAGCTTCTGCAACACAGCTTTGTATAGCCTATGGATCACACAAGGTTCACTTCAGTGTGTCTTCAAACAAGCATGTGTTTTCTCGTCGACTCAGTCTGGGGATTTAACTTCCAGAAAAGCATTCACACCGAATCAAAAAGGACACTTTTCTGCTTGCTAGTTTCTGCGGGCCCTTTGTTACAACAAAACAATAGGCGAACCTGTTTCAGTTACTTATTCTCAGGGCTTTTAAAATGCACCCTATGAAACGGTAAAACACAGCGCTGACACTATGAGAATTACACAATCAGACAGGCAGAGTGTTTTCCTCTTGGCAGTGTCATCAGATAGGTCTGAGCTTGAATAAAACATGGAACAGCAAGATGAAGAGCAGGAAAGTGTTCATTCTTTTGTCTTTTTTTTTTTTTTTCCACCGACTTGCCCAGTCTTGAGCACTGTGATTCTTGGTGTTGTTTTTGTTTTGAGAGTCATTTGTTTATGTCAACTGAATTGTTACAAGCTGTCAGTCTGCTCCACATCAAGTGTACAATGGTGAAGCGACTCGCTCACAGGTCCTCAAACAGCCTGCCATTTGGCTGACTCTCATCCTGCATTAGAATCTCACTTTGCTTCATTATTCAGTCTCAGACATCCTTGGAGTACTTTTTAATGATACCAAAACAGAGGCTGCTGTTCATACTGAATTTAATAGATCCTCCCAAACAAATCAAAGACTATTAGCCATTGAATAATGTGAAGCTGCTCTTTATCCAGGTAGACTTGCCCAAACAGGTTGTTTATGAAATCAGCAGTTGTGAGTATGTCACTTCAGATGAAATTGAGACCAGACTCCTGAATCACCTACGGTTGAAAAAGTAGGTAAAAAAAAATTAACAATGGGGAGACGAGTCGACAAGGACATTGCTAATTACATAGAAATTCAGGTGAATAGATCCAGGTAAGCCTGCATTGGCCCTCATATACAAATACTGCATTTCAGCTGAGAACAGGATATTTCTATCTGTACCAAACCTGTTTACCAGGGTGAAAGGCTGGAATAGTTATCTAGGGGATACTTGACTAGGAGGATAGACTGACAATAGTTATATTTGCCTAAGTGATATTACCTTCCTCATTCTGAACCCTGCAGAGCTGCTTAATTGCAGTGGTTAATTGGCTTGCCTCCAAGTTTTTACTTTACCTCATTGCCGAATCCCAACACACACCGTTATATCCAGCTTATTGTCTGGCTTGGGTGAAAAACTCATTTACCCAAGATTTTCTCCCACTGATATGCAGATGAGAAGCAAGTGCGTAGGCTGCTGTATGAAAAATAAATGGGCTATAGCATTAAAGCAGAAGCACAACATATAGGGCTGACTTTAGGACTTGCTGCTGGTATAACCAATCCTTTGAGAGCTACTAGCTGTCCCACCAGGCGGACTTCAGTAAGGGTGCCGGCACCGACAGAAGACAGGGGTTTGACAGGGAGGTGTAGTACAGGACTCCAGTGTCTCCTTCTCAAATAGCACTGACTCAACAGTTCACATCGACTGTTAGGGGGGGGGCTGGTGGTGGTGGAAGAATGAGGGTATTAACCAGAAGCAAACGCTGTGGCACTTCTAGCCAAAGCAGGCCAGGTTTAGAAGAGACTGTCAGGTTTAGTCTTCCTGTGTTAGAGTCTCTACAATGGGAGGCGGGGCACGGGGAACAGAGGGCTGCTTCACTGTGCCAACTCCAAAACACCAATCAAACACTAAATCACGCTAGTGCAGTTGTAAGGGGCCTGTCACTTCCAGTGAGCCAATTTATGTGGCTTTCACATGTGCAGAGGAAGATGAAGGTTTCTTGAAGCACACAGCGAGACTAACAGTGAGGCTAACTGTAGGGCTCCATACAGTGTAACTCAAGAGAATAAAACACTGGGGTTGGCACCTCTGAGATTTATTTAAGATTTCGCTTTGCTGAACAGAGGGAGAAACGCTTCATATAATTTACATTTCTGTGATTGAAATCAGCATGAATAACCAAACATTAACACCCAATTCCAATGTCCTTGATTGGACATTTCCTGGAGACACTAAGCAAAAGTGCTCCCAGGGTGGCTGGGTGTGGAGTTTCAGTAAATAAATCCCTGTCTCCCCCTCACATTAGGCTGATTGAGACATCTGGCAGCACGGAGCCTAGAACAGAGTGGAGCCTGGCAGAGTCTGACCTGAAAAAGCAGCAGATATGGTAAAGGATGAAACGACGGCACCAGGCAGACTGAGAAGGAATTTGCACAATATGAAAAGAAAGGTGATGAAATAAAAGCTAGGAGAGTGTACAGTATTTTTTTTTAAATTCTGACTCAGAGGCAAAAACATTAAAAGTGAGAGAGGAAGAGAGAGACAGAGAGAGACAAGGGATTCATTTTCCTGTTTTGAGGAGGAGAGCTCTATGGGAAGAAAATACACAGTCTCAGGGTCCTTCCTCTAGCAACGTATATGGTATAAGATCGCTGTGAGATACACAATATTTGTTATCCAATGTAACACACCACACTCCAGCTCATTAATGAACGATCAAAAAAAGTCTTTGACATTTCGCAGGCAAGTAAAAACATCTTATGAGACATCTAGACTGAAAGGAAAAAGAGGCCATCAAACAGACTGCTGCTAGAGGATACGGTTATGTGATCTGGATTTTTTTTTTTTTTTTTTCTCGTCAGGGAAACGTGTCAGGTACATAGAGGTAACATCATAGCTACAATCACAATAGCCAGGATCAATCATGCCAGTAATAACAGAGATATGAGTACTACATGATACCACTATTTCCCACTATCCAATATGGCCAAAGAAGCACCTAGATCTTCAGTGCGGAGTGTCACAAAATCTTCCAGCTGTCCCCTTGATGCTGAAGACTACTGCTCTGAAAGCGGTTATAGGGAATCTGAAAGAAGTTGCAATGATGGTTTTAATAAGCCGAATCTCTACACAGAAATGAGCTTCGGAAAATTCATCCTTACGACAATGTCAGAGGGCAGACACACCGTCTCTGTAACCCCACACCGCACAAGTCAACAAGACCTTTCGTTGTCAGGCCCTTTCAATAATACTCACTATTGCCTAGCCTGTTTCTACCGAGAGGAGAAGGACTCAGCAGTAACCTTGCATCCCAAGGACACATCATTTGAAATGCATTGGGTGCCACGGTGCTGTGATATATCCTTTTCCCGGAATTAACCTCAGCTAGTCTTTCCTGTCACCAACCAATCAGGGAGTATGAGCGGGGACAGGTCCCAAGTCCCGACGCACAGACGCAGTGCACTTCTCGCTCCGCCTTTGGTATGTTTACCGGCTCGTATGGCAAGAGACAAACATGACAAATTGCTTGAAAGATCTCATAGGTCAGTCAGTCACATGTTTGACAAATACAATCTAATTGTGAAGCATTTGCTTGAAAAATCTTTTTTGGAAAGGTGAAGGATGGAAATGTCTCCATGACCTCTATTAGCGCCAGAGCTCCCTCTATATTCCAAGGTTACCGCAACCATGAGCCTGTCCAGTGAGCAAGAGGTTTCTTGTTTATGTGTCTGCACATGGTAAATGTGAGTGCATTGTGGAGGAGAGGAGAACAAACTGAAGCCACAGATGGCTAAATGCATATGTGATTAAAATGCCATTCAGTTAGGAGGGGGAGATGGATAGATGACCTGAATGGAATAGGCAGCTATACAGGTAGACTGACTCTGACTAAACTGGTGTCAGAGGCTTTTGGTTTGGTTAGCACTATCATAAAGTCACTACCGTAAAAAAGGTTTATTTGAATTGTTAGTCAAATGATTAGACTGTAGTCTAATTAGGGCTGAACATCTCACTAATCGAAATTTTGTCGAAATCGCAATATGGCCTACTGCAATTTCACAGGAAGCGCGATATTTGTTAAATGTGAAATGTGTGTCAAAATACCATTTTAAATGAAATATCATCGTGCTGCAGAGATGTCCTGGCCTACACATCATATTCTACAGACTTAAGAAAACATCTTTGTTTGGTACAGATCCCCGCAAAAATCACACCATAATCATTTTAATATGTTTTTCAATGAAAATGAGAATAATGATGTAAAAATGTTGTAAAAAAAAAAAAAAAAAATTCTCTCTAATATCGCAAATCATATCGCAATTGCAATATCAGTCAAAATGATCACAATTAGATATTTTTTCAAAATCGTTCAGCCCTAGACAAAAGATGCAATTACTGTGCATGAATTTCACATTCTACATTAAAAATTCAGTTACAAACAGGAACAATGAAAGATTAATTCAAACTCTGTTAAGATTATTGAATGCACAGCCACAAATTCTTTCGATCTTCTTAATTAAATGCCAAGAGAGAGAGATCTTTTCACAGCATAATAACCGTCACACTGCTAAATTCAGATTTGGCATCAGATTAGCTTCTTTGAGCTTTCTCCCTGAATACACTGAAAGAATGTGACACTGTCTGGATTAAGGCAGCACTTCAAAGCGGAGGGACTTTGTGATCATTAATGAAAGTTCTAATTACTGAGGAGCCACCAGTAAAGGACCAGTGCTAGCTCTCATAGCGTTCATCATTTATGAAGCCGGACTACAGTTTCAACTCTCACAAGCGTTTAATTGGCTTATCTCTCCTTCTGCTACCCAGACATACAAAGGAAACATGGCTCCAGACCCACTCAGAGGAACACTGTCTTACAAACCCACACAAGTCTGTGTCACACAGTAAGTCAGACAGTCTATTAGTCAGGAAGATATTGCCTTGTTGATTGATGAAAAATATAGCATTTACCAAAAAGGGAAGACAGGCGCTGAAAATTTTAATTAGGTCCAGACCAGTGATTTAGTGATAGTGCAATCTGTATTAGACCTCTTGAAAAGCTCTCAAACACATTCTTTGTATAATTCCCACCACAATCTCATATCCCACTTTGATCAGTAATGGGCCTTTGTCTGTAGTTCACTGTGTTCCTGGGCTGCTACAGTGAAGTCCTGATAATGACGCCCACAGCATCTGCCAGCTTGTCTGATTAAATAAACCCTTCATTGGTGTGGCAAAATAAGCATCACTTTTGCCATAGCATGCACTGCCTGTTCAATCTTATTTATGAGTAATACAAGGGAAGTGGATGTCTCCTGGCCAGTGCTGTAGTGTGCGCAAGAGGATGTGGTTTAATCTTTAATCTTCCATCTTTAATGACATCAAATGGTGGAAGAAGCAGGTTGAAGCAGGATCCTGTGGTTGCTGCTAATGCAGAATGCAGGCCCACCAGCCTACACATAGTAACACCATAGATGCTGTGTGATACAGTGATATACACAAGCCATTAGGACTGTAACACATTATATCTGTGGTTAGCTCTGCCAGTCCCTCAAACAAAGCCTTGTGTCCTCTCATGTTTAGCAGTTCTGTAATGAGAGAGAGAAAGAGAGACAGACAGACAGAGAGAGAGAGAGACAGAGAGAGAGAGAGAGAGAGAGAGAGAGAGAGAGAGAGAGAGAGAGAGAGAGAGAGAGAGAGAGAGAGAGAGAGAGAGAGAGAGAGCAAGCACTAAGTCAAGTAGAACCAGACCACGGACAGGAGAGGCGGAAACTCAAGAGCAATGCAAGTAGTCCAGGATTAACCTCTCTGAGCACCCTGTGCTTAAGTGAAATGGATCGGCCCAAATTCACTGGCCCTCTGGTCAGTGTTCCCCCTTGTGTTAGCATGTCTGTCAAGCGGGGCAGGCATGTGTATATGTACTTCTCTCTGAGGCCATGAGAAAGAGGTCTGGGTAAGACACCCTCTTGACTGACGGAATCGGATATCCCGTCACTCTTTTTATATAACAGCGAGTAAAAAAGGCTCAGTCTACAACTTCAACTGGCGTATGTTGCCGTCAGAAAATCTGACCCTGTTCCATGAAGCCATTTGGGGTATAAAAACATGCTCTGGGCAAGCTCTGTGGCCTGCTCAGGGAGTGCTGTTACACTGTCAATACCTCCTTTGCCCCTTTCCGCCCCCTCATAACCCAAAGAGAGACAGCATTCATTCTTCAATTTGGCCTAATCAAGTTTGAATCGAGTAACAGCCCTGTGTCAATCTTTGCACGCACTCCAGTTGCAGATCTGTAATCTCCAGTGGTGTCCCCTGGGCATATTTAACTCATATATAAATAAAGGGATTGTCTCCTGCAAATATATAATATGTCACTGCTGGCCAGACAGCAGGGATTGGTTACAGCCACCCTGTCTAGACAAGCAGCATACTGGCTTTTGAGAAAACTGATATATATGTATTTATATATTTTCTATTTTCCGGATGAGATTTTGCTGTACGAACAGACAAAAAATAAAGAATTGATTCCAACAGTAAGGTTTTAAAACTAACCCTCTCATGTTACCCCCTAAACCCCCAAACACACACACACACACACAAGGAACTAATAGACCGACTCTCCCTTTAAAACCTCCTGCTACAGTTGTCTCTCACAGACTCATCATTAGGTTGGTCCGCGAGGGGCGGTGCTCCGTATGGGAGGCTGATTAAGCAGGAGGCTACGTTGACGCTAACAGCCCAGAGGACACGTAGAAAGGGAGGGGGCCGGTCTGTGGGAGCCCATCGGCCCGCAGTGTCTCCCGCTCGACTAATGTAATCTATGATCTCTCCCATCCCAATTAAAAGAAGAAACGGCCTCGGAACAGCTGTAAAGGGAGGCCTCACAGGAGCACGCTAACCGCTGTTAATGTCAGAAGTCTCATTTAAAGAGCAGCATCTGTTTAGGCTCCAAGCAGGCCCCGTGCCTCTGAGCCGGCTAACAGCAGACACACCCCTGCCCATCTGGAGCGGTGCGGCAACGCTCTCTGTCCCCGACTCACACAGTTGACTGACACTCATATAGTTCTGTTCAATCCGTTAGACCTTTGACTTTGAATGCTTCTTCAACTTTGTTTGAGCTAAAAAAGAAAATAGCACCGATGTTAAATTTTATTGATTTGACTGGTTACATTTCTTCACTGAAACGCATGTGATATATCAAATATCACACAGAAGCTGGAGGTGCTCAACTATAAAACCGCAGGAGGTGCAAAAGACTCAATGAACTTCAATATCTGAAAAAATAGCCAGCGTTCTCAAAAAATCAATTGAGAGTATCTTTATTCAACAGTAATAATAAACATGTTTGAGAGCACTGGCTGTTAATCAAATATGGTATGATGTACCTCCTATATGAATCAGTGATTTCCATATGAGAACTGTGTGCTGAGGTGGTAAAATTGACAGATCTCCTAGTCCCACTTTGATGCAAACCACACTAAAACTTGGGGGAATGACCAAACAGAAAGTCCAAGTCAAGTGTGTGGGTGTATGTTCTCTGTGTTTATTTAAATAAATGCATCTATGGTTTGATTTTACTTGCATAACTCGTCAGTACTGTGCTCAGTTCCTTCTACAGCAGATTCATGGAGAGCCAAGAGAAAAACTCTTTCTGATTCAAGATACAGGAAGCAGCGGTGCTGACAGTCAGGAAATGGGCTGCCTAGTAAGAGAACAGGAGGTCCAGTAAAAAAAAATTAAAATAAATAAATAAATAAAATGACAGTGATTTGTTTAGGAAGACAGAGGAAGGATGTTCACTTGAGCAAATCTGATCAGATAATTCTGTAGTTCAGTGGGAAGTATGTCCAATGGGAAGTATGTCCATCTGTGTCCATCATGCTCCTGTCAAAAGGAGCTTTAAACAATGATTATGTCATCTCTCTGAATGAGGTCATTCTCCAATCAAATGTCAATCAATGTTGCCTGTGTCTGCATGCATACCAGTTTTGTTAACACATGAGACTGCTGTAAGTAAGAAATGGGTCATGTATGACTTGTATTCATACTTAAAGGGGCATTAGTAAGATTTTTACTGCTCCGTAGCACAAAATGACCTATAATCTGGTTTTCAAAACTCACTTTCCAGCCAACAAAAAGTTCCCAACCATTAGAATTTCAAGACTCTCCCAATCCTGCCATCTACAACTCATGGCAAAGTTACATGGGAGCAAAGTACCACATATGAGCACAGGGAGAAAATGACTGACATACTGTATCTTCTAGCCTGTAGGAAAGGATACAATTGACATATTCAGTCAATAATTGCAGTATGCAAAAATGCAGGAAAACAGAAATATTAACAAATCATTATGTTTTTTGCTCCGCATTCAAACAGATTGGTAAAAAATATGCTCATTAACAGAGGAAGGCTAATAAATGGAGTACTGTTTACATGTAAACACAGACATTGTTGAGTTGGCCTAATCAAAGACACACTTTCAGTAGCTAACGACAAGTCCTTCTCATCTATTACAGGTATATGAATTAGCTATGGTTAACAGCCACTTTCTTTTTTTTTTTTTAAGATTTATTTTAGGTATTTTATGCTTTATTGATGGAAACAGTGTGAGAGAGAGACAGGAAGGTATGGGACAGAAAGAGGGGAGGACATGCAGCAAATGACCGCGGGCCAGATTCAAACCTGGGTCGCTGTGGGAAGGACTGAGCCTTATGGTACGCGCTCTACTCAGCCACAGAACAGCCACTTTCAATGCATTTCCAACACATTCGGTAGAAAATTGAGGGCCTCTTCTCAGAGGTTTAGAAAGTAAGATCACATCTCTGAACACAAATTTATATTCTTCACCGATTCTCATGAGTAGAGCGCAGGTTAATAGTAAGCACTGGTTTCCAATACTAAGCATGGGCAGTTGTAGTTTCATTCAGTGCCATTAGGTGTACGTACTTGACAGCATTTCACCAAAAGGTGAGGCAGTGACTCATGAGCTGGGATCTTATTTTAACTAGGTTTTTACTTCATTCATTAGTTTGTTGCACTTAAGAGCTTGCCACTCATAGATGTCAAAATCTGAAGCCATGTACAAGTCTTTTGACTTATCTTGGTAAGTGATATCAATGTCACAGTTTAACTTTAAAATTAAAGGAATCATTGAAAGGCCTTCCACTTATGAAAAATTACAATGCCTTGCCTTAATTAATGACTATACAAGACTATTCAGCTTCATGTTTACCCTACTCTGTGCAACATTATCTCTGGCAAGTTGTGTCATCTTTCAAGTCCTACTTGAGTATTTTTGGCAGAACAAGCTCAATTATTTCCTTGGAGATTAATTGCCTCCTAAAATGATGAAGGAATTTTGACAAAGTGGGACAACAGTGGAGGTATTTTCTCTCTCCTTCTTGTTCCCTTGTCTTGCTGCACCAAGTTCAATTTTTGAAAAGAGACACTTGCTTTCAGTCTCTTTGGAAATGCAGCAAGGTTTTTGCTGGAGAGCACCGGGGCAAAATGCAGCAGATAAATTGTGTTTTCCATCACAAGCGTGAGATGGACAAGAGAGGCGCCTGCCTTTAATCTCTTGACTGAGGGAAACAAGTACTGAATCACATTAGTGGCCCTCTATGGGAATCTGCTCTATGATTTTTAGGGCCTTAAGCCTTACCGTATCATCAATGCAAAGCAGGAAGAAAATTGAGTTTAGCATGGTTGTTTATTTTATGTTATGTCTTTATTGTAGAAAGGCAGAATGGGTGGTTACTCTGGCAATAAGAGCCCTCTATACAATTTTGAATCAACACTCTCTAGTAGATTCCAGCTTTCCTGCACATCATATGGATGCATTTGTTATTTGTTATGGCACATTGTAGTAATGCAGAATCTATCAACTTTGTTCTACTAGCAATAGTGTTGTTGTTAGCAGCGTTTCAATATGCAGATGGTTCTTCAATTCAGATTGAACTGAATGAAACCATAGAGCTCATTCTAACATTTCCCATGCAGTAATAAAACATATCAGGTTTTGAATAAACTGTTGACCATATTTCATTTCTCATTCCTTCCAGTTAGATGGGCTAGGATACAATATGATGCGATATAATATGATATAATATGATACAATACACAGCACAATGTGGTACAATACAAAGCAACATTATTAACTGAGCATGTGAAATTGTTTCACAGGGATTAATAAAATTGTATTATGTGTTATATATCAGAATCTGTATGCCGTTTCACATACCATCATATATCATACCATATTATGTCAGATCCTATCACATCAGATTCCTCTTATGCTGGTTCATCTTTTATCTAAGAATTGACATGTTTCTTTAGTGGAGGGAAATGTACAGCATTTTCATTCCCACCATTCCCTTTATGCTGGCTAATTGCCTTGTCCAATGATAATGCCCTTGCAGCTTCTCAAACACTACTCTTTCAAATATGCTGTTGATTTTTCAAAGCTACCAGCTGCTGATTGAATAATAACTTGTACCATACTCTTTTGATTATTTGTGTGTGTAACAGCAGTCACCCACCTGCGTGCTGTACTTCCTCATTTCCCAAATGATTACATTACATAAACATGCTTTGGGCCAGATTGTGAATTAGTACAACAGGATGTTTGTTCCACCTCCAATATGAACAGGCTATTTACAGCTCAGCTCATTATTAATGCATCACCTTCACTGCTTAACTATTTAACAGATGTGAAAATGTGACCAATGTCCAGTGACACTCATCACCTCTATAAGTCCAAAGGTGGTTCTAATGACAGTGTTGGAGCAAGAGCTTATCCATAAGGATTTCACTCAAAAAGCTCACTGCCCCGCCTGGCCGAACCAGACAAGTACACAGAACACCATGGATAATAGTACACCATTAACAAATTAATGGCTACTTTGTTACACGTAACAAAAATATCTGCCTCATGCCCCTTCTCAGTTCAGCTTTTAAGAGTATCATTTTGCAAAGTGCATACAAGTCTGATAATTGAATTCAAGGGAAATATAGCTCTAAACTCTGAGGAGCCATGACGTGTGCTGCACTGCACTTTTCATTTCCACTCTCATTTGGATAGCAACATGCTCTTTAATGAACCCAGTCCTTAGTAAAGGAATAAGAGGTATTCCAGAAAACACTTTGGTAGAGGAAGTGAACGTGTATGCACAGGTTTTGAGTGGCTTAATCTGACACTAAACAGGCAAGTGTAGAAGGACACCACGCCTGGCTGCAGCCCTAATCGTCCTGAAAGAACATCTATGTGTTGCCGTTAAATCCAATTTCCATTTAGCATTAAGGCCCTTTGAGAGCTCTTGCCTTTCTGCTGTAGAGAACATCACAGCCACATAGGCAAAGCCTATCCAGAACAGACCCAGTCCTGAGTGTTTGAGATACTGTGCTTGTTCATTCTATCCAAAAAAAATCATTATATAACGGATTTTCAGTCTGTCTAAAAATAATGAATTCAATCATTGGTATTATGCTACCTGACACATTTTACTGACATATTTTATTGTTTGTTTCTTCTCACATGAACCATTTAAAATAAACACCTTGCGATAGAGACACAAATGACATGTTTTTCTTCAAATGGGATGAATAGAGTACAAAAGACTGACTAAAGGTAAATGATTGAAGTCTATCTCAGAGGCTGGACTTGCAGGTAGCGGCCGGGCCAACTCTCCGTGCTTAAACCTCTCTTTCGGCACACATACTGTCTGGCTCGTCAATGAATCCTGGCTGTCTCAGCTCAATACAAACAGCCTATAATAAGAAGAAAATGAGAGAATTTACTTACTTACTGCCTGCCATAAAAGCTACCTTTAAGAGTGCTGTATATCCTGTCTCATCTATAAAATTATCACTACAAGTTTCTCTTTCAACTGTAAACCAAATAAAGAAACAGGGTGGTCAATGCATCTCGTAAGTTGACATTTACAGAACTTATGTTTAAAGGCTTTCATTGCTCCTTAATAATGATGCTGCTACTGTAGGATGTAGGAAATTGTTTGAGACACATGCATGGGCTGTCTCATCACAATTTTTTCTGGGTCTTTGCTCAAGAGGATTAAAAACTCCTTAAGATGGTGGTATTAGGGTTTTACAGCCCAATAGCCAAAGACTTAATGCTATTGGAAATGGTGACTGTTCCTAAAAAGAGCAACAGGGACTTCACCAGGGGTTGAAGGCAGGGTAGGAATGAGCCTCAGCTAATGATGCTATGCAACCAGGGGTCTCCACAGGAGGAAGGAGAAGCCCTGCTGGCTGAGTGAGCGAGCGCTAGTCTGGGAAAAGGGGGATTAGACCCTGGGATCAGGGAGACTCAACTTGTGGGCTGAGGCAAAATGAGTTAGAATAGTCACCCATGCTTGCTCCTACTCCACTCTGTCCTTAGAGACAATAGGCTTAGCCACTCTGATCCACAGCTCTCTGGTTATGATCACAACCCATTACTAATGCATGACCATCGCACTTAAGACAGCAATTTACTGATTGCCATCAATTTCAGCTGTTGAGACAGTGCCTCGAGTCATCCATTTTGCAGAGATTTGTTATGATGTGATTGGTCTGGGGGTCTCCAGGTTGAAAGCCAAGACTATTCCTGATCCACACAGATGAAAAACGCATACAGTGAGATGAAGTGAGGAGGGAAATAAATGAAGGTGGCTGAGGCCATTCCGTGTGGGGAATGAAGAGAGATTGCACTGCATTCCAGCTGCTTCGGCTGCTGCTTTAAATGAAACTGCTTGGCTTAAATGCTCTCTGGCATGGAACTTCATGCAAATCTCCTTGCTGCCCTCTGACCTGGAGACAATCATGGGGGCAGTGCTTAGAGAGCGCTCCCAGAGATTCTCCCCTGGATTCCAATTAGGGGGCTTCACATTACTTCACACAACAGGCTAAATATGGGCCAAAGCGTCTTAAGCTGCTCTGCATGTGTTGCATTGCTTGCCGTTGCCATGGCAGATACAGTGAGAAAGGTGATTAAATATTTCAAACTTAGGCTTTTAAAAGTGGTGGTATTTGAAATACAGCATTACAGCCAGAGCATGGGAAAACATATACAGAAAGAATAGCAATGGTTCACAAACACAGGGGAGAGTGTTGTGTATTTGAGGTGCTGCTATTGAAAGAGTATTTTATATTACACTTCAAAGATTAAAGCCAGGGTGCCACTAAGCAAACATATATTGTTGGGTTCCTTGGATTTTTTTTTCCAGAGAAAGTGTTATCTCAACTGTCCACTGTTCCATAAGAGGTGTAAAATGGCAGGTGCTCTGAATTCTAATAAAAGCATGCAGCAGTTACGATAAAATGCAGCATGTTCCACACATAATCCTGAGGCCGAGTGTGAAACATGTGCGCACAAGCAGTAAAGCTGTACCACTGCAATGATAAAGGGCTGCATCTACCGCTTACAGTAAATACAAGCCAGAGCATCCACAAATTAAGGTTGTGATTTCTAAGGAGTAATACGTAAACTGGGGGTAGAAAGTAAGCTTTAGCCATTCATCCATGCTGACATGACAACTTCCATAAAGCTGTCTAATAAATTATTAGTTAGGTTGTATTGACAGTGCATTGCCGCTTTATATTCACCTTGGTTGCAAGCTTGCAGCTGTGAAGAATTTGCCAGCAATCCAACTGTTCTCTATTTTTTCCATTCAACCTGACTGAGCTTATATGCTACAGGCTCTGATTGAAATGATCATCTCTGCATGAAAAGTACAAATTAAAATCCATTACAACCAGAGATGATTATCTGGGGCCAGTACTGTCAGTACTGATGTACTGTAGTACTGGAGAATTGGAGTTACTTACTAGTCTCTACACATCACCATGGTGGTGTAGACAGTTGATAAGTCACTTAAAAAAACAAAAAAATAAACAGAACACTTCATCTGAAAGGTCACAGGTACTTATGAGGCTGTGAGAACTGCTTGTTCTGTGTCTGAGGAAATGCTCTGAGCGGCACTGCAAATGAGAAGGACCAAATGAAAGATGGGCAACTTAATGACAGCGCGGCTACAGAGAGCTAAACATGCATAAAGGAATGACTTAAAGCTTGCCAAAGCACTTATCACCTGTCACTTTGACCGAGCATCTGCTTGCCAATCCATGTGAGTGCTCAGGTAGGCTGTCTTTTTTTCCCCATCTCTTCAGAGATGCATTGAAATTCAATCGCCTGCGTGGAATCAATGGGTTTGAGGAGAATTACCTGAGCAGATTAGAGTTGGAGGCAGCTGGAGAGAGCTGGTGTCAGATCATTCCAGCTTTTCCTGCTCTGTTTGTTTTCCCCGCACTTTAGCTAAATTAGTAATTACAGTCACACAGCCAATCTCACCATGGCCGCCGCGAACCCAAAGACACACCTGCAGAAGCGCCACAAACAAATAGCTAGTTAAGTGGTGCACAAACTCCGACAAGCTAATGAGACACTGTGTCTTCTGCAATTTCCATGTGAAACCTGGTGGAATTAAACAGGGACAACCAACACAATCAAAAGTGCAAAATTGGAAAGATTTTTGAACACAAAATGTTCTGTAAGCACAGTTAAGCTGTATATCTCAGGCCAAATTATGCAAAATGTGTTTTGTAGCACAAAAGTCATCAGGTGGTTATTGATTCAGTACATGTGAAAGCACTAGAGCGAGTATGTTTGTGAGAGGAGAGAACAGAACGATACAGATGTTTATTTTGTTCCGGCTTTGCAATCCCCCCCTCACTATGCAGGCTAACTGTAATCCACTTACAGTGACAGTGTTCTCCCCTGACAGGCCCCCAGTCCCAGCTAACACCTCATTTGGCACTGGGAGCTTCAGCTCAGGAGAAACCTAGACTGGTGTGTGTTCCAGCATGACTGAGGGGGCCCACTGGCACTGGCTAAATGGATGAGCCAGTGGGGTTCTCAATTCATAGCTAGGCTGACTAGGCCTATTTCATGTTCCATGTTCCATTCAAAATCCTGGCTAAGAAAAAAGTAGCCACATTTCTAAGCAAACAGCTTGGCAATTGCTCACTGGGTGAACCATAAACACAACTGGCTTTTAGCATTCTCTCTCTCTTAACAATGCGGGCCAAAATATTGGTCTCCTGACAGCAATCAAAAGCACTCCAATATCTCAAAGAGACTGTTTGGCAGTGTTACATTGTGCTACAAGGCTTTGATGTGTTTGATCCTTACCACAGTAACCATACCATATCCCAAGAATGCTGTGAAGCCATGCACTCCTGCTCAGCCAACTAGGCCCACTGAGACTGCAGCTCCATGCTGTTTGGGGTAACTCAGACCGATCACCATGGAAACACTGAATGAACAAAGGCAGAGAGTTTGCTAAACATGAAGGGGCAAGGTCAGCCGGCCATGTGATGTGGGTGGTAGTGGCAGCAATCAGAGGTAGAGTGTGGTGGTGGTGGTGGTGGGGGGGGGCTAGTTACACGAAGCCAATAAAAAGAACCACTCTGACATGACAGCCTTCTGTTGCTTCTACTAAAAGAGTTGGGAAGCCACAGTCACAAAAAGTTTTCTTTTTTTTTTTCAACCTGCCCCAGTAGTTGATTGACATTACATAAACATCATGAGCAGAGCACCTTCCAGACCTTATGTGGCAAAAGGTATATGCATGAGTTGATGCTTGACACTTGTACCCCCACAGTCATACACAAATCTCACACTGACACAAGCACACATAAAGAACGACTCAGGTAAACTGACGGGTGGATATGCTCGAAGCCTCAGCTGTCTGTCATTCTAAGAGAAAAAGCACAGACTGGGTCTCTGAGGAGGATGCTGTGTTACTGAATTCAGAGGAACCAGGCAGGGGTCCAGCTGCCGTAGCCCCAATTATAACCCAGCAGAGGGCCGTGGATCACAGAGAGCACTGTTGCACTACAGTAGGGGCAAAGATGAATACTCTTCTATTACTTCTGACACCTTCAACTTCAGATCTGACTGAGATGTGACTGATCCCCGCCAACCCACTGACAGATCTAGTGACAGAAAAGAACTGCTTCTCTGTGCACTTGTACATAACAGAGGAAAGCAGGAACTTGGCTTAGGCCTTACAAGCGTAACTCATATGCAGGCAAAGGAATCTACTGCAGGCATAGCAAACAACAGTGAAATCAGCTGATCTATGGACTTTAACTTTCTTATGCCACACTTATTTCTATCTCGACATAATCAGAGATGACTTTGGGCTGTAACATAAATAGTAACATTAAGAAACACGCAGATATTCACATGGAATCAGGTTTCACAATAGATCAGGAGATCAATAATGCGCTCTTGATTCATTATAGACAGTACTTACTAGGAGGTAAGTGTGCTCTTGTGGATAAACAGAGAGGAGGAGAAAGCAAAATTCTCTAGGGAAGGTTAGATAATTCCCCATTGAGCCCCTCGGCTCCCACCCACCCACACAAACACACACACACACGCACAGACAGAGAATATTCATTAGTAGGATACTGCACTCTAATTAAGCGAGGTGGAAGGAACATACGCAGGTGTGGGCTGCACCTGGTTTCCGAAAACCCTGTTTCTCCACTCGCAACCGCATTTGGATGACTGCATTCTCCCTTCCTGCGGCTGTGACGTCACTCTCGGCCCGACACCCCGCGGTCTCCTGCTCCTCCCACTGCACCTCTGTGGCATTGGTGGAGGCGTGAAATTTGGCAAGCCGGGAACCCATCCACACAGGGGCCCAGACAGCAATCCACACCAGGAGAAGACGATCTTCCTGGTTGGCTGGCAGACAATTGCCTGTTATATGGCTGTGACTCCGACTGTCCGACTGAGATAGGAAAAATGTACAGGGCAGAGTAACGGTGGCCAAATGTAAAAACACAGCTGTTTGCCCTCCTAGAGAATGAAATAAATAACCAGTCATCTGATATTTTACCGCAGCATTCTCCAGAATCAACATAACAAGCAAACACATCAATCTACTATTCTGGCAGTGGGAGACACCGCCGGAGACAGATATCATTCTGCATTATGCACAGCTGGCTATTGCACTCATACTGAGAAGTACTATGTCTTTTTTTTTTAATCAAAGCTGTTAGAGGTAAGGTTGTGGACACATGCAATACAGCTGCTAGACTCTATCTTGGGCCTCACCTGTTGCTATGCTGCCAAACCGAAGTCTGCCCATGCGTCTGTGTATGTGTATGTGTGTGTGTGTGTTTTACTGTGAGTTAGTGAGAGCATGTGTTTTATCAGTTGCTGGCGCTTGTTTGAACGGAGCCATGATGAAAGCCTAGACAAACACAGGGGAATGTCAACGGAGGACTTGAATCAACAGACAGAGGCTCGACTCTGCCAGGGACCCTGTGAGAGAGGCCACGCCCTCCAACACTGAAGCAGACTGTCTCTCCACACTGCTCCTCTCCTCCAGCAGCGACTCTAAAGCTGCATGAGGCAGGACAGAAAGCAACTCAACGGAGGGACAGCAATGTTCTCCGATATAGTATAAAGAGACGTGAGGGGAATGTGTATTATGTGTTTGTGCTAGGTGAGAGAGAGAGAGACAGAGGGAAAACAAGCTCATAAAGGAACACTGCCGGTTTTTTTGTTTTTTTTGTCTTTTCCAGGCAGAGTCGAGTCAGCTCAGCATAAAGGATTAAAGAAGGCCGGAGGTAAACACTGTCCAAACACACCGGCAAACAAATACAACTACAGTGTGTCCTTTTTTATATTCCACTGATATAAAAAATACAATTAGAAATCTCCCTTCCGGTTTAAGCGGATCAACTGATGCGGCCAAAATATTCAAGGCAAGCTACAGGTACTAGCTTTGAATATATTGTTGCGATTACAACCGCGTATTTGCGGTCTGGTAATGTACTGTGAAGGCAGTGGAGGGGCAATGGGTAAAGCAGGCTAAGCTAAGATCTAGCCCTGCTCAAGTTGGAACTGAAGGAACTGATTTTTTTTTTTTTCTTCGTCCGTTTGTGTGGGAAGCCAGTAGAGCGGGCCTGAATCCCTATTGACTCAATGTGCTGAGACGTTTTCCCTTTTACCAATGCTAAAGCAGGCATGAGCACTAATCCTTAGGGGTTAAATGGAGCCTCCTCTGGGGTTTCCCTTTCCTGGGAGAGCTGGGGGCGGCTGCTGTAGCGCACAGAGAACTTTAATGTACTTGGCAGAATTCTGGCTCAACTTTAACAAACTCTGAAAAACAATTCAACTCAAAACTGAGAAAAACAACACTGGAGCAGAGTTAAAACAGTCCATGTGGTGTAAGTATCTCCGTAAATCCATGGCTTTACATGCCAGATATTGAGGTGATCGGATTCGATAAGAGAAATGTCGATGATGATAATAATAAAACTTTAATGATCACAGTGGGGAAATTGGGTCATTGCAGCAGCAGAGAGAAAGATAAAGATAAGAATAGAAAAATACAGAGAATTAAATGCAATATAACAAGCAAGATTACAGCAAGAGAATGGATCTTGAGTACTACAACAAATAAAAGATAAAGCATCTTCTGATTTGCAGGTTAGAATTGAATCTCCAAATGTGCAGCTGTTCACACTGTCAGGTATATGGAGGGAAAAGCATATACACAAGAATCTGTGCAGATGGAAAGGTGCATTGTAAGCTGTTTAGATGATCAAAAATAACAGATGGAGGAACATGTATACAGAAATGTGGCCAGATGTGCAGATATGGATTATAAGCTATTCAAATGGGTGATGTAGAAAGAATAGTTTCTGCGAATGATAGTCGCAGTGATGAATGCATCCAAATAGGAAATGCTGGTATTTTCCGCATTAAGACTGACCTTTACAAAGCGAAGAATGCATTTTTGAGAGCCTTGCGCAAAGCTGGATGGAGGCAGCTACAATTCAATCAACAGAGAGACTGTTCACCAATAACATCCGCCAGAGAAAGGGACCATTTCCATTTCAAATCGCAGCCATTTCCACACCAACATTGAGACGGCATCAGCGTCTGCCAAAGTCTGGCAGCTCCTGCCCCCATTCCCTCAGTCTTTTTCCCTATCGCTGGGTATAAATACTCATCTCTGTTATTGCCGGTGTGATTGATGTTGGTTATAATGGTACTGCTTCTATTTACCCAACACATCTACCCATCTCCTCTAGCAGCGATTTGCTGGTTGACTTCCTCTACCTTTTACTGGTCGGCTTTGATGGGTCAACTAAAAGGAGTTCTTACTGGCCTGTGAAATGTCACAGCTTTGTCTTTATTGTTCGTTTGTGAGATTGGAGTATAGAAAGGTATACTTCAAGGCTATGATCCGTAAGAAGAAAGACACTGCTCCCAGGCCCAGAGCCTTACCTTAAAAACACACCAAAAATCTCTCTTTTCCTCACTGTCTCTGTTTACACACAGATATTTCAAAGAACTAGAGGAATTTCAAGATGTACACACATGACCCTGTATGCACTGCACTGTACTGAATATCCATTAATGGGTAAGTGGCAGAATACCATAAACCAGGTACATACAAGCATACATAAAATGACTGCATATAAAAAAGAGTAACTGGGAGAGGATAGTGAGGATCATTACTTTGAGTTACTGAAATGAATTAACGAAAATAAACACATCCAATGCTTTAACTATTTTTCATGCCGAGTGGATGAGGAGCATGTAATATGACACTGTTCGTGCAGAATGTAAACATCCCAGTCCAGCACAATGAACCAACCCCACCCCACCCCCCATCACCAGCATTGCAACACACACACACACAAACCACTTCCCGCTGAGGGTCAACCACAGAAACACCCCAGTGACAGAGTGGGATAAAGAGGGCCTACTCCAGTTACCCCTAGTTCTACCTACAGCATGTCATTCACAGCTCCACCACAAGCACCTCACACTCACACGGTAATAGGTGGGCGGGCAGTCTGCGAACTCTGCTTTCAGGGAACTCATAAACATTCCCTGATCTCAACCGGCCCTTTTATTCCCCCCCCCCCCGTCATTGCTTTCTTTAGGCTCCCTTTGAATGTGGCTCCTGACTGAAGAGGAAGAGGACATCCGATATCCAAATCACTCAGGATGAGTGCTACAGGGCTGGTGTCAGACGGTGAGGCATAGACGCCTCCTTCTTGTTCAGATCGGTTGAAGGCGTTACCTGAAAACACCTTCAGAGTGAGTCCAAATGCCAATTAAGTGGCTCCAGTTCCTCCGTTTTTAACAGTTTAAAGCTCAGACACTTCTCACCACCACAATGTCAATGTCAAAATACCTCCACCTAGCTTCCACAGATGACAACAACATGATGCAAACTGAATTACATCAAACTGACAACCATATACAAAGGGTGACGTGGATAATGCAAATATACTTTACTTTATACTTTTATTGAAGAGTGAGTTGAAAGTTGCCGGAGCGTGCTGATGGTACCAACTTTGCTCTGAAGCACATGACCATATAAAAATCTCCTGTTTCTTTTGTTCTTTCCCAGCAGTCATTCATTCTGTTCTGGGAAAAAAACAGCGCAAGAAACGAAGAGCTGGGAAATCATTAAAAAGGGTAATTTTTAGATATGATGACTCATGAGAGTAAACAAAGTCATCGAGATCATAGAGAAAACAAAGTCTGAACTAGTGTTTGGCACAGATAAGTGAACACTTTGATCAAGATGATGGCAGCTCTGTGTGCCTAGACCTCCCTTGTTAAGTACACCGCTTCTCTTTACCCAAAATGTTGTTGCCTGACATCCCCACTTCCTGTATGTGTTCCAATCAACAGGGCCATTCAGGACCTCGAGGTATTGTATAATCTATCTTATCTTATCTGGAGCAGCAAAGGCTTGGTTTGTTTCACTAGATAGCATTAGCCCTCACTTCCTCTCCTTAGAGCTCTAAACCCTGACTGACCCTTTCATAAGACACTCAAACTACTAATCTCAAATGGCTGAAGCACTAAATTCACCCATATGCCATAGGAATATGCTGCTCAGTTACAGAATCAAAAAGACGTGTGTTTGTCTTTAAGGTTTTGTGGGCACTTAAGCAGGCATATGGAGTCCATTGTAAAGATAAATGCTACCATTTAACGAAGGGTGGGGAAAAGATGCCAAGTTGGCTAATTATAGATTTAGTGCTGGGATAGTAAACCAGTTACAAAGCAAGAGAGAAAGGCTTCAATTAGCTACATTAGAGATGTATGCTGGACTGTGAAAACACTGTATGGTAATTCTATCTTTTATCTCCTTTATTGTGTTGATTAGTCCAGCGGGGGCAGAGTGCTCTATCTAATCTGATCAGAGAGCATTGTTTTGGGGGTCATTAACCTAAGGGAGGTCCTGAGGTTGACAAGTCAGCACCTACCCCCCTCTGCCTTTTTTTTTTAGAACTCGCTCATCCCTGAGTTCCTCTGTCTCCACAGCCAACACAAGAGAAACCAAGAAAACAACCAAAGAAAACAAAAGATGAGGGGAAAAACAGCCGACGGTGCTATTTGCATGGCTTGTCATTCCCCCACAAACATGCAGCCCAAATGACCACTGACTGAGGCCCCTGGGCTGGCCTAAGCAGCAGGATGTTGGCCTCTTTAGGCTCTGTTGTTGTTGGCTCCTTTTCTTTCTCTGTTCTGCGTCCTAGTCCCAAGAGATGAAGGGGTCAGCCTATCTCTCAACATCTGGGATCTGCATCAGAAAGGAGGAGACCCAGTATCTTACTGCATGGCCCAATAGCGATCATGCCCGTGGCAAGGCCCTCTTTCTTGCATTCATATGCATACAGAGCTGACAAGCTCCTTCAGTGACAGTCAAAGCTTTTTTTTTCTTGACCATACTGTGCAATACGCTGATTCCTACATTTCCATTTATGCAAACCCACACCAACAAAAACCAACATCCTTCTACATATTTACCCATTCACTGACTTTTTTCCATAAACCGCCACATTTCCCTTTTTTCTATCCCTGTCACACACATTACATCCTCTGCAATTCAAAAATATGAATACCTTAGCATAACCAACAGCCCCTCTCAACCACAAATCCTAGTTAAACTGTTGTGATACTGAAAAGCTGCCTGTCAGGATGGCAGAGAGGAGATGAAAGGCCCACAGCAAAGATCGCTGCTGATTGCCTGTAGAGGATGAATATGCAAATAAAGCAGAAGGTAAATGAAAAACAAAGCGGGGGTTTTGGCAGGAGCCTTTTACATGTTCCCCTTAATTTGGCATGGGTTAAGAACCCGGAAAGTCTATCAATAATGAATTCCAGTCAGAGCGAGGAAAGAGACATGAGGGGAAATCAGCCTCCATTTTTCCCCTGTGTGCCCCTGAGCAGTTTTGGGGCCTATTGTATTTCACACAAGCTGTCTCTCTTTCAGTGAACACACAGTAAGCTTAAGTGACAGATAAATGGAAAAATTGAGGGAGATAAAATAATATCCATAACACCTAGCATACACTGCACCAATGAGACTGGGTGCGCGTGTTTTGGCAGACAATCCAGAAAGTAGGGCACCATAGCATGCCAACTGCAAGAGCAGAGAGAGAATCAATTATCTGGTCGAATGTCTGCCTATCGTGAGAGACAAAAATAAGGGTCAGGACAGTCCGCAACAGAACTAGGACCGCATCCACACTTAACAGTTGTTTTGTTGTCACCAAGTCAAAAGCCACTCCAGCCCCCACTTAGCTAAATCAAGTGGTTTAATAAACTTAGCTATGCTGTCCCCCTTCACTAACCCACACAACAGGGCAAGGAAGGGGGCGTCATCGAGAGCCATCAAAGACCTGTCTGTTGTCAAAACACACTGAGATGGTCAGATAAAGTAGATTGCATCCTTGGGAGAGGAGAGCACCTACCCCCCTGAACAAAAGATGGACAGGGCAACAGATTTCCCCCGGTCTTGAGATAACAGAAACCGGACACCCTCGTCCTCCAGTGGGGCTCTTTGTACGTCTGAGAGAGGGCCAATCGGCAGCCGCTGACAGATGTGTCTGCAGTCGATTTAGGGGAGGAAGCCGGTGTGAGGTCAGGCACAGGTTTCTCCGCTCTGTCCCTCTGGAGAGGAGACAAGGATCAAGTCAGGATGTCCAAAACTGACCTCTTCTCACCTTGCAGCCTTTGGCACACAACACCTGGAGCAATATAATAACACAATGAAAACTCATCACCTAGCAGCAAAACATTAAGCTTCAGTGAGAATTTCATGACACAATAGAAATTTGATTTCATACTGGTTTGCCTCCAAATGATTAGCATCCACGCAGGCAATCTATTTGTATGGAAATTCCATTTTGTTTCAAACAAAAGTGAGAGCCACTTCAGTTGGAAAGCAAACAAAACTGAAAAACTCCAGCGGAGGTCTAAGTAGGTTCTGGCAGATGCTCCAGGCTTGAGGGTCTGCTCAATTAGCCACTCCAGTTAAGATGACCATCATGGCTTAAGCATGTGCCGATGTGCCAAGGCCAAAGCTGGAACACGCCTCCCTGTCCTGGCAAAGTAAATGGACAGGAGAGGTCAGCGATGGTCAGTCACTTGGACGCTCGCTCTTGTCTAGTGCCCATCATCCTGATGAAGCCATGACAATTGTTTTGAGTTGAGGCAACATCAGCAGATGAGCAGCAAATGGGAGAATAGGATAACAAAGAAACAGTAGTGTAGAGTGTAAGGTCAGGGATGATAAATGAGCTGTGCTGTTGCCTGTGTCAGGAGGTTGCTTCTGTGGACAGAATTTTCTTTTTTTTTTTAATAAAAGCACACCACAGACTATATTATTCTGGGTAAACCATGTCCATTTGCCAAAGATTCAAAAAACATGCCTTTCCATTCACCTTTTGTCAAAGAAAAATGTCATTTGGTCTTTGTTCAATGCCAGCTCTTTGACAAAAGAAAATAGTTATTTTGCTCTTCTTACTTTCATCCATTACCACTCGGCAGCTGCTCTCTGTTGACAGGCGCTCACGTGATAACTTTCAGCTAGCCATTTTGGTATACCCAGAATGAATAAATAACACCCATCTAACAACAAATGTGTGTTTATTGAAAATGAATGTAGAACCCTCCAGGCAATGACAACCGAACAGTATAAGAGGCTTGAAGTAATTAACAAAAATGAGTAATGACAGTATTGAGCGACATGTGAGAGAGCAATCCCCACATTCGGCGGCGGCGTACTTCTTTATGCTGTGTGACACGCAGATCTGATCATTAGAGCTAGACCCGCCGGCTTGGACAGTAGGCTAATATTCAACAACAGGATGAACTGAGCTGCTCCGGCGCTGCTCCATGCGCTGGGCTCCGGTGTCTGCCTCGTCAGGTAGCCGGAGGGGGAAACACTGGAGATGACGCAGGGCAGGACAGAGTGTTGGCTGGGTCAGCTCTGCTGCACAACCCTTTCACTAACAGGGTGACTCATCGCTGCTCCGGGCCTCTAAGGGAGCAAACCCGCTGTTTGGCTTCATTTTAACATGAAACGGAACACTAAATAGGGTCAAATAGAAAGCAGGGGGAGCAAAAGTCACTAAGACTCAGGTGTGTGTCAGCGAATCATAAGAGGATGACATGCTGTAACCGTATCACATGCGTATCAACACACAGACACGCACACATAGATGAAGGTATATGCACATGCACACATTCATGCACACACAAAAATATGCAAGTGAAAACATATATTAGGAATGAGAACTCTAAAATCTTGTAAATTGTTCTGACTTGCTGAGACATCATATATTCATTACATGTCAATATTAAAAATCAGCCTGCCTGGTATGAATTTCATACATAGAAATAGTTTTTGTTAGCATTTTTTTAAATTTAATTTTATACGTTTAGTGTTTTCAGACAAATCAGTTCATATTAATTTATTGTAAAACATGGGATTTTTTTCTTTCTTTGAGAAAAGTGTATTTTTACCTGTCTAGATGACGGTTTAAAAGAGAAAGCCTGCAAAAGAGATATCAACTGACAAACCTTTAAGTTGATAAATGAAGCTGCCAATGCCAAATAAATCTAAACATAAATTATTCTGACACGTCCCTAGCACATGCACAAATAACGAGTCAACTAGAACCAACATAGCTGCAACACGCCAACTCAAAACAAATCACTGTCAGTAATGGGGCCCTGTGCATCTCTCATTCTCACCAACATGCACATACATACGTTTCCACTTTTTTTCTCTCCCTCTTTTCTGCCAGTGAGCATTGCTTTCCAACCAGTGACTATTCACTCCTCTTTAGTGCACACATCTGACAAGGATTTGAATGCCTTTCCCCTTTCCTCCACTCCCCCTAGTGTAACCATCCAACACTGCACCTTTCTTTGCATCTCTCAAACAGAGGAAAGGCGAGACCAGGGACAGAGAGAGAGAGAGAGGGAGAGAGGGAGAGAGAGAGAGAGGAGGCCCCTCCTCCAGATGACATCAGCGCTCTATTGAAGCAGAGCTAGAGGCAGATACAACTCCACATTTGTATTGAGCTCTACCCATGCACCTCTGCCCTTGCACAGCCTACAGAATGTGTATGTGAGTGTGTGTGTGTGGGGCACCAGTAAACATACCAGATAAAACACAGACAGCTCTAGCCTTGTGAGTGGGGCTTTTTTTTGGATCTGAATTTAAATCCCTATAACCTGGATTGGATTATTATTTTTTCCCACTGTGAAAGAGCCTTTTTAAGAGGATACCTGTTACTTTCATATTTTTTGGTTGATTATAGAGGTAAGTGCGGGTTTTTCTGGCTGGTCTACTGGTGTTTTGGAATGCAGTCGTTTTTATCTTTTTTGGATCCTCGCTGGTTGAGGAAAATAAAAGTCATACAGAATAATCTATTGGTTATGTCCACTTAGTTGCCCTCATTTTTTTCTCGGTCCTGCCGCAAAAGGTTTTCTGTGATATTGTGAGGCGGTTGGGTCAAAGGCTTAGTAACGTCGGTAATGCGTTTACTTACAAAAAAAATTGGGAGTGCACTTTTCTTCCAAATAACCAAATAAGCTCCTCCGCGGGTTTACCTCCAAAAAAACAACTGTTCAGCTCGTCAGATAAGAATCAGATTTAGACAAACAGATTATCCATCTTTTCATCTCAAACCCTCTCATGCTTTCAACTTGCTACCTCGATCCAGTGCTGCGTCCCTCTTTATTCTGTGCGTAACGGGGACCATAAACATTTGATCTCTATTCTATCTCCAGTCTTCATTCCCCTTATTCTTTCTCTCTGTTGAGGCATTTTTCTTATCGTGAAATATTTAATTTTCCTGTTCATAGCCTGCCTCTTTAGACTGGTCAAAAACACAGTTGAAAAGCACTCAGGCAGCAACAGGGACATTTGACATCTTTTCGTTCCCTATTTGCGCTATAGCGCATCTCATTTTAATACTCCTTAGCCTATGGGAAAATAAACAGAGATGGTGCCGAATATGCAAAGACTTAATAGGATTAGGGGACTGTGATTTAGGCTCCGTGTCGTAGTCCGAGCAGACACCCCGGTGCGCGTCTGGAATTGCAGCGCTGATCCGGGAGGAGCGGAGTTGGACGTGGAGGGGCAGCTGGGAAACTCCGCTAAATGCGTCTCTCGCAGCCGGTGGGCGTTTGTGTCTCGACGACCTGGACCTGCTCCTTTTCATATTTTACCCAATCGAGTGAAATTCACTGTGAACAATTGTAAGCTTTTTTTTTTTGCAGACGATGCGGACGCCCCCCCCAACCCCATAACAACCTAGGTTCTGTCAGCTTCGTAGGTGCGCAGTCATGAAGGTCCTCTGAAAATGCAGAGTGAAAAATTCATTGGAGTTTCATATGCACCAGTTCGCACATCACACAGCAAGCAGCAGCTCGTTTAACGCACATAACATAGCATATATTAAAGATGTCTCTAACCAAATATCTCACATTTCTGTAGTCACAGCTCTGTGATAATGAACTGCCATATTAATAGGCATCCAGAAATGAAGCGCGGCTTACAGTAAGATAATACCTTCTGCTCATATGGCCGACTGACAGCAGATTCACCACTTTAATTTCAGCCCATGTTGCTGATGAATGAAAGTCCAGTGTTGATTAGATTCCTCTCTATTATAAAGCTTGCTATTTATCCCTTTCGATCAATGCAATAAAGTGGGCGTTTTGGATTCTCTTAAACATATTTGGGTTCTGTGTCTTAGTGGCAACACCAGGGCATGGACAGTGCTTAATCCAATTTAGCACAGCCACTCATCTTCATCAGATGCTTAGGTCATCCATGCTTTGAATTAAATCATCATGGAAAGTGATTGGCAGAAACAGCTGGATTACAGTGAGTCACGGAGTATTAGAGGCAAACTTGATTCCAATTGTGAAGCAATGTAATGGTAGCCCCTTGTTGTGGAGTCCGTTTGAGAGACAAAGAAATAAATAGCCTGTTAAACATGGTAGACATGAGGACAGACCCAATTGTCTTCAGTGATGACTGCCTGAGGCAAAAGTCCCCAGTCAATTGCTTTCAGAGGGAATTTGCATTTCAGATTAACAACTAACCAGGTCACTACAGACAGCATTTCACATTCCCAGAAAAGTTTGAGCATAAAATATGTCAGTGGTTGTTTTAGGTGTTTTATGTAATGACAATAGGCCTATATTTCAAATTGCATTCTCACTCTGAGGCCTAATTCAGTTCAGTTCATAATTTATTTAGCCACTGTGCAATCTCTCATCATCTATTCCAACCTCCAAGAAAAATAATAATTTCAAAATGGTTAGCAAAAGAAAAGGCGTAAACATGGGTGCAAAGCATAAAGAGGAATATGCTTTGTAGGCGATATGACTCAGGGAAAACTGTAGATGGGCAGGCGTGGAGGTTAACAAATCCCTCTGTATGTGTCTGGCCTGTACTGAGATGGGTTCCCCCATGTAGCTTAACATGGATCTTGGGCGATAATCAGGGGACTTCTGGAGAAGTACCAGGCCATGGTGTGTTTTGGTGTGCGCTTGTCACATATAGACACACACATCTCATCTTGCAGTGCCTACCACCCCCATGTGGGGAAAAAACCATTGCAGCTGCTACAGATCTCTCCTTTCAGTCTGTTACAAAAGAGAGACCCCCGTCTGTCCCAGACCCCTCTCTGCTCTTAATGGGCTCGCAAAAGTATCATCTGTTCAGCACATCGAAAGACAGCACCAGGAGGCCACATACCAAATCTGTGAAACTATCATAGATTTTCGCCCATTTTCTCTCAACTGAAACATGCTCTGTGTCCCTGTGAATTCAGATGTGACCATGAATGTTCCATTGTGTCTCGGCACCACAGTAGGCCGCTGCCTGGTGTCCTGACATACAGCTTAACACTATGAGAGGCAGAGGCAGGCAGGAAGGACTCTGGTAACGCAAAAATTACCCACTGCAAGAACTCATCTCTTGTTCCCTCATCAGTCATGAGCAATGAAACATGAAACAAATAATTTAGTATAAATAGATAAAAATCGACACTCCATTTTGCATTTATACCTGGTCAGTTTGATTGTCTTTAACCAAAATTAGCACATTTATTTGGAACAGAAAATCCTAACACAAATGTAACCCTTTACCTGATGTTCTGTTTTTGTATTTGTGTGTTTATTTAAATCCAACTGATATGCAACATGGGACAACCAGTTCTTAAGCAATGTCATAGACAAAGCACATTTTCAAGAGTGAAATGGAGGAAAAAAAATAGCGTTCAATAACTATACTGTTTGCAATCAATCATAATTCAAAACTATATTATGATTTAGAATGAATAATCAACAGCAGATACAAACAACATTGATTTCCCAATGGAGAACTCTACTGTGGTTCAAAATTAATTTCGAGACTCATGAATAATTTAACAGCCAGCCATTACTACTTCTACAGCTCTTTCCCCCCTAAATGCAACCCATGTAATATTATTCTGTACTTTATGGGACTAAAAGTCATTATAATCTGCAATACTTTTGACAGGCATGAAATTGTTTCTATTTCAGTTTTTCCAATGCCTTTCTCGTTCAGTGTATGACTAGGGGGCACAAAGTCTTAGGCCCTGTTATTGCAGACTAATGTGCACTTATGCGTGTTGAGCTTACAATGGCTATCAGTGTCCGGCTTTGTGTGAGCCTCCCACACTCTCCACTGAAAGGTAACTAGCTGTACACACACACACAATTTTACCAGGATGCTCAATTTAACTTTGCCAGTTCAGATTAAATGAAGCAGAAGCCACTTTGACTGCTAGAGAAATCTCCTGGCGACCAGCGGAGCTTATTAGAACGATGGAGAAAGACATCCATCACTAAAAATGTTTTACCCAACCGCCATCTCTCAAAATTATTGTGTGTGTGTGTGAGTGTGCTGTGGTGTGTGTGTGTGTACGTTTGTGTATGTTGTCAGTGAATGCAATGGGAAAGGCTTAGCAAAATGGACTGTCTAGAATATAGGATTTTTTTTAATTGATTGAATAAAACGTTTTAAAGCCTAAACCCCCTTAGTTTAGGCTACAAGGCCCACATGCTTGCCTTGCAAGGAACAATGGAGAGGGGCCACTCTGCTGAAATCCGATGAGCGTGGAAAAAAAAATAGCCAGCATCTAGGCCTGGCTCTCAAGCTGACTGCCCTCCCTGTATAGGAAGCCTGATCTGCTTGGTTCAGAGAAGCCCCTCTGGTAGATCACCCACACATAAATATAACATGATGCTACGATTGAAGCCTATGATACAGTTTGACCAGTCCTCAACATTTTCTGCACTTAGCTCTTTATTATTTAGATTTACAATGTTTGGTTATGTTTTTGTTTTTTCTGCCTATATTTATATCAGTAGATCTTAAAACTGATGTCATTGCAGTGGTCAAAGGATGGGTAGAATCATAAGGAATGTTTTGCCATATCATATATAGAGCTATTTTTGCAGAGAATCATGCTGTCTCACAACCCTAAAAGCCTATTATTCTGAGTGCAGATAGGTCTTGCTAGGTTCTCTTGATAGACGGAAGTGCAGAGACAATTACTTTCTTTTATGTAATGCTGAGGGTTTAAGTATTCAAATCAAGACTACACACTGAACAGGATTCAGAGGCAGGATAAATTTACAAAATGAGGTGAAAAGGGCTATTTAAAATTGAAATAGCTTGACTAAGTGCTGCATTAAAAGTTCATTCAAACAGACAGCACGTATCCCTCTATCCTTCAGCCATTTTCTAAAACTCTATCACAGAATTTTAGCTTTTTTCCCTTGTCAGGCTCCTTTATTCCAGAAGTTAGTAGAGGTCACATCTGGTGTTTTTCCCCAGACTCTAATCTACTACTAATGTAATACTGGACCGAGGGCCCGTGTTTAGATGGAACAGAAGGAAGGGGGGCGTTATTATTAGACAGCGTCTCAGGAGTTGTAATCGAGTTACAAGCCTCTCAATTCCCTAATCTTCTCCTTGTCATGGGCTACAACTGTTAAATGGCTGGGCCCCTTGTTCCTCATTTACCTTTCCATGTTTTACAGCATACAGTGGCAGCGAGCAGGTTACATGGAGGGTTACATGTAAGGACACAAAGCCATTGTGTTGTCAGAGGAAACATAACATTTTCTTTGGCAAAGGAAATTCTATTTTTACAAACAGGAGCAACATTCATAGAATATAATTAAAGAATGGGGGTGGGGGGAAGGGGTCAAAGGTAAGAGCTAGGAGTGACAGAGGCTACACGGATGGAACGGCTCCCCCCCCATACGAAATTCAAATGGGCCTCATCTGTCATGATTGTCCTTTTGCAGCGTTTGAGTAATTCGGTAAGGACTGGCTGAGGCAGCTATGGGGTCCTCGGTGCTATTTTGGCCTCATCTGTGGAACCTGGACTAGCTTGGTTTAAAACCAGAGCAGATTATTTTTTAAATCTTTGCTCTCTTGTGAAACAGCAAAAGCACAGCTAAGCAGTGAACTGGACTGAGCGGGGCAGAAGGGCTCCACCCACAACCATTGTATCAGGGTCTACATCACATAGTCTTTCGTATGCATAGACATTCTTTCTAGTATCACCATAGAAAAGACGGGTGGTCTATTAGAGTAAAAGGTCAACAGGCACAATCATAGCCGAGAGGAAGGGGTATTCTTTTTATAACAATTCACAATGTAGCAGATAGGCTCGGTTCCCTAGTCCAGTATGAAAGACATTCAAACAGAGCATTCAGATGGGTAATTTTGGCAAATTAGTGGAATCCCTTGGTACATGTAAACTTAATGAGGTTTAGGAGGTCAAAAATAACATCAATGTCACTTTAGATTTCATACTATGAACAAAAAAAAACAAAAAAAAAAAAACAATGGCTGAAATAAGCACTTTAAGTGTTCGGGAGTGCAGAGAACGATACGCCCAAAATTGTTCCCTGATTCAAAATGATGAACTCATAATTCTCACTAACATTTCTTTTTGCAAGGAAATTACTTTGATGTAAAATAAATGGTTTTCATTAATCATAACAGCTTACTCTCTTCTAGCCTCACTAACAACACATTATTTTGTAAGAATTGAATGCAGGTACTAAATACGTCTGCCTCTCTGGCTATTTTTCAGAGCACTATTCGAGGTGTGAGGAGGGCACAGCATGAGTCAAGCTGCAGATGTGTGAGGAAGGCTGGGCCGGGAAGGATAAGCAGCTTGCCCCGTTTTGCTCCTTAGAGGGGAGGAGAACTTTGGTTATCTGCTCCAGGAAGAGGGACCAGAGCCCTGGATTAATGCGTATACAGGCTCAACAAGGGTGGAGAGGATTCTGGGTTACCTGCAGACCTGGAGTACACAAGTGAACAGGCCTGGATTGAGCCTGTGGCACAGGGGATTGGCATGGCTCAGTCCAGCTTTGCGTCAACTCATCATGACTGCCGGGCCTGACAGCAGAAAGGAGCCTTCGCTACAGCTAACCCCTTCTTACACACGGATCACTATAAAACACAAAAAAAATCTAATTTGGGGTTACGGCTGTTAAGCTCAACGATTTCCACACCCATCAGGATTTTTAATATTCCCTGAGATTGCATGCTTTGTCAGTGAGTGGAGATGCTTTTTCTACAGGCTTATCTGCCATGGTAAAGGCATTGAAAGCATGAGCCCCTGACAACACAGAGGAGGTCATCGTCCAAACAAGGATCAGCTCAGCAAACACTGACCAGGTCAGGATATCACCAGAAAAACCCCTCGGACAAACTTTACTCTTAAAAGAGGATAAGAGCAAATTCAAGAGGAAATCTTGATTGGATTTTTGGTGGCTGGAAAGGATTTACCGCATCTTATAAATCAGGTATGACAAATATGGATGGCTATGCCTCTTTCCGCTTCACTGACCAAACCACAATTTCTAATGAGACGTGCAGGAAGAGAGGTCATGGCAGGAATGCATAATTAAAGCAATAAATCAGTATTAGCCTAATTAAAAGGGAACTACACTTCAATAGTCAGGGAAAAAAGAGACAGGAAACCAGTTGGCACCTTCTGCTTTGCACCTTCTCTGCTTTTGTTCATTTCAAGGCATGAAGTAGGGATAGGTGCCACGACACAAAATTCAAAAGATGCACACTTTTTTAACATTCCACAGTCATGGTCAAGATCAATAAGGTAGTGCTGTGTAGGGATAAATGGAGCTCACAACTTTCATCTATTGCTTTGAGTGTGCAAATTACTGCAACCAGGAGTTTAACTAAAATGCACAGAATCCCTCAGAAAACCTGTTCTGCTCAGATCTTAATTTGCTAAAGAATTTTATCTCATTTCTTTTCTGTAAAGAGAGACATTTCTTCCCCACCTAGTAAGAGGCCAGTTAAACCTGAGAATTTGAATAGAGATATACATGGGCAATGATCTAACAGGACTTAAGAGTATGTCGGTTCCACAACAGTTCATCAACAAAGCCTGACTTTGTTCACCCTCATGGTCTGTAGCAATGAAAGGCAGCCTTGAGATACAGAAACGTGTAAAACAACTAGGGAATGCTATTACATTTCGCAAGCCAGGGCCAAAAGCCCAAGCACAGGGATTCAATTCACACAGCTCGCAAGTTGAAGTATTTCTTATCAACAAGAAAGAAATGAAAAAAGTAGTTCTACTTATACATGCAGGTTACTTTCTAAACTTGTAATCCTAGGGAATATCTGTTTTCCTGTAGATGATGTTAAGACAGTTCTAGAACAAGCAGTTTTAGCTTAAAATTGTTTCACTTTATTTTCAATGTCTGGCAATCCTAATAATCAATTTATATCAATTTAATAGGAGGGATTCAAGTTGATTCTTTCAGCAGTTATTTAATCTAGAAAGTGCTGCAGGCAGCGTTTTCAAACAAACAGCAATTATGAGAACAGGAATTTGGCTCTCCTTTAAAGGCCTTGTGCATTAAATGTACCCTTGTGTCTCCTCCCCAGGGGCTCTTGAGTGATTAGACTGCCAGACAACACAGCTTCAAGATGGTGCGTCAATGCAAGGCCTTTATCCTCTTCCTCATCAGGGTCGGGCTGCTGCTGGGTCTTGCTAACCCCCTGGTGACCTCTGCCTCCTGTCCCTCACTCTGCCGCTGTGATGGGACCTTCATCTACTGTAATGACCGTGGCCTGACTTCCATCCCTACTGGTATACCCCTGGATGCTACAGTGCTCTTTCTGCAAAATAACCGTATTAAGAGTTCAGGCATACCTACAGAGCTCCGCAGGCTCTCCAGTGTGGAGAAGATCTATCTATACTGCAACAACCTGGATGAGTTCCCCACTAACCTTCCTCTGGGGGTCAAAGAGCTCCACCTTCAGGAGAACAACATTCGGATGATCACCCATGCCTCTTTAGGCCAAATTCCCTACATTGAGGAACTGCACCTGGATGATAACTCTGTATCAGCGGTCAGCATAGAGGAGGGGGCCTTCAGGGACAGTAACCACCTCAGACTGCTTTTTCTCTCCAGGAACCACCTCAGCACCATCCCTTCAGGCCTACCCATGACCATTGAGGAGCTGCGCTTTGATGACAACCGCATCTCCTCCATCTCAGAGCAGTCGCTGCAAGATCTTATCAACCTGAAGCGACTAGTCCTGGATGGTAACCTACTCAACAACCGTGGGATTGGGGAGATGGCTTTCATCAACCTGATCAACCTGACTGAGCTTTCACTAGTGAGGAACTCACTGACATCGCCGCCAGCCAACCTGCCAGGCACCAGTTTGGAGAAGCTACAGCTACAGGATAATCACATTAATCGCGTTCCGCCTGGGGCTTTTGCCTTCCTCAGGCAGCTGTATCGCCTGGACCTGTCTGGTAACAACCTGAGCAGCCTCCCACAAGGTGTGTTTGAAGATCTGGACAATCTCACACAGCTCCTGCTACGCAACAACCCCTGGCAATGCACTTGCCGGATGAAATGGGTGCGCGACTGGCTGCGGTCGCTGCCTACTAAGGTGAATGTACGTGGCTTGATGTGCCAGGGTCCTGATAAGGTCAAAGGCATGGCTATTAAAGACCTATCTACAGACATGTTTGACTGCACAGATACAGACTTTGGCCCCACGTATGAGACAAGCACAGTCTCCAACACTTTATCCCCCTCTCAGCCCCAGTGGCCCTCATTTGTGACTAAAAGGCCTGTGGTGAAAGGGCCTGACATAGGTAAGAACTACCATAGCACTACCACGTCGTCAGGCAGAAAGATCATCACCATCAGTGTGAAGTCAAGTAGTGCAGATACAGTGCACATATCTTGGAGGGTGTCACAGCCCATGACTGCCCTGCGGCTCAGCTGGCTAAAGCTGGGGCACAGTCCTGCCTTTGGCTCCATCACTGAGACCATCGTGCAGGGGGAGAAGACGGAGTACCTGCTCACTGCACTGGAGCCAGAGTCTTCCTATAGGATATGCATGGTTCCCATGGAGACCAGCAACATTTACCTGTCAGACGAGACACCCGTTTGCATAGAGACAGAGACTGGCTCTCACAAATCATACAACCCCACTACGACTTTGAACAGAGAGCAGGAGAAAGAGCCTTACAAAAATTCCAGTCTGCCTTTGGCTGCTATCATTGGAGGGGCTGTGGCTCTTTTGGCAATAATCATGTTGGCGCTGGTGTGCTGGTATGTCCACAGGAATGGTTCCCTTTTTTCCAGGAACTGCACCTACAACAAAGGTCGTCGGAGGAAGGATGACTATGCTGAGGCTGGCACCAAGAAGGACAACTCCATCCTAGAAATCCGAGAGACTTCTTTTCAAATGATACCCATAAATCACCTGCCTGTGTCCAAGGAGGAGTTTGTGATACACACAATTTTCCCACCTAATGGCCTGAGTTTGTACAAAAGCCCACATAGTGAGAACAGTATTAACAACAGGAGCTACAGAGACAGTGGAATACCAGATTCAGACCATTCCCATTCATGATATTGCGCATGGACATTCATGATGAGTGCGTGACTTGAAAAGAGTGGCTAGACTTTTACAAAACACTGGATCTATAAGACTAAGGAAGCAATGTTCTGTACATTTGCCATATAATTTATATTTAAGGACATTTTATGAAGAGGAAGAACGTTCCAATTGCAGGCTATCACTGAACCATCAGTGGGTGTTGTAACTAACTGCAATTCTATATTTTAGGGATTTGTAGTAATTTGTACTGTATTTCCTTTGCTTAAGGTTATCGACCAACTAAAAGAAACTCTGTGTTCTACTGAGATATGATGACTTGTCAACTGTGAAAGTGGGTTTTCATTGCTGTGTTGAACAATCAGACTTTAGAAAACCTTGTAGTATAAAGCACAGGTCATTCTTTTAACTTTGTGGCTGTCAGAAAAACAAAAAGGCAAAAAAATTACATGACGTAAACTAAGGCACAGCTGATCAATTAATAGGCAAAGCAGGCATGTTGCCCTCTTTAAGGATGAGCAGGCAGCAGCTGTCTCCATGTACCAGAGACCAAGAAGCTTGCTCTGGTATTCACCTGGTATTGAGTAGAAACAACTAGAGATGAGGTGCCATTTCTCTGCTTTCAGTGTGTGAATTCTTTCTTTTCTGTTTGCAAGAAGAAGAAACACAGCACAGCAACCCAAGCAGGGTTCCTGTGTTTCTGATGGGCTTGTGGGCCACAGCACAGGGCGGATAAAGCACATCGACCATTAGGAGCTCTCTGCTCCTCAAATATAAGTAGAGTGGACAGGCTGACACAGAGGACCCCCCACTATCTCTATTTGTATAAGCCAACAATGGCCAAACTACAATGGTGGCATTCTTTAGTACCATGTACCATACGTCATTCTAGACACCAGGCCAAAAAAAGACAGCGCAAAACATGTTGGCTTTCATTAGAATACCACAGTGTCAGCAATTCCTTGTTATGAGTATTATTTTGTATTATTTTCCAATTGAACACAATTTTATGTTGCCACAATTTGAAGTTAATTGTTCTTTACAATTGAAAACCAAAGTGCATTGTATGCCCTTTGGCCAGTCTTGTATGTGCCTTGATCCAATGCTTATTGTATTTAGCTTTTTAAGAAACCAGTGACTTTTTTTCATACACACTTGAATATGAAAAATATTGGTCATATTACAGAATAAAAGTGGATAAAAATAACAAATTGTTTCCTCTTATCTCAAATACAACAAACCCCACTCAAAATAATATTTAGGACTAACATTTTTTCTACTATTATCCCATCATGCTTTGCTGTGATTGCTCAGTTATATTTTTTATCTACTCAGGAGACTTCTGCTATCTTTGTACAAATGAGAACCGCCCTGGAGTAAAAAAGTGGGCTGTAAGGGACCTGTTTTATTCATTCAAATCTCAAATTATTGCCTAGACCCACCATCTAAAAATGCTTGGAGATGAAAAACATAGCCTACTACAGTTTCATCTTTTGCAACGATATGAACTCTGAGGTCTTAGCTCATAGCCATAAAAATGTGCCTCCCGTTCCAAGACATAGTGAACTCTTTAACAATAACTTGGATACTGTTCTTGAAACCCAGTTTTCCACTCCATGGGCAGTCCACAGAGCAACATCTGCTTCAGGCTGCTGTTGTTCTTTCGTGTGGTGAAGCCATGTGTGACTTATCCGATTGGCCAGAGAGGGAAATATCACAGTAGAGTAGAATTAGGCCTGTGGAGAGATTGGACTCTAGGGTTTGATGAGCCTCCCAGGCACCAGGGCAACAGAAAACTAATGACGAGCCACCATATGGAGGGTGGTACAGGCAGACCCTGCTGGGGATGCCAGTCCCTGCAGAGGACGAAGTACATTATATACACTGCTCCAGGCAACACACTTAATAACCTGATTGCTGCTCACTCAGGCCCACAAATAGGTACACATGCAAAAACACTCAAATCTAGCTTATTAGACCATTTTACAACTGGAAATAAACAGAATATCTCATATAAGCTAACATACTCACAAGACACTGGCAGTGACCACACTCTTACACAAAAGCACATAAGCACATGCATCACAAAAACATATCACATACCCACACTCACACACCCACAAGCTCTTAACACAGTGAAAGCTTTAATTACAGTAAGGGGAGCCGCTAAAAGCTGCACAAGTGATCCAAACCTTAAGTATACACTAGCGCTGCCCTGTACACTAAATATATCAGATTAACTTGAAATTAAAGTAAACAGACGGCCTGCTTTTAGAATAGAGAATAGTAATAGTTTCCATATGAATGCTGTCAATATTTTACAGTTTGAACAGTTTTTGGACTGTTCAGCTTTGATCTAATCTTGTGTGAGTTAGAAATCTTGGAGAAAAAAGAAAGTGAAGTGATAAAACCTTGGAACGTTGTTCATTCTTCTTTTATTATCCTTCATTTAGTTTTGTTTGAGTAGAGTATCCTGTTCAGAGATGTCAATAATAACACTTTCGATGGTGGTTCTACAGACCCAAAAAAGAAAAAGCAACATAATTTGAAACTAATGTTCATTCTTTTAGTAAGTTAAACTGCTCAAAAAACCCTTATAGCTTTCTCATCACTAGTATCAGCCTAGCTGAAAATTTGTATGCAAAGATCTCATCTAGTTTCATTGCATCAACTCCTCACTCTGATGAATGAGGTGGCTGTAGAATTGTTGAAAAATTGAGACCGGCTCTATTGCCTGAGCACAGGTCCATATGTTTAGTGATTGCAAGAACCTTCTTCAATCACTCAAAGGTTATTTTTGGGCCAGAAAGACTCCAAAAACAGTGCACCAATGAGATCACTGCAATTTCATTAGCTATGACAGCAACCTTTTAAGCTACCTTCTGCTCTCCAAACTATGAGTTATTGATGGGCTTTGTGGTTTAAGTAAATTACCCGCCTGGTCTTGTAGTGACGAAGTATTGTGATCACTTAAGAGCCCTGAGAATGAGTAAGCCACACTCAAATATTCTATCACCTGCGTGATGAATTACAGTTTAGCTCAATCTGGTGAAAGGAGCACACTATTGTTGTTGTGAATTGGTCAGATTCCTAAGAGAAAATAAATGACTGACTCTAACTGAGCATAATACATTAAACAGAGCAGCTTTTAGTCACATTTTGGGTAACCCAAGTATGAAGCAAAATTGATGAACCAGACTGTTGATGACCCTGTGTGACCTCACTCATCTCACATGACCCTTGACCTATCTCTCCCTTTAAACAATTCCTTAATCACTCACATGTTCTCACTGAGGTCAGACAAGTCATCAAACAACACAAGATGCCACATGCATTTTTCTCCTATGTGACACACATACAGCCTAATTACGTTTGTCTTTTATGTAGCCCAGTGATTAAAACTAATGGGGGCAGCTGCACTGTCTGCCCCCGGCTGCTGTTATTCCTATTGTAATGTACTGGTCAGGCAGCCAGTCACATTTGCATTCCTATAGATGCCAGTATCAAAGCTCCCCTGCATGACCTCATCATGACCAGTAGCTGACCATGGTCCCTCTCCATCAGCACCATTAGGGGGATCGATAAAGCAAAGGCCATGTGACCCTATGACTGATTAGAGGTCAGCAAGGTCAGGTCGGACTCAGTTCAAGGATCTTAAGAGGTGAAAAATGGATGCATTTCTGAGCCAGCAAAACTTCCCTGGCCATCAGGGACTCCCAATAAGCAACCTGTCCATGGTAAGGATGCTCTGCTCAAGAGAGCGCCCCTGGCATTCATTAGAGGGCATTGTTATCAGAGACGCCAGAAAATGTGGGGAGAAACACAAGGAAGAAAAGGTTAGATGTTTAGCTAATGGCTTAATTGCCTTCTGAACCATAAAAAGCATTAGGCTCAGCCTGAGTTGATACAGAGAGGGCCCATTTGACTTTTTGTTCTTCCTATGTGAATTATCAGTGAAATGGTTTATCAACCTGATTAGGCATACTAGGCTAGTGTGCCTTCATAAAAAGTAACAAAATGAGAGAAGCGGCTTGGTTTTGACAAAAGGGCGACTGAATACAAATAATTGCAGCAATATGGCGGCATTATGGAATTATTAATGTTCAGGCAAAGTAAAATAGTCTATAGTACGTAATAGTAAGAACGGGGAAAAGGGATGTGCTATAAAAGCTAAGCATGACTGTTTTCCTTAGGAAGAATTAAGTAGAGAATAAAAAGCCCCTTGTTGATAAACCATTCTAAAAAAGAGCCTGGTCTTCATCTGCAAATATTTCAGTGTTTATTTAGACCAGTATGCCAACAAACAACCCTACTTTCAAAACCAAAATAAAAGCCTTCTCTTGATGAGGCGCTTGTTTTTCCCTCTCCCTTGTATCCTGTCGCACACATCTTGCACATCAAACAGGCCTCTTATTTAATGGCTTCTAAATGCTGAGTGGTGCTGAGGTCAGAAGCCAAGCCAAGGCTCAGGGCCTCCCACAATGCCTGTACTCCTGCCAACGTTAGAAAGTTTGCACGTATGTGTGTGTATGTATAAGACAAACAGAGAGAGAGAGAGAGAGAGAGAGAGAGAGAGAGAGAGAGAGAGAGAGAGAGAGAGAGAGAGAGAGAGAGAGAGAGAGAGAGAGATTGTTGATGCTCTGATATGATGCATTTCTGAGACAGTATGTCAGGTCCTTTTGATTCACTCACACACACCTGAGCCTCTGATGTTTGTCTCTCTGCTCTTTACATAAAAATGTTGAGTGTGCTGTTTCATGTTTAAATGAATCAGCAAAAAACAAACAATGTACACTGCGCACAAGGCTTAAAAGGTGTGTTCCACCAAAAATAAAGCAAATACATATATAGGCCAAAGGTTGTGCACAGTAAAATATGCACAGCAAAAATACACAAAGCGTATTTATAGTTTTCTGTGCGCATCTTTTGGCCTATATATGTTAAAATTAATGCAAACACGCTTTTGTGTGTGTGTGTGTGTGTGTGTGTGTGTGTGGTCTGAATGAAAATATGTATGTGTGAGTTTGTGTTTATGTAAGTGTTTGTGCTTGGGAGAGATTAGGGAGGGCCCCTCAACATCGTCACCACAAACAAGAGACCTCAAGCAATTACACTTACCTGTTCCTGCGACTGACAATGAGACAGTGACTTAGGAAAACCAACAGCCAAAGGCTCAAGCAAAAACCACGGGACGTTTTCGATTCCCAGGGCATCTTAAAATGAGAGACCACAGCATCACTCATTTCAGACTGCATTTGACAATCAAAGCCTCATGCTAACCCAAGCGAATGCCTGCGTGTGTGAGCATGCTTGTGTATGTGTGTGGTGTGTAAGAGGGTATGTGTTTGGGTTTATTTGTGCTTTCACATGTGCAAGTATGAGTGCGAGTGTGCGTGAGTGTGTTTGTGTGTGTGTGTGTGTACAGTATGTGTATGATTGAGAGACAGGGAGAGAGAGAGAGAGAGAGAGAGACGCAGTGGGATGAACGTGAGGATCCAGCACATGCTTCACACATCTTAGTGACACAAAAGGACAATTGCACTCATTGATACGCACGCGAGCAGAATAACCCGCAGCCATCACCTCCCTTCCTCGCACAACTGTCCCGAGATCATCTTGTGACTTTGCCTCCCCCAGTCGCGAGCACGGTCTGTTCTAGCTGTAAAAGAGAGGAGGGGTGAACGCAGCATGTCCGGTGGGAGATGTGTCAGAGTGAGTGATGTGCTCCCGTGCGGGGGTGTTGTCCTCTCCCCTCTATCTCTGACCAGCCCCCATCCTGCAGGCCAGGACCCTCTCCATCTCTTCACATTACTCAGTGACCTGAAACCATGGGGCCCAAAAACCTAACCAGCTCCTCCGTCTTCTTAATGAATCCAATTTTTTGCCTGAGAGCACAGAGCGTGCACATACATCCATCGCAACTCTAAATTACCTGACATTAATACAAATTAACAAGAGCCACTGCCATCAAGCCTGTGCCACCCTGCAATGGCACACAATGACAACGCATCTATATCACCATGTGAGGACAGTGACTTACTCTATACCCCAAAATACAGAGTCAATAATCTAATTTAAAATAGGCCATAACAAAAACAAAAGCAGGGGGGCTGATCGGTGTCTGTGCCATTACACTATGAATTATACACAATACGTTATGAAAATATCTATATAATTGACTCTGCTCTATGGCAGCCATTAATTCCTGTCCTCCATTAAGTGGTTTAAATGATCTTGTAAGAGGCCATACATCTCCTGATGCCCTTTATGAGATCAACACCACGTCCCCCTCAGAACTTAATCGACCCTCAGCCCCATTTGTCCATGAAGTCTGATGCAGGGGAATAATTATTTCATTCCTAAAGGTTCTGAGGGGTCCAACTTGTCCATTACCCCCTGCAGATCTGCAGCTCTGCAGTGGGAGACCAGAGCTCCTCTTCGATCTGTTCTCTTCTCTCATTTGTGTTAAGCCAGCTTTAAATGTCAGTACAGTATTAGCATGCCAATGTGGTTCTGTCTGCAGCTCATTATTTTCAGATGTTGACAGCCTAATCGCATGCAAGTTTAGCCCACTTTGCTAACCTAATGCTTGCTACGGCCAACTCATACTGAATAGCGAGCCAAGGTCGGAATCCGCAGTGTTCATCTGCAGCTGTCTTATTCACTTTGCTTTTCAGGGGAAAAACACAGAAAAACGCAGCAACCTGGAGTAATCAGCTCATCAGTAATGACAGGAAACATTCCTTGCTGACCATCAAACAGCACTGCCTCAAGCCAGGTCAGTAAATAACATTGATGTAACAGGAAGGCCGATATAAATTATATCAATTACAGGCTGAGGTTTCGATCCTCCTGCTCCTGAGTCTGACATTGTTTTTTCCCATGATGTCTCGAGGATGAAGACTATGCAGGGCAGAACTCTGCCTCAGCAGGTCTGACATTACCCTTTTGACAGCCTGACCTTCAGGCAAGACCTCAGTCCATCTCTCCAGAGAGGTCCAACATGGCCCTCACTCACTCAGACTGGAGCTCCTCCACACCTCAGCATATACACCGTAGTCCAAGGGTAGCCATACTCTGGGACTTCTGCAGGAGGTGAAGAATTCAGCAGTGTCAGCACCTTTTACCACTGTAAATACAATCTGTCACCATTCATCAGGCCAGACACTTCAAGGCCTCTCATTATTTCCCAGCCCTCAAGCACAGGATCCCAGGCATCTCGGCATAAGATCACTGCAGCGCAGCAAAGTGATAGCATCCCTGACCAACATGCTCAGCCACCACAAAGGGTTATTAACATTTCATGTGGAGTTGCTGTACTCAGAGAGCTTCACACAGAGTTGCCAAACTCTTGGAGACAGAGTTGGTGGAGCTTACATCAGAGGGTTTAAACACGTGAATGCAGTTAGCTGGCTATCTCCCGCTCTCAGAAGTGTGGAAAAGTGACAGCGGTGTCAGCCTGTAACTATACAAGCTAGGCACACAACGCTGAAGTGGGTTGAGAGACTGCACTTAGAGATATGCCACATGCACAACGCACACACACAGACACACACACACACACACACACACACACACACACACACACAAACACAGAGAAAATGAAGAGGGGTAAGTTTGGGGGAGAAGCCACCAATGGGCAGGGCAGGGTGGTGGGATGTGGGATTAATTAAAAGCTGCTGTCACTGTGGCGCGCTGGTGACACGCAGCCGCACGATTACTGAGATCTCTGTGTGAGAGGAATCTGCTCCCACAACTCATTTCCTCCAGTTTGAGCGGGGGGAGCAAAATGGGACCGTCTGTTGTACAAAATACCAAGAAAGAGAATCATTTTTCATTTAGAGGAATTTGAGAATCCAAAGGAAGGAAAGGATGGGGGTGGGAGGGAAGCAGGGAGGGAGGGAGGGAGGGAGGGAGGGGGATAAGCAGCAATTCTTTTCTTTTTGAATAAAAGTCCGCTGAATGTATTTCAATCGAATGATTCACTGGGTCGGAGGAAGGGTGAGGTCAAAGGATCTAAGCCACTGTAATCCTAAGCTCGCAGCTGCTTAAAACCTGCTCAAGTTGGCAGGGTGATGCGTGTGTCTATGGACACTATGACACTCAGACAGCTTAAACGAACATCTGGCCATGCTACCATATCTAACTTTCTATTTATTCTGGAGATCTTAATAATATCTCTTTGTTCTGACCAACGTTCTGAAGCAGTTAAATAAATCACTGAATAAAACAATACACTTGAGCATAACCGTGTGTCCACACTGCAAGCAACACGACTAACAAGTCTCCGGAAGTCCATTAATTTCTGAGCGACCAGGGAAACTCGGCTGATGTGTGGTGTGGATGTTCAACAAGCTTGTCGGCTGTCAACAGCCAATCAGATTTCCGCACTTTACATTATTACAGCCATTCATAGCTTCCCAGTTCTCTACAACTTTTATTTGAAAATAAAAGTTGTTCACAGCAATAAATGTCTCAAAAACAATGCTTGGAGAGCGGCTGCATCCATCGTTGCGGTCGATGGTAGATGGTTTCCTTTTTTTTAAACTCTTTTTTCTGTTTATTAATCGATTAATGGTATCTAATTAGCATTTACTAGCTTAACTCAAAACCGTGTGACGTTACAAAAGGCAATACCAAAAGAGAACACAATCGCCCATAATCGGCCAGAATAGAGCAAACTATCAGCCAAGTTTTGCTCGCAGTGTGTACAAGCAGCAAAACTATACAGTCTCTTGACAGCCAGGTGGGGCAGACTGCTGACACCTGTTAGAGTACCTGTCAGCCATATACAGAGTTGTCAGATTCCAGCACACATCTCTGCACTTTTTTGGGTTTATGGACTCCATGAAAGCCTCCACAGTGAAGTTAATCGGTGAAATAAATATGGATGTCTTGGGGGATTTTGAAAGACATCCCGGCTGTGCTCGGAGTTGTTAGAGTGAGGCATGTGGCAACCAGGTTGGAGTGCTAAAGGTTACACCCCAGCCACAGATGTCATTAACAGCAATTCTTATTAAAAGGTGATAGCTTTGGTGAAAACGGCATCATACTGCAGATAAGGTAGAGAGCTATGGGACTTAATGTTGAAGTTAGGAAAATAGACAGCATACATGCGATCTCAGTTTGTCAGCTGTTGATCAGAGTATGATAATCACACCTACTAAATGATATCCATGAGATAATTCTTTTCACTTGTGAGAGACTGTTCCTATTTTCAACTGATAAACCGAAGATTGTGAGCACCTTACAAATTAAAAATCTTCAGGAGTGAGATGAAAATTTAATATTACCAGAAGCTTTAAGGCTACTAATTATTCATCTCCTTAAATATGCAGACATTTCATTTAAACAAAAACTCAGGCAAAAGAAAAAAAGTTCTCAGTTTCAGAAAACACTGCTGGGAATGCTGGCAGGCCCATTCTTCATTTTCTAATAATATGCTGGATTATTATTAGCTAGGGAGATAACTGACGAATAAGACGTGCATTGATGGCAATAGTGTGCTAATGAAATCAGGAGATGCCAGGAGATGCCTGCTGAGCAGATGACTTGATTGCAAAGCGTTTCCATGTGGTACAGAGGCCAACTGGAATGAGAGCAAGTTTATAGTTTGACAGATACTCTTGCACCTGAAATGATAAACAAAAGTGAAATAATGAAAACAATTCAATTTATAGCTATATGTGTTTCTTTACTAGGACAATGCTCAGTTTTAGACACACATATGTAGAATATGTCTGTCTAAAGCCTATTTCCTGTGTCGCGGGCTAGCAGCATACACACGCATTACAGCCAAGTGTTCCCAGACTGGTGCTAATGCGACAAGGGGGTTGGCTTTTGTGTAGAGTCACCAGAAGTTGACAATGGCACCACGAGTTTGGTCATTAATCACCCTGCCGCCCGGTTGTGTGCATACATGACACGAGGGCAGGGCTGCAATGGAAGGGGGCTGAGCCCTGTAACATGGAACCTCGCCCCAGGAGACCCAATGGACTTGAATGAAGAGGTCCCACACATTCATAGTTACCAGGTCACTAATCAAATTATGTTGATAGCCAGGGATAGCGCACAGCACAACAGAATTCATTTAGTATCCCTCACCTCTATTGTCCCTCTGCCAGGACATCACTAGGGTCCAGGAGAAATAAGTGACCCCTTTTCTTCACAATTTATTTGAATCCCTTCAAATGAATAGTGTGCCTTATGGGAGAGGCATGAATTAGACACAACAATGAGAGAAGGTAATTTGGAACTTCTGACGACTTGGCTGTCACTGCCAGAAAAACTATGCAAATTCAAATGCAAATCATCAACATGAGCCAGATGGTCATGGTTTTGGGCAAATTCACTTAGTCAGGCATAAGTAATACCTCACATTATAAGTATGGCCAGTCCATTATTGGATAACACATAAAATAACAAAAAAAAAGGGATGCTGAGGTGAGATCTGTCCATCCATCACTGGAGGTGATCATTTGGTTATATGTCCCCTGAGGTGACCAAACACAACCCTGGCACTAGGTCAGACAGGACTATGTGTGTGTATGTGTGTGTGTGGGCAGTCGCACGTGTGTGTGTCATTCATGTATGCATCGCAGCCCCTAAGGGATCTAGTGCCTTTGCTGTGTAGCATTTTAATTAATCCCGCGATGACAGAGTGGATCTGGCAGGTTATGTATGTCTTAGGGCTGGGGTGAGGGGGAGGTGAGGAGAGGGGGACGTGACAGTGGGTTTAATGCCAAACCCACCCAAAGGCCTAACACAGTGAGCAGCAGGTCCACTTTTGGACAGGTGCTCCTTCTGGGGTCACCTGCCAACTCCCTAACCACACAAAGCCTCCGTCTGTTACCACAGAACTGACCCGAAAGGCCAGAAACAGAGACACACGTGGCCTCAGTTGACTCTGGTCAATGTTATGAATTTTTAATGAGTACAATAAAACCAAATGTTTACTTACGTTTGAGACTCTTCTATTACAGGCTAAAAATGTACAAGCAGGCGGTTTGCTTAGATTGCCTACTAATTTCCCTGACTCCTGGTCTTGTCCTGAGGTGCAGTTAATTTCAGCAGTTTTAATGTGCATTTGACAGAGCGTAGAAGATGTATTATCAGCATTGGATTCTTTGCTTTGTGAATTTGTCATTCCAATGACCATTTCAGCTCACATTTCACACCAAGTGCGATTTGAATATAAAGTTGGTCTTACATTTACACCAACTGAGGAAATCCTTGAGAAATGCAAATCTTCTTTGAGGATGATTAATTGAAACCTTTAATGGGGAAGCTGATCGCCATTGTTTCATACCCTGGAGTGGGGCAGAGTGGCTGACTGCACAAGTTGGCAGTGAAACTCAGTGTGGGCCGGCTCGTCCATGCTAGATCATATCCAACTGGAATACTAAACACTGTGAAGGTGAACAGCGTGACCATGTCCAGATGAGAAAATTGCATTTCAGAGTCAAAATGAGAATCCGCTTAATCGGTAAGTGCAATAAATGCAGAGGAATTTGTCTTGGCGACACCAGGGCAGTGAAATACAGAGGAATTACAAAAGTTTCACAGTACATATGGACACACAGCGTATAAGGTCAATAAGACCTCACATATTGTGTTAAAAGGTAGTGCAAGACCTACATAAGGACAAATGGGCAGTATTATACACATTGCTCTCTTATATTATGTTCTTTTGCAACCCACTTGCATGACTTCTCTCTCCATCAGCAGTATGCTTGCCTTTGCCAATGTTATTTTTCTTTCAAGCACAATGAGTACCGGAAATAAGACACTCACTATCTTAGATTGAAATATACAGAAGTTGCAAGTGCAATACAATTTAGACTTTACATTAATAACAGAAAAATACATCAATGTTGCAGGGCACAAGGCAGTATTGCCTGTGTCTGCCAATCAGCAGAACAAATGGCTCAAGCATTGATATGACACTCTACCAAGAGAATTGACTTCACTGAATGCCTTTCATTAAGCAATTAGCAATTTCTATAACAAATAACAGGATGAAGGTTCCTCTCTTAGCTGCTCATGGAGACATGGATGACTGTCTATGGCAAGTTCATCTTTTGTTCCAAGTCTCAAGTGCTGGAATCTACAACTGAACAAGTGGGCTGCTTTCACACTACCAGCACATGGCAATAGTGGTATCTTAACCTAGACAGCGAGGGAGAGGGAGAGGGAGAGGGAGAGGAATAGAGAGAGAGAGAGAGAGAGAGAGAGAGAGAGAGAGAGAAAAGAGAGAGAGAGAGAGAGATAAGAAAGAAAGAAAGAAAGAAAGAAAGAAAGAAAGAAAGATGGATAGAGGAAGCTCTGACTGTTAATAGAGTGACAATTTACTGCCACAACTGTGTGCAGCCTCCCTTCCTGACTACCTCACAAGGAGAGAGACTGTGAGCTACCTACCAAGAGAGTGTGTGTGTGTGTGTGTGTGTGTGTGTGTGTGTGTGTGTCTCTGTCTGTGTGAAGAGGTTGTTGTTTTTTTTTAAGTGAAACACGCAAGTGAGGACACACTCAGCTGGGGTGAGAGGATGACAACAGATGTTAAAGGTTGAGAATAGACATGGAAGCCAGCAGATAGAGGGAACAACATGGAACCAATGCAAACACAGCAGCAAATAAAGGACAGGCTGTCGATAGGACCTACATATACTGTTGAATATTGTGAATACTACTTGGACCCTTGAATAGAAATTTGTAGCCGAACTGGAAAGGAACTACTAACAAAAGCTGCTGTAAGATCTCCTTTTTAAATTGCAAATAATGGGAAACATACTGCATATTCAATGTCAGTTGATTTGCACTACAAAATACAGATGTACCTTTGAAACACAACCTTGAGATTGTTCCTAAAGTGGCTGAGAAATGAGACAGGTCGACTGAATCAACAGTCTCCCTGGATATTAGAAAACATGAAGCCAAGCTAGTGTAAAGTCTGGCCTTTTCAATCTTTGGAAATACCTACATGCTTTGGTATTCTGAACTAAATTCTGTTCCTGAGAAAATGGCCGTTGGCCAGCAATTAGAGCATTAGCGGCACTTTATCAAAGCAAAAACGAATTAATCTAAGATGATAATTTCTAAATCATAAATTAGTATGAATCACAAAACCCGTAATCATTGATTCTTCAATGAAATTGCTAACCCGCATATCCATTCATGCCAAGCATCCATTCGAAATACTTGGGCTGAAAACTGCAACTCATCGCAAGCTACAATACTACAATACTACAGTACTACAATTAGTCTTGTCTTGGAGCAACAAAAACAAAATAGCAAGTTGGCAAATGCTATTGTGTACTGCAGCTCCAGTGGTGGGCCTAGATACAGTGTGTGGCATCCAGGTATAGACATTGTATTGACAATGATGTTGCCTGTGCACCTGAGATGGGGCCATTGTCCCCAAGAGGTGAAGCTGGTAATGCGGAGCTGATGAACCGGACCAGCACTGGGTGCTGAGCAGAGGAGCATGGCATGGTGGGGCATTGAGGGGTAATGTGGGACAGGGTGGGGCAGCATCTGTGGAAAATAAGTGGTGGGACTTGGAGCTCAGGCTCACTTACAGAGACTGTTTCTGATTACTTGCTACACAAGCAGACTATTCCAAAAGTGCTCTGTGTGTTTTTGTACTTGTGAGCAGTGTGTTGTCTTGTGATTGAAGTATGAATGGGTCAGTATCAGTATAGCATTTAAAGGCTGTGTTCCTGACATAAAGTGAAAAATGATGTTTTCAGGCTTTAAAAACAGGCTGTTGTACAAGTTTTCAGCGACAGCTTTGGTAAGATGTAGTTCATCACAAATTGGTGCAAGGCAAGTGATAGAAGCACTAGAGAGAATTCTCTAAATGACTTCCTTATCAAGTCCTTCCAATTTACAGCATGGTCAATTTTGAGCAGTAACTGTAACTACAATCCATGTATTATGCTATGTTTGTAATTTTTTTAGTGATTATAGTTCTATTATGAATTGCTTCATGAAGAGCTAATATGATTTTTTAAGTTAAAGTTTAAGGGATATCAAAGGGGTATTATAATATTGGATCAGCCATCTCGTATCTCTACTCTTTTTGAAAGAGCAGAACAAATGAAAATTACATGCACATCCTCATTCTGACTACTTTTCTACAGGGCAAACTGGCCCATTAGGCATCAGTGGAGTATCTACTGGGAGTTAGAATTGTAGCTTATTGGTAAGCTATTGTTGATTATTACTATTATTAAGTTAAATGAAAGAGACTATTTTTTTATATTTTGCTACAGCCAACCATATCAAGAAAATGACATTAACCAACTGATTTTCAACTTCAGTCACTGAACTGGAAGTTGAAAGCAAGTAATAAGTAACTTTTATTTATTCATTTATGAAAATGAAAGTAGTGCACTACAAAATAAACATCTATTACCAACAGCGCCAATAACCAGCAATCAGTAGCTGGTTACTTTTCAGGCAATCAGTGCTCAGCACAGATTACATTTTTGCATTAATCCGTTTTATCAAAATTTCTATTAGGCATTCTTTATAATCTCATTATTAATTTTGTGTCCTTTGATTTTGATGCCATTCAAGTGAGGGTAGTGAGACTGTGACCAAATGAAGGTGCTAATGCTCTGATTGTGTTAAGATAATGTACCTGATGAGGCCATTTCACAGTCTGGCTTCATTTTAGCCGACAAGCTTCATTAGTCTCAGCCTCCAAAATGGCACTCAAACTGCATGGCTAAATGGTTATCAAGTGCTAAGGGCCATGCCGGGACCTGTACCACGCACCATAAACCTCTGATATTAATTAACATCAGTTGCTCACAAATTTTATTGGGTGATGCCTTTTTAATTGACACTTGCTACGACTGACGAATTCAGAAGGTACACTACACTGTAGGAGGGCAAAAAAGACAAATTAAAGTCAATTAGTTTGAGGGGCATTGGAGGAGGAGATGGCCGTGCAGATGAGAGAGTAACGGCCAGGCCAAAGGAGCTCAGGCTCAGACGGATATCCAGACTATAGGGAGACCAAGTGTCTGCCAATGTGAGATAAGGGCGGAGCAGGGACCGTGGCGCACTGCCCTGTACTGTTGCTTTAGAAAATGGAGCGTAGAGAAATGGCCAGGGTCAGGCCTGCAGCAGGATCAGTTTTAAGAAAGCTCCAGTCCCTAAGAGGCCCTCTGATATGTGTAGAACAGGCAACTTTTGTTCTTTATTTACATTCTTGTTGGATTGGCTGGGATGAATTATGGAGTCTATTTTGAGTTGTAATGGGGTTGATGAAGAGGTGGGCCAAAATGCAAGTGAAACCCCATAAGCCTTGAGCCTGAGGACTTTCAGATTCTGAGTGTGTTCTCGTGAAGGAGGCAAGAAGCCCCTGCCAACAGGAGACTAGGGGTGTCTGGCCCCAGATAGAGCATCTAGGCCAGCTGGAGAGAGATGAGGAAGACAGGATCCAAGGCAAAACTTTACAGGTGTTCTCTCTAGGACTGGGACGATATGGGAATTTCTTGCATGCAGTTTTGAGAGTTATGGTTTCATCACGCATTGCACAAGCATTACTAACAAGAATTAACAGGAGGCTGGTGCCAATCTCTCCAAGACAAAAAAATCTGGCATGAAAACCATTTCTTTAGAGGTTGCGTGGCTAGTGATCAGCTTCTTAGTTGGTGTTCAGGGCCATAAGTAACCTAAATGAATAGAGCTTGCTTTTCATATTTGACAAGATCTCAAGAATTCTTCATATGGATAAAATCCAAAAGAGGATTTGGCAATAAGATGTGAAACAAGACAAGAATGTCTAAAATACCAGCAAACATCAACAGGGGATTATGAGGATGGACAAGAATGTCTTGTGTCGACATCTGTGAAGAACTTTGTGTGCTGAAAAGAAGAAAAGTTGAAGTATCTAGGCCTGCTGGCACATGTACAGTAGAATTTACTGTAGTTCTGCTTTTACTCATTAGAGACTAGAACACCAACCTCAAATAATTATTTGTTGATATATAGTATGTGGGTTCAAAATGATTTCATACATTTTTCCATCAAATTTTAGATAAAATAGCTCATGAAGTGAATATACTAAAGCACATCAAGGAAGCTTCTGTAAATTACTAACTATTATGTTTAAGAAATAGTAGTAGTTTGGTGTAAAGGGATTTCCTTATTTAGAGAAAGCGGCCATCAAAGATTTCCTACTTCCCCAACATGTATAAACAAGGTCATACCTTTTATAGTCTATGTTGGTTACTATTTTCATTTCATTAAACCGTGTACCTTATGTGAGTAAAATTTGCAAAAATATCAGAATTGACATGTAGAACTAAAATCATCCTTTTTGCCTGCGGCACCTGGCCTTAATCAATCACTGTCCTAATGAAAGGTGCACTCGAGTGGCTCTGTGTTGTTTGAAGTGAAGGGTGAAAACTCAATACGCTGTCCCTGTTCCTGACTTCAGACATTGTGGTGGAGGCACAACAGCAGAGTTTTGACAGCGAGCATTCATTAAAAACAGTGACTGTAACAAGCAATGTAGAATTCATGCAGTGCAAGGGGAAAAGGTTGAAGTAGGACCCAAGATGAGATTTTCAGATGCATGTTAATTGTGGCACCTATCATGCCACCAGAAAACAACAAAAAGTGTAAACTTGAAAAGGTCCAAAGTTTACATTTCTTAGTCAATAAATTAGTCTCTTCAGCTTGATAGCGAAAAAACACATCGCCCACAAGGCGACCACTCATATGCAGCTCTAAAGCTAAACATAACCTGGGTCTAACCAACACTTTTAATCATTTTGGTTTAGCTTTTCTCCAAGAGTCTTTTTCCCACCACAATCCCATATTACCAGCCCAGGTATCAGGAGAGACAACAATTGAGAAACAGTGATATTTATTACAGAGAAAGAGTGATATTTATTACAATCAGCCTCATCTAGTGTTTTCTACTGATATGTTGACGGTTAGATAAAGCCTTTTCATGTCTGTGAGGTCCATTAGGTGTTTCATTTAGTGTGGAAACACTACATGATGCAGGTCTGATTTACAAGCTTTGGCAATAGCCATCCCATATGTACCATTTCTGAAAAGCCCGACTTCAACTAATAAGAAATTGGTATGTGCAATAAAGTGCGTATTTCTAAAACAATGATTTCAAGGGAATAGGTGTGTGTCGAACCAACCATGCTTCCTAAAGTGAATTCAACACCTATTTCCAGCAGGAATTATGTTGCGATGTGTATGGGAGCATGTAAAAAACTGTAAAGTGCCATTTGGAGATACATTCTCATTATGCAAATCGCAGGTTAAGTTTTCTGTCGCATTTGTCCCACTTGAATTTTCAGTCAGAAGTTAATCTGCAAAAAATGATGTAGTGTTTTTGCCCTAAGGAGAGCTGTTTGTGTTGTTTGTCATGCTGGACAAGTGATAGATTTTGCACAACAGCAAATCCAAACACAGCTATACAATGCCATACATAATATGTTAAATGTAAAAACTAGCAATGCAGCCAGCTTAAGATATTAGCATCAGCACTGAAATGAAAGTGCATATAAATCACTTATAAAACTGAAGCCTGAACAAACATATGATTTAATAATGAAGTGAAGTAATTAATACTACGAGACTAGCAATTGGGCATAGTGGGGTGTTTTGAAACGGTGCTGTTTTATGCAGAACAAAGGTCCAACAAGAGGAGAAACCCCGAGGATCAGGACCCAGGGCACAGTGAGGGAAAGACACCCCTGGTCTCCTCCATAAAGTCATTAACCTTTCTCCAGCAGAGACGGCCGCATGCTTTATTTCTTTCATTCTATTCACACACTTCATTAACAGGCTCCCTTTCATAGACTAATTCCCGTTTCAAATTCGCTCTTTGTTAATTAGAAGCAGGTTTAACCTCACAAAGAGCTTCTATTGTGTTTACTTTTTAATAATATTGCCCCATGCAACTGAATTAGCGCAAAACACACTGTCAAAGCGAGGCACTTCAAAAATGTATTGGCAAGTAATTGAGTGTGTGTACAAACACATTAATTTTTTTTGTCAGTGGATCTAAAATAAAAGCTGGTGTCTTGCCTCGGTTTTCTTTTCTGTTGGTGTTCCTAATTAACTTCTGTTTTCAGGGGGGGATTTAAAATAGGCCAGTTGATGAGACACGCTAAAGGGAGGGTTATACCGGCCTCCTCATCCAGTAAATTAACCTTGGCTGCCTTTTGCACCCTAAACGTAGCAGGTTTCCAATCAGTTTTGGCACTGAAACTTTATTCACATGCTGAGTAAAGCTGCTTAACATGAATTGTGCCCTGATAACACAGTAGTTGGGCAGTTATCTCCTAACCGCAACACACATTTCCCAGAAACTGTCAGGATACACATCCCTCGGCGCTGGCCTCGGAGTCGAATGACCCGATGGTCAAACCACAGCTTACTGTGCAGCCTGTATTACAGGATGCGGACACTGCAGTAGGAAAGAGAATGGCAACAACGCGCAGTGTGCTTCATTTTAATAGAAGCGCACGGTGAGTGAATCCTGCTCAGTGGAGAAAGCCCATTTATCTTCAGGCGTTTATCATCAATGGGGGTCTCTTCCGGCAGGTGCACCCCCCCCGCCAATGCCCCCAGTCCATTCGCACCGTCAGCACACACAAATTAACACACAGGCATGCATACAAACACAGATACACACACACAAACACATACTTACATACAACTTATCACACTTATATGCTCCTCAGAGGTGCTGACTGCAGCCTTGTCTCTGTCCATTAAGCGCCGATTTAGGGGGCTTGTATCCTTGAAAACACAGGCATTGACTTTGAGGGTGCGTACATTATACAGATTCAGCAACAGGGATTTCAGTTCCTCCCTCCTCTAATCACTAAGGTGTAATTAAACAAGACAATTAATCTCCGACCAGTGAATCTCCCGTCTTGTAATAATCAAGGGTCAAAGGGGCATGTAGCAGCTACGGCTGTGAACTTGTTTATCTCTGCTGCAGCACGTTCAATGTCACAACTTCACGGGGCTTTGGTATAAGTGTAATTAAATGAAGTATCGCTGTTTGATTGTGTCTTTAACAAGCAAGTGAAATATAATGATTGTCTAAATAAAATAGGACAAAACGTAAGCATGGTGCACCGTTTTTAATTTCTATAATGTACTACAGGTATGTGGTGCAACTGAAGAAAATGCCATGTTGCGTATTGATAAACAGTATTTCATTTCAGAAAACACCAAGTATGAGAGTGATATTATAAGGACATTAGTCAGTGTACCCTTTTGTTTGTAGATGCTTCACACTACATATTACCATTACCAAATTGCCGCAACACTGAGATCACATCATAATATTGGAGGCATCTGGCCCCGTCAAACACAGAAAATGACCATACTAAAACACTATCCTTCTATTCAATACTCTCAGTGAATCAGTCTTTTATTGTTTTGATGAGAAGAGGAAGAAATATGACCCATGTTTCTACCACTGGTTAATTGGCAGAGTGTTTGACTAGCAGACACCATGGAAGAACAGTCAGTGCTGAGACAGATGACTGGGACTCTCAAGGAGACAGGGTGAGTCTGTCATGGGCATGAGTCACTCCGCTTTCTCTATCTTTCTCTATCTTTCTCTCTTACACACAAACAATACATGCTGACAAAAATTCAATGGTACAAGCTAGAAAATGTAATAATACAAGCTCGTTTAAGTATGAGGGGGTTCACAACAACATGTCAAAACTAACTTCTGTCCATACTACCACGATATGAATATCCAAAAATGAACTCTTCCTAAACTGCAGCACCCTTTTTCTAAACTTTAGGATAACCTTCCACTTGTTTTAAAATTGTTGCAGTGAAAGGGTAAGTCTCTAAATTCATTGATTTAAACACACAGATAATTAAGTAGGGATTTCAAAATATTAATAGTTTTGATTAACTGTATCTTACATTTTAAGCTTAACATCTTATTGTTAAGCTTAGCTTCTCACTATTTGTAGCGTGGCATGAAAAGCCCAAGCTCTAATCGCTACTGATCTTGGCTGGATGACATCTAGGGGTCACGGATCACTATCTTGCCTCACTGGCTCTATGGCTACCATCATAGATCACTAACTTGCTATGCTGGCACCAGGACGACTAGCATCATGGATCACTATCTTGCTTTACTATCTTGCTACACTGGATCTATGGCTAATATCATGGATCACTATCTTGCTACACTGGATCTATGGCTGCCGTCATAACTATCTTTCTTCGTTGCAACAACATTGATTACGCATCAAAGCTTTACGCTACCGTGCAGATTTGCACTTGTCTCATGAAGGTAGCAAATTAGACAGTTGCACTTAATAGACTTAATAGACCAAAAGGCAGTCACAATTGTCTGAGACTTTTCTTATACTTTAAAGTTAATTATTTGAGTAAAGCCACCTTAAATAATTGTAGATGAAGTGCTATTGGTTGCAGCTATGGAGGAAAATCCCCAAAACCGCTTAAGACAGAATGGATCCCCCTACAGTTCCCGAACATATTTTACTCACAGTAACTATGTATAGTTATTAAAGGCTTGCATTGGCTGATAACATTTTCTTCTTAAAGGTCACACTGGTGGATTTTAATTGTCAAACCAAAAAGGTCTGTATTGCCATAGCTTTAATGTCGTCAACCATGGTTATTTAAATTACTGAAAATACATTTTCGGTCGCTACATAAGCCCTATTTCAGATGTTCATAAGAAACAAAAAGAAGTTTGTAAATGATAAGACTGGTCTTCATATTAGGGAACTGCACTTAAGAGCCTTCTTAAGAAATTCCTAAAATTTATTCTTAGGTAACCTCTTCAGATCTATCTTAACAGCACTTTTGTGAATTCAGCTCCTGGGTGTAAGAACCAAAATGACCCCCACCATCACAGCTAGAAAACACTGGAGCATTTTTGCCTGTGTGGTGTGGTTTTGTAGTCATTACTTTACTTTTAATGAGCAAGATGGTGCTATATGAAAAAAGGAGGAAGGATTGTGTGTGTGTGTGTGCGCGCGCACGAGAGCTTGAGTGAAAGCGAGAGTGCGAGTGAGATTGAGGAGAGATAGGCTTAAAAGGTAGACTACGTACAGTAAGTTGAGAAGCGTGCAGCCAGACAAACATTTCCCAATTACCTTCCATGTGGGGTTTTCATTAAGTACTTCCACATAAGAGTCTGACTGGCTGCTCTCTGTCTCCACAGCCGTCTGGAGCTAATCAAATTCACAGGCCGTCTCAGAAGCCATCTCAGCCTCCCATTATCATTAATCTGGATGGCCATCTCATCGGCACCGTGGTTAACGAACAATGTTAGGGCTAGAAATTCAATTTTCTACAGTTAGCAATTGAATTGGTGATCAATTGTAGCGTCTCAGAGATGAGGGATTGTCAAAGCGGGCTCTTCCATTGTTCCATTATCGGAACGCTCAGATGAGCTCCTGAATCCCATTAATAAAGCGGCAGTACAGCAGCTGTGCATCACGGACCAGCCACCACTAAACCTGGCCCTCTGTTATTTCCACTGCGAGACAACGGGTGGGAATGACAAACCGAGACTATTTTTACAAGATGAAACACAGGCATATGGCTCTGCAAACCCTACAGCAGTAAAAGTCCTTCAGTGAGGAATATTAAAGGAAATGCAATACTACAAGCCGTCTATGTACTTACCAAGGGAGGATGCCTACTCCGTAAACATTGATTGAAAAAATATTATTTGGGGAATAAGTAATACAAAAATATTAAATCTCATGCTGTGGGAGTGAAGGGGAAGAAGGGATGAGATTTATGTTTATTGTGGTGATGGCAGTTATCATCATTGTTGGGGGTAACGTGACACAAAGTGGCGCGTTACTGTAATGAAATCACATACATTTTTCCTGTAACAGAGTAATGTATGGCATTACTGGTCCAATTTCAGTAATCACATTGCAGTTACTGATCTAACAAATAGCTTGCTGCGTTATGGATTCAAATTCCAAATATGTATAACTTCACCTCTATACATTCATCTATAATGTTGAAAAAAATCCCCCAACCTAGCCTGTCCCTTTATTTTGCCTTGTTCCTGTTTACGCATGCAGGCACAATAGAGAGAGCAGAGGATGCATGCTAGACAAATGACAGATGACGAGACGAGAAAGAGACAAGAAATGGCAGAGGAGAAAAGGACAGTGACTTTTGATGGGTGGAGATAAACTCACATTATTTTGAATTCGTTGCACGTAATGACAAGAATCTTACACAGCACAGAACACACAATATAAGTTAAAAAAGGTAACATTACTTTTCCCAGAGTGGTAATGATTAAAGTTAAGAGAAATAATTAGTAATATGTAATGTTTTTCTTTTCTTGAGCAATGACCTCAACACTGGTTATCATGATATTCTGTAAAAAAAAAACCCCAAATAATAGGAAAATGGTCTGCATTTACAAAGTTTGAATGCTGTGACATCAGCCAGTAAGTGGGTCTGGTCTTGTGAGCACGGGGAATAGAATAGATGTTGTGTGTTAGGGGAGCACCAACCCTTTTCTCCATGCTGCATAAGCTGCACTGTCTGACTGCAGTGGGGTCTATTGAGACAGAGTGCCTGCCAGAAGAGCATAAGACTAATAGCACGCTGCCATTTCTGCTTATATTGTTACACCTGCCCCAAAGGATAGCTATGCTGCTATGAAATTACACCGCAAGATGTGCTGTACCGACGCTTTGGCACAGCATGCAGCTCATACGGGCGTTAGCAACAAGTAGGCTACGCTTGCACCTGCGTGATGTAAATTGCACATGTTAGATAGAACATTTTTCCTTGAAAGGACAATTCAATATTTTCATGGTGTATTGGCTTGAGAAAGGTCAAGTGAATCTGAAATACAAGGTCTGGCTTTCTGGTAAAACAAAAACACAACATCAGTGAAATCATCAGATATGCTAGATGCATGCAGAGTCACAGGAACAGCCACAAAATGTTACAACTTTTGAGGAACAACACATTTCAGCATGGACACGTAACTCGTTGAGCTTTGTGATGAATAGCACTGCATAATGGTGGCATTTGAATGTTGACATGGGACAAATCAAGCGTGCACACTTTGCTTAATAAACAAATAAGACTTCACAGACACGTTCACCCAAGGCCACCTGATTTCGGCAGGACAGACTACATGCAACCAGAGAGAAGATGAACACTGAAAGCCCTTCAATGCGACAACAGAATGTTCCTAACGCTGGTTTTCCTGCTACCCTGTTGCCCCTCTCCCTCCCTCCCTCCCTGCTTTCCATTCCACCCCTCGACTGTCCCAAAGAGGAGGGGGAGGGCAGATATGAAAGCGCTTATTTGTTGGCCATTGTGCAGCGAACTGCTCTGTCTGTGCGCGTGCTGGAGTTGCTCACCAGCTTACCCGCATACTTGCAGTTGTTAGCACCGGTATCTTAGTAACAGCACGGGGCAAGCGACATTTGCGGCGGAGCTTACTGTAGACATGTATGAGGAGGACAGAGAAAAACACAGAGCCTGCTGCCTGTGACAGAGAAAAATTAGCCAAACTGTTACACAGAGCTGGAGAAAATGTGTAGTCGTGTATGTAGGATGTTAAATATTTCAGGTTACAATAGCAAACAATGGTGCTATACAAAAAGGTGTGCTTCCCATCTTATTTCTGGCCGTTTGTACTACCAGAAGGAAGAGTGCTGTAAATGGGGGAGAATGGTTGCACGACCTGGGCATCCGCTTGCGTTGGTGTTCCCTTCATTGTACCCGTTCTGTGACTGTCTTGTTCAGTTCCACCCATTTCCCTAGCTTTTGTTTGGCTTCAGTTTGTCACAGAAGATATATAAAGGTACGGATAAATGTAAGAAGCAGATGTGGCTGGCTACAAGATGGCATCCTCTACTCCTGCTTCTTCCTTCTTTAGTCAAGAGAACTATAGACCGCACAAAAGCTCCAGCAAGAAAAGAGAACAACTCATGCAAACACATTTAGAGGACATTCAAAGACAGGATGTCCACTCCTCCACCTCCAAAACTCCCATTTACCTGAGCTTTCTCTTGGCATCTGCTAAGATAGGCCTACACAGAACAATAACTTCTGGCATTTACAAACGTTAAAGGTTAAAGACTTTTCTCATTATTACTTTTCATATTCTTTCTATTATGAAAGAGGAAATAAATCAGAGTATATATTAAAAGAAACTTTGATATTTAAATGTTTACAGTATGAACATCAAAAATTATTATCAGAAATTATCCATTTTAATATCATAAAAATATGTTTTACCACATCTATTAGACAACATCTCTGCTTTACTGCAAGACAGAAGTAATAATAATGAAAAAGCCAGACCAGATTTTATTTAATTCAGAACCTGAATAGGTGTCATAGTTGAGGAGTTGTATGCAGTATGAACAAGAGAAGAGGGAAGCAGATGTCACTGGGGTATGAGGGGGGAAGTCGGGGGAATCAGCAACCACACAGGACAGTGGCGTCCCTTCTCCTACTGTGTTGGACATAGACTAAGACCCCCTTCCAGGACACTGTGAACTGATCCTGATTATCCCAGTGGGCCTAATCCTCAGAGGCCAGAACTGCCTGGCTGTTTCCCCCCCAAAAAGACTCACTTCAGTGGACAGAGAATCCCAGACACTGTGCTCCTAAACTGTGAAAACTCTGCCCACAAAGGGGACTGAGGAGAGAAAGAGACCCCAAATCCACCCCTCTTCCCTTACGCCCCTCCAACCCCCAACACTCCCCATCGTCACACTCGGGAAAGCAAAGGAGCGCAGCCGCATCCTAGGAATCCTGCTCAATATCCTGGGATTAGCTGCGCCCCCTCTCTGCGCCCCTTCTCTCCCTCCCGCTAAGGCTAATTCAGATTGAACTCGTCTGGCCAGACCCATTGTAAAGGCCCCACCGCACAAGAGAAACAATCAAATATACTAAACTTTAATCTCTTATGAGCTCATATCTCAGTCTCCCCTGCCTGCACTCAAATCCCATTGAGAGAGAGGGCCTGAGAGTTTGTTAAAAACAACAGGGCACATATACACCCACACTCTGATATCAGGAAACGCAGTGCCTGATGCAGCATAATTATTCAGGGGAATCAATGAGCAAGTCCAAGCTCAAATGTGTCCTTCCGAGTTGCACTGCTAAGCAACTTCAAATGTAACTAAATAAAATAGCCTATAACCAGTTGCTTAAGCATGTGTCTCATATATCAGTCACACACACTTCAATCAAAAGGCAGTATTATGGAAGATTCACCATCAGTATTCATGAATTAGAAGTGAAAATGATACACACGGATGCAGTTTGTGGCATGGATTTGGCACAAGAAGTCCATTTAGTGAAAAATACAATTGTGTCCTCAACAAAAAGGATTTGGAGAGTGCTTTCAAGCATCTATGGAAGCCATGGGATGTGGGTCCAGCTGTAAAAATATGAGCACGGCTGGGACTGCCACCCATGTAGCAAGCATTGTGTGTGTGTGTGTGTGTGTGTGTGTGTTAGTGAAAGACCGATCCCATTGCTACTATCTCCATATCCTGTCTCTCTCCCCCCCTCTCCACTGCTGCATACAGATGTATGTTCATTCTGTGGGGTCTAATTCCTGGGCCCGCAAATATCACTCATGTGCAAATGTGGATATTCAGCGCTTGCCCCGAAAACTGTACTGTGTCACAAATAAGATGTATGCATTTTTATTTGGAGCTTTCTAATTCACCCATTGAAAGGGATGCTCAAAGCTACCGGGACTCCAAAGCGCTGAACAAAATTGATAGCCCCTTTGCTCAAATCGCATTACCTTTTATGCTCTATCAAATTTTATTTTGCCTCAAAGGATCCTTCTTAGCCTCTTGAAATAGGCATCCTCTTTTTAAAATTAAATTAGACACATACAGTAGGGGTGAGAAGCACAAAATAACAATCAAGTGCAAAGCCCTGTACAAGGAACTGGCAATAGAAAAGTTGTCAGTCTAATGGTGGCCATCTCCTGCCCATTAAAACCTTGTTAATCTTGTAAATCTTGTTACTCTACTGTAATGATCCATACTGATTACTTTTTAAGTTGAGCTATTTGGGTTTGGCCCCACAGTGTGTGAAGCCTGGTCTTACTAGCTTTGCAGTAAGGGAATCACTGGAGTCTATGGGGCCGTTGTTGGTGTGACCTGGCCTTCTTTTGTTCCATAAAAGGCCTGTCGGCATTAGCCACTTTGAGGCATATACACAGCATAGCTGTTAATTGGGGCTTTTCCAGGCAACTGGCCAGCAGACAGTCTCTGTCTAATGTGGCACCTGCAAACACTGTTTACTCATATTAGCTTACATCCTGTTTTGCCATTTGCCCGCCAATCTCCTTCCTGTTATGGTGGCCATTGCGATGCAGTGGTGGATTAACTTCAGATACACAGACTCGTAAATGCAAGTTCACGCGCAATCTGCTACGCATAAAGATAAATCTGTAGACGTGGGAAATTAAGGAGGAAAGAAGCAAGGCAGCTTAGAGGCAGAGGCACCGGCCTCTGAAACCAGTCAGAACCACTCTCAGAGAGTGGATTTCTGTACAGCGGCACGTATGTAAATCTAGCCATTGGGAATACGCTCTGGCTCTACTGCGCCCTATTCTGATGATGCAGTTCGGGGCACTGGAGGAAGAAATTGAGTTTAGTCAGATAGAGAAGCTGAGTTAACATGTGGCCTGGAGGAAAGGAAGAAGGAGTCACCTCGCTCCCGTGGGTGGAGAGACAAAGTCCCCCAGAACCCCGGCTAAGGCATATAGCCCCTAGGAGATGGGGATGTGGAGCTCAGTGGATCAGGCCATAATGACATTCAAATGTATAGCCTCATGGGTTGGAGGTGGTAGAAGAAAGGTGGGATTTTAAGCTTGAAGTATTGAAACTCTAGGGGTCAAAGCATTTAAACTGAGCAATTTTCCTTTTCCTGATCACCAACACCACCTATTTAATGAGAGCACAAAACTCACTTCTCTCACTTTTACCTTCCCTGATGGATGGCTATCCTTGGAGGCCTTTATCTGTTGAACCCTACTTTAATAGCAGCTAAAGGCAGGCTGTCAGCTCCCTCTGACCTGAATCTGTGGAGAGCCAGCAACCAGAGAAGAGAAAAGGTAGAATGGGTGAAAAAGACACAGAGAAAAGGGAGCGAGAGAGAGAGAGAGAGAGAGAGAGAGAGAGAGAGAGAGAGAGAGAGAGAGAGAGAGAGAGAGAGAGAGAGAGAGAGGAGAGTGAGAACTTGTCTTCACTGTGAGTGTCTGAACTTTCCCCTTGGGCAAGGGGTTTTAGCTGAGGACCGACACACAGTAATGTGCAGTATTCAGCTCCACACTCTATTCATTTCCTTGGCTTGATTCATTTCTACGTCACCTTGACATATTGGCAAGGGCTTCTCTGCCACTGAAACATCTCTGCAATTTGAAAAAAAAGAGCTGAGAATTTGAAAAAAGGGCCGCCTCAGTAGCGTTGAGGAGCATACGACAGGTTTATGGGACAGGCAGAGAAAAATCTGACAGCTTTCCCTCCTCTAAATGAATTGATAAGTTGTCATGGGCAGTAGGTGCAACAGTAAAGCCTTTCAAGTTGATTTCTTCACCCACTTCACCGAGTTATTTCTGAGCAATATTAAATTACAAAAACAGGTCAGTAATTGTGATAAAATGAAATTTGACTGTGTATTTGAACAGCAGTAGCACTATGCACTGAATAATGGATTAAAAACAAGGATATCTATATTAAATCTATATAAATTTAGATTGTCATTGGATTAATAGGAAATGTATTAGTCTGGCCCTGATTTGAATCTTTCCCCCCAAAACAACATGTAGCTGACAGCTTGTAGACCTAATCAGTAATGAGGAGGTTGCTTTTGTTCTGATTGGAGTACGCCCCTTCTGAGCTGAGTAATCCCGCTTCGGTTGATATCACTCGCTCGTGTCACTCCTCTGATGAATGAGTGGACACCAACTGCCACTGTTTGAATGCAAATTATTTGCCAACCAATTAGTCATAGCTCTAGTTCAGTTCAGAATATGATAGGGAATTCAAGAGATCAAAATCCTCCTTGTTGACCGACACCTTCCAGTTGGCTGTAAGATCCAGTTGGCTGCTTGTTAGGTTAACAATAAAACGCATGAGATGAGAAACAAATAGGAAAATAGTTGTCTACCTTATGTGGAGAAGGCTTTGAGGAGAATAATAATACACAGCTGGAAAGGAGAGCTTTCCTTAGGTATTGCTATAAATATTTTCACCAAAGGTTATTAGAAGTTATTTGTTCATGTAATAGCAAGACATGCCTTTATTCAAACAAAAGCAAATCTCATGTGTTATTTGCTATCAACTGATTTTAGTATCTTGGAAACTGATGAGCAGGTGACAGATATGAATGCATGCCAACCCTTCTTACAAAAAGCACAACATGGGGCGTTTACATTTGGCCATTTAGCTGATAATATGATCATGAGCAACTTCCAATGAGTGCGCAGGTAGGAGCCGAATGGGACACAAGCTCTTGAAAAGCCCATCCATATTTCTCAGACCTCTCAGATAAGTGTCTTATTATGATTTGGTGGTTGACGTCCTCCAGTACCACAGCCACCCCTGCCACAAAGATAAAGAGAGGATCTGCTCGTCTTTTGTGTCATGTTACTTAAGAGGCAACATCGGTGCTGGCTGCCTGCCTCAGTTCAACTCACACTCTCACACCAGGGCTCCGGTTCCGCTTTAAGGTTTGTGTGAAGGCAGACAACCAAAACAACCTTGCCCGTTCTTGCAATGAAAAAGGACAGCAAACGTGAAAAAGTGAAAGATCTTCTTGCCGAAAAGCGTGTGATTTATTCATGGCCTTTAGTTTCACCCTTTCAGATGTTGGATCATGTGAAGCAGAGCATTAACATCACATGTGCAGGTGCTTTTATGGGCCCTCATCCATTACTCCTGATTTACATTCCTCAGCCAACACAGGGCTGTAACCAGAGCCACGAGCAGCCATTAGTGTGTGCAGGAAGGGGTTAATCAACAAATACAGCAGATAGGGCCTACATGTTTGAGGCAGGTCATTTACCACTGCTGTTGAAGTTTTCCAAATTCCTTTTCTCAATGTGCGAAAATCCTTTGATGATACAACATAAGTAATCTTGTAGCTGGGCACCAAGATGGCTAAAGTGGAAACATTGCAGCTAAATAAAATATGATGAACAGAGGGGGGAAAAAAGGACATCGTAAAAATCTCTTCATATTTTAGCACCCAGTCTGTGATGGATTCCAACAGGCCTTCCAAAAACACTTCAGACTTGTGTGCAGTTCCCCAAATGACTACTGCATGGGTAAGCTAATACTTCAAGCCTGTTTGAGGTCCATTTATGCATGTTTACTTATAGGAAACGCTGGGGAGTAGGTGTTTTTGTGAGCAGAGTGTGGGTGGGGAAGCATCAAAAAGGCCAAATGAAGCACTTCCAGTACCACTGAGAGATTAGATGGCAGACTCTAGCTTCAAGATATCACTATTGATTTCCCTTTCTTTCTCCCATTTCTCACTCTGTGGAAAAATAACTTCATTACTGTTCTAACTGACTCATCACTGCAAAGAGAGAAAGTAGCCATATATTTCCAAGACAGCCCATCTGAAAAAATACATTTTCACATGACGTATGGCACACTGTCTAGCTAATAACCGAAACAAAGCTATTTGTTTCATCGCCGACGAGGCCTATGCATGTGCACAGAAAGCAGCGTATTAACAATATGTTGAAAGAGAGAGATGTTCAAATGTAATACCTGACCTGGGGTACAGCAATCCAGTCCATTACATTGCTATAATTATCACTATTACAAATATTTAATAGGCTAAAGTATTATGCCCAAGGCTACAGCTTGACACCCCTAAAAGATGCATTCAAAACTGCTTTTGGGTTTGGGGAGAAAGGGAGGTAGTTTTTTTAAGTCCATTCATTCTTCATGCTAACCTTGGCTTTAAACTTCTCATCGAGCCAAGTCAAATTTAATTAGAGCTCACTCTTTCAAACCTGGAGTTCACGGCTGATCAAGCACTTGGCCTCCCTCTTGGTCCATTTGTCTTGAACCATCTCAGACGTCCATGCTTAGTAAGCTCCAGATAACAAAGGAGAGGGCCCGGGGAAGGCCGGGTAGCTCTGCTCCAACACTCACAACTACAGTACACCCAGCTTTAATATTTCAGGGAAGGGGGTTCATGATTAATGGAGGGATTTGGAAAAGTCATGAGGAGGGACATTTAAATAGTTCCATATCCCAAAGCACAGCCACCTACTCAGACAAGCCTCTTTCCTCCCTCCATTATATAAGCTTTACATAACGTGAGCGAAAGAGTGTTTTTAGTTTTTTTCAGTCTTTTTTTCCAGAGTATTCTGACAAATCAAATGTGGCAGCTTGAGGAGAAAATGAGCAAAAAACTGTCCTCTAACTCACAGAGTCATTTCTGTGCTGCCCTCACAAACTTTCTTATCTAATGGATCTGAAGTAGACATAGAGGCACATCTCTGAAAATAGGATCATCAAATGAGCCAACTATAATTAAAAACAGCTAAATAATTTCCATTTGCTATGAAGAGAAGTATAAATCTTTTTAGATTTTTATGAATGAGAGTGCCCACCCTAAAATACTTTTGGGCTTGAGGCTACACTAGGCAACTTTGCACATTGGAAGCTCTAGCTGAGAGTGAGAGGTAACCGTTTGAAAAATGTCAACTTCAATACCTAGAAATCAAGTAACGTGACATCAGTAAACTGCACACAACATGCTCATATTTACCAACCCAGACGGTCTGTGATGCTTTACACCAAAGGATACCAAAGGGACGAGAGAGGCTAAAGACCTAATGTTGGTGAGTCCAGCTTTCTTGGGATGGAGCGCCTGCTTGCTAATGTTTAGGAGACAGTTTGTATTTCAATTCATCACTTCCAGTGGGCAGAGAAGTGTCCATACCCAACACCAGAATTTAATTTGGACAAATAGGCTAAGTCTACAGGGCTCAGTTAGTTGGGAAAAGGCACTCTTCTCTGCTGCAGCGCCACTGTGTGATTTAGGAAAAACGGGTGAATTTTTCCATAAAAATCTTGCCTAGTGTACTTTAATTGCCATTATTACACGCTATTTAACATTTGGCAAACATGAATTATGAAATAAGTGCTAATAATTATAAACATGTGATGGAGAAACATTAATAACTACCAGAGATCTCTGAGCTAAACAGGTGCCAAAAACGCACAATAAAGAAACTAATGACTCCTGATTGTGTAAAAGGTTCAGTCTCTGGGTTTGTGGGCTCTATTCTAACAGCAGGCTACACTTATTCTTCTGCAAAGAATGCCTGACCCGGGCTGATACTGGCCGACCGTTTCAGACAAAAGAGCATGAGAATGAGGGGAGTATGTGGCGGCGCTCTACCTGCTGATGGAGGCTGATGTTAGCATGGAGGCAGGTAATAGGATCAGACTGCACAGGCGTCAGAGGGTGCCTGCAATTTTCCTCCAGGGACTGTCCACAAAAGGCCTTCTACAATTACCGTGCCGAGAGCCAGATGAGACAAGACACATTTCTGTCTCATTAACACCTGCTGTCTCTCTCCTTTATTACCAAATGTGCTGTAAAAGACTGTCTCTCTTCGCAGCAGTTCTTCCTGAAATGAACCCAATGATAGCAATTTCCAGTCTTTTCATAGTGCGAGGTAGGTTCTCACTTATGCTAGAAGAGAGTACCTCTAGATACCTATATAATTCTGCTAGCTATTAAATATTGGTATAATATGTAACATTTCCGCATTAAAATATCTAAAAACGACTAGACCTATGTTATATATTTTTTGGAGTTGTGTACTTACATTATCCCAAATGTTTCCAACAATGTTCAAACCCAGAGAAATCCGTAATTTTATTCAAGGTAATGGTGCGTTTCATTTGGTCGCCTGTCAATGGCATCATATCCCCTTTACCCCCTAACTTCCGGGGAAACACGGGAAACACCAGATGATACGTCAGAGAGTGAGGAAGGAAGTCAGCGAACTAGTTAGCTAGCCACTCTAGCCACTCTTTTTTCATTCTATTGTTTTTATTGCTCTCTCGTGATGGATCCCGATTATTCATTCCCGTTTGCTACACGTTCTGTCGCTGAAGCTGTCCCCGTAAAAAAACTCCCATGATCCCACGCTACTTCACGACGTCATCAAACTACGTCTTTTGTTATTGTTTTGATTGAGAGACCCCTAGCGGCAGAAATTACAAACAACCTGATAGGATTGTCAAAAGTTTGAAACGGATACAATACTCATTTGCCAATACTCATTGCTCCAATGAAATACAGCATAACATCATTCATCTAATCATAAGACTTCTGAATTGACCAGTCTATCAAACAGACACAATGAGCAAAAGATATGGAGACTAAAGCCATTGATACATGTAGCTAAGAGCATCTAAACTAAAAATTTGACTGCGCAGGGCCTTTGAGAATTTTTCTTTTTTTTTTAGAAAATTGTAATTATATTCCATTGATTGGGGCATTTCATTCCTGTGAATGAAGCATTGTGATGCATGCTCGTTGTGGCAACATGGTCCTGTGCACATGTCTTCCATGCATTTGTTTGATTGATCTTTGTTTATCATTCATGCGCAAGTATTGTCAGTGGTAGCCAGTTTCAGTAAACTCCGTTTACAAGGTACAAGGTTCTGGAGTAGCTGGAGTGCAGCTGTGATTCACAGCTACAGTATGTCTGTCTCAGGGTGTAAAGAGCCCTTAAGAAGACCAGAAGACTTTGCCTGGTTACCTGGTAGGTTTGCCTATTACAAGACTTTTCTTCATCTGCAATTTCAGCCAATGGACTTTGCTTGCTCCACTGTTCAACTATTGCATTTTGTTGTTTGCCTTGGTGTGATGCACTAGAACCGGAATAGTAATGTCAGATATGGGCAAAATCGAAATCAGCGGGCTAGTAGCTTATCAACCTTACTAGCACTACAGTGAACATTATTGAACTGTGCATTTGGTTGTAATCCCCCCTCCGCCTCCACTCTCTATTTGGCTGTCTCTACACACACACACACACACACACACACACACACACACACACTTGGACGCACTCTCCATGCCCTCTTCTTCTATCCTCTCTCATCTGTGATGTGTCTGTACCATAAGCTCCAGAAGTCATTTCACTTTCATCTGTGACATCTCCTTGAACCTAAGAAATGGTCTACACCTCTGCAAAGACCTATTTTTAGTTGAAATGTTAAATGGACTCATGATGTCAGTAGCTTGTTTTACTTTAGCACTGCAAATTCCATTTGAGAGTAAATGATATATCAGTATCAATTTAATCCGTCTTAATTTTAAATTGAAATAGAAATAATGCAAAAAAAATGTTGAATGGGATTGAGCCAGAACTATAACTAATAATAAACTGTAACTATAACAATAAATGTCATCAGAAACACATACAAACAATTTTTTATCGGCACTTTCTTTCTTTCCCAGGCACTTTCTTTCCCAGTCTCAACCAGGACTGGTTTTTATCTTTGTTTATTCCTATCTGTCTTTAGTCTCTTATCATGCTTTTCAGAATTTTGTATTTGTACCTTCCTTTCTCATAATGTACACATTGGATGCTACTGTACACCAGAATTTCCTTCAGGATCAATAAAGTATTTATCTATCTATCTATCTATCAAATACATGGCATGCTATATTCATTAGCTGAATGATTCTGTTCTAAAAGTACATCATGAATTTCCATATTCAAACATAGGTACAAATCATGTGTTAATGATGTCACCACTCTGAAGTGACGTCACTGAGGGCCTAACAGATACACATACAACAACATGGATAGTAAATTTGTTTGTTTGCTTGCTACCTTAGCCATTTGACACAGCATCAGTTGAAAAAAAAAGCAGGTGAAGGAGAGTTAACTGAACCTTTAACTGAATCATGTTGTAACATATGGCATCATATTTTATCAGATCACACTGAATGATAGATGAATTGAATATTATTGAGTCATTACATATTTGCCTGTGTTTCTCCATGTATCCATTAGAGACCATATACTGAGAAACAAATTGAGTCAATCTAAGAGATACGCACCAAAACGTATGAGGTCGAAAGTCGCACAAAGAATGATTTAACGGTTAACTGCTTACTGTGCTCCTGAAATATTAATTCTAGCAGAGCAGAGGTAGAATATATGCAGCCTTCAGTTCATCAGCAGACACAGGAGTTTCAGGTTCTGTCAACATTCCGCTATTGAATTAACCTGTGGTTCAATAAAGCAATGTTATTTCCACTCAAATAGTTATTACGAGAATGTCTCTCAAATAGAGACAGAGGCCCGCCTAATATATAAGATCTTTTAGTCGACTGGAAGCTCTGTAATGAAAACCTCTTGGAGCTGCATCAGTCAGGCAGGTCAATAAGGCCTGTCTCAAGCCATTACCCAATAAGAGTAAGATGTGTCAGGGCTCCATGTGGCCAACTCCCCTAGGGCACAAGAAAAGACATGGAAAAGGAAGGTAGATGGAACCCAGTAAGAAAACGAACATACAAGAAGCTCAAATGATGCCATTTTAGTTTCACTCCATATAAGAAGTGATGCACTAAAATAAAGAAATGGTCTTTCTACTGTCAAGCTCAAATAATATTGTGTATCTTATCTGATAAAGGAAATTAGCAGAGGGCAGGATACCCCAGTTAAGGTGTTATCCGGGTTAAGCCGTTTACAATACCCTGCAAGAGCGTTCCTGTTGCCTATTACAGAATATTTCTGTCCTCCTGCGTGTCCTGTCCACGGATAGAACAGTCCGCCAGCAGAAAAGTATGAAAAAGAGGGACTGCCGGCCCTTCCTTCCCTCTTTGATTGAGCAATAGCTTACAAAGGAGATAGAAAGGATGATCCAAATAGTAAGAGTAAGTACTGCTCGCCGCTATTGATCAAATACATCAAAATGTACCTAACACTGTGCGACTCTTGATGGTGAAAATCCAAACTGAAAGGAAGATGTGTCCATGCTACAGTAACAAGTTTAATATGGGAGTATAAGCAAGGCATATTAACCAGGTTTCTCATAATCATATGAGAAGTAGAGTACAAGCTTAACCGGGTTATTCTAACCCAGTTATGACATTAACATGTATCGACACAAAACCAGGCTATTTGAGTAACTGGGTTAAGAGCAGAATTCTCTGTGCATCTAAACGTAGTATTTGATGGTTAAAACTATTTCTAGCTGGGAGACTTGAGCAAGCACAAAGCACAGTGCTCCTCATCTGCACCTGCTGCACATCATGTAATCAAGGAGCAATCAGTTTAAACCCTGCCTCGACCTCCTCCTCCCTACTGTCACCAGTGTTACGGCCGCCCGTCTGACTGCCAGGGGACAGGATGAAGGATGCACTGAGCTGTATTGACAGCTTGGGCATTGACAGGCCAACGCCTAACCATATTCAATCTAAACATATCGGTTGCTTCCCATGTTTCAAATAGCATATATTATTTTGATTTATTGATTTATTTTTACCTTTTTACAAAGCGTATTACCTCTCAGCATTAAGTAAGTACATAAATGGCTAGTCTCAGGATCCAAGAATCAGGGCCTCAGAATTACAGGGGAGCTGACAATCTACAGACAGCCAGTGTTTCAATCTAAATTGGGGGCACAGGGCTCCAATTTGTCAGTGAAGGAGAGACAGGGGACTCTCCTTAAAAGCAACCTATAGTGAAAAAGGGCCAGAATGAGCAAGATGAAAGAGGCTATGGATATAAGCACAAAGCATAAAGTTCAGTGGCATCTCTTTTCTGCCGTATAATGACTCACAAGGCTAAATAGTACCTGGAACTTGTGGAATGGCTCATTAGCTGTCTAACAAGACTGTCATCGCTTCAGATCTTCAAGATCCAAACAAACACCAAGCTTGTCTGCAGTTATCAACAGGAACCAATTTCAGCTAATTTCCTATGAGAAGTGAATTTGATATTACAAAACATCAAAAACAAAGAGATTACAATGTATGAGAGAGAATGGAACAGCATAAATTAGCACCGGAACTGCGTAGTTCTTCCATGAGCAAACCAGGTTCTTACATTGGCTGAAAGAGGAGACTTAACATTTTTTAAACAGCCCAATAAAAGACAGAGTGGAGAGATCTCATTTTATCAAACACATCAAAAGAGCCGAGATTAAGGGAATAGAATGACACGCTAGCAAGACTATTTTGTTCCTATATAGAGGCAGGGTGGAGAGAAAGAAGCACAAGAGACAGAGACACTGTAAATGTACTTCTAAGAGATGGAAGCAAATTAACGTGTTGCGAAATGAATGCAAATGTATGCAGATTCCTTCTATCAGCCTGTACTCTGTTTTTTCTAAACCTTTGGTCTTTTAAAACTGCAGGCGGACAAACAGCAAGCTGCTTAAAATTCATGAAACATTTATTTAATTCACCGGGTAGGGACCTTTCCTAACAACCTTTTACTTCTCCCACTCGAGTTCTGCTAGTCTGACATTTGTCAGGACCACATTGGACATGATGTATGTTCCATGACAGATTACTCTCCTGCATCATTCCCACCGTTCTCTCGGGCCTCCTTTGATCAGGGGGATAAGCATGAGCATCACCCACATCACACACACTGAACACTACTGACACTCCTGATGGACAAATTGTGACAGAGGGGTACCGTGAACACAAACGTATAAACCAACAAACGTACGTGCACGCACACACACGCACACACACACACACACACGCACACACAACTCACGGGAACATTTATGATTACTGATCTGATGCTACGACCACACTTAATCCATAATGTAATTTTGTTGCTGCAAACAGTGTGCAGAGTTCTTCACAAGAATCTCTTGGCTCAAATGTACTGAGATGAAACTGATCAGACGTGGTTATGGATGGTTGTATTACAACATACATTTTCGTTGCAACTCTCATTCACTGACAAAATGTTTTCATCACAAAAGCTTCACGGAGAGCTTGCAAAATATGGGGAAGACAATGTTTTAGTTTACGGATGCATTATCAACGCATGAGTGGAATAAATCCAGCGCACGAGGCACCTTCATCACAATGCAATGAATGCATCTGCAAAGGAATGATGCAGCAGTAATGGATTCTCTAATGTGAAATGAATGAACTTCCATTGGAGAGTAACACACTGAACGCATTACAGTAAGTGTGATCCCGGCTTCAGCATTTTTAACAAAAATGTATATTGTCACAAGAAGGCAAAACAGCGTCTGAGTGTGGACTGTTTTATCTTTCCTTGTATTGTCACTCATGCTATCCAGCACTGCTGAGCAGGTCATGGCCCTGTCACTCCAGATGCTTAAGGGTCAGGCCAGTAATCATGGTTATTGACAAACTAGAGGTTCAATTGAGCTTAATGGCCACTCTTCTGCTCATCTTCCCTTTCTTCCCTGTGCTGCGGCATGACTCGGACTCAGCCCATCGCTTTCACAGCTCATCTCATTCCCAGCCATTGGTTCAGGCAGAGCCCAGCTGTCCATCGAGCTGCTCTGCCGAGTGAGTGACAGCGAGCTGCAATGAGAGGCAGTGGACCGCTCAGTGTGGAGGAGCTCCCTTGAAATCCTCCAGGTTCTTTTCTTTAAGCCCAGGCTGTGTAACAGTCCATCCACGCCCTCCTTGACTTCCCTCCTCCCTTGTGCACTAACCCCCTCAACTACCTTCTCATTCTGGCTCTCTAAGCTGCTCACCCTTCCATGCTCCCGTCCTCTGTGGAGAAGAGACGCTTTCCCAGAATTCCCCGAAGAGCATGGTCAGTGTGCTACTCTCCACTTCCACAAGGCTAGGCATGGTATTTAGCAGGGGTGCAAGACACCCCCACACATCACATTCTCCTCGATTTAGTGCAGATGCATCTCCCTAACCATATGGTCCCAGGAACAAAGAGGTGTGTGAGTAAATGCCAAGATTAACTCGAAGCAGCAAAGCGTTAACAAACTCCCAACTCTTCTACAGTCTGACCCTACTGTCACTAGCTTCTTTCTGTAAAACACAAATACCACTTAGGGTACCTGAGGAAATAAAGAGGGTATTTAACCCTTTAAAGAGTTGAGCAGATTTGAGCCATCTGTTTTGAAAAGCTTAACCTCAGACAGTGTTCCACCGTATGGTTGTGTTTGGTGATGTTATACAAGTAGAAAACCAAACAAGGCCTCACTTAGGGCACAATGAGGCATGTCCAGCACTGGTTCCATTCTTTGCTTAGTGCATTTACAAAAGATGAGCCATATGTCTTGAAATTCCTGATTCCAGCTGTGGGAAGACGAGTAGAGGCAAGTAATTCGAGTGTTGCTTTACACATTCACACCTTCCATTCCTATCCTAAAACTGAAAAGGCTTGGTTGTTACGAGACATATCAGAATACCATTTCTGCTTTCTATCTTTTCTGCCATTTTAAAGCACCGACCACACATTATAATAACCACATACTTCCTTAAAGCTGCATCCTGTACAATGGCACTGTGTTTTGGGGACCATGGACAGGTGTCAAGGGGATTGTGTAGGATGACAGTGCCCATGTATGGCAAATGTCATGGTGAAGTGAGGGATTACACCGTATTACTTTCTGAATAATTTTTCAAAGCCAAAGGCAGTCTAGTGAAGAAGTGGTAATCTGCTGTGGCCAGACCCCATCTGGACTGACAGCAGCTTAGTTCCACAGAGTTCAGACCCTGTATTACCCAGAAAGAAAACTTGGCCTTCCATGTCACAGTCCGTCAAAGACCTGAAATTTGGCTATTCACCCCAGCTAATGAAACAGGCTCCCAACCACGCCACACCACCTCCGGCCTGTGACCAAATCAGACAGCCGTGTTCATTATGAGGCAGTGGAGGCACCCCAATGTCAGGCCCTGCCATGCACAAAGACAGCTGAGGCTAGCTCTCAGAGATGGGGAACGTGCTATTTTCCCTCAATTTCAGAACTGTCTATGGCCTCAGGGACATTACAGCTATGTTTTTGATGTCCTCTGCCACTCTACTCTGTACCACCACAGATAAAAGAAAATAAATAACTTTTCTGCCTAGCTTTTATTTATTTTCCCTGTCTTTCTCTGTTATACATGAATATTCTAGGAACACAGAAATATTTGTTGCATGTATTGTTTGGGTGCTGTGGCTTTGACCACTAGTGATTGCTTATAATGTTGGTAATCCAGGGATTTAAGATTATTCCACTGTTTTCCTTATTGTAAGTCACTCTAGATAACTGTCAGCTAAATGCCAAATATTTAAATGCTCAAAGCTGCCTCTCAGCCTTTATACCCACAATACATGGTCAACTAGGGAAGAGACTATCAATTATTACACACTGTCCATTTGCCAGGCTCACCAAAGAACAAATGGGTCACATAATGACAGACAGTTATCTGCTTAGTATACATGGCTAGAATAATGTGAACTGATCATGTCATTAGGGTAGATATCTTAATAGGATGTTATATTGACTGAAATGACTGATCAGTCTGATAAATGGAAGACTGAATTGGCAGCATCAGAAGGTGGGATATTGATTCTGGTTAAATGGCTCATTGATTATTTGATTATAGCACTCCGCTGCGATTGGCTGATAAGCAGAGTGGATAATGGACCAACAATCTGAGAGCCTGGCTGATTGACTAGAAGATAGTGGATTCATAAGAATAGGTGACTGATCATAAACCAGGATGGAAAAAGAGCCCCGTGCCATCTGTTCCCGATGAGCCATTAGTTGACGACCTCTGTAAATTCATCTGACTTGAGTTCATTAGCGCATAATGTTTTGGTATATTATGTAAAAAAAAAAAAAAAAGCAATCTAGAAATCTCATAATGAGATTGAGGAGGACTGCGATGAAAACAATATCTCTGAAAGGAATTCTCAGCTGTTTCTAATGAGTTTGCTTGGTTCTTAGACATCTCCTCTGTCCGGGCTCTCGATGCATGTTGACAGCCACAGTACGAGCTGTAATAGCTAAAGCATTTAGGGATCAAGTTAATTCACCCCTCATGAAAACTTTATGAATACACTCTGAGGGACTGAATATAAATGTGCATAGGCAGAGCACAGTTGAGCCAGGCCAATGCACCAGAACGCAAATATTATTTGATCATATTTGCCTCATTTTTGCATATTAGCCTATTTATCTACATATTCATAGATATTCTTTTTTACCTTTGTATATTACGGCAGCTGCATTACTAAAAGAGCCAACTGTATTGTATAACCATTATTTAACTAAGTCGCATTGAGATTAAAACCTCTTTTAAAAGTGAGACCTAGCCAAGACAGGGTCAAATAGCAGCAGCAAACACATAACAGGACAACAACATCAAATCACAACAGCAACAAGACAAGTTTTCTTGATGCCATGGAAAAACAGGACTTTAGCCTGTACAGAAAGCCCAGTGTAAATTTTAATTTCTTTGCGAGATAGTCAATGTGGAATTTGAAATTTAAACTTTTGTCCAACCAAATTCCCAAGTATTTGTAATTAGAATTGGTATTGTTAATAAGTATAGAGTTGATGAAGGGTGCTTGTTCAAATGTAAAAACCAGAGGCAGAGAAAAGTCTGTGTCAGATAGGTAAGTCACACATCATATCTGTATCAAATAACAAATTGTATTTTGATTAGCTACCAGTGCACACCTCAGTAATTGAGTTTAGTACAAAGGACATAAGACTATCCCCCACTACAATGGACCTTACCTGTCTCCCTTTTCTTCAAATCCTCCAGAATGGAAGTCATATTCTCTATCATTTATGATCAAAGGGTTTTTTAACGAACATTCTACTGAGTCATGTACAACAGTAATTTCTACTGAGTGGCACAGTGGGGGAAAAAAAATCTTTTGAAACATGCAAATTAATTGGAGTCTCAGTGGATACATTTATATGCACACCAGAGTTCTCATAATATTTACAATGCTCAATATTCCAAACATCGTGTCCTGTTTACAATAGCCCAGTTAAGATCATATCCCGACCTGAACATGAGAGCTGACTTATTACCTGGTATACTGAGGCAAGGAAATGCTTTATCCCATTTACTGTTTGTTTTCATGATCAGCGCAAACTTAATTTTCATGGTAATATTCTGACCATGTTTACTCATTTATATAGGGATATATGTCTGATAGGAAAAGATGCATAGAAAGCAGCGTATTCCAAATAAGACCTTACCCAGTATAATGCACCGTTATCCCAAATACTGTGTGCATGTAAATGTAGTTATTAATTCAGGAGTGCTCCGTGGAACGTGTTCTATACTAAAATATAAATTGAGGGGTGTACACAGTATTTCACCGAATTTAATTTTGGGAAACTCCATATGAAATATCCACGCATCCATCATTCTTTCTCTTCTCTTCACAAAGAGAGCGGGAGAGGCCAGCGTGATACTAAAAATGCAAAACAGTTTTCAGAAAAACATAATGGATTGAGCAGGAGGGCAGCTTGTAATTTCTCCCTGCTATTGAATTATTGGGGGGAGAAAAGAGGAAAATGAGTTATGGAGCATTAACCTCTTCATTCGCACTTATCCATCTCTTTCTCTCTCTTTCTGTCTGTCTCTCTCTCTCTCTCAGTCTTGTATTACACACCACTTAATGGCACCAAACTGACCGATGCTCCCTGGAGGCGCCCTCCGTCAGCCAAGGGCCTGGTGGTATTTTTTCACAACACCCCTCTCAATCCTAAGAGAGGGGTAAAGAAGCACCTTGATGATATCACTGATATTAAGTTTCAGAGAAGTCATCGCTCACAGTCCGAGGTGCAGGGGATGGAGGTGAGAGAGGAGAGGGCGACCGGGCCGATAAGAATCTCTTTGTCTCAGAGTGATGACCTGCGCCGCCGGGTCAACATCCTGGGGAGCTAACTGGTGTGAGACATTTTTCAACCTTGGGAAGGTGTTGAGACATTGAAGGGTGGTGTGGAGGGAGCTATTGGGTTACTGTGATGGGGAGGGCCAGGGTGAATGTTTGTGTGATGCCCGGAGGCGTTTGTAAGGCAATGGGAAGGCCGGCAGCTCTCGTCTTTCTCCCACCGGTGCCTGGTCTGTATCACAGGCGTGTGACACCTGCCCCCTCACACCTGACTCCGAGACAGCAGCAAAGGAATGACGTTAATCAAAACCTCCACCGTCACATGCAAAACGCAACTCAAACTGAAGAACTGAAACTGGGGGAGAGATGTTGAGCTATTGTGCCGTTAAATAAAGTCAGGAGGAAGTCTGAACAAAAACAACAAAATGGTAGAAAGTAGAGATAAGCCCTGATATGGACTCCTCATATCAATCTCACTTAGCCTTGTGATATGGACAATTATCAGCTTGCAGGAAAGACTACAATTTCATATGCATGCATACTTGTTTGAGGCTTGCTGCACATGGTGGAGCACAGCAATGCGATCAAATTAAATATACTTTTGCTGTTATTCGATCAGAATCTGCTGATTATAGGGATTACAGAGGCTGAATCCATCTTCATTTTCATCCATCTTCCGAGTCACTACAATAAACCCTCTTTTCCAAAGCCGTTTCAGTCCCTCTCGCCTAGCAGCCAACTAATCTAGAAAACTGATGAGCCCTGTTTGCTTCCAAGTAAGCCCTTTTGTTCTACCTGCTTGCTAATTCCTTGTGAGTCTCTGTCTTTGTCCACTCAAAGCCAAATCAGCATTTCACGGGCATATGAGCTCCTGATGACTTCCCAATGGTCAGGAGGAAAATGGAGTGAAATATGCAGTGAAACACTCTGACTGAGCTGGGCTGCAGCTTGTGAGCGTGTCTCTGATATGCATTTGGGTATTCCCTGCACTGTTTCTAAAACAGCTCTGGTTAAATGGGAGGCTGAACATCTATGGAAACAATTTATTTCAAGGTTCCATATCTACCATGAGGACATGAACCAAATATTACGGTCTACCGCCAATATGATGAAGCTTCCTCCTTGATTTTCTTTCACACTTGCACACTTTATTTATTAATTGAAGTGTTTTTAATTCTTTTTGTAAATTAATTCTTCATTTAATAGCATATGGTATCCCACAGGCTCCACTACCATTGAATAGGTGCACTGGGTCACCTTGCCTTAAGAAGCTGCTTGAAGTAGAAGCTTACCCTAAAAGAATTTCATTAGTATGGGTTTCAATGGAGAGTTTTAGGTCCCACGATAGTGTAAATGCTTTTTGCACAGGTTTTTTTACTCTGACAAGTACAACATTCTTGGTTAAGCTACTTGTAATTTTTGGCATGAAAATGGTCAAACTTTAAGATATCAAATGCCGACCCAAAATTTGGGGTATCTAAGTCATGCACAACAACAATCCATGTGAAATAATTTCTACTGAGTAGCCAAGTGGGGGAAAAAACTCCTTTGAAATATGTAAATTAATTGAAGCCTCAGTGGAGACATTTACATGCACACCAGAGTTCCCATAATATTTAGGATGCTTAAGTATTCCAAACATCATGTCCTGTTTATAATAACCCAGTTAAGATCATATCCCAATTGCTAGAAACTTAAATATGAGAGCTGGCTTATTATCTGGTATACTGAGGCATGTAAATACTTTATCCCCCCTCTGTTTCAGAGGCTGAAAATGGTCAAACTTAAAGATATCAAATAACAACACAAAATACTGGCTATCTGCGACTTCGGGCTGAAAATATTGGTATCAGTATCAAGGTTGAACTCTAATATCACTGCTCACAACTAGTCAACGCCTTGTGCCTTAGACCACCATAAAGTCATGGCATGATAGATGTGGTTCAGAAACACAAAGGACCCAAGGCCTCTAAGATCCTCATCATCAACAAGTAAACAACATGTGAAAGGAGCATAACAATAAAGGTCATGAGGGAAAGGAGCAGTCAGTAGACATTGGTAGGTATTTATTTGATCTCTTTACAGTAGTGCTCTTTCTTTAATTGCTGTCTGAGTTATAAAGCACCGGAACATCACTCTTGCTCTCTGATCAATCTGACATGTTGGCTAATGAAATAAAAGCCTCAACATTCTCTCAAGCCTTGTTGCCATCTCCTTTTGGGCAGTAAAAGAAAGTTGGTGAAATGTGCAATGATAAACACCCATAAAGCCCTGTCTCATTTTACTGAGAGGCCATTATCGTACCATCCTGAGAAGTGCTTTCATTCTCCGACAGTTAGTGAGATTCTTCTCATCTATAAAACATGCAGGTTACGTTGAGAGGTAGCTGTAAACTGCCAGTTTGCTCATTTAGTAATGTCTGGGGAGTGTAGCTATCAGGTATTCATCTTCCCCCTCCTGGCCTCTCGCTGTGGCCCTGACTGGGAGGAGACAGCCTCACAGTCATAAATGAACAAATGAATGGGTAAAATTTCCTGTCGCTTCACCGCTACTTCAACAAATGGTTTTATTAGCACTACCATGGCTGAAAATGCTTTTTATTGAATGTTTTTTGCTTCCCGTGCTCGGGAGATTAAATTATTATGTCACGTTTGTCAGAGTAATGTCAATTTTGCCACTCCACTACGGTCTCTTGAAGGACAAGTCTGTATATTAAATCATTCAGGCCTAAAGGCTGGTTATATAACGAGTTGGAGAATGTAATACTAAAAGACTAAGAGAATCCACGAAATCCTCCATTTGTAGTATCCAATCTCCATTTGTAGTATCCAATGTGTTCTTAGTTAGGCTAATTGTTAATGAATTCAAACTCAACTTCACTCTCCTCAGGTTGTCCGCTCCACGTACCGTGCCCTTGGGACACATAGCCACAGACCCAGAAAACTTCACTAATTGAAAAAGTACATAGCGTCAAATATACAGACATCTATCTTGCCTTTGTGCAATAACAATGCAATCACAGGGTGAGTGTGGGAAAGAATATGTTTACCGCTAATTGCAAGTGAGTGCATTTCCCTAATGAAGCCCAGGCCTGACCCTAATGTGTGCCTACGCGTAAAACATTGTGGGCATGTGTGAATGTGTGTGTGTTGCCTGGCCTCTGTGACTCTTGGTGTGAGTAACATTTTTCTTTTCTTTGATGATAGACATAACTTTTATACAGGCCCAGACGGCTAACCTGCACTATACCGACATCAAGTATCAATACAGTATAGAGACAAAACTAGTCTCCGTATATCTTACACTCTTTTCACAGAGGGCTGTGTAATATGAAACAAGATAAGCATGCAGTGCCTCATAGCTGGTTCTGTAATGAAAGCCTGTCTTTCATTTTAAGCTATACTCCTGCCTTTTCAAATGCTTTATCAGGGGAGAGGAAAGAAAGTGAATGGAAAATGTAGGCATAGAATCTAGGCACCTTGGAGTAGTGCATTCTCCCAATACCTTTGTCAGTATAACGCACGGGCCTGTTGCCTTTTATGATGATTAATCTCCCAGCACCCAGGTTTTCAAGGCCTCTCCGTCAACTCTAGGTGCGGAAACTCAGGGATCAGCCTGAAAAACAATGTGTGCACATGTATCCCCACCCCCTCCTCACCCTCGCACCCCACTACGAAAGAAGAACATTCCTCAGATTAGCACCGCAATACCCAGAAACAAGGACAAGGCTCTTTATTAAACCCTTTGCAGAAAAGAACAAATGAAGTGGAGGGCAAACCTAGGTTCGAGAGAGGAGAGGTAAAAATGAAAACAAATTCCCACATAGGATACCTGAAACACTCTTACCCCTGAAGACCACGCTGCTCTTAAATCGCAGCCAGACAGGAGGAAGCAATACAAAATAGCAGAAACAAAATTCATGAAAAATGAATTACATATTTATCAAAGATTATCATAGATAATAAGACTATCCCCAAAGGTAGCTACTATTGAGTTTAAGTGGGATTTCCGATTGCAGCAAAGATCGATCATCCGTCGCCATGGAAACCCTCAAGAAAACAGGATATGTGATGGAGGGGGCCTTCACAGTTTAAAACGTCCCAACAAAAGTATTGCTATACACACACAGCAGCACCAACTTTCAACACCACCCTTTCTATGACTGATTGCAACTCTGTACCTCTGTGTCAAATGAGAATGAATAGGCTAATGTTAGACAGTGTTGTAGCAGGCACAGCGCAGACAGAGGTCTGTCTGACCTTAACTGACAGAAAAAACATGAATAAATGAGGGATATCAACTGAAATTGGATTGCACTGCAGCTTGGTTTTGATGGCACACAGGATAATTGCCTTCACAATGCAGGAGTAATTGAGCAAAGGATTCAGGCATTAACAACATCAGTAATATTGTCAATATTGTCAATTGTGCTGTCTGGAGCTTTGAACAAATTCAATAGCAACTCATAAGCCAAAGTTGTACAGAAATAAACAACTACTCATCTTTCTCCCTGCTCTGCTGACATTGACTACTTCTCATAACAGACTGTTAAAAGCTTAACAATCTAACAATACAGTAATAGCATCTTCCTGAATGCAAGGTTATCCTTGTCACAGCCACAAAACAGAAAAGAAGCATACCGTCATAAAAAAGAAAGTGTTAACGTCTGAATATGTTGACATACCGCAGCAGACGGTTGTGATTGAGATGCCAGCTGGTGTTTAGAGTGAGAGCCTAAACCTAGTTTACCATAATGAAACTCTCAGAGGGAGGCAATGTTCTTCTCATGCCATGTTGCTTGCCTTGGCTTCTTAACACTTCCAAACCTGAAACATTAACACATGGATTTTTGGGACAAACACAAAGATCTCCCCGATCGCTGCTACAAAGAGGCAGTGGGTGTGTTTACACAGCTTGAGAGAGCTCCGCTAAACAAATGATTGAGGATGTGATGCTAACTTGCATGAGTCTAACAAAACAGGAAAAAATCTTCGTTTTGGGGTGCCAAATCGTCTGAGGATGTGTAAACACAATTTTCCTCTCTCTCTGTTGGACATGGTTTATTTGCTTGTTTATTGCTTGCTTCATTGGGAGAAAAAGTCTGTTCCCAGAATGTGAGAATAATGAGTCATGAAGCGTTGGAAAGCTAGAATCAGAAAGCTTCAATTAAAATTTGCTTATTGTGGCTAATTGCTAGCAGTACAGTAGGATACAAGTACAAGGGGATGGTGGTCTACTCCTCTCTGATCACAACAACAATGCATTCCACAATTGTAATTGTTGTACATACTGTCTCTAGGCTGTGAGGACTTGTCACACACGCACAGTGGACTTGACTCTTTGTTTTGAAGCGAATCAATCTGCTGCCATCTGACGACCTCAACTTGCCTCTCAACTCTGACTGTTGTGTTTTGGCCACTTCAGGTCTAGTTAAACAGAACATCGTGTTCCACTGCTGGTTTCTGTCAAGACATCTGCCAAACTGACTCAGCCTAAATACAGAACCGCAAAACAAGACAAGGAGTCTTTTAAGTATTCATAATATTGTGGGTTCAAATCCAGCTGACGGGTTTTGTCACATGTCATCTCCTCTTCCTCTCCCATCTTTCCCGTGACTCTCTGCTGAGTACTGTCTTTTATAGCAGAACTGCCGTAGAAAAATTAAATAATAAAGGTTGGCAGCAACGCAACATTTTGTGTGTATAGGTCTGCAACTTATAATATATATAGAATAGAATAAATAACTTACAAAGTACGCTTGTTTACCTATCCCATCAACATCTCCCAACATCCTTTACCCCCACAAACACACACACATTCACTCCATAAACACACACACACACACACACACACGTCTATCTTTTCGACATGCTCTGCTTACAAATGATTAACACAATGAAGTTTCATACTTAGTTTAGATGAACCCTCATGCAGGACAGATCATCAATGAAAATACTGCATGACCTTCTGCCTCTCCCGTCCGTCCCACCGGCCTGCTCAGACATACCTCTTCATTAATTTCAGCAGCACGGCCAGCATTAATTGGCCCACAGCTAATTGAGTTGTCTTCTAAATGGAAATGTCTGCATAGCTGGTTTGAGGATTTCACTCCGTCAACATACTGGTGTTATCGTGTAACGCATAACACACTTAGAGAAACAATTATGACCTGTTACTATGTTCAAGGCACCCTACCAGCTCCCCAGTGGAAACACCTGTGTCGAGCGGGTTTACATGTTTGTATGTTGCATAATGCACACAGAGGGCCACACAAGGACCACCAAGCTATGTTAAGGCATGCGATGCTATTTAGCCTGGGCACACTGAATTCACAAACCAATAAGTCTAAAAAGAGAGAAAGAGCTCTCGAAATGCGATGACTCTATTACTACCAGGCAGAAAGGTAATTTATATGATGATTCAGGAGGCTGAGATTTTCTCACTGACAGAGAATAGTATATCCCTCTGTGTTGGATGGATTTAAAGTACGTGAAGAGTAGTTCTCGGTGTGTGAGAAGCGACCACTTCAGCGAGTCGAGGAGGAAATCTGAATTAGTATTTTGCAGGTCCAAGGGCAGTCAAGTTTGACATCCCTCTAAATATGCCTACCTGCTTTGAGACTATCTACAAAGCCTTGCGTCAGATGGTGAGCTTTGAAGAGTTACAATGCTAAACAGAAGGGAGGAAGAATGTTTTAATTTGTGTTTCTTACAACTGCAAAGGATCATTTCAGGAGTTTCATTTCCGTTTACAACTCGGGAGTGATTCCGAGAATTTTTCAGATTAACCAAGAGTAAAGTCAGTGGTAAAACATATTGGGACAGTGAGGTGAAATTGGTTCTTTTTGCTATGAATGCATTCTGCTTCACGGCTCATGAGATGCAAGAGCACACACCATGAGCAAGTGATTCACACCATTTATTCACTTGTAACATTTTAGAAACATATCAGTTGCTGCAACTTGTCCCCCCAAATTCATATATCATATATCAAGGAAAAATAAGAATCGGGGCAAACAAATGTCAAGAAAATTGATGGCATGTAAGATACCGTTTGGTCATAAACTGATATAAATACAATAACTTTGTTATGTTTGTGATCCATCAACATTACCAGATTGCTGATATCTCCTTCCGGGATACTCTGCCAAGCCTGAAATATAACCAGTTGCTTTTCAGTGTTACTCAGTGGAATTTCAACTGTGGGTCAGATTATGTTGCCCTATATTTTGGTATAGTTTAGATTACACAGATGACTATGTGTATGACTAGATAAATACCCAAGCCCTGAATTACAGCTAAACAGGTGGAACGAGATTAGTAGCCTAACACTAGAGACTGTAGTTGAATATTTGAAAAATTTGAATGTGTGATACTCACATTAAACCATTGCGTTAAAAAAATTGATTTATTGAATAATTAATTTAAATAATGAATTTAAAAACACAATTTTAATGGCTTGAAATTCATTCAATTCTCTGGCACAGCCCCCCCTACGGTGGCCTGTTGACACAAACAATAAAGTCACATTTTCACAACAGAGACAAGTAAGCTAGCTAATTAGAGCTCAGACCCAACAGAAACATCTAGTGAATAGGCAATATATCATGATGCAAAATACTGTAATATTACTACTGCTGTGTCATTTGCCTTTTAGGCTTGAGAACAAGGCTTTTTAGCCTTTGTAGCTGAAAGGTCTTGCGGCACCAGTCGCTCAAACGTAGTACCATCCTCCAGCGCTGAGCAGTTGAAATTGCGTAGGGAAAGGAATGTGTGGAGAGCAGGCTGGGGGAGGAAATTGGGAGTGTCTTGAAATTCCAGTGGGAGGAGAGTTTTTGTTCTAAAGCAGAGTACGGGCCAGAAAGTGAGTTTTGAAAGCCAGAAATCTCAGCACCTGGCAAAGTAATTATTGAGTCTTTGGTATTGATCGACCACCCTATCAACCCTCCACAGATATATTATGGACATTTTTGTACTTACTTCCCTTTAATGAACAAGCTAAAATATATCCATTAGCAATATCTGAATTTTTGTGCTTTTGCTTGCATACATCTTTATCTGTAACTGAAAGTTTTCCAAGCCCTTGGCTATACGGTATGAAGACAACTCGTGCCGTACTTTCCAACCATCGTCGATACACATGCCATGAGATGATAAACGCACCTACATCAACTATAATGTGATGCGTTTCATCAACAACGCAGCACAGCCCCCAGAGGAATGCGGTGGCTGGAGGACGGCCATGTGGTGCCCGATTATCCTGGGAACATGGGTAATTAAATCTGCTGAGAGTACACAACATCCTCCTCTGAGTCTCCTGCCTGTCATAACTTCCTCCTATCTCTCCTCCTTCCTCCCCTTTTCCTCTCACCTGGCAGCTTTTCAAAGTACGCCTATAAATATACAGCGTCTCTGCACCTTGTCTTCATGTTTGTCTGAGTGGCACAACCCATGACAAAAAAAAAACACCCAGATGACAAACGCAAAATTTTCTCCTCTACCTTCCTTTTTCCTCTTCCTCATTCTTACAGCAAATTACATTCTTACGAATCAATCAACACCTGCTCATGGGAGGAGTGGCAGGAAAAAGAGGAAGAAAGAAGGAGAGTTTTCTCTGCGCTCGTATCAAAGAGAAGACTGTGAGGAGGCTGCTTAGGAGCTGACTATTTACAACAGCCTGAGTTTCAGCCACTGTTCTCCAGATATAATTAGCTTCACCATCATGTTGAAGCACAACACAGTAATGCAGTAACCTAGATATAGCGTATAGTAGAGGATATTTCATTGCTCTACAGACAAAGTAAAGTGCCATTTTATCTATGTAACTATTTGTGTATCCATTAAATTTATTCATCTATGTATGTATCTATGCATCTATGTGTCTAAGTAGGCTAACTATGTATGTACAGTATGTATGTATGTATGTATATATATGTGTATGTATCTATCTATCTATCTATCTATCTATCTATCTATCTATCTATCTATCTATCTACCTATTTGTTGCTCTGTAACTTAATGTGATGTTGCCGTCTTGGCCAAGTCTCCCTCATAAAAGAGATTCACGATCTCAGCGGGACTACCCTTGTTAAATAAAGGTTAAACAAATTGAATAAAGTAAGATAAGTACAATGAAACTGAATTGGAACAATAGCTTTTTCTTCACACTCCTCGGGCCCTGTGTTTTTGGAGAGTCTCTCGCCAGTGTCTGCTCGAGGCTGACAAAAAAAACCCAATGCCACCCACAGTATTGGGAATTCGGTCCCATCACAAAGACTGCGTAGTCTTCGCCTTATCGGGAACCTTAATCTGCTTTGTGTGTATGGAGGGGGGACTAAGATTCTATTAAAGAGATTAAATTGTTTCCATAGCCAACTGCAGCATCAAAGGGCAACAAAATAGCAGCCTCTGACTTGAGTGGGCTTCACTAAAGTCACTTATTTGTCCATTTCATCATGCTAATGGCAGCAGCCATCATCCCATTATGGCTCCACAGCCGAGCGAGGTTAAACAAATGCAGTTTGTTTGAGGTCACAACTTTTAAGTCAGGTCTCCCTGCTCTCCCCCGTACATCACAACAAATCATCAGCTTGTCTATATCTACTCTATATAAGCAACCCTCTGAACCCTGCTGCATTAACCAGCTCTGCACTCTCTAGCTCTCCAGGCATAAGCATCTCTTATCAGTCTCCTCTTGTTCTCCTCTTATCCCAAATTCTTTCCCATGCTGCTCCCTGGGATGGGAATAAAATCCAATCTAACTTTTTGGTCAACTTAAAATCACTTTGTTCTTATAGAGACTTTATTAAGCAGTATGACTACTGAAGCCTCTAAATGAATATTCTCAGAAAATAAGGATTGCTTAATGCAATAATTGTCTTAAATGACAAATTGAAGAAATAATATCACACAATTCCTCCCCTTAACAAAGTCTGCAATGGATACTGTTAAGATTATTTCGTCAAACTTGAGCCCAAATGAGGTCTGGTTTTACGGAAAACTGATATAGCTGAATTTGTCAAATAGAATTCATTAGTACTCATTGTTTTCAGGGGAGCACAAGAAAACATCAAAAGTGTGTCATGGGAAAGCTCTGTCTTTTGATTTAGAACACTGACTTAGACTGAAGTGTAAGCTGTAAGACCTTACAAAATAATAACTCCATCAAGCCTAATAGAATCTCCAAGACATACTGTATATTCACATAGCACATACCATTCATAATTGCCAATATAAGCTTGCCTAGTTTCTATTACCATTCCAGTGAACATAGGTCTTTGGCTATAATGAGTCCACATTCCCTAAGCTCTACAGTAACCACACAATCACTTGTGTCAATAGAAGGGAAATCCATTTCATCAGGGGGTCCAGTTAGAGCTTCATTACCATACACAAGGGCAACAACTGCAGAGCCACCTAGCCTCGGAGAGCTGCTGCTGATTGTTGGGAGTTCAATGCATACGGCGAGAGAGTATTTTCATTATGAGTGTACAATAGGCAGAGCATGTTCAATTAAAACATCATCACAGGTCAGTTCATCAAGATGACATATGGCATCATACAATTCGCCACAGCTAGGATATGTAATTGCATTTTTGGGGTTTTTTTTTTTTTTTTTTGAGTAATGGTGAAGACAATACAAACTGCAGTGACACAGAAAAAGTATGATTACATTTCTATTTCAGTAACACATCCTAATTTCCGCCGGTAAAGTGGAGCTTTTTATGACACAGTAAAAGATTACAGATCATTTGGTAATGGTGAATACCACTGAATTTCAACATTTAAATACGTTTTTCCTATGCCCTGGGACAGTCTAGTTTGTATTAGTGAGCATTGTTTTGCTTAATGTAAAAAAATATTTGATGTTTTGAATTTAGCCCTTGGTTTAATCTATGAAAGACTGCTGTTGTTGTGGACCTGGTTGTAAAATATCTGATGAAAGATGGAAAAGGTGTCTTTCATAGCACCTAAGGTGATTTTCTAACTGTTAGCACTCCTATGAAAGATAATTTGGGTTTAAAATCTCAAACAAATATTCTGAGTCTGTACACTCAGGCACCAATTGATTGTCAAAGGAGCAGCTTTGGGCTTTACATTTTCATGACATTACAGATTGTTATCTAAGCCCTAAAACACTTCCAAATAGCATTTAAAAAAATGTCCAATTTGGAGCTTATTCTAAGCTCCTTTTATAAAAAAAAAAAAAGTACTTCTCAGATCAAATTTTAGTAGGCTAAAATGAGGTTAAAGATGACCTAATTCTTAGAAAATTCAGTCAGCATGTAAAATACTAACTTGATAAATTAGCTGAAATGATAATTAGTGTAGATTAATGGAAAGAGATAGATGAATACTGGATTTGAGAATAAAAATACTAACATTGGCATGTTGCTTCTAAGCACCATGATTGTTGTCACACTGTAGTGAAATACATGACTGACTTGCAAAAATGCTTTGAGAATCACTTATAGAAATACTTTGCAATTTAGGAGTGAAATGGCCACTATTCTTAGAATTTACTCCCTAATTGCCTAGTTGGGAGCAAATCTTGGCCGTAGAAGGATTTATGAATAGGGCTCCTGGAGCACTTACACTGCTAGATTGCTCTGAGAATTACTTTTACTAAAACTTTTAAAAATAAGAGAGAAACATCAGTTATTTTAAAATGCACTGAAAATGGCCAGTAGAGAGCAACGTTTGTGAACACGGCCCCTGGTTCCCAGCTTTGGGAGAAAGTTGTACATGCTCACAAATACTGAATAAACTGCCCTGGGTTATAAGAATTGTATTCCCATTTAAAGCCCACTCTGCAAACATCACAGTCTTTCATTTCAATTGCTTAGAGGCCCTCTTATGTAGAGTGATTCTTGTGTTTAGCAAACAGAAAAGAGAGTGAAGAGAGGAGACAATTTCATATCTCCACACAGCACCGCTGTTCTAGGTAGAAGTTTAACAGAGACCTAGTTACACTAACACTGTATTAGGATATTTTATTTCTGCCACAATAGGACTAGATATTCTGGATAGCTATGAATTTTAATTTTAACCAATGCATTCCCTCCAAAGAAATGGGGACTGTGTAGCTAAAGCATAAAATTATCAAATGGAGTTTCTAGTGTAAGAAAATTGCATCCCTCAAAGACAATAACCTCTCCAAAATGTGTGCTTTATATGCTTTCACTTATTTGTAACATTATGTTGCTCATTACCTTGACGAGCCATTATACATAGGAAGCCATTATAGAAAACCTTGCCACCGCAGGCCTGTAACCAAGTACCTCATCAGCATTTCTGCTAAGGTGCACACTTCTCTGGGCTCCTGGTGTAGACGCCTTGCATTCACTTGCTTTAGCAAAGGTTTACATCATTCGCAGAGCTAGAGATTAACTGAAATGAGGGAACTGGAACTAAAATGAAGGAACTGAGGGAAACATGGGGAGCAGGAAGAACAGAGGCAGTGAGAATGAACTGGTGCTGAAAGAGGGGTATTGTGAAGAGCAGTGAATCGCCTGCTGACGACCATGCAGAGCACACTGCCTAGGGATTGTGCAGAAAAACAGTCAGCAGTCAGGGGTTGATTTCTCCAATCCTCTCCTTTCACCCTTGCTTCACTCTGCCAGTAAAGAGCTAGTCTCACTCAGCATCTCCCCCACTCTTCCTCACAGAGATTCAAAAAAACCCTCACTCCCTGTTTCTTTCTTTCTTTTTTTCTACATACAACTACACATACACATCTACACACACAGACTGTATCACCCCCACTTCACCACAGCTCAGAAAAACAAAGCGATAGAGTACTGGCTGCCACACTCTCTCCCTCTTTCCATACTAACATATCCTAACATCTGAAACCCTGTACTGAACTCCAAAATCAGAGTCTCTGTTTCTTTAATCTGATTCATTTTTTTCCCCCTAAAATGTCTTTCAAACTCCAGAAACGGCACAACATTCGACATTTTCTTGGACTGTTTTGAGAACCAGACGCTGAAAAGCTATAGGATGCCTTGGAATTTCCAGTTGTCACCTCAAACAGTCCCAGAGAAACATCTGTTAAGAGGAAGCCAAAAAAGGGGGATTTATCCATCTGAAATGCAGAACCAACTCAGTCATTCCGCTCCTCAAACTTGCTCTGTTATCAGTGATGTCAGTGACACTTAGGTGGAGCCACAGTGCCCCCTACAGGTCACCAGGTGAACAAGCTTTATGAGTACTGGGTCCGTTCATCCATCTGTTTGACTGCCTGCTATACCTGTTTAATGAAAACTTTACCTGCTTTAGACTGCTACAAAGTGACATTCCATTCTTCTGCTAGGGAAGATAGTACCCTCCCTACACACACACACACACACACACACACACACACACACACACACAGGCAGGCCTACTCATACAGTATGTGAGTCATTTTCTTTTGAAGCAGCATCTGTAACTACCCACTCAGAAAGCACTGTTTGGTTTATCAAAAGGGAGTTCTCTTTGGATAGTCACAGCTATCCTAAATCCACTAAAATACTTCTGAGGAAATGGATGGCAGAGGATGCCAAATACTGAAAACTGGATTACTTAAATTTTAGTTTTTCACTAAATAAAAACAATGTTGCTCTATGTATCTTTTATTGCTTTATTTGTTGGATCTTTCTTTGCCCCATAAATCACCTCTACAGGTATTTGTGTTATCAAAGATCCTCAACTTGTGAGGGACAAAGGAAGGAGAAAAAGAGGGATGGCGAGAGATGCTGTCCTCCTTTTAGACAAACCCCCACGTTCCTGTCTGAGTACCCTCCCAATTACTCAAAGGCCTGATGGATGGGGACTGGCGTGTGCGCAGCATAAGGCAGGGTGTTCAAAATGCTTGTTTCAGGACGGGGAGGAGGTGGTGGAATGGAGGAGAAGGAGGGGTAGGAGGAGAAAGAGGGCTGACCGATCGGTGGCTTTCTCACCTTCACAACGATGACTTACGTTCTCTGTCCACCAGGGAGAGAAGAAGTCAGGACCCGGCCTCTTCAAGAGCACTGGTGGCGGCTCACAAGGCACTACATCAATTTCACTACCTAAATATTTCTTTGTGTGAGTTTGTGTGTGTGGCGTGTGTGAGAGAGATGGGGGTTGGGTCACAAAAATGCATGACTGAGATAGAGGGGGAGGCTCGTTCCCCCCAAAACACTCAATATGGTCATACACCATTACCATTCCAAGCAATGGGAGACATTTCTCTAAGTGCGAGCCGGATACATACTGACAGCACGGATTCCCATGATTACTTTCCATTAGCCACATCGCATGAAAAATTATTCCTATTTTGGGGGAGCACAGGGGAGAATGGGGAGCCATGTTGGCACTAGGTAGGCCGAGGATATTAGGTAAACAACAATGACGCTTATCGAAAAATGAGCGAAGCTGCAGGGTTGTTCGCAATCTGGACAACGGGAGGAGAGAAATCAAGCTGAAACCAGAAGGAGGGGAAGCACACCAGCTGGTTTGTCACCTCCGTTCACATTTACACCCCTCATGCCAGGGAAAACCCTGTCCTTGTGCTGTATCTCTCACAGAGCCCATACTATTAACTGGACCTTTTAGTGCAGGATCCGATGCAAGCCGCTCACCGCAGTCATTTCACTGTTCAACAGAGCAGCAAGTTCTCTCAGCCAGGGGCATTGATTTTCATTCCTGGTGTGACAGCGCAACAATCACAAGTTTGCACAAGAAGTTATCAGTCCTTATCCATGCTCTCTACTGTACTGTGTGTGTGCGTGTGTGAGCGCATACTTGCATGTATGCGTGTGTGGCAATAGAGTGAAAGAGAGAAGAGGGACACAGAGCGCGGGAGAGTGAGAGACTCTGAATTGCAGTCATATTGCATGGAGCATGGCTGCGTCGCTCAGGGAGGCATGGCACAGGGTGTGAATCTGCAGAGAGACAGATAGACCCGTCGAGCCAGACTCTCCGGGGGCCGGCTATGTTGCGCAGCATGTCCATGCCATGGCCTGACAGAAAGAAATGGACAGTCTACACTGACAAGATCCCATACCAGTGGGATAGAAAAACCAAAAGCCCTAAACGTTATGAATCACTGAGGTGGATGGAAAAGTAAAACGTGTAAATTTCACTTTGGCACATCATACCAGAAGTATAGTGTTAGTCTGTATGGGCTTATTTGTGAGACGACCTATGAGATAATACAATAACAGCTGAAACATGTCTAGTTTCCATGACAGTATTGTAGTATCCCAACAATACTGTAGACAGATGCAATAAAGTAAGAATTTTGGACAACAAATCTATTTCACAAGGGAGGTATTGGCTTTCCCAATGCAGAAAAGGAGAATATGATGTCATATATTACAACCAGACCTTTAAAAGCACCCTAAAGTTGGGGAGAGCGACAATGAAAAGTCTGTCTTTTTAGAGTCTGTCTATAGACCAAGAGCTCAGATAGAGAATAAAAATGTCACATCTACTTTTCATTCTGAAAAGCCTTCTGTGTTGCAGGCTAAAATATTACCAGAGCACTCAGAGAGTCATCTTCTAATAAATAAGGCAGTGCTCTCCATTAAGGCTTGCGACTCAGAGAAGCACATAATATTCTCTGGACATTACACACCATTATGCAGCACTGCTGCTGTGCTGCTACAACCACTGGGGTTTTCAATAAGGGGAAAGGATGAACCCCCAACCCCCATCACCACCACTTACCTCCCCTACCCCTGAGAGAAAGTAGCCCTCAGAGACCCCAAGAGTTTTCTTCCTTCAATATAAAGCTATGAATTCGCTAATAATACACAGCTTAATCTTTCTTAGTACAACAACTGAATTCTGTGGGGAAGATTCTAATTTTATTCTTCTTTTATTCTTTATTTCTTCTGATTTATTTCTTATTAATCTAATTTTAGTTCATATCAATTGATAATACTACAGAGAAAGTCACATTTCCTTGTCAATTACCGCTGATGTCATTTACACTAATAATAAACCACAGTGACAAGAGGTGTTTTTCAATGGAACAAATTAATGACATCCATTAAGCGATTTCAAAACTCATTTTGCCTGATCTCTCACCTCACAAAACACATGGTGAGACACTTCCCAGAAATAGGCTAATTAGTATGTTAGGATTTTATTTTTTTATTTCATACCGACTGATAACACCCACAAAACAACATCACAGAAAAAACAGCCGCACTAATACATGTCCCTTTGCTCCGACCACAGGATAATGTCATATTCTATTCAATATCGGCTCGACCAGGGCATGTAGCCTTCTGTATCGTACATTATGCTTGAATGACCATGAAGGTAAACAGTGCTGCTCGCGTACCAAGCAACCCCACAGGCAAACACTGTTTGAATCGACTGCATATCAAAAACTTATAAAAGTCAATCTCCACTGGATCATGGTACTCTGCCCTCCGAGGGTCACTGCTCTCATCAAACCTGTGATGGCTGCAGTACGAGTGGCTCCATACAGCTGAATACCAATTGCCTCTCTCGCACTCATCTCAACCCCTTCGGGTTCTTTATAGCGTTCATAACCAGATTCCCTGTGCACACTAAATTGGCTCCTGTAAAAAATGATCTAATACAGAAAGATGGGAAAGGTTTACAGCGGGTAATGGATTAGGAGTCAACCCCTGTGCATAATTACCACAGTCATCATTATAAAAAAAAAGTCCTCTCCACTTCACACTGCTATCTTTACGACCTCATTCTGATCCGAGATTGTTGATGACACTCGCATGAACTCCGCGCAAACGACAAGGAGAAAAATGGAAGACATTATCTAGTGTTTGAAATGTAAAAGCAACATTAATGACATGGATTAAGTGTAAGTCCCGCTTGAGCATCCTTTCATCTTTCAGTGAGGCCCTGCAATTTAGCATGAGACCATGTCTTGATTATCTGTAGTGGACCCCTCTTCCCGTCTATCACTGTCTGATACCAAATATAAGCTGGCAATCAGTGAAATTGCCTGGTATTTGTCAAAATTACACAAAACAGCATCTCCACCTGCGGTCTGAGCATAGTGCAGCTCATATACAAAAGAGAATGTATCCTCTATGAGAATGGACAGAACTGTCTTCCACTCAAACTCAGTGGATCAATAGCCAAGACAAACCAGCCTTGTCTGTGCTATTGAGGCTGTAGCAAGTTAACTAGACAGTATGCTGACTAAAAAATGAAATACACTACTGGGAGATCTGTCATACAAATCCATGTATACCCAAATCCCTGTCTGTCTCATCCCTTAAACACAGGAGGAGGAGGGTCACATGGAGCAAGTGAGGGTCTAACAGTTGATGGAGAGAGATGGTAGACCCGTGTAGGGGGGGGGCTGGTTCCACACAGCAGGCCGGGCTGTGCCATCTGTCTGAGCCGGATGGTGCTACCCAAGCCACCATGTCACGTTACGTCCATCCTGCCCTCCACGCCTGCAGTGAGCTGATTGTCACCATGGCCCCTCCTGTCCTGCTCTCTCCAGGCTCTCACCCAGGTGACAGTTTGAGCACCTCCTGTCCAACCTCCATCCAAACAGAATTAAGGAAGAATTAAAAACTCAATGAGCCTAATAATTAAACTTTAATGGAGGACATAAAGCAACTTGACACCTTCTAAAAGCTATAGGCAGCCACCATAACCGCAGTGCCAAGCTGGCCTCTCTTCCCTAAAATTAAGACTAGATTTTGCATTGTTAGTCAATCGGATAACGATTTTGTTCATGCTGTGATTTCACATGGGGACATTTCACCTTGGCAAGCCACATATCGCTGTCATGTGAAAACCTCGTAACTCTAATTTTGTTGATTTTCTTGTTTTCACTTCACTTAAAGGATCACCTGGTTCCTTTATGGGCTTATGAACCCCTTTCAAAACCTCACTGCATAAACACAAAAATGCATGGCGGTCAAGCTAAATTCAAGGCTGTTTTTCTTAGCTCCTGAAAAGCTGAGGGAGTTTTTCACTTGACACTGACAATACACTTTTTTAACCACAGTGCTATCGCCAAGGAGCCATAGTCATCAAAGGGCAAATTCAGGTCAATTAGACAGACGGTGAGACACTCCACTTCCCTGAACCTGTACGCTATCAAACTTTGTCACAGTTTACAGCACTTGAGAAAAACATCTTCTAGAAATCATGTCTGCTTTTTATTAAGCAGTATCTCTTTAATAAAAGGAAGTAAAACTCCCACAATCCTTTTCGCTATGTAAAGAACTATTTGTCCTTGCCAAAAATGCACTTCGGGAGCAAACAAAATACCTGACACAAGTGTAGCCTGTCTGTCTTCTATCAGGCGGTACACAGGCACAAACTGTGCCTGTAGTAGCAATTTAATCTCCTTCAGTTTAATCTCCGCATATATACACATATAAGGTCATATAGGGTCAAGGAGAAGCTTCACCAGTATGTAAATGTAGAAAATATGTTGTGCTGATAGCAGTCGCTAGGATAATTAAATCTATATTCTGAGTATTCAAATTATTCCTCAAAACAGTTCCCTCACCAACCTCCACCTTCACCTGTGATTCTGCATATTAACTACCGCTGCACTGCACTGTTTGACTCGTGTGGGAAGAAAGAATTCTGACACTTTATTAAGCTTTTGACTAATACTTTCACACTGCTTGAAGAGGTGTTCAAAGCTTCATACATAGCAGTCGTCTAGTGCCTAGCCTAAATGAAAAACAGCATGTGAAAATGGAAATACTGCAGGATGGAGATTGGACAGAATGAATGGATGAAAGGCAAGAAGTCTGGCAAACTATCCAAAGATCTTATCTACGTGCCTTGCTCAACATCCGTTCTGTTTGTTTAATGTAACTGTTTACCGCCCAGGACGGTGTTACTCACTAAAATCTGGATGAGAGCCACTTTGCCCAGAGCATGCCACACAGTTGTGTAGTCTAATTCAATGGATAGATAGTTTTTTCACCATTATTTTGGAATTGTACTATCAATAATCATGAATTATCACATACGACAATATATTCTGGGACTATTTTGCAGAGCCACAAATAAAAGGCACAAGAAACAACGGAAAGTGTAGAAGGGCCTTAGCACGTTGTCACACTGCATTTCTTGTTACCCAAGCAACAAAAAAACATGCCCTTGTTTTCTCTTGCTCACTGCATTCACATTAAGATTCACATTCACAACACACTCCCATTGTTGAGCAATGGGATGGTGAATAAAAATGGAAAGTCCACCACTATTTTCTTATCGGTCCAACCACCTGTACAAAGACAACTGGTCCTAGAGTGGGAATAGACTAACAGTGTGCCAGCCGCTGAAGGAGAGGAGACGTTCTGGAAATCATAAAGGAGTCAGCAATTCCTTCGACCCCGCAGACCCCCTGTCAGCCTGCTAAACAAAATGAACTGGTCCCAGGCCAACGCATAGCTCAGTCAGGACCGAGACATCTGTCAGCATTCACTGCTAGAGAGGACTGCCTCTGCTAAAATAGTATTAATCAGTCCAATACAAAAACCTGCACTGTTCAATCCTAAACCACATTCATTAAGCCCAGATTGCTTAGTTTTCTTTCAAAGTCACTTAAATCACAAAACAAAGCAGGAGCAGCTCATACTTAACGAAGCATAGCTCAACTTACCCACTGCACTCACCTTGATTTGTATAATTAGGATATTGACTACATCCAAAGGCTTCATCATACACTTCCCTCCATATATATTTTAATATCAATAACATTATCTCTATTTAAATAGGCCTAGAGCTTAAATATATTTAAATAGTATGTAATGTATACAACAAACAAGTTGCATTGTATGATAACTGCTAAGGTCTTGACAAATCAACACACAATGACATGATATTTAGGTGTGCATTTGGTGTCTATTAGATGTATTAGGCTACATCTTTGTCTTTTACATAATGTTGAGGATGATTTAGCTATATGTCATGACCTCCTATCATCAGGATGGGCATTTACATGATAGCTTAAATTGATTAGCCTTATCCAACACAGCATACGATTTTAACATCTGTTAATCTTACATACATTATAGTACGCACACACTGCTTAATAGACTGAAGCACTGTGTGAGTGTTTACTAATAGTGCATAAGGAAGGAAAAAATATGAAACACAATCTGTGCAACATGACTACAAAGTAAACAGGAAGCCAACGTAGACCTTGGTAATAGACAGCTGCTATCCAGTCATGATGCCGTTAGCTGCAAAATGGCCATAAGCAGCAGCAGCAACAGGTAAACCAATCTTTCAGCACCTCTGACTAATGTGTGTAGGTTGTGAGCAGCCTGCAGAACATTACATAACAGTAGCGCAAATCTCTGAAAAAGCCATTTCTGCTCACCCTTCCTGCCTCTACATCACCTCTGGTGATAAATATTCCACTTTTTCAAAGCAAGTATCTTTCCCTCAGCATAACAGAGCTTTACTATGTTTTTCCCCAACAGCAGCATTTGTAATGTGACCACTAATCATCATAGCACACTCAAGCCACATTAACGACAGAAAAGATATGAATGGGGGAACCGGAAACTGTTCTAAATCAACTGAATAATTAACCTTGTACTACACTGGCACAAGGAAATGGAGTTGCAGTTAATTATGCAAAGGCATTGACAAAAGTCAGGAAATAATCTAAAAGGTCACTGTATTATAACTTACAGTATAGTGGGAAAGCTGATCAATGAGATCAAATATCCAGATAAACATTTGTTTAAATTAGTTACATTCATCACTTGTGCACTCTCTTTTGCAATATCTCAGGAACCTGCACATTGTGAATTGTAACACTAGAGGGCAGCCAAGGACAATTTAAGCACTCGGATGTCTGCAAGCAGTCAACAACGTCCAATAGTTCAGAGGGCAGCGGTCTTACCAGCATTAACTATGGCGTCCACCTCCAAGATGGTGATGTCTCCTTTGTAGAGAGATACTTTGTCGCTCACTCCTCCTCCTCCTGTCAGCTCCTTTCCTTCCTCTTTTTCATTTACTGGAACACAAAAAAGATCACTTCAACTGATGATTACAACATTACACAAGCAAATTGTATCCGGGTCATATTATATTGCAATGTAAATAATAGTGCAAGCAAAATCCTCTGAGGAATGGAAAGACTGTGAATCATATCTCATGGTAACACTGAGACAAAGCCATTTAAAATCAATTCATCCCACTGTGCTATGTGCCCAGACAGTATAGAGATAGTTTTAACATTCAAAGGTAAAATACCCCATTAAAGTAGACCATACTGTGCTGTCAGTAGTCCAGACTGTGTTTTCACATTGCTGCTATGGATTTGAATTGCAGAGAATTTAATTTGCACACTGCTAAATAGCCCTATTGTGTATTTCTTTCCTTTTTAACAAGATTTAAAAACGCCTCTACAAAGGATGCAAATGCAGTGTTTGTTAACTAATGTGATGCAATGTGTGGTGAACTTCTTCTTTCCAGATGAACAAGTTAGACAAGCTCACACATGACTATTTACTTCCTTGAAGAGCGGGCCCAAGAGTTGAGAATAAGCTTGAACTTGCAGAGCTGTTTGATACTGGTGCAAAGAGATAGCTTCACAGCTTCACAAATTTCATAGTTGTCATAAAATGTTATTATATCTCATGCATATGTTATTTGATGTAGAGAAAATATCACAACTGCCTTTAGTTCAACTATCAGGCTCTCCTAAACAAGATTCCATACTACCTCGCTTCATCAAGGTTTTTCTCAGTGTCAAATTAATTGTCATAAATATAAACTATGTTCTATGCTGTTGTGAGCAGCTTTCTACTGGCACATGTACTTTTCTCCCCTCATACTTTTCTGATGCATAACCTACCAGCAGTATTTGCCCCGAGTACACTTTTTGCTACTAACCCGACGTGTTTTTCTACTAACCCGACGTGTTTTTCTTTCAAATCGTTTCTTTTTTGTTAGCGCAAAATTAAAAACAAAATAGAAAAAAGTGGAAATTCTGCAGCATCTCGTGCAGACTACATGCTACCAACTGAAAAAACATAATCTAAATCTACTTGATATAAATGAGCCTTGCATTGCATTTTAAAACAATAAACGACAACGCACTTTGCAGCACAAGCCATATTTCTATGGCATGTTTTTGACATTGGTAATGCAAAAGTACTGTAACGAGCTGCTTTTAGTAGAGTAACTTTGTAACGCAACTAGTTACTTTTTATTGTAAGTAATGAAGTAAAGTAACTAAGTACTTCAATAACTAACTTTCCCCAATACTGCTGCTTACCAGTCTCCCAGAAAGGATTTTCATGAGAATCAAGCCTGATAGAAATCCTTTTGAAAAGAGACTTTGATCTGCTTCCCCTTGATCGGTTGATGTCAGAGTATGACTGTTGTTCTCAGGCTTTGATTCAGAGATGACTGGTCTAAGCCATGTAAGTAGGTTCTTCAAGTGACACTCTAGGAATTTTATTTGTATTAAGATCTGGCCTGCATGGGTGCTTAACTGTTGTTGTGAGAGGTATTAGATTCAAAATATTAAAGTCATTTCCAGTGCCTGCACCCTGGGCAGCCAAATTTTCTGTCATTGAAATGGGATCTTCCTATTTGTATTCCGTGTCCCCTTTAAAACAGCACTTGCCTTTAATTCTAAGAAATTGGATGGGGTTTAGGCTATGTGCCCAAATAAAATAAAATATAGGCTCGATAGATTCGATTTTTTATAAACGCCACCCACTCCCCTTTCCTCTAACATCCAAATCATATTTCTACAAATAGGCTCCACCTGGTTTAATAGCACAAGAAAACCCTACATCAAATCCTGTGTATTGGTATATTGATGACTGTGGTCCAGGCCTATTTCAGCTTGAAACAGGCTTATCTCACACAAAAATCATCCATGCAGACAGCCAAATACAATACAATACACTTTAATGCAGATTAAAAATACTTTTTTACTTATTTCTCACACAAGGTTCTATCATCAGTGCTTCTAATTTAGAAAGTATTTTACTATTATCAATATTTTTAAAATTCTTTGTTTATTTGACCTATCTAACCCAGAATGAAATGTTTTCTGCATTGAAATGTGAGGGATCAATATACAATACAACTAATGTCCTTGCTATATTATTAGCAAGCTAGGGCGTGCGTCAGTTGAATATAAAAATAATAAATAGAAATTGGGTCAAAAAAAAAAAATTTCAATCAGATTTTAATCATTATAAATTCATTCATATCCACAGCTGTCAAATCATTAGGGCCAAGCCTATTATTACACAGAATGGTAATGGTGATTGGGTTTTTCTGCAGAATGACCAGCCACTGCAGCCTTAGGCACTGAAGGTTCAGGTTGTTTTGTGGGCTACTTGATTTTGTCTGTTGCCTTAAATTTCTGTTGTTCTCCTTCTGTGTTTGAGGTGTGTTGAAAAGTTTCTATCTTCTTTCTCATGGAGCTTTTGTCTATTGTATTCATGATAACATGGGCTCTAATCCAGGCTTATGTCTGGATTATGCTGTCCTGTCACACCTCTCTACCTCCTTTCCTCTCTCTTCACTGTCTTATTTCAGTGTAAGTAGAGGAATCTGCTCACTCCCATTTAAGATATAATTAACGGTAAATACAACTAAACAATTTGTAAGCATTGTTCGGTTGCTCTAAAAAAAAAAAATCACTTTTACCCCTCTCCATAACTTATTTAATTTCTTTTCCTGGTTCTTATCTCTTACTTGATCATTCAAAGGTTCGGGTTAGTACTACAGCTCTGACCCTTGAGCTCCTACTGGTTTCATGTCATGCTGAGGATCTAGGAATTAAAGCTTATTTGACAATTGCACCCATTTTAAGTCTCTAAATGCTAATTGCCTAAAATATAATGTAAAAATGTTAAAAACATTACAATACGCAGCTGTATTTCCACTGTGCTGTGTAAAGAGTGGCAGACTTTGGCAATTTATCAGCCGTACCCGACCCAACAGACATTCAAGGCAATGAGCTGTCTCACTTACATTTACTGCCCTGCCTCCAGGTGGGAATCTTGTCCAGAGATATGAAATCATGGCGACGATAGTCCTTGCGCCTCTCCTCCTGATCTAGACGGAGCAGTCTCTCTGTGGAAGACAGTGATCGTAAATTTTAGATTGAATAAAAGCTGGGCGTATGGTTTGAAGAGAGAAGGAGAAAGGAAGAAAGATGAAACTGGGAAACGGCATAGACAGATAGTGACAAGTCGAAAATTAATTTCCAACACAAGCCATAAACTTTTGACTTACATCTCTACTAAGTAAATGTCTCGTTTTTTTCTCCTTTCCTGCATGTCATACCAAACTGCCTGCCAGTGTGCTTCCTTTTGGTCACCTGTCCACCACCCATACTGCTCGGCAGTTGTCGCTGGTCCTGCCCGGAGTGCGGTCAGTGTCTGACTGGACTCCTCTCCTGGCTCTGCAATTCCACCGGTGACCGTGTCCTGCTCCTCATCTCTCCTGCCCCCCCCTCCTCCCCCAGCTCTGCCATCATCGTCGGTCCTGTCCTGTTCCTCATTTCTCCTGCTCCACTCCACCCCGGCTCTCTACATTTGCTTTTTGAATAATGTGATACTTATTGATTCCCACATTAAAATTCTCTTTTGCCCCCCCCCCCCCGGGTCAGCTACAGAACAGGGCTTCTGGAGGCAGGGGGATTCAGTGTCCAGGGCTTGAACCCCCCGTCTCCCTACTAACTACACCAGTGGTTCCCAACCGTGTGTCATGGAGATCCAAAGCTATGCAGGTTTTCATTCCAACCACACACTATACCAGCTGATTCCACTCATTAGTTCCTCTTCTCTGGCTGAAGATGTGCTAATTATTGAAATTGGCTGCTGTAGCAATTGGCCAGAAAACCTGAAAACCTGCATACTACTGCGTCTCCATGGCACTCAGTAGAGACCCACTGCACTTGATGGCATCCTTCATAGTTTGCCCCATCTTGCTCTAGCTCTGCACTGCTCTACCGCTCCTCTGACCCTGCGATCCTCGATGCTTGTGTCCTCATCTCTACTGCCACCTTAAGTCCCTCAACTTGCCACTGATTCATGACACCTAGCACTGCATGGGAATAAATAACGTTAGTGAAACAACTGAAATGATTTGTATGCAACAATAGCATCACTATGAGTGAGCAACGATCAGCATACTTTTTCTGTGGTGCAGCTACATAGAGAAACCGACTTTCTCACAATTATCTTATACATGTCTGTGTTTGAGCTACTAACTACCGACCCCATTCCGGAGTTCTGTGTAACACAGTGGTACGAGTGCTGTTTTGTTATAGGAATATCCCTGTATTTGGTTGCAGAACAAAATGCAACTTAATTGGCTGACATCAGTGCATCACACATCTGTTGCTCTGCCTCTGTACTGCTCTAGCCTTCTTCCATCCTTGCTGGTTCTGTCCTCATGCTCATCTCCACTGCCAGCCAAAGCACAATTATTTGCATCTTCTTGATATCGACGCTACACAAATTATAAATGTGCCCCTGTGTAAAATGCAGTTTATATAAATTGGATGTGGTTTGACAACACCATACAAAAGCAGAACATCACGTTTACCATATTATGAACTATTTATATCCCCCACAGATAATTTTGAGGTTTGGGTTTTGACGAGGCGCACGCAACAATACCCTACAGTATATGAGCTCAACAAACATTTTTTTGAAAGGGACTATGAGTTATGAGGCATGCCTCTTACATAAGGCCCGAGCCTAAAATATTGAGGCAGTAGTGGTTGACTATATTTTGAGGAGAAATGTGAGCTTCCTCAGGTCATCCTCAGGCAGTATCCCACGGTAGCTCAGGCTTACATTAGAGATATTTTTGCAGTGAGGGGGATATCCTTCCTATCCCTTCTGTATTTTCTCTCCCTCTCGCCCTGTCCTGTCATTCCAGTGTTTCCCACACACACTGTTGCTCCCTCTCTCTCTCTCTCTGTTGCTCGGTCTCTGTCTCTCTCTCTCTCTCTCTCTCCCTCTCTCTCTCTCGCTCTCTCACCGGACCCGTCTGTTCGCCTCCCACTGCACATGCGTGAGGGAGATTTTTTTTCCATGCCAAGAAGACGGCCGGTTGAATTCCCGAAAAGAAGAACTAACAGTTAACGTTACTCTGAATACAGCTGAGTTTCCGAGATTAGCACGCTGTATAGCCTAGCTGCTAGTCAGTATCCACTGAGTGGACTGATAACGTTAATATTAACTTTTTAACTCTGACTCTGAATGTTTGCTCCCTCAATCCAGATTAATATTGAAAATTATTTTCAAAGAAGGAAAAGGACTGGTCCTGAGGAGGCGCACAGACAGTCTGCTGAGCAGTAAAACAGAGTAGATAATAATGTCAAAGGCTAGTAATTTAACGATGTAAAGATACAGGTGAAACTGACAGCACAGAGAGATGCAGCAGGGCAGAGGGCAGAAAAAGCAGATTTGTCTGTAAAAGGGGTCTCATTTCTATTCTTCACCTTGTAGACAAAAGCAAGCAACAAACAGAACAGTGTAGCACTGTTTATATTTTTAAGTTATGTTATCTTTGACACAAAGTACTTTAGATATGACAATATAAGAGAATACAAGAATAAAAAGGCACTCAACCCCCCCCCCCCCCCCCCCCAACCCACGTACCACCACAAATACATACGAATTCTGTTCTGTGGGAAACACTGCATTCCCAAGGCTGCTTTTATTCTACATGGATGAATAAAAGGCAGTTTTTGGGTCCTTGAGCACAGCAGTGCTCTTTGGGCTACACTACAGCGGTTCATCACTCTGCTGAACTTTTAGGTGTCTTAGAATCCCAAAGCCTAACCTAGCTGCAATGAGAACAGGATGGGTTAAAATGTTTTTATTAAATATGGATATCTATAAACAATAATGACACAATGCTACATGCCAAATGATCTCTGTCTGTACTTGGTGAGTTCTGGGCAGAGGAAGCCGATCACGATGGTGTTGTTGACATTTCTGAACAGAATTCTATTAATGGCAAAACCAAATGAGAGATAACTGCATATTACGCTACATCTCAGCTTATACAGTCCCTTAAACAACAATACCTGTCTCCTGTTTCCTTGTTTAGTTCTGTTTCATTTTGTTTTCAGAAAGTTCTCAGACTTCAGAATCGTGTGCATCCCTGCTAAAATTGTGCATGTTTTGGCTTGATTTTTCCCCCGTGACTCACATGAATTTATCTTTAGTGGTAACTATATAGGCCTATTCTTAGCCCAAAGACTAACCACAAGCCAAACAACAATTTAGAAAAAATGTCATATTAAAACATGGAAATCATCCATTCAATTTGTCCTTAAGTTTCAGAATTTCTCTCACATTTTGTGACTTTCCCTTAATCTTCACTTAAAGTAGTTTGAGCTAGAGGGGCATATGCCTGGAATATGAAATCTGATTTACTTTGATGTTCATTCCATGCTGCTACCTGCTCAATTGGGAAATGGCTGGCTAAGATTAATTTATTACCTTTACTCCAAGCTTTTTGCTGAACATTACGAACATTTTCCCATAGACTCAAATCAAGTCATGAGTCAGTGGGCTTGATGACACGACACGGATTAAACTGCAGTATTCGCAGGCCAGATGAATCATAATAACCTAAATCAAATAATAATAGAACAACAATATCAACAATAACTACAGACAACCTTGTTACATGAACTAAGGAGTGAAGCCACATACTCATTACTTGCAAACAGAGGTCAGTGTTGAAAGTCTGAGTAGTATGGATCAGTAGTCCAATGTGATGTTATGAAGGATACAGGTTTAGCTCTTAAAGGCCTGCATCTGGTGCCAAATTCCTGGACCAACAGGAGTATTGTACTGCTTAAAGGAAAACATACATTTTTCATAACCACGCTGAGGTAAAGGTTAATATTAATAATTAACTGCACTGCCCCTTTGTGTACAGCAGGCCTATACCTGTGCCTCTGTGTCATGTTGTCTCTCTCTGATGTTTTTCATTGAGATCAAAACCACTTGCCCTGCATGGGAATAAATAAATTAAGTGAACTTACTGAATTGTATCCAATAATACCTAGCATTACTATGAGTAGCTATCAGTCTGTTTTTATGTCATGCAAATAGAGAAACTGTCTGTGTGTTGGTTCTAGGAATACGACTGTTTAGTTGCAGAGCAGTAGGTTATAATGCAACTCAACGGGCTGATGTTGGTGCATCACACAGCTGTGAGGTATGTTGAGCTAATTGCCATTCAAACAGGTAAAACAAGGAGTCAGGAAACAGCAGCGAGCACGTTAAGTGTAAGCTAATAACCAGGCAAGAGGCCACTATGTGACAGTGTTGTTGCGAATGTCAAACGTGGATTGACGGCTACCAAACAGGCGCAACATCAGTACAACATCTGTACAGTCATCATATCGGTTTAACGAATTGCCTTGATAATGAGGTAGAGTACAGGAACAAAGCGGGAAAGACGGAAAGAGTGGCTGTCAAGCTTATGCATGGATGGGATTCATGCTGTCTGCCATGGAGATGATGATAGCCTCCAGATTACATTCCCCCCAAAACAAGCCTTACCTTTTTCAGTCTTCCAGTCCTTTTTCTTTTTGCTCATGCTGCCGGAATGGTTGGACTTCGAATGACTGTTTTTTGACTGTGGCAACCCCAGGCTCACAGCGAATGTGGTCCGGAAAACTGAAATGGAAAGTGAAACAGCCTCTGGACGATGTCTCACCTGTGAAGCTGTCAAATTTCTATGGACCTCAGTCCACGCAACCTACCCTGATTGCGCCGTAATTATGTGTACGAATCTTGGCCGCATGATTGGTTGTCGGGAACGAGGAAGTGGACGCACGATTGGGCTAGGCGACGAGTCAGTCAGATAAGACCCGCGCGCTCGGGAGGCGGGGTAGGTTGTTTTCGACGGTTCATCCCCTTGGCGTGTGAAGTGGTAGGCTAGCAACGCCGGGCCACTCTGGTGCACACTGCATGGAGCACATCTTAAAGAGTCTATACTTTGAGTCACTGCATGGAAATCTAGCCGGAAAATACTTCAGAAACTTTAAGTGAAAATTTGAATGTTTTTTTTTATTATCATATGTATTTTAGACAATATGCTTTGCATGATTTTGTTGTGACTTTTGAACACCCTGTTTAGTAGTAGTCTACTAGGCCTATACTTCCTTTTATTCTGCCTAGATTATGAGGCGGAGTCGGGGGACTCCAGCTACTGTAGTGCATAAAACCCCATTATCTTGATACTTATAACCTACTTATAGTATACTTTCATACTTTACACTATTCCTATCATTAAAAAACATGCACTATTTTAAGAGAACAGAATAATAAATCAATAGACAAAGAGACATCCTGGCCATGAATGTGAAATGCCATGTTATTCGCAAAGAGAAGGAGCTCACAGTAAATATGTTGTTGCCCACAAATGATGTAGACAACAATTGCAATTTTGCATTATGTGGGAGGCAATAATTTTAGAAAATCAAATGGGAGGAGCTTAAAGGTCTCCATGGATTGCATAACCTACAAAATTTCATGATGATAGCTCCAAAAAATGCAAGTTATTTGAAGTAATTCCTATGACCACAATTGTGTAAATGGTGGATCCCTAATGACATGGGGCATCATTCACCCAAGTTTCATCATAATTTGGCCTGTAGTATCTGAGATATTGTGTGTGACTAACAAATAAACACACAAATGGAGACAGATGCATGGTAACCCGCCCTTGTTCATGGCAGAGGACAATTATCTATTTCACAGTGTAGACCAGATCCGGTCAGTAAGTCAGGCTGTCATGTGTGAGAGCCTGGTTCCAGAGATCACCGGCTGTCATCTGTTGTGTGAGCTCTGCTCTGGTCCAGACCCATCTGCTCCTAAACCTACTGACATTATCTGAGAGAGAAAAATGTCTTTAATCAAAACAAATGAACATCGATAAAGGCAGTGCTGTGGGGATCTCAGCATAATAGCTGGTGCTATACCCTGAACCAGATTGGGGTCCTAAAATTCATGTTTAATTGTCAAATATAGTCAGTTCATGTGCCAAGAGTTCAAATGCCTTTAATCAATTTACATGAATACGGATAAGAGCATTCCGTGTCAAGGTGACACTACAGCTAGCAGCTATGCTCCACTTACAGTTTGGGCTTATAATATCTAAAACTTATTTTAGTCTGACGGTTAAAGCAAACAATGATTTATTTCAAAAATGAAAATGAATACTATCACAAAATATTATTTTGTCTTTTCTTATTTGTTTATGTTGGTGGTTAGTGAGCTTGTGGTTGTCCACCGAAAGGCATTTACCCTTATACCTTTTTTAATTAACAGTGGTATCACTGATAAAGCTGTGTTATACTACAGTGCAAAAAGATCTACTCACTCCAGGATCAAGCTGGAAAAAATGTCTCACAGTGCTCACCAGACTTCTCATAGTGAAATTAAAGATCTGTATCTCATTGAGCTGGTGCCCTTTCTAGGAAATTGACACAGAGAATTCGGCTCTCGCATCTGGCACAGAAATTCATAATTTGTCCTTGTAATATCTTAATTAGTTTCTACCTCCATTACTTAATGCGGATTCAAAAATTATGGGAATAGTTTATGCCCATTCTGTTATAACCATGATGAGACATCTACTTGTCTCTGTAACCAGAGCCCATAATGCACATTGGGGATGCCAAATTGTAAAGCATCTTATCCTGCCTTATATTTAAACAAGGGTGAGCTTTGATGTGTAGCCATTGAAGATTTTCCCTCTGTACTGTACTGTTCAAATCAAACCACTAGATGTCAATCTTGCAACATTAGAAACAGTGTTGCACAGAGACAGATACAGTTTAGAAATGTAATTCAGTAAAATCAGATTTTCTAATGGTCAAAATTGTCATCACATATCTTGGAAAAGGCTTGTGACTCCAACCAATCCTATAAAGAATAGCAAAGACATTTCACTGAGCTGTGCCGGGACTGCAGTGTTCTAGCCAAACTTGTCTCACCTAATCTTTAATCTATTTCCTGTAGCTTGATTTTACATTCTGTGTTTGGGCGTAGTGAGTAGGTAGACTGCACTTCAACCAGAGGACCCAGGTTTGAACGCCTGTGTCAGCAAACATCCACTGCTGAAGTGTCCTTGAGCACTGAACTACCAGCTCCAGCCCTGATGCTCTGTAGCTGAGCCTGACCCTCTGACCTCCCTGTGGAGGGGACAAGCGGAAGGGGAGTTTACAACCAATAAAGTATCACATCATTATCATTATTACTAGGTTTACCTATTCAGACATTAAGAAGGTTTGAAAGAAAATGGAGAACTGGAGATGTCTGCTCACAGTTAACAGACAGCTGAATGTGAATATTTTGGGTTTCTTATGGTGATATCTTGTTATGAACTATACTACATTATACTCTATTATACTATACTATCCTACACTACTATACGATACTATACTTTACTATACTATACTATACTGTACTATACTGTACTGTACTATACTATACTATACTATACTGTACTGTACTGTACTGTACTATACTATACTATACTATACTATACTATACTATACTATACTATACTATACTATACTCTTCAGTTGATGAAGAAATGTTCTGGAGTCAGAGGTTTGTCTTACTTGAATATATATTTATTGAAAAGGGTCTTATAAGAGGAAGAGATGCACACAGAAGGAGGCTACGTACGCTTCTTCAAAGAGGAAGAGATTGAACCAGTCCTATGTATCTTCCAAGGACGTACAGAATGTCCTGACAATAGAACAGGTCACCAAAGTAGAGTAAAAGCAACACATGTTATGTCTTAAGTTAGAGCTTCCATGGACATCTTGGAGACATCCAGGAGCCATTCTGACAACAAGACCTCTGGCATAGTAAGTTATGGCACATGCTATATTATACTACGTTATGCTATGCTGTAATATGGTACACTATACCATACATACACTATGCTATATTGTTCTATATTGTTCCATAGTGTTCTACACTATTAGTTATGACAAACGTTTTGTAGAATGTTATTTTGTGGCTGGCTTTTCTGAATATTTGTAATTTCTTTTGCCAAATTCCAGATCAACCAACCAAAAGTGACACCTTGGAGTCTGGTCTTTCCTTCCTTCATTGTAATATAAAATGGTTTGTTTACACACTGCTTTGATTGCTCTGGCCCTTGCCATTCCTCAACAGGTATATTGAGGTATATTGTAGACAGCATAATGTCCAATGAGCAGAATAAAGATGTACAGCAGATGCAGACTTGGCTGCATTTGCCCAGTGAATAGTTCTCCTTGAGAGCTCTGCAGGGCAGTTCTGTGTACTCCAAACAGAGGAGGATCTATTTGTGTAAGACTGCGTAGGCCATTGTTATTGTCATGGTTACAGTGTGAGGAGATTATCCCTAATTCGGTGCCTGTACCTCAAAGTCACTAGCAAGAACATTGCATCATCAAAATCAGTCTACCCCAACTAGCTCTTTGTTGATTTGATTTGTTTTCAAATCCCACTTATGATCATAGCAACGTAATTACAGCAAACAACACAATTACCTACTGAGAAGTACACAAAATTATCTTTAACTTAAAGTGAGCCCTAAGGATATAGGAATTATAATTATGGCAATTATTGTTTATAGGTATTCTTGTGTCAATATCCTTAAGCCCTTTTATGTGTTGTAAGTGACTATTTGGTTTGGTAAATTGCCCTGAAGGGATTATATCATCATGTCTCAATCAATGCCTAAATAGTAAAGATAAAGCATATGAATTGTCAGAGACAGATCTTAAGCCTAGTTCTAGACTAAAAAACATTTACCCAACAGGGATCTCCACTGAAAACAGAGTTTAGTCAAGGACAAGGCTTCAGCCATTTCTACATTCCTCATTGAAAGTCCCAGATGTGGTTTGACAAACAGTTGTATATGCATCCATACCAAACATGTTAAATCCTGTAGAAAGTTTGTAAAGGTAATTACTCCTAGAAAATCATTTCATTCCTCAGCCAAATTGCATGGACACAGATGTTTATCGCATATCAACAAAACCGTAAACATGTTTTGCAAAATACTTATGATGTATTCGGAGATGGAAATGGAAGTTTATTATTGCACCCCAGCGGCAGAGCATCTGTGCTGTGATCGCTGAGTCCTGAATGAAATTATCAGTCATTGGTCATATGGTGCAGGCTGGTGGTTTGTGCGACTTCTTGTTCTCCTTTGTCAAACACTTGTCTGTCCATATCATTTATTCTGTCAAATATCTTGCTCATCTGTTCCGCAGCTGTAAGCAGTGGCACGCTGTTCATATAGAAAAGAAAGACAAACTACTAACAAATAGGAATTCATTAGAGACTGGCATGTTTTGTTCTTTAAATTCCTTATGCTGGTTTACATGTTGAACATCTTACTATTGTCCAGTATGCAGACAAACCATTGATTTCCAAAGCCAAAGCTCAGCCATGCGACTGCAGAGATGGGCAGAATTTACAATATTACATGTATATGAAATGATAACCTTTGCAATTTATATTTGGTAGGTTTGAGAATATTTTTGTAATTTATAAGGAGTTAACACTGCTTAATAGGAAAATAATCACTTTCTTCAGAACACATAATCTTTTCTGTAAATAGGATTTAAATTGGGCCAGTGGTTAGAAAGACTCTCCCTTTTGGGTCAGTCATCATTTGATTAGCTCTTGCCCCTCTAGGCTTTTCCTCTTTTGGATTAAACGACCCCTAGGAAATATTTTTTCAACCTGCAGAAAGGGGCGAGGACATTTGCCTCGTATGCCTCTCTCCTGCGTGCACCATGACCAGATTATAGTCTTAATTTTCTTCTTAGATTGAGTGGTCCTCCATCCTTTAAACACTTTACGCGCCACCAGTATTTATTTTCATTTTGGTGCAATTCTGAAGGAGCCTTTGTAATTTGTCACAAGATTGTGATGTATTTGCACCCATCTGTGTGTGTGGATACAGTGGTCCACTGAGTGGTACTTTATTTAGTCTGCACGCTCAAAATGGGTTTGGGGTTGGATTGAAAAAGCATCACATTGTGAGTGTTTTCCAGTAGGATTCCTGTGGGTTGTAGCTTTGGCAAAATGTGTTGCAACGGCTCCCTCTGTTTATTTTACTCTATTTAACAAAGCCCTCATGTAGCCTGTCTCTTCACACCAGAGCGTGCCTGCTTTCCCCCGCGCTCTAACCAGCAGGAATGCCTCACTGATCTCTGGCTGAACTCAAGTTTTACTGTGGATAGATGTTCAACATATCAAAGCGGGTGAACAAGAGAGTTTGGTCCAAAGCTTTATGGCATCTATGTATGAACACTTTTGTTTTCAAAAGTGAAACAAAAGCAAAACATGAACATAAAAGGAATATCATGCTTATACCTGTTGTTACTACAGATAGATTATGCACTTTTGCAGTTAAAGGTCAACTAGCATGGGTTCAAACCTGATTCCATTAAAAACTGAATCTGTTGTGAGGACTCAGAAAATTACAACAGAAAGTTACAACACCACCCCATCCTGACACAGCACTCTAAGTTACATCAAAACATTATCACTGGGTGCGTCACGTTTCTCTTCACTACGGCTTGTTTCCTCTTCTCCTTCACTACCACTCATCTCCTACCAGGAAGTAACTTGGAGGAGGCGAGGAAAGGAAGGGAGAAAAGTGAATGAGAGGAGGAGTGAACAGAATCGGCACAGTTGTTTCCTTCTTTCGCCAAAAAAGTCTGCATTGATTGCAGATGAAGTGGCTCAATCACAAACTTCCAGTCCTACAGCCAATCACAGGGCTTTATCATGCCTGGCCTGTTTAAAATGCAATAGCCTATATTGCACTATGACAAAGATTATATTAAACAACATTCTGTCACTAAACCTAGTCTGAATCTTCATCTTTTCTCCATTTCCACGTTTATTTGACAATTTAAAGTAGGGAGAGGGACAGCAAAAATGTGAGAGAGAGGGGGATGACATGCAACAAAGGTTTTGGGCCAGATTTGAACCCAGGACACCGTGCCCATATGGTCCACGCCCCTGCCCACTGAGACACCAGGATGTCCCTGAATCTGCATCTTATTAGCAGGATTATATATGCGTAACAAAGCAGCTTATTTTGTTTCCTACAGTATTGGGACAGTTGGCAAGATGGTGGGGCAAACATCAATTTCCGGGTCACGAAGGAAAGGAGGAGATAGTGAAGGAAAGGAGGAGCATTTCTAGGGTGACGGGATGCAGTCATTGAACTACAGAGGCCTCAGTGTTTCCTCTGGCTAAACAGGTAGTTCCACATTTCTTTCTCCAAATGAGCATCTACAGAAAACTGAAATTCCACAAAATGCACAGCAAAAACGCTATCAGACATTACTGTGGCACCCAGCACCCACATCTTGGTTCCATGCTCCACTGTTTTTTTCTTTCAAATTTTCAAATGTTAACCTCTTAGCAAATTTGCTCTTTTCTAGTTAGAATAATTGCATTGGATCTCTGATCCAATGGACCTTGGTAGTGGAGCTCATTCTTCCATTAAAAAAATTAATTCAAAGTGCACCTCTGTACTTTTCAAAGTGATTTTAAGTCATTTTTCCCTAGGGACTTTGTTTTAACAACAGTCTTCAGGCACATGATGCTATGTAGCATAATGAGGGTCTTTTTCCATTAAATCATATGTTATTTAGCACTCAGACAATACAATGTAAAGGTATTTGGCATTATTAGAAGTTGCATATTAACTATAGCAGTGCCACTGCTATTTCAGCTCACCAGAAGTTTGTAGGGGTTGTTTTGTTTTTGTTTGTTTTGTTTTTTTAATCTAGTGTGTTTCTGATGGAGCAATTTCATAGCTATAGCCCACTTTGACTCACAAGTAGCATATGCAAGCTTGAAGTTGCCTTGTGAATGAGCAGTCACAACCCACTGGATCAACTGTGGAACTGGCTTCAGGTATATAATGTCTGCAATCTGTATGGTCAGACAGATAACACATCTATGAAAACTGGACATGAACTTGTGCGTTTTTTTCTCTGTGCAGCACCCACAACAGCAAAACATAGTTTCCACAGAGATTACATGGCATGCGATACTAAAGCCACCCCCTAAAGACTGGCTGGGCCCCTCTTCAGCACTCCATGTCTGCACCCTGGCCCCAGCTCGCTCTCTCCTTTAATGGCTCAGCAGCTCTCTTTCATCTCTGTTGACTTGATCCAAAACAAACAGCATTACACTACATATGATTAAAGAATGTGCTCGTTTGGGTCCACCCATGCAACTCCTACATGGACCATAAACACACAAGTGCCTGTTTCAGATCAGTGATGATGTAGGTCTTTATGGTGACTGGTGATGATTATATCCGGAGTTATCCTGAATATGATGTATTTTATGATCCTAACTGTGGTCCAATATAGTCTAATAGTAACTCATTTCTTTGGTATTAATAATTTAATTCCCAGCAGGGGAACTATAATAACAATAAAGTATAGGATAGGATGTTGGTGAAACAAGATGAACATCTTCAGTTCACTCAAACAGAATTTAGCTATATTTCTTAGCTGGACTTCATGAGGGAATAATCATTTCTGTGCATTAGGTTCTATTACTATTTGAGTCACATCCTCTGCTGTTCACTTTCTCCTTAATGGACCTTAACAATAAAAGATCTTTTCATGTCTAGACAGAATGGAAAACACCTGGAGAATTCAAAATGTACAGCAGCTAATGATTGGCTTTTAACTTTTCCTGAGAGTTAACCTGAGTCATGAGGGCTCTGCCTCTGTCTATGTCTATAGCACTACTGAGTCACTCCTCACATTCAGGCACTAACTAAATGTTTTTCTACAGGGTTTAATGATCTGCTGCCTGACGGGCTCAGCACAAAATTTTCTGAATAGCCATGTCTTTGGAACTGCACATCCCCTCCTCTCCCATTAGTAACAACTCCACCATTGCTCTGGAGAACTTACCAAAGTGATACTGTGAGCTTGAACTGTGAGCTGTGGAGCCTAACTCACTCACTAAAATTAGCTCCTGAGTAAAAGATGACCTCTGATTAAAACGTCCCAGCTGTTCAACCCGACACACAACTTGCAATTAGCCAGGAAACATTTTGTAGTAAAACACAACTAAAGAAGAACACTCACACTGTCATAATGTCAGAAGTAGCTTTAAGTTAAGATGCATTGATATGGTGAGAAAAATCCACCCTAAAAACAGCTTCTCTGAGTTGATATTTGTAGTATCCTGGGACTGCATCTTTATGTTTCTTGATTATTCCATATAATCTTTTTTTTTTTGCCTCTGCCTCATGACTCCCCTCTTCAATACAGTGACATCTTTTTGAGGTTTTTCCAGTGTCGATCAGCCACACTAGCATTTCTATTAAGAAGTGGTAAACAGGCAGTAACGCTACAGTAACCTTGTGTCATTGGGGGATTTCTCTTCATTTGAGTCTATTTTTAGAAGAAGACTTATACTGTGTATTTTTAAATGACCATGAACTCATTATTTCATCTCTGTTTTCTCAGATATTTTATCATTGATAAAGGCCATGTTTTCTTCTTGGCTCAATAATCATTGTCCAACCATTGTGAAAATGCTTTGGGCCAATGTATTTTTTTTAAATTTAAGCTTTTACAGTAAGTTACAACACACACTCTGGTCATACTGGTCATACACTAATGACTTGTTTCCTTATTGTAAAAGCTGTGATAAAAGATTTGTCTCTCTTGGTATTGCTTTTAACATTACTCCAATCTCATCTACTTCCATTTAGACCCGTTATGATTAACCGTAACCCTCTACCACTGCTGGTAAATTTGAAAATATTTTTAATAAATTGTATTCAGATTCTGTTACAGAAATTGGACCTGAGAATCTAGAGTACAAATTCAAAACACAAGATAGAGCTATTCCTCCTAAAATTAAGAAGAAAAAGTTTGTGATGCTTGCACGTGCCATAAAAATGAGAGCAGGAAGGCTAAAGGAAAATCAAATATTGCTCAAAAGGAAGCCAACACAACTTTGAAACTTGAACAACTCAAACATAGAATAGCCTGATAAAGGCTATGCAAATACACCTGGTTGGTCCACTCTTATCTAGCTTTCACTGAGAACTTTGCAACACTTTGCAGGTGGTTGTAGATGTAGAGGGAAGGAATGAGAAAACACACAAGGCAAGCAAATTAAATTGGCCAATCATATTAAACTGTCATGTGATAATTAGTATGTTTTTTTGGGTTTTTTTGCCTTGTTTTCTCATAGCAACGTCACTCTGTAGGTTAGTGTAGGCAGATTGTTTTTGTTCAACTTTAAATGAAAGTATTTTCTATCTTATCTGAGGTCTGAGGACATGACATGACCAACTGAAGTGCAAAACAAATGCTCTTCTTGTTTCTGCCTACGGGAGGCTAGTTGCAATACACACTACACTTTCAATGGACATATGAATAACACAGTTAAATTTAGTGCCATTCCCCTTTAACTCAAACATCCAAAGTGAGGCTTCTGTTTACAAGACTGCCTAACAAAGTCCAAATAAAGCCCATACCCTTCTCAGCAATGCCAAACACAACTGTAGTAAACAAAGTTCAAGTTCAGTGTATTTCTATAGCACATATAGCGCTGTTTTACAAGCCAAATATAAGCTGTTACTGTTTAGGTGAAAGCTTTTACCCAGCTATAGTCTAGCAGGAATAAATTGAACAACTCCGTGCTCAGCTGCGGTGTTTAACACGTGGGCCAATGTTTTGGCTGAACGCACTTCCTTAGCAACGTGTATCTGAACCAGGAAGTACTTTTGGATGTTCTAGCTTACTAGCTATGGATAGCACAAATGAGGTGAGAAAGTGTGCGATTGCAAAGTTTGTCTTAGTTGGATTCCTTCACCTAACTATCGCTCATGTAGATCAAAAACATGTCAGGTAATATCGTAGTTACCAGCTAATTCTGTCGCTGGAAGAGGAGCAGAAAAAAATCGTAAGTTGAGTTTGTTCTGGCAGGTGTGTTAGCCAGCTAGCTAACAAGCTAACGAAAACAAGTGAGTCTTTTAGCTTGCTTTGCAATAACTTACTTATTTGTCCGTAATGTGTGGTTGCTGTAGAGGAGTGCTGTGGGCGTTGCCATTATCCTCCTTTATTGCCGTTAATGAGACGTTTAATATGAGCTAAGTAACGTCTGTTTGCAAACGCAAACTTTAAACTGTTATAATCACATTAGAACAGCCGTTCTTTGGAAAGTTGGTTATTGTAAACGTTAACTAACACTTGTGTTATGGGTGATATAAATACGTCTTAGTGTTATGTGCAGCATGTAGCTCGTTTCTGTAGCCTTACTGAGTTTTGAGGTTGTAACGTCACTATAGTTTGTGTCCACAAACTGCTGAGCCAACTTCGAGCCTTGGCTGAATGGTACCTCAGATGAGTGGTGATGCCATTTCCAATATAAGTGATTTTACTGAAAATTTTCTTTAATTTTATAATGAAACAAATATACAAATGTCATAGAAGATTTATTATGCATAGCATATCGTCCAAAATACACAATTCTATCCTCGGCCTAACATGTTAGCCATCTTACCAGCTGAAGGCACTTCAGCACACTGGGCTGAAGTTTCCAGGCAAATAACTGTACAGAGAAATTAGCCAGGTGTTAATGGATCATAATACTTCAAATGGGAAGCTTTAGTAACATTAGAGACATCACTCACCTTGTGTCTGAAATCTCAAGTGCTGTTAGTTTTCAGATGTAACATTGCTATTTGTAGTTTCAATTTTGTGTGTATACAGTAGGTGCACCTCTTCCATTCACTTTGAAAATTCTCATTAAGTCTTTTAGATAATTGCCAAGCGCAGGTTGCATGAGAGAAAGAGTAAGAAGAGAAGTTGCTAACGATAAAATAAAATGGAATAAGTTGCTACAATAGTTGCAAAGAGTCTAATGTTCTAAAAGTCAGTACAAGCCCAAATAATACTTTACTTGAAAGAGGAAAAGATTGATTGATTGTCCTTTGAATTCACAGATGTAGTTTCCCAATCTCTACTAGAAATAAGATGCTGTAGCCTTTGATTGGAATGAAAACTACTGTGTTAAATGATCTTAATAGACAGAAACAGAGGTTTTTTGCCTCTGTAGTGTCCATCAAAAACATTTAATGGACACCTTGTCTTGTATTATGCCTTATATATACAAAGCCTAATCGTTGCATTCTCATTTCTGTAACAGGTGTGCTGTCCAATGACTTTCTTACCAGGGTCTGATAGGCCATGATAGGCTTGTCAAGTTATGCAGGGGTTATGGAAAATCTAATGAATTCTGCTGAAGAGCAGCAGCCCTCCTCTCCCCTGGCCAATTCATGGTCTAATCAACAAGACTCGGTATCAAGCAAGAATCAAAAGCCAAAAGGTGTTGGCGGGTTTGTGTTAGTACATGCAGGTAAGTGCACACACACTATAAACAGTTTCATTTATCAATAGAGTCAATGTCACTTGGTCCATTATCAGACACAATGTTGCTTGCTCTGATGAGGGTTCAGCCTTTCCAAAAAAGCCCATCAATTTTGTTAGTTTAACAAACAAACAAACCAATGATTAACAATGTAAAGTAGCTTGAAAAACATGTATTCTTTATGTAACATACATAATTTCTCGTGGGTTGTATGCAGGACTGCAACAATGGATTTCTTTCTTTATCTATTAATCTATAAATTATTTTTTCGATTAGGCTAATCATTTAGTCTATAAAGTGTCAGAAATAATGACAAATGCCTATCACAAGTGACCAGAGCCCAAAGTGATGTCTTAAAATTGCTTGCTTAGTCTGACCAGCAGCCAGAAAAACCCCAAAGTATTAATTTTATAATGATATGAAATGGAGATAAGCGGGAAAATCTTAGAATTTGTAAAGCTGTAACCAGCAAATGTGTGATATTTTTACTTGATAAATGACTAAAACTATTAATCATTTATAAAAATAATAAATGATTAATTTTCTGTCGATTCACTTACTGTTTCAGCACTAGATGTGTGATTAACAGATGCAGTGCATAAATCCTCCGTGTCGAACCCCTAGGTCCATTATCAGACACGCAGCCAGTCCCAGTCACAGCCACTGCTTATTGTTTTGGACTTGTCCCAACCCAAACACCAATGGCATCACTGCCTCTTTCTTCCACAACTATTTGTGGACAAGATGGGGATCTGGTCTACAGCATTGCCCACTGATACAAGGCTTAGTAGAAGTGAAAAGTAAAAAGTAACTGCATCTGCAAGTTGCTTGCCCAGTGCTGGTTTAAGCAGATGAGTTTTACTGCATAGCCTTAAAATTACAGTTAGTTTAGACCAACACACAGCTTCACAGCTTCATAGATGTGATCATTTAGTGGTGGTTTGTTGAAGGGAAATTGAGTGGAATAAGCTATGACACTTTTCTGCTATGATTATTATACATTTCTACAGTACCACTTTTCAGTGTTGTTTATAGTACTACAGCTCAATGGTTTTACCACTGTAATTAAAGCATACAGTTGGGTGATTAAATGTTCCCGGCACACAGCCTGATAGTCTAATAACTAAATGATATTCTTATAATATGTTTCCTTTGTTACTAACAGACAAATCAACTTAATGTGTTTCTCAGCATCTGTACTCCAGTACTATGAGAATGTAGCTACTCCACAGCATGGAAGCATGAAGTGTAATGCCTAGAGAAAATTGATAAGGTGTACTTTTTAAACATAACTGGAGAAGAAAAGTTATTAGTGTCATTTCTAGATAACACAGCATGAAATCTAATGGGTGCAAAGTGTTAGCCTAGTTTTGGCATTCATTGCACCACTTTGTTGTTGTTTGATGCATCATTATGTTTTTAGTTCTGCTGTACTTGTGTGGACTGGGGCAACTATGGTGCATTGAAAAGGAGACAACAATAGGTCTAGCAAAATAGTTGCCTGCTTTGAAGAGCTTTACAAATGGTTAAACTCTTTTCCTTATTTACTTTCAGGAGCAGGATACCATTCTGAATCTAAGGCCAAGGAGTACAAGCACGTGTGCAAAAGAGCTTGCCAGCAAGTAAGTCTACTTATGGGTATTTCCATAATATATGTGCACATGCATGCGCACACAGGCCTCAGCATTTCACACAGGCGTCAACATTTCAAACCTTATTATATATTTATGTGTATACACACAGTACCTTCAGAAAGTGTTCAACCCCCTTGAGCCTGAATTAAAAAATGAGATTTTTTTTGTCAACAATCTACACAAAATACCCCATAATGACAAAGTCATTACCAACCAGAAATGTTTGCAAATTTATCTTTGAAGTATTCAACCCCCTTAATCAATACTTTGTAGAAGCACCCTTTGCAACAATTACAGCTTCCAACCATCTTGGATACTTGGGTGTCAGCTTGAAATATCTGGATTTTGGGATTTTATTCCATTCTTTCTTGAAAATTTGCTCAATCGTGGTCAAGTTGAATGGGAGGCATCTGTGAACAGCTATCCTCAAGTTATTCCACAAATTTTCAATGGGATTCAAGTCTGGGCTTCAGCTGGGCCACTCAAGCATTTTAACATTTTTGTTCTGAAGCCATTCTAGTGTCCATTGGCTGTATTCTTAGGATCACTGTCCTGCTGGAAGATAAATACGGTAGTTGGCCTAATCTTCACTCTTTGGCGCTCTGAAGCAGGTTCTCCTCAAGAATGTGTTTGTATTTGGCTCCATTCATTGTTCCCTCTATCTTTACAAGTCTCCCAGCCCCTGCTGCTGAAAAGCCCCCACAGCATGATGCTGCCACCACCATGCTTCACAGTAGGGACGGTGTCAGATGGGTGATGAGCTGTGCCTGCTTTCTGCCAGACATAACGCTTTGTGGAGTCCAGTTTCAGACAGAATCTTACCATACTTACCATCTTACCATAACAGCCCAGAGTTGTGAAGTGCTGCACTGACTGTTTTCCTTCTGGCAAGATCTCCCATCACAGCCAAGGAACTCTGTAGTTCTGTCAGAGTGATCCTTGGTTTCTTGGTCACCTTCCTGACCAAGGTCCTTTTTTCCCAGTTACTCAGTTCCAGCCCAAGGAGGAGTCTGAGTAGTTCAATATTTTTTTCATTATCTAATGATGGAGGCTATTGTGCTCCTGTGAACTCCCAACACTTCATTCTCTTAATTCTACAGCCACTTCCTTTGACTCTAGTTTCTACTCTAACATGATTCCTGATTTTAACCACTGATTTTAATTGTCATACCTAAATAAATACGATAAAATTGTAAATGAATGTCATACAGTGTTTTATTGCGTCATTCCCATATTTAGGGTCCGATAAATAATACTATTTGTTCACTTCCTGGAAAAAAACTGATTTATTGTTTTGATCAAATGTTGATTTAATAGAGAGAATTGAAGCGTTATAAAGACCGCAGAGCTATGGTAAAGTGTAAGAGATAAAAGGGAGGGATAAATCTTTCGAGAGGAGGCACTATGTGCCAGAGAAGTGTTATGTGAGTTATGTTTTGATAACACACTACTGCCAGCCTCAGCTGGCCAGATAGATCTCAGAGCTACTATAATGTAACATGCCATGCTAACTTTTATAAGCTTGCAGAGCAGATAACCCCTTTATACGTATGCTTCACCTTTGGTTGATGAGAAACTTGATCAACTGTCCGTGTTTACATTTACATGTACATTTTAGGCACTTAGCTGACCAGAGCGAATTACAATGAGTGTAACAGTAGAAGAAGCTTCAATTCCTTGATCACCAACATTACAAGCAACCAACAGTAAGGAGTGCCTACAGTAGAATAATCATGTGCTAAGAAACAAAATAAGAACTAAGGAGAGAGGTAGAATGTTTTATTTTTCTGTCCATATCTTCTCATATCTTCTCCATGTCTTGTGTCATTGAGTTCAATGAAGTACCCTGTGGATGGTGAAATCGGCAATGGGCTTATTTGTTATGTTTATCCTACCTAAATGCTGACACGTTCTCACCAAGCTGTCCATGTCTGTGTTTCCCAGGCTGTGGACAGACTCAAGGCTGGTGCCCTTGCAGTAGAAGCAGTGGCCGCAGCTCTGGTTGAGCTTGAGGTTGGTTTGTTAATTAATTTAACCCCACATCTGACCAAAAAACTGACCAAAAAACTTTCAATAATTTGACATATGTATGTGTTTATCCAAAATAGCTTTATGCTACTCCAGTCTCTGATGTATGTACATCCTGTTGGATGATGTAAGGGGTGATTTTCCTCGGGGTTGGGGAATAAAAAAATAACGACACTGATGAACTCTCTAGCTCTGCAGCTGCTCTGCAAAAATGTACAGAGACATGTGCAGTGTAGCAAGCCCTCACGTTTATGTAAACTTTGCTTGTAGAATAACCAGATATGTATATACTGTATGTATATATATATATATATATATATTTGGATACCACAAACCCAATATGGGGGGCAATATGCATTCTTGTAACCATGACAGAGGTTTAAACTGTGCAGTAAAGGCAAAGCAGTGAGGAAGCAACCAAAATGAAATAAATAAATAAAAAAGACAACAATCACATTTAAATGCATACAAAATATTTAGCAAGATAATTTAATACTTGAAAGTGGAAAATTCTGTACTTGTTGAATTTAGTTCATATTGGCTGTGACAACTCTGTAGAGACATGCACAGCACTTGCTGTGGTCGGAAGTGGAAGTGTGAATCAAGCAAAAATATTTGGAATATTCATGTAGATCTGCCCACAGCCCACAACTAAACCAGCAAAATTCTTGAGAGGTAGGGCAAGCAGCCACAAAAACAGAGAGTCGAAAAGAATATGAATCTAATCTGAATCTAATTGGAAGGAAAAAGAACAGAGGGGCAAGTGGCTAGCTAACCAATATTGTCCTGAAAATGGTGTCAAGATCATCATCCCAAACAGACTGGAATATGGACGAGTGGCCATCAGTGTGTGCTGGACAGACAGATGTTTGACCGCTCTTCTTTCAACTCTGTTGCATATATAGAGAACTTAACCACCAGCAGTTTCTTTCTTAATGTTCTAATATATTTTTGATCCTAATGTTTTGATCCTCATCCTGTAAATTGATCAGTGTGTTAATTAAGATTGGTGAGTATAGTAATTGTGCTTTTCCGAATGTAGTACAGTTTGGAAATGTTGCCGTTGCAGCAGGACTTATGATGTTAGGAAAGAGGGGCCCATTGTGACCTGATTAAACTATCTACAACAGCAGGATTTTTCTTCAGCATATGAACATTGACAATATGGCTGGTAGCAAACGTAATTTCATTCATGACTCTTCATGTTTTTAATTTTTTCTCAGGACTCTCCTTTTACAAATGCGGGGATGGGCTCCAACTTGAATTTGTCAGGGGAGATTGAGTGTGACGCGGGCATCATGGATGGGAAGTCGCTGCATTATGGAGCTGTAGGCGCCATTAGTGGTGAGTTACTGCAGATGTGTTGATATTTATGTAATACTGCTGTATTGTTGTGGCACAGAAGTGCAGTCACCTGAAAGAAATGGAAATGAGTCAAGCCTGTATCTGCTGTATGTTTTCAAAGATTTACCCTCTTGGATTTTGTAGGAGAGCACTGGCATCAGGAATTCCTATTAACATAGAGGGACCACCCAATCCTTGCCAGGAGGATAACCAGCACATACTATTAATGTGTTCACATCAGCATACTTGCAAAGAGCCTTGCTTGTAAGGTCTCCAACAAAGGCATTTTTTGTAAAACCTCATAATTTAGTCCAAACAGCCCAGGGGTGAAAACGGGCACTTGACATTTAGCCCAAAAGACAACAGATTGTTTTTATTACCATGTCTGCATGATGTAACATTTAGCCATATAATTTGTACATGATGAATGAATGTTTCTTGGCATAGATCTGAAATGCATTCTTGCCAGCCCATGTTTCTCATAAGTTTTTTTTTTTATTTTTTTTTTTTACTCAATTTAGTAAGCTATGTTGAATTAGGGTGAAAGCTTTGAGAGCAAGCTATCTTTCATAGGTGTGCTCTTGTAACAAAGTTAAAAAAGAAAACATGCAGTACTACACAGTGAAATGAATGAATACATTACTTATGAAAACAAGCTAAGATATTACTGATAATACACAGAAGACCAACAGAGACATTACAGAAATCAAAACCATACTTGTCTAAACTTGGAACCTTAGCATGGAATGAGATTCTCATTTAGTTCTTTTGAAGACGGTTCTATTTCCCTTATTTAATGGATTGCAAATTACTTCTAGGTTTCCAGAAATTGGGAATGGTTAGAATTAATATCTCCAGTAACTTCTGACAATGTACAAAGAACAGCAGTGAGTTTAATAAAACCATACTGCTAGGATATTTTCTACATTTACTTTAGGGCTAAGCATAAAAATGATTTTGGAACTAAGGTGGTGGCAAACATATAACCTGATTAGAGCGCTCCAGCACGTTTCCTGTGTCTTTACAAGCTGAAATAGATTAGGCTATATTGAACTATGCAGCCTACATTAAGACATCCATGGTTTCAGTGATTAACGGAAAAAGTCTTTATTGTTATAAATATTTATACAGTCCACTTGCAATCTAAGTCGTGATGTTTCTATGTATTTATATGAATTCATTCTGCCTGAGGCAGCGCTGACTCATACCTGCTTTGGATTGTTCAGGTTGTGTTTCCTAGATGAGCTGCAGTATCTTTTTTGCTGTTACTGATTGGACAAAAGGATTACATGTTTTCAAAATCAAAATTAATAACTGATCATCTTGTTTCACTTATTATACTGTAATGTAACCATATGGAATGAATTGTTGTCTTTTCCTTCAGGTATAAAAAACCCAGTCTTGGTTGCAAACCGTCTACTGAGCGAAGCACAGAAAGGGAAACTGTCAGCTGGCAGAATACCCCCCTGGTGATTATCCTGGTCATTAATTAATGTTGTGTTAATATGATTCCATTTCCATTGTGTTAGTATTTTTGTCTTTCTATTCTCAGCTTTTTAGTGGGGCGAGGAGCGCATGATTGGGCCGTGACCCATGGAATACCACCATGCCCCTCAGAGAAAATGGCCACCAGTGAGTATTGTTGTACTGATTCAAAGATCTTCTTCGCCTAAGAAAATGATTTTCTTTTTCTGCAAACAGCATCATGATGCACTTAGTATTTTGGAGAAGATAAGAACAATTAACTTGCTAGTGGAATCCCACTCACACAAGCAGCTGTTAATTTTTGTTAACAGTGCAGATTCATGCAATACACCACCTTTGTTTAACTATCACTGCTTTCTTCATTAGGCTGTTATAATAGACCTTGAGCAGACATCAAACAGCACTCCTTTTAACCTTTCTGAATATTAAACATTTCTGTGCTAGAGGTAAACAAGATGAAACTGGGGGCTTGAAAACAGCTGAAACCAGTGATGTGTAAGCTTTTGTCTAGTGATTTTTATCCTTTTAAGATTTGCTCATCTGGCAATCTGCCTCACCTAAGAAGTGTTATTTTTTTACTGATGCTGATTGCATCCCAATCAATTGATTGCGTTCCAGTCAATTTCTACATTTTCCTTAATTGCAGTAATTGTATTTTCTAGCTTTTCTGATTAAACGATTTGACAAGAGCAGAACGAAAAAGTGCTCTAAACACTGCAATTAATAGCTAGCCGTCAGCAGCAGTTCATTTGCTGACAGATATTGAACCCTAATTTGGAGGCTAGTCATGTTCTTAGCCTGCTGCTCATTCTCATCGTCAGATTGACACGTCAGTGTTTGGGTCTAATGAGCGCTGACAAATGACTGAACCTGCTCAGTCCTCTGTAGATCATTGTATCATTGGGTATCTCTTCATCTGTAAATGCATACTGCCATGAAGTGCTGTGAAGAGCTTTTGACCCTCAAGCTGAGACGAAATAGCAGGGCCTGGATGTGATTTCAAATGCAGATAATTACCATTACGCCTCACTTGTGTGGATGCATTTGAATGCCTTTTCAATGTGAATATTTTGTCATGCACAGAGTTCAGTTTATCGGCGTACAAGAGGAACAAGCGCAAGATGGAGCTGGCTGAAAAAATGGACACAGGACATAATCAGACAAAGAAAAGACGACAATCAAGTGAAAATGTGAGTTATGTGTTATCAGTTAAATGAGATAAATCAATTATCTTTTCCCTACTCTTATAAAATGTAGGCATAATCTGTGATAATTTGATGCTGCCTAATTTCTCATCCCAATAGAGGGTAATCGGTGTAAGAAAGATAAGATGAAATGTAATGATCCCTATAGGGAAATTGGGTCATTGTAGCAGCAAAGAATAGTATATACAGTAGATAAGAACAGAACAAATAGAATGTAATGACAACGCAGCAAATACAAAGGGTGTGTGTGTGGTTGGAAGAAACCAAAGGAAATGAAGTATTTGATGAGGTTTTCAGTGGAGTAAAGGCACAGTATTGGCATCTTTCCCCTCCTTGTCTGCTGTGGTCTGGCCACCACCACCTTGTTCACTCCACACGTTTAATTAGCTCTAAATACAGTATAGTATAGTAGAGGCATTTGTCTTGACATTATCAGTGGTGATAAAAGGCCCAGCATGTGCATAGTCCTCTAATCCTATGGGAGGAAACCATGGGATAATCATGACCTGGAGATACCAAGGGTGTGGAGATCTCTCTATTGCACACATACAAACACACTCACCATCCACACAGGCAGACAGAGTGAAACCGTGCATGTTCGTTCTGTTGCTTTCGGATTCATGCTGTGTGTGTAATCTTTTTGTATCATTCACAGACTTGCTCAGTACCGCATTAACTTTTTAAATTGCTTCAGGCTAAATTGTAACCTACATTGGGGCTTATTCATAAAACTCACCAGCAGGGATCACATGATGTTATGGGTGGAGTGCTTTTATTCTTTATTATTTTATGTCTTGTTTCAGGTTGGTCTAGCTGGCCTGATGCAGCTCACACAGATGTGGATAATCAGGGTGGCTGTTGGATATGTAACGCTTAATTAACATGTGAATTTCACTGGTTGTCATCTGGACTGTGGCTAAGAATAAGGCAGCGGTAATGTGGCTCCTACATTTATGAATAAGTTCAAATAACTGAGCTGCGGATTTTGCGTCCCGCATTGCTGTTACCATTGAGTTTTATGAATATGGCCCATTGTGTGGAAGATTATGTTAGAAATGGTTACCAGACTATAGTGGCATCCTTCACACATAGATGCTAGCTGTTACCATATTGGGAAGAGGAATTTGTTCTTCCTGGGCCCAATTCTGACTTTGCTTAAAGGAATGTAAGGAAAATTCCACCCTCTTACTCTCTTACACTGTTATGTATTACCAATCTGTGGTGTTCAATGCATTCCAGAGGTTATTTTGTGATGAAGTGTTGTGATTTACTTTTTTGGTGTACCCACTTCCCCTCAACCTGTCTCGTCTACTTATACTTTATAATTTTCCTACATTTCCCAGAATGCCTTTCGGCAACCCCCCGAGAACAGGCGTGAAGTTGCTGCATTCAGTATGTGTAGGTGGAGAGAGCAATAGCGATAGTAAGAGCAAGAGAGTGAGTTTTTCCAGTTGAGAAAAGGTGAGAGTCGCACCCCTTGCTCAAAACGCAATACGTGTTGTGGCTGCATTGCTTTATGGTCTATTGAGGCTTCTGTCTGTGGAGAAATGGGTGTCTCTTTCTCTCTTACGGTGGATTTATCCCTGTATGATTGTTGAACACTGGTGTAAAATGGTGAGTCTAGAAAGAAGGCTTTGGTCTTTGATTCTGACGGACTGACACCTAAACCGGACATTTACTGATGTTTTAGATAGCTGAACATTTTTCTGCTACTAAACTCCATTGTAGCTGCACTGCAAATATCTCAACATGTCGTCTATGTTTGGCCAGTTATCTGCAGAAATGAGAAAAAATACACCATCAAAGAACAAAATGTCCACCTTCACATTAGATTTTTACACGCACCTGAAACCTTACAATATGTTTAGCGCTCCTGTTAGTTTCCTGACACAAATCAAGAAGTCTGCAAACCAAAAAAGGGAAAATACATCAAGTAGGATATGGTATAGTGTAGGAGGAAGCAATGTCACGACTCTCCACGACTAAAAGCCGTCAAGATCCATCCTGCCGTTCATGATCTCATGTTCTTATGGGATTATCAAAGGAGATAGCATTACCAGGATGCACGGAGGGTGAAATCGTTTAAGTGTGTTGAGTTGAACATACGCCCTGTGCATCCAGCGTTTCTGCATGGATAACACTTTGATCATAGAGCTGTGCCATCTTTTCAAGGATGATTTGCGTAGCCAGATTGCAAAACCGACATCCCTCCTGTGGTACCAATATGCGCTCTCTCCGTCCCAGTGACAGGTGCTGCATGAGCCAGGCAGGCTGTTGGGGTATGTTGTGGGAATATCTCTGGCCACTGTACCTCACTGCCTGGCACAGTTCTTAATGGCAATGAGAAGATGCACCATGTATACATACATTATATAAAAATACACAATTACTTTGTGGACTTTCCAAACACTTGGTATGATTTGACCAAGGCAAGTGTCTGTGCAAAGTTTCAATGCACTGAGCATTACAGTTGGAGAGTGGCTTGACGCTGAGTTGAGTAGAAAGCAGCTGGACTGGTGCTGCTTTCTACACAACTCGCCACCAGCAGCAGCACAGCAGAGGGTGGGAGAGTTTAGCTTGGTTGTGATGTGAATTGTGGTAAATGGACTAAAATGTGCAAATGGTCATGGCTTGATGTATTGCACTGGTTTTGTTTTTGAACAGTGTTATTGTTTATCTAGTTCAATTACATTAATCCACAAAATGTAAGTAGATATTCATTAAAAAGAAAGAAGACTAACAACTCACATTGTTTGTTTTCTTAGGCATGCTAATGTGCAATATGATTGATATATGCATCAAACGGCTTGTTAGCCTAATGAAAATTAAAAACATTTGAGTTGCCCTTCCTTCTCCCATTTGTCTTTTGCATGTTTACATAAACCCACTTGACCTATTGATGATTAATATGTGACCATTTTGTGTAGCTCAGCTTACTACAGACCTAGACTTTATACAGACTCAGACTTTCATATATTACTCTCTAATGGTCTGTTATTACAAAAAATGAAGACGTCAAGTCACGTCAACATGCAAAGTGTTATTTTACTGGAATAAGGATTAACATAAATTTTCATATAAATAAATTAATCTGAAATAACCTCTATTTTTGTGTTACGAGTGACGACTGTTTCAGAGACTTGTGTGGGTTCTATGAAAAATGTTTATTGCAGCTGGTCTGGTTTTAATTTTCATACACAATGTACTTTTTATACCTCTCTGTTTGCCAAGCCATAAAATGTTCCCATTCATTTCTCTTTTGTTTTTTTTTACAGAGATTCAGGCACCTGTTTGAAAGCCGATTGGAGATCGTGTTTAGTGGCAGTTGTTCAGAGAAAAATTCTAAAGCATATCAGTATCAGCCAAAAAATGCCTTTTTCCACTCGTGGCCATTATTCACTGTGGATTTTTTCCCATGTAAGGACGCTGATAAGGAATGACAGGATGCTCCATGTAGCATTTTGAAATGACTGGCCCTGGTTCCTTCTGGCCTCAAGTGAGTCTGGAGACGGGACTGATTTAGGAGAGCAGGAGACAGATGAGAAAGGCTGCTGCTCTTTTTTTTACTTTGGCTTTTCACTCCAGGTTCAGTGGAGATGTTCGGTTCCTGGAAAGAGCGGAGCTCCGATCATGTATCATAGTGCCATTTTGCACATTTCCCCTGTAGAACTCAATTTATCATGCAGTCTGACTCATGATGGTTCACAAACAAGTCGCTTCCAAAGCAAACTGCAATCAGGGAAGGAAAGCAAACGTTTGAAATCACAACACATTTTTGATGAAATATGAAGGAGATGAAAGAATTATTTATCAATTTCTCATACAGTGTGCTTGTTCATTTTGGAAATGCACCATGTCAAAGAAATGCTCCGCTTCAGGATGTGAACGTTGGCACAGCTGTTTCTTCTCTTCTTCTTCTCCTCATCTCTCCAGCTTTGTTCACTCACTTTATATGTAATTTTCACTGAAACCAAGCTTGTTTTAAACCTACCTCAAAAACCTGAAATGATCCATGACTGTTTGGTGTTATGTTTTTCCTCTTCATGTGACTCCTGTCTGTCTTTATTGTGATGCAGGAAAATGGCTCAGCGTGCCTGGACACAGTGGGGGCCATCGTGGTGGACCAGGAGGGGAACGTGGCTGCGGCAGTGTCCAGCGGCGGCCTGGCCATGAAACACCCAGGCAGGGTTGGCCAGGTTAGTCACGCCCTTTCCTCTCTCTTCTGCAACTTTATTATTTATGTCTGTGTCCAAATTACAACTTCTGTCATTCATGACTGAACCTCGATGTGCTCGCTGAATTGAAATATTCAGTCTCTTCTCTCTATTCCCAGGCTGCTCATTATGGATGTGGCTGCTGGGCTGAAAATGCCTGTAATATGAACCCTTACTCTACGGCAGTGAGTACCTCAGGTATACCACAACACACTCTCTACAACCCACTGTGTCTGTGTGTGTGTGTGTGTGTGTGTGTGTGTGTGTGCATAACTTTTTTCCACTCAAGATGAACATTTGCCACCAGCCTGTGTTGCGTTCTGGAGATGATATGAATCAGACACACATATTTGATGGGGGCCTCTTATTTTGCCTCAGTGAGTCAAGCTTCAAAAAGCCTGATAATACTTTCCAGTGACCCTCCATCCATTCCTGCTGAGTGATTCTCATCAGTCACTTCCTCGGCTGATTGAGTCATCGTGCTGCGCTCTTTGTTAGTCAGCTGCGTGCCAGGTGCGTTGAGAAGCTCATTGGATTTGCAGTGACATTTGACATGGGACACCTGCTGTGGATGTGATAGTAGGAGAGCCTCTGGGACAGTGTAATAGAAAGCTGGTAAATTTGCGAGTTTCAGCATTGGAGAACAGTTATCTAACGGGTTCAGCCTTTAAGAGGTCATGTTTTTGTTGCCGGAAATGAGCCATTTTTTAAACATTTTTTGGATGTCTTAATTACAGTAAAATATCAGGGCATAGGCTCATGTATATCCTGTGCAAAATATACCAGCTGCCTGGACATTACTCAGGGTTTTACTACCATTTTGCTGCCATTAACAGTTTTTGTTTATTATGGTAGATCTAGGTCTACAGGCATGTTTTATGTATCATTTAAAAAAGATCAAGCATGTTTCATAGTATCACATAGAGTGAACGATCATCTAGCTACTGATGCTATGCTTTGTCTTTTTGCCTGTTAGCAGTACAGTAAAGTTATTCATTCTAACCACTCTGCCTCCGACACTGAAGATGGACAAATATTTTAAAGTGGATATGGCTAATACCTTTTAGTGGATGATAAAAATACAAAATAGATGTTCAGATTTGGTTCAGTGGCGATCTAAAAAGGCGTCGTGGATGGGAAACTGTAAGTGGAGGTTAGAGTGTCCATCTTTTGTTCCACTTAGCATTGTCTCTCTGTATGCACCAGTATACTGTGTTGCTGGCTATGATCTGTTTTGGCAACTTACATCCGCATTATAGAATATCTTCTTTGCCGCTTTAAGGTTTTACTCACAGTTCACGATTTTCGGGTTTTCCCCTTTCCTTAATTGTTGGTAGAAAAATATGAGAACAGATTGTCACGAACATGTGAAATGTCTGCATCCTCATGTATAGTAAGTATATTACTCAGAAGCCAAATGAGATTTTCTGCTCCGCCTCTTGTTTCTTTTTGAGACAGCCCTGAAGCGCAGGGTGTTTAGGTTTTAAACTAATGCAGACTGTCACATGAACAAAGACATCCTCCCCTTTCAGGACCGATCTGCCATTTTCAACAAAGCAACGGCATTCTTGTTGAACATATTTATACAATGTATATGTGCATGCCTTGGTCTTTTCATAAATAAGAGTGCATGCCTCTTTGAGCTGAATGGAACTTCGCCGTTCGTGAGCTGTATGGTTCTGGATGTGAGATATATTTCTGAAAGAGGCTATATTAGCCCACTTCCTTTAAGATGTGTAGACGCTTGTCTGCAATATAGCTTCTGGGGAACATTAAATCTTTTGATGTGGATCTGCAGCCAAATGCATCTCAGTGCAGAGGAGCTGATTTGATCAGACAGGCCGAAGCTGGAGTCATATGTACTTGGGCCACTGAGATAGCCAAAATTTTTCATTACTAAAGCTTGCCAGAATGGAGAGATGCAGATTAATATGCCAGGAAACACAATTAAACCCAAGTCAAAAAAATGACTTTGAAACTGCCCATTATTTTATAGAAATGATTCTTAGGGGCAAGGAAGTGACTTTAACGATTGGACACCCTGTAAAACTGTAACTGACTTTGCATGAGGTACTGGTGGAAAAGTATTTTACTGTTAAGGTAATGTGCTTCCTTTTACCTTTTACTGTAATCAGAGGCTCAGCTCTGAGAGGCCCCAGTGTAGTGTACGCACAGTACTAGCTCTTCTCAAGAAAAAGTGTTTCCGGTGTGTCGATGCAAGACCTTTCCTGTCTCTGACACATTCTTTTGAACCATAAAAATGAAAACACATCACCTTTGTCCTCAGTCAGAGGCTGTCAGCTCAGCAGACCTGTGGTCAGTGTCAGAGCAGTTGCAGGCTCTCGCCACAGAAATCTATTCAAAGCCTCCTTGCTGTCAGTAACGTTACGTGACTCAGAACTAGAAATCACTTTTTTTTTTAGGAAATTGGTTCAAAAATCCAATATTGTATAATAATACAATACAATAAGTTTTTTGTTTTAATATTCAGTATTACAGATTTTTTTTGTGTGTCTGTTTTTTGTCTGTTTGAAAAGTGACTAAATGTTTGCTCTGAAGTGATATGTGACCCTGCTCAGTTGTGAACTTGAAGTTTCACTAGTAGATGAAAGGCATTACTCTGCTTAGTGGCTAACAGGTGATACAAAGGGCTCCTATTGTATATTCTATATCTTAATTATTCTTATTGGATTATCAGAGTGGGCCCATCACTGATAGGCAATTCCCCAATCTCATATAGTATTTAGAGTGAATATCCAGCAGTACCAATCTGATCAATCACAGCACTCTATAGAATCTACATCAAGCTACCATCAAGCTATCGCTTATCTTTAGTCTGTGGAATAAAGGTGTCCCATGAGTACAGGCTCTCCAGTCTTCCACTTAATCTATTCTGTATTTATTAGTTAATAACTCAAACAGCGTAAGACTATCTCGGTTAGAGTCTACATCTATTTATCTCAGCAGTCAAGCCTGGTTGTTTGCACTGTATATTTTTTCACCTCATCCCCTGTCTTCCTATATTGTGGGTATGCCTTTCATGTGAGTCAAAACTGAAAACTCTTTCCTTATGGGGATGGAAAGCATAATGTGTGTTCCAGTACGACACCTGTTTTTAATTTCCTAACTTGAAAGGCATTCCCATCAAAAGAAACAGAAAAACAATCATTTTGGTACTGACACGGGGAGTATGGTCCTCACCCTATATGTCACCCTTTCTTCCCCTCACCCTCCCCCCCCCCCTCCCCCCACCCCCCCACCCCTCCCCCCTTTCATTCTAGTCCACTTAGTAATATGCGGCTTATGTGGGTCTTTTTGTTTTGTGTGTGTTGACCCCTTAGTTGGGCTTTTTCTTTGCTGTGGCCGGCGTGAGCACACTTCGCAAGTCGGCAGTGTTTCCTCTTGCTGTTGTTGGCCGTCGCACACTGTGCCCAAGTTTGCTTTATTCTATTTACATTTCTCTTGTATGGAGCTGCTGCTTTCTTTCGTCCGCCCCTCCCGCTGCAGCTCCAGTTCCAGTGTGGTTGTGCTGCCATAATATCCATTTCCCCTGGGACAGAGCAGCTTACGGTAAACACAGTACAAAGGGCACAGTACCTGGCCAATCCGACATTCTGCTCTCGTTAAAAAAAGAACTTCAAATTACTGCAGGCATCTGGTTGCCACAGTTACCAACCTGCGTACAGTTTTGTTGTAGTTACCTGATATTTTATGGGGCCTTCATTTGTGTTTACAGAAACAACAAGGCTATATTCTTTAGTCTTTATGGGTTTTCTCTGGAGCTTTTGCCAGATGTCTTTTGTTTTCACTTTCAGGTTTCTTTTCCCTTTCCAAAACGCTGGCAGGCTTTATGTTTGAGAAAGATCATATTGTAAGCATGCCACATACATTCAAGTTCTAATTTTCCTTGTACGTTTTCCCCAGCAACAACATGTATTAGTTGAAATTCCTACATTTGTGTCCTTAAAGCAGGATGTAGCTTATTATCTAAAATATGAAATAGCACACACCTGCTCTGCTTTGTCTTGGAGGTTGTAGTGGGTAAGGTGAGACATTTATACAGGCTACCCATTTTTTATTCTTTTTATGGTTCCTAGTTTACTTAAATGCTCAACAAAATGCTTTATTTTTGTTACATATTGCATTCAGGAGAGCTGACAGATTCATGAACTGATTGCAGCCTGCTGTAGCACACCCTGCTGGCACATCTCCGATTTTATTCTAATTAATTCAAAGGATTTAGTTTATGGCATGTACACAGTGTTAAAAGACAAACTCTAGGCCTCTGTGGTTGTGTTTTTTTGTGGACCCTAAGGAAAGTGCTTTTATAAATTGTCAACAGTATTACATTTGGTGTGCTGCCATGTACTTATCCCTACAGCTATGTGGCATGTCTCAACTCTCCAAAGTTGATAGACATCTCAGTAGCACTTTACTGTTTAAGAAGTTTTTCTAAAACCGAGGTTACATATAATGGTAATATGTCAATTTGACAATTATTAGTATAAAATAAATGTGTAACAGTGCTTGAGACATATTACGTTGCAGGTACACATACACATAAAAACACAGTGGGGCAGCAGTAGCCTAAAGGTTACAGAAGTGGGCTTAGGACTGAAAAGTTTTTGAAAACCCTGGACCAGGAAAATCTGGGCAGAGGAAAGGAAATGAGAAACACTCTTTCCTCCTTCAGCAACTACTGCCGGCCTGCCCTTGAGCAAGGCACTTAACCCCCAGCTCCAGTGGAGCTGCTCACTGGCCAACAGACTGTACTGTGTATGAATACCTGTAGCTTTGTGAATGTGAAGCAGGGACGTGTTGTCAATTTTCGCTGGACAAATAAAGGTTAAAAGAATCACACTGAGAACAACATGGTAAAATTACCAGCACTGAAACACCAGGCTGAAAACAATTGTAAATATCACCGCACTTGTTTTTCTGCATATGAAAAACATTAATCCCTCCATTTCACAATTCTTTGTGTAATTGTTCCATTACTGAACTTAGTCACCAGAAATATTGGAAGAATGTGATCTTTTAACACGTTTTTCAATATCAAAGCATAGTATTACAAATGGTAATCAGGGAATGCTCGTACATAACCATCTCATTAAAATTCAATTAAACATAGTAACTTCAAGATGCGACTAATACCATAAACAACAGGACCTGTTGACTTTTTAAACGTCCAAGTGCAGCAGAGGTCTCCAAGCCAACTCACGATAGAGTTTGTGGAGTTTTCATTGAAGGCAGGCATACTTAAAAAACAAATAAGCTGAGATAAGCTCATGTTCTCACCTCTGTGTGTGTGTCTTTTGCCAGGCTGTGGAGAGCATCTGATTCGCACCATGCTGGCACGGGAATGCTCTGCTGCCATGCAGTCTGAAGATGCCCACCAAGCGCTGCTGGAGGCTATGCAACACAAGTTCATCAGTGAGTCACACAGCCTGATTCCCGGCCCTTTGCACACACACAGATTGTCAGCCAAGCAAGTGTTTGCAGACACACAGTTATGCATGGGGAAAATTAAAACTACCAAACAGATGTAAAATTAGAAATGAGCTAACAACTGGAAACATTGGAATCAAAGGCATCAGAAGAGACAGCGCTTGATTTATGGATCATTCTCATGTGTTTAAACGGGGCATTCAAATGTTCCACACATTCATATTTGACAGCCACAGTTATTTTGGGAGATATAAATGTTTTGTTGACAGTTGATGCGAAGATGTTTTCATTGTTTTCAGAAGTGGTCAGTTTTTTCAAAAAGCTTGTTAATGGTGTTTGTCTCTGTGTTCGCTGGGCCTGTGAATGAGAGTGACCACTGGCATCGCTCAGAGAGGACAGAGCAGAGGGGGGAAAGTATAACACAGACTGTGTGGGAACATGTGGCGGTTTGAGCCTTGTTCTGGCCTCCTTTAGAAGTCCGTCCCCATGCGTTGGCTTTGTCACGGACATCTGTAACACCAAGACAGTTGGACGGGCTGGATGGAGTCATTTTGAAGTTAATTCCTCTGTTGTTTCCTTTCGAGGCACACATTAAGTTAAACAAAGCTCCATAAATCCTGCCTCAGCGAGGAGCAATGATGACAATGCCTGTGATGTGGAGGCCTCTCACTCAAGTTACATGATCCATTTAAGTCAAGTTCTCTAAATGGAACATATATAATGACCATAGCATCGGTGTTTAGCTTAAAGTTGAGCGATACCTGCTCTTATAGATGTAACTGTGCATGCAAGAGTTAATATGAACACATCTGACTGTGATAAATATAGAATAGCATCGAATCACAGGCTGATTCAGAGAGATCACTTTGCATAGTACAGTAAGTCTCATGGCATGGATACACCCGCCAAACACACACACACACACACAAATACCCACATACTCACAAATGGTCTAAACTCATTAAATGTATTCTTGTTTTGATTGTTATTGAAGGGTAAATTAATGGTGAACATTAAGGCAATAATTGAACCTCTTGCATGTTTACAGTGTGCAGAGATGTCAGATTTATTATGGAATATTTAACAAAACAGAAATTTAAGGGCCTTTTAAAATGTAGCATAAATACCAGGATTTTGTGTGAATGCGGTCCAAGCTATACTCAAAAGTCTTTTTATAGAGTGTTGAGCAAGGGGGCATTACTACAAGGAACCAAAATCAGTGTGAAACGCAAAAAAGAAACAATGGCGTGCAAACGCAACAATAATATTTTTATGAAATGCCACGATTGTTCTTGTTTTTCTTAAACTTGTTGCTGTGTTTAGATGTTTCTAGACATGCTGTAGCTGTTCTTATTTTGTTTCTTTCCAAACCAAGCTCTCCCACTTTATTTCCTCACACTAAGCAGCCAATCAAATTTTTCTTGTATATATGACACCTCATTGAAGCACATTGAAGTTTAGTCAGGTAGCAAAAAAGGTTCTCATTCCACACAATGAATTCTTGTGTTGTCTGTTTGTGTTTTTAAACGTAAGCTTAAGAGCCATTAAGTGGAATTTAGCCGGATGTTTTTCTTCAAATGAAGCATTGTGCTGGAGTAGCGTATACAGTGTGTAGAACAATAATTACACCACCTATCATTAACTTATTATGTGCTAAAACCTGCCCATACAAATGGAATGAAGTGTTTTTTACTGAACAGTCTGCTTAATAAAATAAAAGCATTGGGACAGAATAATTGCTTTCAGTTGTTTAACTTGGCCCAGAAAGGTAGACAAGTTGAATGGGAATTTTTCATAGATCCTTCATTTGATTAAAAGGGCTGTGTTTTGTCTAGTTTTCACATTTAGTAGCACTAGTTTGTTACGTCTGAGTGGAGAACTTAACAGTAAACAGGAGACGATACTGACTGAGGTAAACGCTGTTGTTTTTGCCATGTTTGTGCCATGTTCAGTCATCTTAAGTGCGATGCTTTCTGTTGTGTATGCAGGCTCACCCTTTCTGGCCAGTGAGGATCGTGTTTTGGGTGGGGTAATTGTCTTACGCTGCTGCAGATGTGTGGAGGCTCAGCCATCTCAAGATATCCAGGGCGCACTGGGTAAGACATTAATCATTTCCAACCCTAATCACACACAAACCCCACGTCACAACTGCTGGTAGGTAAAGGAGCGGCGGTGGATATTTACAAATCCATCATCAGATAGCTGGGGGGAGGGGGAGGAGGTGCTGCGGCTTTCCTGGCGGGTGGTCCGTGTTTTAACTTGCACAATCAGGCTCTGGTTTCACACCCTTCGTCTCAGGTTCAAACAGAGACCTCCCACTACAGAATCAACCGCTAATCTTCAGATAAGTGGAGGCCTTCTCCGCACTGCCCAGCCCGGCTGCTCGTGTTGATGGATCTGGTTTCTCTACCTGGAGCCCCTGGGAACGCTCCCTTCTGCCATCGTGGCATATTATGTGTTGGCCTGTGTTCGGCCACATCTTCAAGCCCATACACCACACTGCCATGCCAGAGAGAGAACCTCTGATATGCTGAAACACAGAAGCAGAAAACAGATGTCCAGGGTTTATCTCTCTGTCCTTTAGGTCCAGTGATGGGAACAGTCGAGGAGGGACTTTGATGGGTATCTAGTGCTTGATCAGAGCTCCTCTCTCATCTGGCTCCCATGTTTGATCTTTAATACGGTCTTAACTTATATCTGCCCACTGCACTACTAGCAGTAGATACATTTCACAGGACTTCAGTGCATCCTTCAAAATATCAATTTGTACCACTTTCATGCTTGTTCTCCTGCAGGTGAGAAAAGCAATCGGATATCCCAGGGTACTTCCTTCACTTTGCAAGATACTGACAAGCAATTTCCCATATATCTTGGAGGGGAACACCACTTGGTTTAAGAGTTACTTTTTCTACACTATTTTTATGGCCAAGATATATTAATCCATATTTGTGAACATGAACAATACCCTCATGTAGATAGAATAGATTAAGTGGACTGTTTGACTCTTTGATTGACTATACAGTTTAGGCCTTGAGCTAGTATATTAGTGAAAAACTAATATATTCCCTCCAACATGCTTTAAGTTCTGCAGGGTCAATTCAGCGTTGGAGCGCTTCTTGGCCACTTTCCCTATGGAGATGAATGGGAATACTAGATTGGTGGAGCCATACTGCTTAAGTAATTGTACACAGCAGCAAATGGTGATTGGATGGCATTGTTTTTTGGCCAGACAGCTTGAGCTTGCATTTAATTAATTAATTAATCATAGAGTGCATCATAGAAAAATCTCAAGATTCTGGTGATGGGTCACAAACCACACTCAATGTATGCAAGGTTTATATGATTAGTTTTAACATAGGTTAGTTTAATGTACTCAAAGTTATTTGTCCCAGTACTGGGGAGTGGTGGGGGGGCGAAATTTGAAGTTGAGGGGTAGAATTGTTTACAACACATTTTAGTGTACAGTAAAAAAAAAAACAATTTCACACAGCCTATGTGTGAAATTGCATAATATCTAGGGAACCTATAGCAGTGTGCAATTAAAATGGATACGTCAAAAACTAGAAAAAAATACTGATTTAATCATGTTTAAGCAAGAATTGCACCTGCCAAAAAGGGCAATAATGCCATTTTATGCCAGTACATGGACCAGAAGCAGCAGCTGTGTATCACTTGTTTGGGTGCTTTCAGACTAAACATCATAACTTCACAACTTTATTTCAAGTTAGTGTTTATAACAAACATGCTGCAAATTGAGGCCTCAGTTACACAGAAACCAGCGGAGGCGTTGTTCAAGTTCACTGAACAAAGAGGAGCAGCAGTTTCTGTCGCAGGCGGCGACGACATCTTCATTTGGAATTGACACTAATGGCTGATGACCAGAGAGGAGCTATTCATGTTATCCATATCATCTCAAACGATGACATTTTCCAAAATGCCACTTGCACAGTGATTGACTGCGCCTTCCAGCACTTGGCAGAGGCCCTGTTTGTTGCTGTTTGTGGATTGTAGGCCTCGTTGTGAAAGAGTGTGGACTGCCTCCGCAACCACAGATCGGATTACAGTGGACTGGGAAGGGCTCTGTGTTGATTTACAAGACTAAACAGTCCCTCAGTATCTCTACCACATCCTTTTGGGGCTGTAATTAACTTTCACGTCCAACTCACAAGTTCCACCTTCCTCTGCAGTTATGTTGCAACTGCGTGCCATATATTTTCATGATGTATTATGGGCGTGCTCAGAGTTTGCTGCATTTGAGCATTCCCTGCCACCTGTCAAACTGAAACGTTTTTTCCTCTGGCAGATGGCAAGGCTTTATTGATTGTGTAACACCTCAGCTTGACAGAAATTGAACCTTGACTGAATTACTAACTTAAGGCTTTTTTTCCCTTCTCTGTTTTTGTTTATATTATTCCTCTTCTCTTATCCTCTTCTTTCCTGTTCTGTCCTTTGTCCACTCCATGTTTAACCTTTTTATCTGTGTGTTTTCACAGTGGAGTTCCTATGGAGTCACACCACAGAGAGCATGTGTGTCGGCTACATGTCTGCCCAAGATAGCAAAGCCAAGGTGAGCTTCCCAGTCGGCTTCACAAACAAAGAAGAGACTAAATTCTCATGGTTCATGCGTTGAATATAACCATCTTTAACTCATCACCTCTTCTTTAAGACTGTACAGGCATGGCGGTTGGCTAGCATCACAGTGTGCAGACTAGGTTAAAGAAAAATCATCACAAACAGGCACATTGGCATGTTTGCAAAATGAATGATAATTATGCATCATTGACCAGTGCCAATGTGTTGAAGTTACCTCAGGCGTGTTGTTTTCATAATTTATGAGCACTAGTTTGTCTTCTCTTTTAATGACTTACAGTTTGAGTCACAGATTTGCTTCAGGCCGTATGAAGGTTGTTTTACATCAAATTTTCCAGAAGTATGATGATGTTAATTAGAAAAATGTGATAAAACAAACAAATTACTCTTCTGGAATAATAACTGTTTCAGTGATAGGGCAGGTTTGTGAAATGTGTCGGACTGCAGAATAGGAAATGTGATTGCATAAAAAGCAGTGGACCTGAGCCAGCCTCCTGCCTGTTGTTTGACTATTCCTCCTGAGCAAATTGCTCAATTTACAATATTATATAAAAACAGAAATTGGCTGCAGTCAGAGAATAAATAGGAAATGATCTGTGGTCCCTGCATTGTAGGTGAAATGCTTGATTTTTATTTAGACTTGAAAGCCATGTGTTAGTGAGTAGGAAATTTACCAATCAAAGATTATTTAGGAATAATAATTATTTTTTTGAGATCTCACTGTCAAGCTGTAATCAATCTTTTATTCTCTGCTATCCAAAAAACACATACACACACACACTAACTCATTCTTCATTCACCTATGCTGAAAGAGATTTAAATTCCTTGTTCATGTGTATTTTTGTAGAGATCTCGCTGTCAAGCTATAATCAGTCATTTATCCTCTACTATCCAAAAATGCACACACACACACACACACACACACACACACAGACACACACACAGACACACACACACACACACACACAGACTAACACTTCCTCATTCTTCCTTTAAGAGATTTAGATTTCTTGTCTTTTTCCATGGATCCGTGGTTCTCTTGCAGATAGGAACCTGCTGTTTTGTTTGGTATGCAGTCTGCTGGAGGCCTTGGCTATAGGATTGTGTGACTAAAAACCCTTGCAAAACTCACAGTAGATCCTTGCAACTTTCTTGTGGCAAAATTTAAAAAAAAAAAAAGATGCCACAATAAAAAATCTGAGTGGACCATGAATGAATGAGTGAAAGATGTGGATGTGCGTCTCACTTGATTTACTAAGAGTTTGAAGTGGTGAACACAGCTTAATGCACGAGTCTCCCGGCTCTGAGTGGTGTACTGGCTCGGCTCAGACCGATTCCTTTTGCTGATGTAGCTCTGTCACTGTATGAAGAGAGGGCACTGTTGTTCAACCCTGGTTCAGATTTCAAAGTATTTGCCCTTCCTCCCTCCTGCCTCTCTCTCTCTCTCTCTCTCTCTCTCTCTCTATCTCTCTGTCTTTCTGTGTCTCTCGTCATTCCCCTGCTCTGGCCTTACCTGGTCCTGTAGTACTGCGAACAGAGTTTACTGCAAGTCACGCACCGCTGGGGATATCAGTATCAATCTGCATATTTGCTAAATGTGCTCTGTGTATTGGGCTTTGTGGCGGAATGTGAGCATGCGAGCTCTCCTTTCACGCCTGTGCCAACTTAACGAGGTGAGCAGAACACGCTGAACTCTATACTGTGCAGGGACACTTTCAATCACCAGCCATCGCCTTCGTTCACAAGTCGTAGTTAGTTCCTTCACATAGATGTGTGCGTTGTATCTACGGGTGGAGGTCTAGGACACATCGGGTTTCATCGGATTTCATAGATAATATTTGGAAGCTTCTGCCGTGATATGATATTCATAGCACCTGTCCTGACAAAAAAATCACACCTGTATTCTCGATAGATGTGTGTTTTATTTAGATTTCTTTTTTTTAATCAAGTGACTATTTTTTTCTCTGGAAAGAAATTAAGCTTTTCCATCTAAGTAATCATGTGGAACATTGTGTTCATGCCTCATGCCAATATATTACAGACCGGTAAACATCAACAAAATCGTTGTCACAACAACTACAAAGTGATCAGTTTCAAGAATCTGTAAATGTGCCAGTTTCCAGTCATTTTAAACAGTTGGATGACCACTTCCACATGAGTACTTAGGCCAGGAGCCACTGGGGTTTCAAGTTAACACAACCATCCATGCGTTCCACTGAGACGCTCTGGAACAGAGAAGACTTTAAGCCTTTAAGGGACAGTCCTGGAGCAGGGTCCCGGAGCACGGTTGGATATACCGAGGATTTCAGCGTTCCTGTGTGGATGTAGGTGTCCGGGCTGTAGGGGTTGAGGAAAGGGACCAGCCAGCTCCATCCGCAGCCTTAGCTGCTATTCTACAGACATTCCTCCCATTCCTGTTGGCATCCCACTGGGCGTTGCTGACCAGCCAGTCAGGGTCCTCCTTCCACCGCTCTCCTGCGATAAGAACATGAAAGGCCTGATACACAGGAGCGCGAGTATTTAGGACAGAGGTCAGACTGGATTTGCATTACTCCCTATAGCAGGTTTACCTCTCTCATGCAGTGTTTTGATCCGTAGATTTGTACGTATATATTTCTGGTGATAAATGACAGATATTATAAACCCCAGGAGAACGGTGAAGCGTGCTGTAGCTCAGTCCCAACTGTGTGGGACTTAAGGCTAATCTTGCAGACACTGTACTAGCAGACTCCTCTCAGTTTCTTTTTTTCCCTTACTCTTCAATCAGGTGTTTTTGTTTCTGGGAAACGGGGGGCCTGCATCCTAATCCTTTTGACATTGGACTGCGGGAAAAAAAAACCGATAAAACGGCAGCTCTAGGGAGAAAGGGCGTCTGGTTTCATTCAAACGCTCACCTGTGTTTGCATTGGATAAGACATCAGGACATCAAGCCGTGTTTTACAGAGCTCCACAGAGCTGCATGGACAGGCTAGTGACGCTGCTGCTGAAACAGTTAGGCTATTGTTTTATTGTCTGACATGATTGGACAGATGAAAGAGAAGTGCAGGATCCGAGCACCACGGCCCTTCTCTCTGTATGGCTCCGCTCCCTCCTCCTGGACATCATTACCACTATAAAGCTTGTTGCTGCTCAAATTGTCTAAGGCCAGAGAAATTCAAACGGCGTGCGATTCAGGCCTCCTGGCTATTGTCTGCTTTGTCTGTCACACGACAAATGTCTTTTATTATGGTACATTTTGTTTTTATTTTCCATCTCGCCTGGAGAATGAATGGCATATGATTGTTTTATTTATTTATTTATTTTTGAAGGAAAAGAATGTGAAAACCACAACACACAAGCAGCAGCATACTCATCGTGCTATATTTATCCTCTGGCCTCCTCTGTGGTGTTAATGTGTGGCTTTTCCAGCTCCTAAACACATTCATATCACCAAAGCATGTTGTTTTTCGCCAACAGATACAATGGAACTTTGTGTTTTTCGCGTTATGTTTTGACTCAACCATCGTTCTGTCATGTGGTTAACTTCAGTCACTGGGTAACAAGCTGACAACAGGCTCACTGTAGCTTCGCGTGTGTGTTTTTTTTCTGTCTCTCTGTTCAGGCTTCTAGCTATCCTAATTGTTCCCCCCATTCCTTCTCCGCTCTATCAGCCCCATTGCCTTGATGGTGAATGTGCCTTGCTCCTATAAACATAGGTTCCAGGGCAGGGATTCATTAGATGAGTTCATTAGACAGTGAGGTGTGATATATTACGGAGGGGCAAAACTCACAGCAACAGGCGACAAAGTGGAATGTACGGTTAAAAAACTGTTGAAGTATCCAAGCAACAAGATCTTCCTATGTGGTCAAAAGCAGTAATGATGAGACAACTCCTTGGCCACTGTCACCAATCAGAGTTGCCAAAAAAAAGTTGCCCTTTGTCTCACTGCCCAGTCACTAAGGGTAACACAACAACTCAGTTCCAGTCTGAGTATTGTGGTACTGAATTGTACTGCTAATGGCCTTGGTGCAGGATGACTAAAAGGATTAAAGGCTTCCATTCAAGTGAATCAGATTGCGCTGGAAACTGCTAATCAAAATCTGTAATTGGAGCGAGAGCAAAGGCAGGCAGAACATAAACAGACACATCAAATGTGTGGTTGTTAATTAGTAATATAGTGTTACACGCACAGTTACAGCATAGCGACGCTGTGTCTTGATGTTGACCAGACCCGATGTCGCAGGAGTGTCGGGACACCTGTTGTCTGACAAGTGAGAGCCTGAAGCACCCACTCACTTGCTGGCCCTGGAACCCGGGGATATGAACTAGCACCCTAGCCTGGGAGAGGCACATGCGTTGCCCTCAGTACTGTGGTCGGGTAATTACTCGCCTGTTTGGTTTAGAAAGCCCTTGAGTGTCCCTGCTCACTAACTCAATTTATCTGTGGTGTCGGGTTGAAACAAAAATTAAGGCCTCAACGGTGTGGCGCAAGGGTCGCATCTACGGGTGAGCTTCAGGACACATTGGGTGTCATCATCAGAAGCAGGTCAAGAAGAAAGAAATGTAGCTAGCTCTTTCCTTCTGACATACAAACATCAAAAGGAAAACATTTAGCATGTCACCCTTAGTGGATTGTGACTCACTGACGGGTCTTCACTCTAAACAGTTTAAACAAGCCCTCTCTTTAACCCCGTCCTCGGAAGATGAAGGGAAGATGAGGAACACAGAAAGGGGCACTGGAGGCATAATAGCCCCTGAGAGCGTTGCCATGTGTGCTTGGCCTTGTCTGGCTGTTGTCCCACGGTAGTGACAGCTGCCCTCTGGGTGCCAGGGGCCAGAGTTCAGGCCTAAAAAAAAAAAGGCCCAGAGCAGAGATGATAGGCTCTTGCGGCTGGAGGAGTGACGTCAGGTCTATTCTGCGGCCTGGTCAGCGGGCCGAGGGACTCTTTCCCCCTCGGGGCCCGGGCCTGTCTTAACCTCTGTGGAGAGAGAGGAAGGACTATGACCGCCATTATTGGCACAGGGAGAGTCGGCCACCTTTGATCCCCCAGTGGAAGCTTCACTCCCAGCCTCACAGCTGTGTTTGCCCCCCCCTCCTCCTCCTCCTCTTACTCCTCTCTCCTTCTGCTCAAACACAAAACACTGGCACTCTGTTCCCCCTCTCCACCTACTCTCTGTCTTTCTCTATAAATACTCACTGGCCATCTGGGTGCTTTAGAGGTGCTCACGAGTGATGCGACAGTAGTTGCTATTGTAGAAGCCCCCCTTCATGCATTTTTCCTGCATCTATGCTGCGTCAGTACTGCAGACTGTTCGTTCTTGAATGTTATTCACTACAAGCAAATAGGTATATTGTAACACAAAACGGTTGTCTCTAAACCAACTAGTTCTTTGTAACTTCCAACAGCTGAAGAGAGAGCAAACAATTCCTCCAGGCAATGGAGCAAACTTATAGTTATATGTTCTTGAACTTTAAAATTGCTGGCTACATTATGTTTAATACCCCCATTTGCAATATTGTTATTTCAGTTCTAATTTTCTGACTGTATCCTATTACTATTTTGTTGCTGCAATGACCCAATTTCCCCACAGGGATCAGTAAAGTTTCATCTTGTCTTATCAAAAGTGCAGTGTTTATCTACCAAGCGTGCAGTGAAAACACTATGGCTGCATCTGTACCTGTATCAGTCTCTTTTTATGCCTGTTCGTGTAACAAAGTTCTTAATCCTTACCATTTTCCTGAATGTTGAGGAGGCAGCCAATATGTATAAGCCAACATCTATTTTTATAGCCCTACCTCTCTGTATATATCTGTCTCTTCCCTTGGTTGTATATCTCAGTGTGTCTCTCCTTCTGTTGCCCTGCAGACTCACATATCCAGACTGCCTCCAGGAGCTGTCCCAGGGCAGTCGCTGGCCATCGAGGGCGGTGTGTGTAGACTGACGAGCGTCGTGGAGTGAGCCACACCCACCCTCCCCGCGGGCTTCTTCAGCAATACTCCAATGCAAACCCTACCACACACACACACACACACACCATCACCACCCCACTCCCCACCACCCTTGCAAGGCCAGAAGTAATAAGCTTTAGCTGTTTTAACAGGTGTCCAGGAAGGAGGGAGGGGTGTTAGCTTCTGCTTAGTGCACTTACAGGACCTTCCCTTCGCCGCTGTCTGCCTCCAGCATGTACTCTATGCCAACTCCCCCCCTTTTTACCCCCCAAGCTTTCCAGTCTCACCTGGATTAGACTTGATGCACCATTGCCTTGATGCGCCATTTTTTTTTCTTTGTTACTCTTTTCCAACTGAAAGCGCCGTCCTTCCGATTGTATATAAGCTATGATTTAGGAAAACAGGGTGGATATCCATGTTACTTTGTATTGCTTAACAGATGTGGCTATTTTCAAACTTTTAAGAACTTTAAATGCGAGACTTTATTTTGTCGTTTAGATACTTTCGAGTTTAAAAGGATGTCAGAATGCACCTTGTGGAATGCCTGCTAGCCCAGATAATTGTAGTAGTCGTGAATGGGGCATTTATAGCTGTGAGAGTTGAACAATGATAAAAGCAATTTACAAAGTCACACATACAGACCCGGTTTCATGTACTTGTACACACACATATCGTCATGAATCCTACAGTATATATAATGTAGCATTATGTGCATCTTAGATCATAGTGAATTTTATAGCCATCGCAGCCTTAGGATTTCACTGCTTCGCTAAATTGTTTTAAAATGTGAACACAAAGTTATTATAATGACAACTGCATGTACAAAACTAAGATCCTAAGCCACTCTCTTTTCTTTGCCAGGCATAGGGTTGATCATTGAAGCAGGAGGCTATGCACTTCCCAGTGTGATGCTGAAACTATAGTGCTCAGGTAGCAGTACTTGACCCCATCACCAAACACGACTGTTAGTCACCATTTGAAAACACAGTTTATATTTATATAGTCACATTGACAGAGACATGTATTTTCTTGTTAAGAAAGAAAAAGAATTGATACAAACTAATTTATGCATTTGTAAAGCCCATGAAATGGTGCTGTTGAGTATTGTATTTGAAAGGAATAAGGGTCTAAATTGATGCTTCTGTTGGGATTAACAGTTTCTTTAGTTTTGCTGTTTCACTCAGTTAGTGATAAGAATAATAAATTCCAGTCTCAACAAAACTATAATACAGCTTGTTGTATCTTTACTTGAAAATGTATTTAATATAAAATGGTATAAGCTATTGAAATTGTAATATGTGCACAGCTCTCTACAGTGCTCAAAAAGCAAATAAAATCTATGTTGCCGATTTTTGTGTCAAAACTGTCTTTGTGTCGAAACCATCGAGTCTCTTTAATTGCATGACAGCATGAGACCGACGTATTGTACTAACTCTACTGTCTCTTTCATTTTGAAAGGAAAATATACAATGCTATTTGGAGAGCAGTTTGTGTTTTAAGCCCTAACAGACATCTTAAAAGTCTACCCTCCTCTTTCAGTTGCACATATCATATAATCTGAACTGTGGGCTGCCAAAAATTTATAGTCTAGGAATAAATTACATGCTGGACAGTAACTGGAGTGGAAAAAGAACTGCAGAAAGTGAGCATGCTGAAAGACTTCTGGAAGTGAGAAAATATAAGTCATGTGTTTGTTTCTTGAGAATCCTGATGACTATTAAAAATGTGTGGCATGCCCCCCTCCCACACACACACACACACACACAAGCTGTTCCTTTCCTGAGCTACAGTTGTTTTTGACATTTCGGCTTTAGTGTCACATTCCATCTCTCCTTTATTTGAGAGATAACCAGAAAATATTCCATTCTTTTATGTTCCCTGGAATGTTTTTCTCTGAGTTGTGTTTTCATTTTGATTACTCATAAACAGGTGTAATTGGGTGTGATTTTATTATCTCGGGTTTCATTCAGCCTAAAGGGAACCTAGGGCTCTGTGTGTCTCCGTCAGATTAGTTCCAGGTTAATGCAACGGGCCAAGCAACAGCTAGAGAGGAGTCGGAGCAGTTATTTTTAACAATTGTATCAGTCTCTCTAGGGCAAGAGTTTGTCCAGCTGCTGGCTCTGGATCACGGCCACCGTAGTGTCTGGGAGGAATGTGCAATAGAGATGTTCAAGAAGATAAATATATTCACGGTTCTAGGGAAGAGATGCCTCCCTGTCAGAGCGCCATGCCTGGCTGCGGGACTGTACACTACACCCATGATATCCCGGGCCAGTTTGGCTTTCAGGTGGAAGATGTCACAATCTTTTGACATCACTAATGTGCAAACTGCAGCTGACAGGTCAGGAGGGCTGGCAGCAGGTTGGTCGGGGAGGCGCTGCGCGTATTTGTTTTTGTTCCAGAGCCTCCTGACCCCGGTTTGATCTTGAGGGTCCGTCTGAAAGGACACATGTGCTACCTTGCCCCTCGCCCTCACACCATTCTCCATTAGCTTGATTACGTGTTATTACAGAGCACCTTCTTTTCATCAGAGCTAATCTGTGTTGCCGGGAGACCCTCGGCCCTATTCAGCACAGTAGCCCTCCTTCAAACATCATCCCTCTGTCTCCTGGATCCCCTTGGCTTTGAAAAAGGATCCCGGGTCTTTAAAAAGTGGACGGGGTCCCGAGCCATTCAAGGTGTATCCAATGCCTCTCGCTCAGCAAGACTCTTAAATGCAAAACAGACGGTGGAGCAAATAAAGATCAAAGGCAGCAGCCTCGCCTGCCTGGCCTGCTGTCCTCACATGCCAAGCGGTGCTGTCAGAGTGAATCACGGCCATGCAGCTTCCACGCTCACACTGCCCCCCCCCCCCCCCTCTCCTCTCCCCTCCCCTCCCTCCACCTCAGGGCCACCACCCCCCCCTCCCCACTGTTACTGCCCCACTGTGCCACTATCTTAACATCATGACAACACATACACTCGGTCAAAAACAAACAGCGCCAGTAGACCAAGCTGGAAATAACCCCGGGGCATCAGAGCAACCTCCCCGCACATCAGGATCCTCTCCATCGTGTTCAGCATTAGATCAGCGAGCCTCCGACTTGAGCGTTTCAAACAGCAGCAGTGTTTGCCATCGTGGCGGCTCATGCACTCTGGCTCCTCGGGGCATGGTGCAGAATTTCACAAACACTTTGCCTGCAGCCTGTTTCCCTCTGGAATGAATGAATTTGATGATCTGGTGTGTGTTCATATTGACTCAGAAAGAAAAATTATTTTTCTAGGCAATGATCCGATGGAGCTAAAACAAAGTGTGGCCCTTTAAAAGGAATTTTAAGCCCATTTTCATTGGAGTGAAACTGATTTCTCTTCACTAGTATGAGCACGGGACGCTAGTGGAGCATATAAAAAGTGCGGTTGTACATTACTCATAAGATCAGCTCAATGAAAGGCATGGCTGAATATCATAACTCTTTTATTAGGGGGCAAAGCAGGACGTTTTCCCTCTGTCGTCCTCATTCGACCAACAGCTGTGCGTGTATGATTTTATGAGTGGGTGCATGTTATATTAGCTTTTGTCTGAAATGGTATAGAAGACAAGTACAACTGCAAAGAGCAGGTGTAACTCGAGCCACTGCTGCACTGCTCCACCCATTGCACAAAATGATGGATATTCGTCCCGTCCATTTCAGGATTATGGTGACAAGTATGGCAAGCAGTGCGTTTATAGCATTATGCTTTGGTTGTGCGCTTTGTGGTTTGCTCTTCCATAGATGGCGCGGCTGGAGAGCTGTGCAGCATCTCATGGCTGTCCTAGCAGCAGGGGTTAAGTAAGGCGCCGTGCCCTTTCAGGAGCTCCACAGCTACTTGACCTGTTTGTTCAGCTGCACGCACGGGCACATGTTTGCCCCCCCCCAACCCCCTAACCCACTCCTCCCCTGAATCTCTGCCCCAAAGATGCAAGCCCCGGGCAGGCAGCGTGCCAGTGGCCCCGCCCCTGTTATGAAGAGAGGACAGTGGGGCGTAGGGGGTGGCGGCGAAGAGATAAGAAGCCGACCTCCTGGCCCAGGTCAGCTATTCCAGATTAGAAGACGCGAGACAACCTTTTAATTAGGTTTGCCATGCAGCGAGCGAGGGCCCTGCGGTATTGTGGCCCAGACACTTCCTGCAATGTGCTACACCACCCATAAAGTGGCAGAGCGAGGGAGCGAGCGAGAGAAAAGAGTGAGGGAGAGAGGCTAAAAATGGCTCTGCCACATCTGCACCACGCCACAAGACAAAGAGATGCCTGACTGCCACCCTGCACCCTGTCTGTTGTCCTGTGGGTGTAGACCTACTAGAACCCCTATAGTGTCCCGCAGCACTACACTTATACTACCTGAACTCCTCCCAGTGTAAAGTATTGATTTAAGAATGGGGAAATTGGAGGACAGTTGAGCTCTCTCTCCATTTATTACAGTATTAACCCATCCAACTTTCCACTGTTTTCCTCCCTCTCTCTCTCCTTTAACTCTTTTATTCTCTTATTCCCACACTTCAGCTCTAGTCCGATCTACTGAGAAATCCCAGCGCCCGCCCTGTCAGGCTGGGTCTAAAACAGTGTGAGTATGTTGGACATAATTTCCTTCTCATAACAAAAATAGAGGCAAAATACCAACAATCATATCTTGGTGATGCTTAATGACCCCTTTCGGATCCTTGACAATATACCACTAATATGGTGCTTTGCATCCTTTGAAACATACCAGAGGAGAGTCCTGGAAATAGTAACACCAAAGTGAGGCCTCACTGGAGCCCCACAGCCAGCCTGACGAGCTCACTGTGCTGTTACTGTACTCTATACGCTGCACTCCATTTGCACATCATTAAAGTCACACTGATAGTCATTCGAGCTATCATACCATACGCCCAAAAAAATGGACAGACTTTAGTGGAGACTTCATTGTGTACCAGGAGGCGACATCAAAATTCCAACCAATAAAACCATCATAGATTTTTGAACAATCCCGCCCCACTCTTCTCTTCCCGCTTTATGTCCCGACCCAATATCCAGGAAATTCATCACATTAAGGAAACAAAATGCGGTTTCATTGTGACTTTAATGTCAGCCAAGTTGTAACTCAGCCTCTGAAATATTCATCCCAGGCACATTCCCACCTCGCTTTTAACATAACGTGCTCCGAATTCTCTCATTCTCCAAATTTCTGCAGCCCACTGGATTGTTTTATACAAAACCACAGAACACGCGTGTAATGCCTGCTGTGGAGGCGACAGTGGTGATAAGTGTTTGAGGGATGAAAGCTGAGGAGGGTGTACGTGTAATTGCCTGCTCTCGAGACACGTGGAGCCTGTCTGTAGAGGAGACACTGGCAGGAGGAGGAGGCGGAGGAGGAGGTATGTCACCAATTTGAGCTTGGCCTGAATGTTTCAAAATAAAGACGAACACCTCGCTTTGATCTCCGCGGCCTGTTCAGCAGACCGTCTGCTGAGATAACCATCCATGCTGGTTACTGTAATCTTAGCCTCGAACCATGCTTTTAATGGGGGGCGGGTACTGAGAAAACCATGACATAAGACAGCAGCTTAAAAAGAGATCTTTTACACACTTGTCTCCTGACAATGCGCAGGAAAACTATACCTGAAGTACCATTTAAGAAACAGAGCTTTAAAAAAAGAATATGTGCTTTCTGTGTGGAGTGCTAAGTGATTTACAGCAGGTATTTGAGAGTGAGCCGTTGATAGAGGCTGTGTTGAGGATAAATGGGTTGTGATACAGTGAAGGACGCGTGCAGAGGAATTTCTGTATGAATAGTGAAGCGGCTAGGAGATTGTGAGGAGCGCCCGAGGGGTGTGGAACGTGCTGGGGCCTGCTGCATTATAAAGACGAGCCCAGCACCCGGCCAGCTGAGCCATACACAAGACTGCAGGAATGAGGGCACCATGAATGGCTTTCTCTGTGCGACAATGACTGCAGCACTCAGCGGAGAGGGAATGGTCAGAGGTCCCTGCTATGGAAAGGCAGCCTTCAGTGTGTGTGTGTGTGTATGTGTGTGTGTATGTGTGTGTGTCTGTACACTGAGAAATTACTCAGGAATGTGAGGATACATGCCAAAGACAAAGAATTTGAGTCGCATTCAGGGGAACCTTAGCCTCCTCGCCCTCTGAAGAAACATCACAATCCCATCAAAAGGCCGGGCCTGAGAGCCACACTGGATGGAACTAATGGAAGTCTTGTGCACTGGCTTAAGCTGTTGAAGGAGTTTAATTGGCAGGATTGTTTTTTTCCCCCAGATGAATTTTCTCTGACAGCAGGGGGGGAAATCTAATAGCAGCTGATCCAACTCAACTGGGCCAATTCACTGGCGATATTCCACTAAGCTTGTTAATATCCACCTAGGAGAGATAATTGCCATGATGATAATATAAGGTAAGGTAATCAAGAGGGAAGTCGGTAAATCAAAGCAAAGGATGTTTCTCTGTGACACATTAAGTGGATTTTTTTTTTTATTTAAAGATTTATATCTCAAAAATCTTTCCGTACAACTGTATTCACACATTCTTTATAATCTATGGAGGGTTTAATCCTAACTTGAGATAGGGATCCACACACTGATGGCAAAGTTTGAGCTAGGCAGGTATCTCAAGTTAGCATTCAACCGTACAGTACATGAATCAGAAACCACAATCATGGACACCCAACTCAGACACAGCTACAACTTAATAAATACTTTACAAAAATAATGCAGGCTTTGTACAATGAAGAGGTCGGTCTGCGTCAGAGACACAAAGAACACGGTTGTAAATTATTTGTAAAAAATAAAAATGTGCATGCTAAATGAACATACTTACAAGCATACATGAGAACCTGGATATTACCATTGACAAAACAGGGGGAAAATGGGATAGGATTTGTCCCCAGTCCTCTGTAGGCTATGGATGGATGCCCCCCCTCCTCCCCCCATCCCATCCCATCCCATCCCACCTCCCCAAATGCATTCCTGGAGGATCTTATTATTCTGCCTATTATCACTGGCCTCTCAAATTCAAACATAAACAATCTATGGAGACAAACAGAGACAACCTAAACGGACAGTCCTACAACAGTAATTTTCCCTTTTGTGAATATAAACTGAGTTCTCCCTTTAGTGACCAACACTGAAAGAATTATAACTGGCAAAATCATCATTTATGTTACATATTTTTTCCGAGGCATATTTTATAGAAATAAAAAAAAACAAAAAAAAAACAACAACACTTTGTCTCTGGTTTTGGTGAAGACAAGATAGGTTCCTTGTGTCCTTGGTGAGAGATCTGGCTCTGCTGGATTTCCGTTCCTCTTCATGTTGGCTCAAAAGAACAGTCAGTCCTGTTCCTCAGGGCCTAAATGTGCGTCTGTTATTTGACCGAAAACTGAATAAAAGAGAGATGGTTTCAGCACCATTTGCGAGGTTTAGATGAAAGTTTAAGCAGTGTGTTTTTTCCCTTCACTCTAGAGAGGGCTAGAACTCCCTGGCTTCTTCAAACTGTTTGTAGTAGTCCTCATCCTGGGGATTGTCGGGACACTTCTGCCCGTTGTTTGGCGGCCTGGCCTGGTTGTAGCGGCTCCAGTCTCCCTTGCAGATGATCCAGGGCAAGATGTCCACCTTATAGTGCAGGTCGGCCGAGAACTCGGTGCTGATGAGGTTGGGCGTGCCGGCTCCCTTGCCGCGTGTGATGAGCTTCATGTTGTCGTCGTAGCAGCAGTGCTGAGCGGCCAGCGTGGTGGACTCCAGCGTCAGCATGGAGCGGATGCAGTAGCGCGCCGTGGGCTTGTAGATCTCCAGCTTCTCTTTCGGCCCGCTGGCGTCCTTCCAGCGGAAGTCCCGGCGCGTGGCGGCGTCGTGCACGTCGGCTGTGCTGTACGCCACCTCGGTGGGGTAGGAGCAGGGGCAGCTGGGAAGGTCGTTGGCCACCTTGGTCATGTACTTCTTCAAGAAGTCGCTCTTGCAGTTCATCCATCGCTCGCAGCTGTCCGTGTCTGGAAGACATTAGGTCAGAGTTAAACGCTGCATCTCCCTCGCGACACCCCCTCTCGTCTCATGTTAGAAAACAGGAGTGTAAGAAAGTGTAATGTGTGACTGAAGGTGTGTTTTTTCATGGCTGAGCTCTGAGTTGATTGGCAACAGACAGACACAAAGAGGGAGAGCAGCAGCATACTGCGCTCTTCCTGCCCTGCTGCACATTTCCATCTCTGCTCAGTAATGGGGCACAGCCAAAGCATGAGGAATGCTAAGTGTGCTCAGGAACACTGCGCTGTGCACTGCTGCCAGATGGATGAGCTGTCTTTGACAGTGTAAGAACATCTGACTGAGGGATAGTCTGCAGTAAGACGAGAGCAGAGAGAATCTTACCGACACCAAAGAGCTCTGTGGCATTGAACTCATCTGTTCCAGCCAGCAGGCTCACTTCAGTAGCTGCCGTCTTGAAGGCGTCTTCAATTCCTGTGGATAGATGAATGCAGAGTGAATGGTGTATCACAGGATGAAAGCCATCAAGAGACTATTCAATCCACACACTTGGCACCCCATCTTCTAATATCCTTGACCACTGTCTTTACTATAGAATTAGTACTTTTATATGAACATCCATCTTTATACGATAATGGTAATCCAGAATAAAGACATATCCTCTTTACCTGGGCAGTTGGGCATATCACAGGTACGCGACTCGGTGGCCGTACAGGCATAACCACAGGACCTGGTTCTCTTCTGGTTGCCGTTCCCACAGGTGATGCTGCACGCTGACCAGTTACTCCAATCCCCCTCTCCGTCAATATAGTCTGAGAGAGAGAGTGAGAGAGAGAGAGAGAGAGAGAGAGAGAGATACTCAGCTTTGATGCAGGCCACATGCTGTACTTACCCAGGCCTGTTAGCATGCCTCACTAATAATAAGTGGGGGGAGGACATGAAAGGGGAAAGGGGGGGGGGGGGGGCAGCCTCAAAGTTCTCTTTGACTTTGACCCTCAAACCAGATACCAGGCAAGCCTACACACACACACACACACACACACACATACCCTTTGCCCTGGACTTATTGGTTGTACAACTTTGTGTCAGTGTACAGTATCTGTGTGTGTGTGTGTGTGTGTGTGTTGTCAGTCAGCAAAATATCCGGAAAGCATTTTGCAGATTCCAACTAAGCTGGGTGACATCCAGAAGGCAGTTTACAAATAGAAATGTTCTCCACTGCAGTAGAAGATACCTGCTGCAGTCTCCTTAGCACCCTGGCACTGGACACAGCGCAGTGGCTCTGTCTGTGATTCATTGGTTTTGAAATGGGAAGTGAAATGGCAAGAAATCCTCTTTAACTCCAATTATCATTCGGCAGATCACTGTAATGGGGATACATGGAAACAGTTACAGTGGGCTGTATGACCAATTCATCCCAGAACACCCACCCCACACACACACACACACACACATCTTGAAAGCAATTTACTCCATCAATGAGGAGAATTAATGTGGGCATGTTGGGATGGAAGTATTTCTGGCCCGGGTCAAAACCCTCCATATAACCCCCCACTGCCATCTGCCCCTCATTATGAACATTTTGTATGAATACAGACCAGATAGCCATCTAGCTCGACCCCCCCCCCCCCCCCCCCATTACACATTATGGCCAAAGAACTGGTGGCAGCTCGTACAGAAGGTAGCATACAGAGAACAACTTGCTAACAAGCAGCACTTAGCCCACAGACAAAATGACCAAATGCAATATCAGTGGCCTATGACTGATGGCCCACACTGCCAATCCACAATTATGATTATTATAAGATTTGAAACCAGCAGAGTAATGAGGATAAAATATGTTCTTGTCCACTGGTGTGGTATGAAACAAGGATGACTGAGAGCTGGCCACAGTGATAAGCCAAAGACATTAAACATGGTCTATGGTTTGACAAAAAAAACAGTTTATGAAATCTCGTTCCTAACCGCCGTAGCGCAAGTGCAAGTGGATAAAATGACATTTTCCTCAGCGCACACATTCTTGTTCGACCATGTTGGTTTGGGCATGCTGCAACATGGCGAGGATGGATACCGTATGACAGTGAGTGTAAATTCCTCCGCAGCAGATTTATCTGCGGGGTTACTTTTGGAGAGTGTTGTGAGAATGGTGTGGCAGCCTAACAGTGCTCCTGGCCCCGTTCCTGCTGTCCAACTTTGATGTTGCGAGGCGTTTAAACTGTGTCACGTAGCCAGCTCCACGCCACAGAGGAATCCATCTCATAAAAGAGTGTTAAAGGCTTCAATCAGGGGCTCCCAGAGGCTGGCCTGGGATGACTGCACTTATTATGGTGACAGCTTAAATCAGCAAATCTGCAAATTACAGATTCCACATCAGACTATGGCCATCTGTGGAAATGCTGCAGACCAGTGTTCAAATAAGAGCCTATAGATCCGGCTAAATATTCTACTTCTAATGTACACTCATTTCCTGTATACAAAAAAGCATGCAAACACACACAGACGCAGCAGACACACGCACGCAGACGCAGGCATTCACAACACCCCTCTCACCATATTCAGTCTGAGCTTTGCTTCCTCCTCCAGTGCCTCCTCTCCTGTCCCAGTCTCCCAGCGGCCTGAGGAAGTTGCTGTCCTCGGCGTTGCTGCCGTAGGAGTGGTCCTGCTCCTCCGTTCGATGAGGGGTGGAGGCTGAGGAGGAGGAGGAGGAGGACGACGATGACGATGAGGCGGAGGAAGAGTGAGGCCACCAGTTTCTCCAGTTGGGAGAGGCCCAGCTGGGTTTGTTCTCCTTATGGAGGCCCTTCTCTGTCTCTGGGCCCTCCAGTCCGTCCACCACTTCAATGGTCACCTGGATTAGAGATGAACAGCAGCGCATTTCAAGTCAATACACCGTACATAACTGGAGGTGCATTTCATAATTTAATGCACAGTCATCAGCGGATATGAGATACTTATATACCTTTGGAGAGAATCGGTCTGAGGCCAGTCAGGCTGTATGGGGGCAGAGCAGAGCGGTGACACTTTCTGATACCCCCTACTCCCAATAGGCACTCCAGCCCCCCACCCCACCCCCCACCCTCCTTCTGTCCTAACACATGTGCCTCGCAGATGAGGGGGGACCTCCACCCCTGCTCCACAGCCACCCTCCCACCACCTCCCTGGCTCTCTCCACCTAAACACAAAGTTCAAAGGGCTACTCAGCCTCCTCCAGACCATGAAAGCCAGATGAATCCCAGGATCAAAGACGCACCACCCCAACCCCCCCCCCCCCCCCCCTCTTCTCCCACACCCTCACTCCCTTGCTCAATTGCTCGCCCCGCTCTCTTCCCACATCTTGAGATGTTAATACACTTTGTTCGTGCTCGGATTTAGCAGCGATGCTCTCAGAGATGGAAAGACCCCCTCGCTGGATTAGACAGGAGAATGATTTAAACATGGCAGTGGTTACTCAGCCATCTGCACACTGAGGGACTTATGGGCAAGGGCTTGCCACACATTTACATAAGCTGCAGTCAGTCTTCCTGCACATGGGTTACTAGTGAGGCATTGCTGGTTAGCGTCTGCCTTTCAGCTGTCATTATGATGGACGTGAGATTTGACCTCAGTGTCTATCTTAAGCTTCACTCCGAGCCAGCAAGTGTGAAGGGGGACCGAGAGAGAGAAGGAAGGAGGAAGCAGAAGGAAAAAGGGGGTAGCGATGTGCACCAAACTATTCTCCCTCTTCCTGTTTGCTCTTCCTGCCCTATGTGCTTGGGTAGCCATGTCTTACAAGTGAGTGAAAGCATGAAAGCACATGTGCACGCGCACAGACACACATGGTTACCTGGATGTTGGGATTCTGGCCATTGATATCGGCTTTGGAGAGGTCCGGGAAATTGTGCAGGTCTAGGAGGAAAGCTCCCGGGCCGTCCCTCTGCAGGCTGCTGCCGGTGCCTTGTGCCCAGGGGAGGGTGGCGGGCCGGTGGGCCAGCCGATGCTCTGGACCCGACCTCCGGTCTTCAGGAGCCAGTTGGGAAGATGAGCTGCTTTTTGCATTTATATTGTTCTGCTAAGGACAGAAAAGGGGACACAATATTAATAGAATGCTAGAGTGTTATTTTACGATATAAAATCTATATATTTTTTTTAAATATTGTCTATACTATTTTTATGTACAAAAATGCATTTTGTAATTTGTGGAAGGATTACAAATAGAAGGAACAAGTGAATAAAGGTCAGTTTACTTTATAAGTCATTAACATAAACCCAAGCAAGTATAAATGTGATGAATGAGGCGCAGTATCTCCCTTGGCATCTACAGAGTCTACACACTCAGCAACAGCAACATTAGACTGATCTCTCATGCTGACAAGGGGTTCATGTGGCCATGACCTCTTCCGTAAATCCTGTGGACAGCGGACTCTCAACTGGCTGGGACTCAGCAAGAGGGAGCCGCTGCAGCACCTAGATCAGCGTAAACAGCGGGACAAAACAACAGACCAAGTCCTAATTCCTGTCTGCCTCCACCAGAATATAAACCAGCTACAGTCTATATTCAGAGCCCATGTCACAGTTGGACTGTATGTTGTTTTTTTTCCATTTTTAACTGACAGAAAATACTACTCCTTTACCATAGTATTATGATGTGGACATATATAGCATGTTATGGTTCTGGTGCCGGTTGGGAGAAAAGAGCCATGTGAGGCCGATGGTTTCGTTTACGTCCAGCACTGGGGCTATACACAGAAACCTAAGCAAACATTGCAAAATAATTGCCTTCTTGTAGACAGAAAAACAGTCCGTCGTCTGACAGGGGGTTGTAAATCCATCCCAAAAGGACAGTTGAGACATACGTCCCCTGTCACGTATGCACAGAAGGAGCAATTACTCCTCAATTGGACAGACAGCCATAAGTAGTCGGCAATCATCCATTCTGGGGTGGCAGAAAATAAGATCAAAGAGAACCATCAATCATGTTCCTTGTTTTCTTTTTTCATCTCCCGTTTCTTCCTCCCTAGTGTTTTTGTGGCCAGGCTGAGGCCTGAGAATATGGCAGCAGTGCTGTACAGATGCGGTGGCCAGTCACAGACAAAGTGTCAGCTCAGCCACATTGTGGTGGGCATAAAAGCCCCCAGCGGAGCTGTTTGTGTCCAGCCAAGGTGCACTCTGGGACAATATAGGGCCTGCAAATGGAGCTGCACAGTGCGAGTGGAAGGATTATAAATGTACATGTAGCTTGGATGCAACCGTAGAGAGCGCAGCGCCTACACAGAAACACTTCCATATCCATTTAGCATCAGTTTTGTAAAGCCAATTTAGTACCAGAACCAGACTACACTGAGTCCAATATGTGAAGAATTTCAAAACTTTCAGTATACATTTCTTCTTTATGTGAACTATTGACAGAATTATAGCTATCACATAATTGCCCATAATTTTGAGAAAAACTGTAGATAACTCAACATTTTGCATGATTCCACCAGACGAAAAGAGGAAGAGGTTTCAGATGTGTCTTAGAGTTTATAAACAAAATCATAAAATTCGAGGAAGAGAGGTAATTTAAACATTCTGAAAATGCAGCTTCCAATTAATACCACAAACAATTTTCTGCGCTGACCGAGACCGACCAATTACGGCTGAGAGATAAACAGGATATGGAGAAGGTCATTTCAGTTTGCGCATCCACTATCCAGCTTTTATGTGGACATCATAGGAACCTCTTTGGTTCTATCACAAGTGCCTTGAGATGCCCATGTGATAACCCGGCCTTTCAAGTTCCCAGCCTTCAGAAGTCACTCACTGGCTGTAATTGAGCTCCCTCGAGCAGGCAGACAACCCTACCCAGATCTCATTCAAACCAACGCAACACTTCCCAGCTTCAATCTGTACAATAAATGGATAAATAAATTAAATAGATAGTAATAGAAGTAATAGTAGACAGGTGAGCTAAATGTCAGTGGGATGATATTTTAGGTTGGTTTACAAAGATGTACCTGAAGAACACACAACTTTCTCTTGCTCTCAGACCACACTGTTTTCACGATACTGACACCACAAATGGCCATTCAAACCCTTGGATTGTGCATTGCCAGAAAACACTTATTTCCACAGATTTCACAGTCACTAACTGATATTGAACGTGGTCCAGTGATGCAGCTTGGAAAATATTGCTCAGTTTATTTCCTACAATATAACCCTTTACTTAACTTAACTTAAAAGAAAGTATGCAGACATCCCGCAACTTGTGACCATGCAGCTGCCAACACTATAAGTGTTTCAGAACACACTAATAGTTGCATTATGAAGCTCAGTGACATTGACTGCAGACAGAATAATCCGTTATTCGTTCAATTGAATTTTTTTTATTGTGTCATATAATGTTGCTTTACACACTTCAAGTGGATTATGAAGGCCTGACACCGGTCTGGTTGATTCAAACCCAAACTTCAAACTGATTGTGATTAATCCCAGGGCAACACTCTTAACCGTTTCAATCAGTATGGGAAGGCCATTGACTTGCAGCCTGCTTGTAAACATAATCAATGTGTGCATTTATAGTACATGAACATCAATGTGCTGTGATTACTTTTTGATTTGGTGCATATAAACATCATATCTTGTCCTGATTATGATGAATTTGAGTACAACCAGTGGTAATAATTAGGTAATCAAACCAATTATGATCTAAAAACCTAAATAAGAAAGCAACACCAATGTTTCCCTGCAGCCTAAAAGGGAATTCATCCTTAAAGAACAGCCATGAACAGTAAAACCAAGCAAACTGTTTTTTTTTTTCTGATGCCTGGGAACGGAGAACCTTGCTTAAGCCACTCTGTCCACCTCACACTCATGGCAACAAGTGAGCTTCATTCTTCAATTATTCACATAGCATGTAATTAAATTCTGATATGAAAGGCTATTTTCTGATGCGGTATTATTTGGAGAAAAGTTTGGTCTGGGTCTTTTCAGCACCCTGGACAGATTCGGTGAGGTGGCCATAAACTTTCACTTTGCTATGCGCTCGCTTGAGAAACTTGTTATCTGTCGGTCGTAAAAAGCAAAACAATGTACAAGCAGCTCTAACTGAGAGTTTCATAACTGCTGGGAAACTGAGCCATGGCCATTTCAGATAATGTCTAGGCTAATAAAATTCATGAAGGTGCTCAGGGAACAATTGCAATCAACAGACATCCTTTGGGGAATATGCTGTATTGAGAGTGCTTTTTATTTATTTTTATTTATCCAGCAAACACATTCAGACAGACATTCACACACCAGCCAGTCAGGGGATTCAAACCAGCGACAAGGTGGATTTTGTGTTTCAAGACCAAAGAAAATGCCATTGCACTTCTCAGTCCCTCTTTTCTGATTATTTTAACTTTCAGATAGTATTGTTCCATAGCCTCTAATCATAAGGCAATATTTCACGTTGAGGAAACATTTCCTAGCACTCTCATCTGAACAGTCAACCCCAGACATTAGCTGCCATTAGAATGAGTACTCACTGCTGGCGTTCAGTTTTTTCTCTCTAAACCTCTTTAATGATAATGACACAGATGCCAAACCACGTCTTGAAAAGGACGGAAAAGAACAAAGCACAAATGTTTCTTTGTCGCCCCACTGTAGTTCACATGTGTGTCTGAAGTACGAGCATCAGGCGGAAACCAAAGGAAAGCAACGGAGTGAAATCACATGTTGTCTCCCTTGACAGAGTTTCTGTGGGACTTCAAAATCTTAGCAAAACACAGAAAAAAATATCAGTCTTAAATATAATGGAGTGGATTAAAGCTTTGAACTGAATTGTAAATGGGGAAACTTGCGAGATAACACTGCTGAGAACATTGTCCATCACTTGGACTGAAAAGCAGCGTGAGATAGCAAAAAGGGAAGGAAACCAAACTGCTTTTTTCCACTGATTTCACTGGTGTGCTGAGTGTTTTGCCCACTGGCTGTGTTCTTATACTGAGATTGTATTTCAATCTGGTAGCTCAGCAGTGTGAGTGGCACAATATTTACTTGCAGGAACCAGAATAGCCAGTATTGGTGTCTGAGTGCTCATGAACCCATAGAAGGCTATGCCAAAAACTGCAAATGTTATGAGTCTGTGTGTGTATGAAAAATGGTTTTAACAGGGAACGCCTCTCCACATAGGATATTCTTTTTTCCCACATATTTTAGTAAATCAAAAAACCACAAAAAACATTGTAAATAATGGAAAAAATACAGAAAAAGGGAATAGTCATCAGACAGGAACGGGAGTTTGAGTATCCCCAAAAAAGAAATTCCCGAAAAAGAAATAAAATTCAATTCCCAGTAATGTCGACATAAACTGTCTTTTCCAATTCACTCTCAGCGGAGCTTTATATCTTTTAAACATGGATTTACAGGAAATTCAAGCTGTTTTCTCTTTTTTCATGAAGACAACATTCCACATTCACCAATACAGGCCAGACTGTCTCAGTTCACAGGACTAACATATTTAAACACTAAAATTCAGCGGTGTTCCCCTTTGCTGGCAGCCGAGTTCAGAGCTCGTATGGCTCATCTGAGATCTTCCTCAATGAGGGACGCGCTTTAATTTGAAGATCAAAAGTGACACACCATTCCTCAGTTCATTCTGCGGGCCTCCCAGGATGTCACCCCCACCCTGAAAAGCCATGAATGAACCTCGCACAACACAAGCCACCCCCTTCCTTCCCTCCCTTCCCTCCCTCCCTCCCTCCTCACGGCATCTCCTCTCCTTTTCCCGCTTCCCCCTTTTTCACTTTGTGAGGGCTGCTTAAAGGGGCATGACTCCATTTTCAATTGGGAGCAACTCAGGGGGCCTTTCCCCCCAGGGAGGCTGGCAGGAAATGAAGGCAGCGCACATTGTGCCAGATGCTTTTCAACGCTACACTTAGGTGGAAAAGAAAACTATCCTTCCCCTGTCACATGCCTCATACTGGGAATATGGTGTGTGTGTGTGTGTGTGTGTGTGTGTGTGTGTTTATTGACTTGATCAAACTGACACACAGAGCCGCAGCATTTGGATATGGCAAAAAGGCAGTTTTGGGGAAAATAAAACATGTAAAGGGGCAAGTGTCCCATGATTAATTATTTACTGAATGTCACATTGTTTTTTGCTGTATATGTTCTATAACAGCTGACAAATACTATTTTTATATATCTCAGTGGTGGCATCACACTTTATAGGGGGACCCACACTAACCTTAAACTGCAAAATGAATCTGCCTTTGTGAGTCAGTGATGATTCTGGTCACCATTGTGCCTGTGACCAAAGACTCTTCTCTGTCCCACTACAGGTGCACAGAGCCGGATCCTGTCATTTGTGTTCCTGTGAATGGCATTTTAAATATGACACCTTGGGATGACAATACACCCCCTGGGCCGTGACAAGCCCAGGCCAAAGATGACATCATCGTCTTCTGTGGCGGACCAGTGAAGCATATCTGCACATGGTCGGAGCGGCCCATTCATGAGCACGAAACCATTCAGCCCCCGTCCCACCGCAGGGTACGTGTGGAGATGTCGGGCACTCTCTCTGAGATATTGACAGCTTTAATCCAGAATCTCAATGTAAATGTGGACCAGCGACAATGGGATCTAAAGGTTATAACTTTTTGGGAACGGGTGCCATGCTTTTAGTATGTTTTTTTTTTTACTGCAATTCCTTGGGAAGGACTCCCTCGTGGTCCTGGTCCATGCTGGTTCTATCCAACATTTGGCTGTGTGACAAACATTTGATAAATTCCTGGAATATTTCCTCCAGCTTTGCATGGCCCGATATCCAATAGAACACAGGTTTGCTGTTGCATGTACACAGGTCAGGCTGCAGTGATGGCAGTGATAGTGGAGATAAGGGAAATTACACTGGTCATCCTTACTACTGAAGTGAAAATTCTTTCCATTCATTTCCCCATGCCCTAATAAACCATTTATGAAGGACACCATTCCAATCCGTCCAGTGGGCATAAATACCCATTTATCATTAGGGCACAAAGTAGGCAACGAGTGACCGAGGTATTTCAGCAGCACGCTAAAAATACATCAAAAAGCAGCCGAAGGATGCTTAACACCCTCTAAAAAAGCCTGTTGATCCCGGACCTGTCTTAACCCTTAGGTCAGGATTTGGGGCTCTGGTGGAATCTGGGTGCTTTGCTCTGATGTTAAAATGGGCAGTTAAACTATTAAACCTGTCTGAAGTGGTGTCACACTGACAAGTGTCTCCCTTTGCGAAATTCTGCAGGGGCGCGTTCTAAACTGGTGGGCCACAACCCCAAAAACTCTGTGACAGGACTGCAGACGTGTCACTAAAATCTGTCTTTTAAATCAGCAGCAGAAGCCAGGACCTATCTCTGACACACATGTATTGGGAATCATGGGAAAGATCCATTTTATCTTTCCATGACTTCAACCTGTTTACCTTCACTTTAATCCTTTTCATGTGCTCTGAGGATCTCGCATACCTGAGCGCAGTGTGGAATGAAAAAGAGAAGGAGTGGGATGTAAGGCTTGGCCAGAGAGTCAAATGGACGCCAGACCATCCTGCAGCCACAACTTTGTGAGAAGTTGGGGTGGGGGGTGGGGGGGCACCTTCAGGGGCTCAGCTCTGACCCTGGGATGACAGTGATGAGTCCATGATGACAGAGAACTGCCTGCAGCTAGCGTTTAACCCCCAACAATAGGGAGGTGTGTCTGGGGATGGGGACCTGATCTCTGACCCTGCCTCATCTTCCTGTGCCTCCACTGGCTGACTGCCATTCCGGGGGGCGGGGGGGCACCCTAGGGAGACCACATCCGTGTATGTCAACAATCCAGGGACCCTCAGGGAATGGAGGCTTTATATTACCTGGGCCATAGGCTTATATGAGCGTTTTATCAAACCCATCTGTGGCCATTAAGCCTGTTTACAATGAGCCCCCTTTCATATCAGCACACAAGAGATTTCGCATCAGATTTCTCCCAAGAAAACACCAGAGAGCAGCACACTGTTCTCACCATGGAGTCATGCCAAGAGATTCCCCCCGAGAATCCGTTCAACTCACCTCTGTCAGTAAAGTGTCCTGGTCCAGGCTCAGAGTTACATTTCCCTGGGGCAGCGGGCTGCTCCGCAACACCGTGATGTGCAAGGTAAGGAGAAGAAGTCCCAGCAGCAGCAGGAGCTCCGCCGCCAGTCGCACCATCCTTTTGACGCGGCCGCTCTTCGGAGCCTGCGGTGTGGCCGGAGCTCCAGCACCGCCGCCTCCCGCTGCAGAGACTCCGATCTCCGGATCCGCCGGGGACGAGGAGCCGCAACACCACTTCGGAGCCACTTCGGGAATCAGAATTACAAAATTGAAGGGAAAAGGATGGGGGAACAGTCAATTGATCGGGAAAAAAGTGCTATAGTTTAATTGGGATCCAGCGGTTTGGTTTGTTTCTCTCCGAAATTGAGATGTATCCTCTTTAATAGTGATTGTTTATATAGTTGTATATATGCCCCCAAAATGTGATGATCTGCCCGTTAAAATTATGCATTGGGTATTGCAGGACTGCTCCAGCGCGCTCTGGTCTCTTGTTGCGCCCTCGTCAAATCTCCAAGCTCAGGAAACTTGCAGCCCAGTTACCCCGAAGTGTCCCCGCCACATTCTTAGCCTCACAATTCAGTTTTTCCTCACTTCCACTTCATCCGTAGCACACATTTCTTGATTTGTCCACATTCTGCGCCATCCAAAAATGTTACAAGGACGGTTCGAAGTTCAGAGGCTCTACCTTTCGAGTACAAAAACGTGAAGATAGCCCCAAAATATCTCCCCTCTTAAGACTAGTGGAGTTGTGTCCACTTCAGAAGCAATATTCATCCATTATGCTGCAGGTTGCGAGCCTACCGCAATTCAGGCGCAGGTTGGCATGCGTCTCGGGTGAGTGCTGCTGGAGGAACCAAGTCACACCAAACCAGACTACGGCTCACTGAGGTACACACGCTGTTCCTGTTGTGCGCTCTTGAGGTAGTTTTATACTATACGCCCCTCTGCTGGTTTGCTGTCAAGACGCCCTCCCCTTATTTAACTCTTTCGTCCCTGTGGGCCAGCGGTTCCCAAACTGGGGTCCGGGTACCACCAAGGGTCCTTGAGGAGGCTCCAGGGAGACCAACAACAAGATGAGGAATAGTTCCATGCACTATAATTTCTCTGTTAGGACAATGAGAGAATTTTAAGGATGGAGATCTTTCACTCTGGCGTGAGGCACTGATTGACTGCAAATTTCTTTCTCAGCATATCATAATTACACAGAATTACTCTAGGAATAGGAAAAAATATTAGTGCTAGGCTATCTTAGGGAGCATCTTTTAAAGATAGTTTTTTAAGACTCCTTAAAGGTTCCCAAATGTCAAGCACCCAGTGGGTACAGTGAAATGTATGTTGAATATACTCCTCCTAATACATCCTCTCATTGTGCTAACTTCCAGGCAGTGAAGTGATGGTGAAATGAAACGTTTCCTCATTTTGCCGGGGACCCCCTGGAACCCCCTTCAAGCACCCCTGGAGGTCCCCGGACCCCACTTTGGGAGCCAGTGCCCTAAAGCGCATTGGGCACATAATAGGCGCGTCGTAGCGCACAGGAGGCCCTTTACAGGAGGTCCGACTCTGCTGTTGACAAGTGTAAAGCTGCCCGGCCTCAGTCTGTGATCAACACGCTATTACGGAAGGTGTTGTAACACTTCACTTAAGCAAGACAAATGGTGCGTAATGTGATTACCCTTTGTAAGACATTTATTGTCAGCTTCAAAGGACAGGTCGCTGTGTCAGATTATGCACCAAGTGGGGTTGCTTCTCCGTGGGTGTCAACTGGCAAAGTCCCTGCATATAATATCATTTGCCACCAAAACCTCTGAAACGAACCCATAAAGATTACATTTGTGGGGACAAGTGGAGCAATTACTGATGACTGACAAGATATTATTACTTTATTAGCTAATTCATTAGACGTAAACTATCATGCACAGGAGCAGACAGAGGGAACACTGGTCTTGATGCTTCCCTGATGTGTTTTTTAATGCATTCCCAATAGATTTCTGGCATTTTTTTAAACTATATAATCTCTGAACTCACTTTGGCCATACCTAACACTTTGAGCACACTTTGTCTAAATGGTTGTTCACTTGTCTCCTGATGGCACGAAAGCTTCCCAATGCAAAACCGCCAGCCTCTCCTATTTTATTCATCTTTGTTGACTATGGAGGCGTCGGCAACAGGAAGTGATGAGTAGGATGGAGCAATCTGACGCCTTCAAAAATCCCCACTTTGTCAGTCCACAATCATCTCACACTTATGAGGAGTGACAAGAGATTCCTCTGATGATTAACATGCCCTGATTATAATAATACCTTTCAGTCACACATTTTTTTTGTCTTAATTGCCTAGCAAATATCTGATGAGACTGATCATATCTTGTCTGGATTAGTCTTAAAAAACAACATTTAACCCTATATGCACTAAGTCCGCAGTCTTCATGAAATACACCAGAGAGGCCTACTTCATTATCCTCTCTATAACAAGCGGTTCCCAGTGTACCTCCTTGGAGAAATCTTCAGTTTTAATCTTCATGCCAAGCCCAGCTGTCTGAAACACATAAATCTGTCCTTTGTCTGCTTCACTTCAAAAATCTCTTTCCAGGATAGAACAGAAAAATCTCTAAAAATCTTCTAAATAGAAAACAGAGAGCAGTGAGAATGGCTTGTCTGCCTTGGACACAGTGGTGGACATCAAAGGACCAGCAGAGGATCCCCCTTCAGAATAGCAGCCACATGCCATTCCAATAAGTGCAGTGTATTTGGATCTGCAGTTCAAAAGAGACTGGTGCAGGCAGGTCTCTGGGGCCTTGCCACCAATAGTCTGGCTGGACAGATGTTTTGAATGCCAGCACAGACCATTTGCCATTTCTGCTGAGACTGAAGGCCTTCAGGAGCGAGCGGAGGGGAGTTTGGCGGGACATGTGCTCTCCACCTTGCCTGACACTCAACCTGAATTAGCATATGTTGTCACTTTGCCCCATTAGTCAGCCTGAAACTGCCTCCTCTGGACTAGTTTTCAGCGATGCCACAACAAAGGGCAGTGACCAAACTGATTTTTAATACCGATTGCGTCTGCACTAATCCAGCAGAGAATTTAAGCCAGTGAAAAATTGGAAATCCTGCTTTTCCGAGTGCCAAGCCATTGTTTCTGAAAAGACCAATGACATGGATATGAAGGGATTTAACTGATGGAGTTTGACAATTGACCAAATGTGTCTGGGCTTGGTGTATCTATCAATCATCATCCACTTTCCTTTCCCGCTGTCATCCAAAATGAGAAAATGAGCAGCTATCCACAGTGTGCAGGACAAACTGTACAATGCACGCTAAACACTTACACAATGCATATTAAACACTTAACTCAATTGTGGCCCCATGTAACACATTCCTTTTTTCAGCCGTTTCTCTCTCTCTCTCTCTCTCTCTCTCTCTCTCTCTCTCTCTCACACACACACACAGTCTTCCTTACTCCTTCAGGGGATGTAATTAATACCCTATTAATAGCCTTTTTATGGTCTCCAGTTCCTTAAGATGTATTATAACACCTTTGGATTCAAACAATGCCACATTTTCTCTTCTGAGTATATTAAACAACTTCCCAACATGAAAACTTCATTTGGCTGACTTCCTTTGGCTGTTGCTATATTGGACCTAAATTGCTTAATTAAGCTGCAAGGACTCAATGGTCTCCATAACTCAGTAACTCTCAAACCAGTGGAAATTGTTGAAGATTTTCACAGAAGTCTTCAGTTTTGGGAAAAATCTGAGAGGATATATACATATTCGCTTTGTTGCATGTCACATGGCTATACCTAATAACATCTAACCACTAACAACCCTAAATCCTATTGTTTTTGTGATTTTTACCTTGTTACATTTTTTAGGTGAGATGTTTTTACAGGCCCTTTTTAAGAATTCAGATATTATTTTAGGGCTGGGCGATATGGTTGAAATCAATATCACGATAACCATAAGGATTTTTCTCGATATCAATATATATCACGATATGGTTCATGTATGCAAAATCACGTTAAATAATCAAATTAATGTTCATCTCATTGGTGGTTAGGTGCGATGTCAAACAAAACAGAAATATTCAAATAATATTCCTACCATACCTCATTTTATGAGAGTTTTTAAGTAAAATTTGCTCGTCATCATCAATTCAGACAGCAGAAATGTGTGTCACGATATTAAAATATCTTCATATCATCACGATATGATTCCACTGAAAGACGATAAACGATAATATTGAATTATCGCCCAGCCCTATATTATTTCATTCAAATGTCTAACAGTACATTTGACAGGGCGGCATGGTAACTAGAGAGGCCGCCCTTCAACTGAAAGTCCCAGGTTCAAGCCCCCTTAACAGCAAAGCATCCGACCTACTGAAGTTTCCTCTAACAAGACTGGACAATGGGATTGTTTGAACCTTTACATTCAACTGTATACTAGCCTATATGTAATGAAAGGTCACTGAAACGCATTTAGTTCAGTAAGTCTCAGACACAAAATGCAAGATTCCCAGGACCAGCATTTACTCTTCTTTGCAAGCATTATGTACAAAATCAAATTGGTCTCAACCAGCTACTACTAGATTTTCAGAGCCCAGAATTTGCTGTTCTGCATAAGCACAGCGAGACTTAGGAGTTGAGCATGCATATCTGTGAGAAGTTAGTTTTGAGAATGAATTAGAGCCTTTGAGTTTCTATTTACATACATCTGTCTTCTACTGTAAATCCCCAAGGAGGCAGGCGTCACAGGAGAACCTGTTAAGCACACATTACGCCGTCAAGAGTTACTCCAATATTTTGCATTGTTTGCGACCGGACTCCAGATGCAAGTAAATACAAATAAATAACAGACATCAATGTACCCCTATCCACAGAAATTCCTGGGACACCTTTTCCCTGAGAGACAAATTATTTTCTATTGTTTCTGGCTAGAGGAGACAGTTGTGAATATTCACTTATAGAACAAACTGCTAGGGCATAAGAATAACATTTCTGGACGGCTTTCCAGAGGAGTCCACAGATTCAGCGGCTTTCCCCTATAAGAAAGAATTTTTTTTTTATGATACTACTTCTTAGGCCCTCATCTACCAAGTTTCACCCGAAGCTCTGATATTGTATTTTTATTCCGTCTTGTAAAAGGCTATCACTATGTTGTTTATGTGAAGGAAAAAAACACAAACATGTTATTGTCCCTAGGGCAAACAAGTGTCGACTAGACCCAATCTGACACATTGTGAAACACATTTATCATCCATCTAAATTCCTTCCTGTGTTAATCAAACGATTACCCAATACCAAGAGAATTTGGAGTTCAGCACTAATTGCTAGGTTAGGTTGCTGTTGGCTCAGGTGATGCATACTCTGCATGCTTACCTTCACAAATGTTAGGCAGTTTGTGTGTGAGAGAGAACAGCAGATCTTTAAAACAGCAACAATTAAGCTGTTAAGACTTGGTGAATATGAGCAGTCTTGCCACAAAACAAGCCATAACACCTTTTTTATTCTGTGCAGGGGTTGTTGAGATTTAATTGCATGTCAAAGAAGTAATTGCTGAATGATCTATTATTTACGGGAAGGTTGTCATTTTCTGTGGAAATTAAAATGGTGTTGCACTACGGACGTTTTATAAAACCAGTTCAGTGTGGAAGCCAACAGTGGCCTTCGGCCTTTTCTGCTCAAACAATCCTTCAGTAACCGATCAATTCAGCCATCAGTACTGTAAATCATCATGACTCAACATGAAAGCAACATCATTTCAAAGGGAAGGTTCAGGATTTTTAGAAGCCTATCCTGTTGATCATTAATTCCCTCCTCCCCTCAAACATATTCAGAAAGTTTTCATGCTGGCATTTTTGTTTTATGAAAAATGACACCAGATTCCTGTCAACATTTGTTAGCTGTGCAAGATTAAACCAATGGGAAACAGTTCTTGCAAAATTGGATACAAGCCCTTTTACATAAAGCCCTTTTTCTTATCCTATTACTTCATATTATGGAAGTAGGTGGCATGGCTTGCATGAACTGCTCTGAGAAACTGTTTCGTTCCCTAATGATTTGCACTAGCATTGTGAACAAATACTAAGAGGTGGCTGATGCCAATTTATGAGAAACAGAAAATGCCTGCATGAAAATGTTTGGAATATCCAAAGAACAGGCTTCATTAATTATTTATAGGATAAACAACTAGGGGATGAGGAATGATACAAAAATGATACAACAATCAAAACAAGCTTTCAAAACAAATTGCAAAGAACATCTAAATCTAACTAACAATATGTGATTTGTCATAGTATAAAAACTCGAGTGCCTGAGTGCATTTTACACCTTCCCTGACATGGAGAGTAATCCACTAAGGTTTTAGGTTTGTGCAATAATTTCAAACAGTGTATTCAGAAATAAAGCAGTTTCCCTTGTCAAGAGGCATAAATAAGCGTTCTCTTAATTCACAATCTTTTATAAACATATACAAAGCAGCTGCCAAACAGTTGGCTCTTATTGTGCTGTGAGACAGGGACGTTACTCTACGTTGTGAGTTTATGGGTCAGCTGTGGCATGGGAGCTTAGAAGCCCACAGTTTTGACACTGTGAAGTGAAGGTGTCACGGGTCACATCAGCTGTCCAGCTCAAAGTCTGTCTCATCGTAGAGTTCAGTCCGGGGGGAATATTTCCGTCGTGAGAACTTCAGACAGAGGGTATCTCCTACTTCATTCAGATGGTGCAGCACCTGAGGACAAAGGATAGCCTCATAACATATGTGTGTGTGTGTGTGATTTAGGTTAAAAAATAATGACCAAAGCATCTGCGGTGGATATGCATATGATATTATAGTTCAAATGAATATCTAAGGTAGGTCATATAAAAGGTCATATAAATATTCTGGGGTATTAACTACATCCAAGGAAGGGGCAAGGAAGCGTGTGTGTGTACCTGGTCCAAAATGGCTCTGGTGTGTGCTGCAGACAGACAGAAGCGTGCTCGGGCCTCTGTTATCGGTGTGGCTGGGAAGCCGACCACCACCACACCAATTCTCCTCTCCAGCATGGCTCGGGAGAAAGCCCTGAAGAGCAACAGAAACATACACAACTATCAGCTTTACACAGCACTGACCACATTCAAAGGAAATCCCAACAAAACTGATTTTTAGCTTGTTATTCTGCAAACATTTCGCAAAATTTCCCAAGATTGTTTTGGCTGTTTTAGAAGTTTTGACATAAGATTTCTGTTAACTCAAGGAAATCCTTTGATGTCATCAGATTGTATTACTTGAAATGTCTGAATGAAAATTGCCTGAACAACCATTTTCCCCATACCACTGTCAAGCATCTACTGCAATGAAAAATTGCACTCGATTTTTTTTTTTCTTTTTTGAAATCTTTTTATAATTACATACGATGTGGACAACACTCCAACTCTCACCAACAACAGTGATAAAAGGACAATGACAGTACAATAAGGGAAATAGGGAGATGGATGGATGTAGATGGATATAGATGTTTAATAGGTACGAGGTACAGGAACATTACTCTACATACAATTTTCTTTTAACAGTCTGCACTTCAATATTGACACTGGACTTGGACTTGACTGTTCCTAGATCTTGAAAACTCAAAACCCAGAAAACCACAGAAAACAACCTTGTCAATTTTGGGGTAAATGTCTGTTTTTTGCAAAATAACAACCTCAGTTATCGGTGGAATTCCGCTTTAAATAAAAAGTCCTGCAAGAGCCTCTATAACCCTGACAAAAATCAATGCTGTTTTCCTTTACTGTAATGGTTAAAGGTTGCGTAAACAATCCAAGTAGATGCAAAATTTCACTGGTGGGCTGTGTTGAAAAAAGGGCTGATGGAGCTACAGTGCAGGCAATAATGATAGGAAGAACCAATCAGCAACCAACCTGGTCAATGCCTGATGTTGCCTCTTAAAGGATTCGGCCTGTGTTTTTAAATACATTTCTTATCGTCAACAAATACACTGATTTTGTTATTTTCATAGGATTTGTTGACGGTAAGAAATGCATTAAAAAACACCAGCCTTATCCTTTAAGGGCCTCTAAATGAAATTGTGTGAACATAACAGCTGAGGGAGAGGAAGAAGAGAGAGAAGAAGAAGAAAAAAGAAGGACGGAAGGGCAGAAAGGGATGGAGGAGGAGGGATGGAGGAGGAGGGAAAGAGGACAGAGCGTGGGGAGATTTTGTTATTTTTTGCATGTGCTTTACGCCCAGTCTTTTGTAAACATGCCGGGAGGATGATAAACTTACTCCACACAGAAAGAGGCAAACACATTTGGCAAACCTGTGCCAGTGTGGTGAGAGTTCAAGCATACTTACACCACTTTCCCTGGCATGTAGAGCAGGATTGGGACCACAGGCGAGTCGTCATTGCCATAGATGATGAAGCCCATCTCCTTCAGTCTGGCCCTGAAGTACCTGGTGTTCTCTGCCAGTTGCTGGATCCGTCTAATTCCTACAACAACAACAACAAGATTTACATGGGCAAAGCACCAATTTGCTGCTTCTCTTGCACATTTCCACTGTCCTCAGTCTACTGGAGGGAAGATAATCATTCCCATGCCAGGGAGGGACATCACCTGTCAGTAGTAGCTAGTGTAGTGTGACTTCTCTTGGAGCACCAAATCATCCTGAATCCTGCACCTCCATCTGGGCCATTCCAGCCTCCACCATGGACTTGCTCGTGATTACTATTCAGCTGCAGCAGCAGATGGTTCAGTTTTGTCCGCCTGACGGCATGTTGTACGCACTCGCATGCTGCCAAGACGAGGACTCGCAAATAGGATACGATGGATTTCGCACAAAATGAGTGACTCTGGACTGCCACTGGAGCGTAGCCACGACTGAAACCGAATACAAATAATGCTTAAGTATCACGTCTATTTCAGAGAAATATATTAGGAAACAAATCAAAGGCAGCAGAGGGGGCCTGCTCTGCTAACCCCCTGGGCTCCCTAATGATGTGAATCGCTGGGGAGCCAGGTCGCTCCATGGCTGCAGCAGAGTTTGGCATGGCCCAGTCTTGGAACACAGCTCTGTTTCCCTCTGATTACCTGGGAACAGATTGGCAGTTCTTTCAAAGGGGTGTAAGAGAGCACTTTAAATCCCCTTATCTCAGCAGAGAGAAAAAAACAAACACTCGGGCATCTGCCAAAAGCCCAAGCCCCATTTTGTAAATTGTTCCTCTCTGCGAAGATAGAGGGCATGGAGGTCAAAAGCCTGCTGCCAGATGCAGGAGTCATGTGAGTAGGTGAGAGTTTTACTAGAGTGCGTCGATGTTGCGCTCTTTCATAGCATTTCCCTATTCTGGAGCCACGAGTTTACTTTAAACTTGTTTTACAAAATGCAAGAGGGAGAGGAAAGGGGGACAAATAGAGAAAAAGAGAAGTACAAACAAATGGGGCATATTTGCAAAGATCGTTTGACCTCTCATGTCACCGTGTGCTTTAGCAGCCTTCTGATGGACACTGGAGCTGATGTTTTGAAAGAGCGCACTGTTTGCGATGTTCCCTCCCCTCCAGAAGACAGGTCAAGACCGATTTCCCCACAACAGCTATTTGCCTGGGCTACGTCAGATGCATGGCATGTCTTGTTCAGAGCCAGAGGAGAGAGTTACTCATCACTGCACAGAACTGTACCTCCACCATAGGGCATTAGTCCTTAGTCCTTGGAGTGACAAATCCATTACAGCACTCTAAGATATGCACTCAGCACTCTAAGTGTTCTGTATATTTGTACGATGCTATACATTCACATGGCTGCCTCTTTTTTTCCATATGCATGTGTAGAGTCTCAAACAAAAGGCACACACTCTAAGATCTGTCGATTTGAGAGAAGGGGCATAATTTCCTGTGAAACTGGCACTGATTGTTATTTACTATATAGGACAGAGGGAAGAAGCACTGCTTGGGTCTGATTTGAACAGACTGGTGCTCTTTGGAGAGACAGGTATAGACTCAAACTGATACTTGAAAAACTTTGATCCTTCATTTGCTAGTAAAAAATTGAAGAAAAAAAGGTATTCTAAAAAGCAGGGTCTCAGGGTCACTGCCTTAAGTGAAAAAAGTTTTCATTACGTTGGCTGTAAGACAATTAAAACCAACGTGACGCAATGTGTTTTTGGATCACTGTTTTCTAGAAGATCCACTTTCAAGAAGTGGATCAAAGTTTCCTAATATCTGTTATTTTCTGTAAGTTTCTATATGTTACTGATATAGTCTGTTCTGCCATGTGCCATTTGTGTATTTGTATTGTATCACTTGTGGTTTTTCAAAAATAAATCAATTTCCCACTGTGGGATAGATAAAGTACTATAACAACTACCAAGTACTACTACTACAACTACTGCTACTACTACTACTACTACTACTACTACTACTGCTACTACTACTACTAAAACTACTACCACTACTACTACTGCTACTACTACTACTAAAACTACTACTACTACTACTACTACTGCTACTACAATAAGACAAGAAGAATTCCTCTCTAGCGGTGTTGCAGCTGGTCTGGTCATGACTACTTCACTGCCCTCGTGTCTGATGCCATTAAAGCAGAAACTTTTCAGAGGTACACTTTTCCTCACAACACACATGAAACTGATTTCCTCCATGGCAGGGTCACGTGTGCACAGGGACTGCATGTCCTCCACTCTTTCTACCACTGCAGACCCCTGTAATTGCTAGCACATTTTTCTGACCAAGCAGCTGTTTGTCTTTCCCTGCAGGGCTGGACTTTACCAATAATGCTAACATTGGTACTGCCCTCTGGATTTATTAAGCTATTGTTTCCATAAAATTATATGAAGGTGTGTAAATTTATATAGCAAGAAAATCATGTTTGGAGAGCAGAGTATATGGATGATGGGACTGGGATTGAGGCTGACATTAACAGAAGAGAGACCAGGTATAAGATACTCACCCTCTGTGCTCCCGTCTACTCCCATGATGCACTTCATGGCACGTAGGATCTGCTCAGTGACAGGCGGGGACATGGCGGAGGCATATACTGCACTATGGGAGTGGCTACGTAGGTAGTCCACCAGCTCCTGTAATATAGAGCAGGGACTCAATGTCACACAGATGATAAACAGAGATATGTCTGCAATGTATTTTAAGTTAAAAAAGTATATTTTAGTTACTACATGTAGAAAGTCTAACCAGGAATATCATATCTTGTAAAAGCTGCATGTGAGAGAAAGGTGGCCCTGCACTTGTCCTTTTGGACCACTAGAGAGAGCTGATGCATAGTCAACACCTGAGAATCAATTAAAATACCTCAAGTCATTTCTCTGTCACTATGACTATCTTTGCATTGTGAGAATGGACTGTAAAATAGCACTGGATCTTTTCCTGGTCTATGCTCTGAGGGAGCTGGAGCACTAATTTGAGAAGGAACCAATGTTGAAGTGAGCCAGAATGGGGACCGTCATGCTCATTATTCCTAAATGTCAGCAGTAGATTAATTCTGCTAGCGCTTGTCAAGAGCAGAGCAGGATGTCAGGAAACTGAACTGATTTGGTCATGGGTCCCTGAAGCACGTGTGAGTAAGTGGTCTGAGGTTGGAGTGGGCCGAGAGCTGTGATGGGCTGCCGCTCGGTGGCTGCGCGGTGGCCGGCGGGGGCGGGGTGATGACACGGAGCCGGAGATGCTGTCTGGCCACCATTTCCACTCGCTGCCATCTGTCTCCACTGGGCGGTGGCGGTGGCCTCCTCACACACATGCGAGGGGAAGGGATTTCAGGGGAAATGCTCAAACGTAGGGAAAGGAACCCTGAAACAACCTGACATCTGTTTCCATTTAAGGCTGGGGATTTTCACCGCTTTAGGGCCTCGCGGGGTTTTTGGTGCGACCAAGATAAACCGGTTAAGAGAACATGTCCGAAATCCATCCCACATCTGGGGAGCGGGGCATGGAGTGACAGCTCAGAGTGTTTCCTCTCTTCTAAAGCTCAGCCACACGGCCGCAATACTGATGTGGTGATACACGGCCACAACGCCACAGAGTAGCAGTAATGCCAGCAAAGACACACGTACACACACTCACACAAGCACACACACACACACCACACATGCACAAACACATAGACACACACTCTTCCTTGCCCCTTCAACGGATGTATTTAATACCCTAATTTCAATGCCATCCTGGTGTTTGGGTAGAGGGTTAATGAACAAAGCCTCCTCCATGTGAGGTTGAAGTGAATTATAAGGAGCTTGGAGTCTATTCATTGGGGTACTTATTTTTGGTACGCTCATAAAATAGCTATAATATGACTGTTTTCCAGAACACATCTGCAGAGTCTTTTGTCGGTCAACCCGAATCCACTTAATGTAGGATTTGGGGGATTTCACCACAACAACAAATAAGTCAAATCTAAAGGCTTTCTCTCTCTTTTCCTCCCCGCTCCTTCCAGGCCGTTTACTACAGCCAGCTGTCAAAGGAGGCAGCGTGTTCATACTTCAAACATTATCATGCTTGTTAAAGGCCATCCTGTTAAATCTGGAGCGCAGTTCCGACGCCTGCCACAAGAAGGGGCTGGCCCTCTGCCAGCTTTACCTTCTTATTATGGCAGAGCAGGGCTGAGCCAACATAAGGCATGGGCAGGAAGGGTCCCTCTCTGGATACCTAATTCAAACAACATGGCCGTTTCCTCTGTTGCTTTCTAATCAACTGCCACGAAGCCGGTGCGGTTATGTACTAAAGTGTACTTTTTAATGGAGTCAAAAGGAATTACAAAGGCCCTGAGACACAGCCTGCGGAACATTTGTTGGACACATGAGCGCTGCGAGAGAGATGGGGTGTGACGTACTTAGAGTGGATGGTAGAGCCCCATACATCTATACAAGACAGGCCTGGATGAAACAATATTTTCAAATATTTTTAAGGTTTATTTTAGCCTGCTTTGGTGCCAAATGGGTGGATGTTGCCAAATAGGACAATAAGTGCCAGAAAGTTTAAACAATCACAGGAACGTATTTGAAAGTCAGTTCAGTTTATTCTATTTTCCATGACTGATAACTTGCCCAAAACCACTGGAATTGTCTTGATGTGATTAATCCCACCCACCTGTTACTGTATTCAGGGTAAAAAACAAACCAAAACGCAAATATGTTTTGACCCAGGTCTGAACCGGGATAGTTAATTTTCTCTATGAACAGTACAGCCACCAGACCAGTGTCTGCCTGACTGGAGAAACCACAGCTCTACCACACGTTTAAGTTCAGTCTGTCACAGGTGTGCTGTGAATTGGTGATATGGAGGGAAATGATAAGGTTGATGGGAAATGGTAACGCGATGATGGATGATAGCATTCAAAACAGGCAGGGCTGTTAGTAAGTGTTAAAGGAACACACTGCCCTTTTGGTAAGAAAACACACCGCTGTAAGAAGATGGGTTGTCGTTTCACCTGTGTATACACAGTATTTATTTACTTCACGTCAGGTAATGCTAATGCTTGAAACGTACATTTAGTCTACATTTAGCGGATCTAACTAGCTTTGCATCATCTCAGAAGCACTAAATACTGAACACACAGATGTGAAACTACAACCAATCTTTTTGTCACACAATGTTAAGTTGATCTTATTTGCCAAAAAGACGGTGTCGTTTCTTGATGTGTGGAGAAAAATAAATATCCCTTCTGAAATGTGTTATTGATTACAGCAAATGAGAAAATGTAAACAAAATGAAAGGGCAGAAAGCTGAAATAGAAAATGAGAAGACTGATAGGAACCTTTTTCCCTGCGATGTAGCCTCCAGCCGCCCCAAAGCTCTTGGTGAAAGTGCCCATCATCACATCCACATCAGCTGGGTTCAGATCAAACAGCTCCGTCACACCCCTCCCTGTTCGTCCCACCGCTCCGATACTGTGGGCCTCATCCAGGTACAGATAGGCCTTATACTTCTTCTTCAGGGCGACGATCTCAGGCAGTCGCACCACTGAGCCCTCCATACTAATGACGAGAGAGGATCAGAGGATCACACACATTTACTACAGTTGCAATAGGTAGCCTATATGGGACATACACATACTGTTATTCATATAAAGATCTGTTTACTTGTAGACTGGATTTTAGTCTGTGTTTCTAAAAAAAACCCACATTTTTTGTTATTTTGAGGAAAATCTACCTCTTAAATTGATTGAATTGAAAGAGAACTGACCCCAACCCCTGTCTACACTTTATACACTGCAGACTGTTTGTACGTGCATATTACATAATCCCACATGCCCCAATCTTCCAAGAATCTTTCTGCTGCCCGCTCTTTCATTTTACTCCCACCTCTCACCAGTCTATTCCTCCCCTCGCAGGCGAGCCTTTTAAGGCTACGAGTAGACAGAAAGAGTGTATGGCTGGGGAATGGAGCAATCCCAGACCTGCTATCCCTGCTATGGCTGAGATCCTCTGTACTCCAAATGACACAGGACAGGTTTCACCGGGACTTATGTGGACATCAAAGGCGAGCCCAGGATAAAGCTAAGGCATGCTCCACTCTTTATCCAAGCCTTTTGATGTTCCCGGGGAGGCGATAGATGGAGTATTAGTTCTTTCAAGGCCGCAACAACAGGCCCCCTTTCTCTAATGTCTGAGATATCGTCTGATGAATCCAGTCTGATGATGTGCAATTAAGTTGTCATTCACATTAATAGGAATGTGGTAGAACTAATCATTACACTAATGCCACTCGATGGTCATATTCAACGTTTTCCCTCCATTTGATAAGAGGACTGTCATAAAACAATAAACTCCCCAGCTGACTAAGAATGTGAAAATGTGTTGAGGGGGGGAAAATAACATGTTGAGCAAAAGCACAATGAAAACGTCAAGTTTTAGTTTGGAAGGACTAAAATGTAGGGAGGGAGAGATTGAGAGCAGAAGAGGGAGGAAAGAAAGGAGGAAAGAAAACGGTCGTGATAAACAGTTGGGGCTGGAGGTGTAGCCAAGTCAATCTCCCTGGCTCCATTTGGCCTTGATTTGGAGCTAATGAGCAGATGGAGCGGGTCACTAAGGCTCTGGATTGCTCACTGCTGGGAGAGACACACAATACCTTTCTCCCTTCTCCAGTAATCAAACAGTACCCAACCACCGCCCCCCCCCCCAACACACACACACACAAACACACAGACACACTATTATTCAAGGCTAGAGAGGGAAGCAATTGAAATAGAGACCATTACAGGGGCCGCTAGACACACAGGCAGAGAGCTCTCCTCAGGTTGCAAATTAAGATTTCTACCTGAGTGGAGTTTGAGTCTGGCTGTGCTAAACTCTGCTAAAGAGCCTGCACTTACACAGATTGATAAAACAGATCAAGAGACCAGAGATATGTGTTTGTATGTGTGTGTGTGTGTACAGATGTGTGTGTGTGTGCCACTGTGTGTGGTATAATCACTTGCTGACCTATAGATGCCTTCCACCATGATGAGGATCTTCCTCCAGGGCCTGTGGGTTCGAGGCTGCCCTGAGCAAACCGCCTCTCTTAGCAGCTTCTCCAGGCTGTGCATGTCTAACACACACACACACACACACACACACACACACACACACACACACACACACACACACGCACACGCACACAAAGACAGTCAAAGAGCAGGAGCGTGAGAAACTCAATAAATCAGAACATGTCTGTACATTATTGGTAAGGGAAAAAACAAAGCACTGAGCACACATCATTGCACTGTAACTCAATGCAAGTCAGTATAAGCATCTCTAAAAAGGCCACATGTAGTCTACAGCAAACCATATTTCAGTGCATAATAGTATAAAAGCATATCAAACTTATAGGTATATAAAATTGTACATTACATGTGTTTAATAGACACATGTACAGTATAGCAGTGAACAAATCACAGCATGCAAAGTCTGAACACCAGCAGAAAGCAAACAACAGTAGGCACAGTAATCATTTCCACAGGGCAGGGCAGTTCACAGAGTACACAAGGCACTGCTTTATCTGCCAGGAACACCTTCCACAAACTACAAACAGGAAATACCTCCGCAGCATGAGGCTAATGAACACCTGCAAAGTCTGTATCGGATAGGATTACCAACTGAGCTAAATATGGGTTTGGCCAAAGGTCTCTCCAGTGGGGCATGGGTGGCTGCTTAAAACCACAATGTAATAATAAATAAATTCATAATTGAAATTGAAATTGTGCTCTCAGCAAAGTAATTCCCCAGTGGCATTTACAGTTTGATAATTCCTAACAGGTAAGGGTGACATATATATTATTGATTATTATCTTCTGCTGCAGGTGTGCAAAGTGAACCAGCAGATGGCAGTATTGAATAGCCGTATTTAATGAAGAGTATCATTGACGATATGAGTGCAATCAAAACCGTTTCCAGCTGAGCACAGAGTGAACTTGTCAAAGAATTCAATCATAGTTAATAATCTGTCATAGATGATTGATATCGCTGTCTCACCACCAAAACAGCATAAAACAATTCTTGAAACTCAATAGTGAAGAACATATCTAATGATAAGATCTACCAATCTCAATGTTGAAATAGGAATGAAATAGTTTGTTCTGCATGCGGAAAGGGGGAAATATTATTTCACAGTTAGGCACTGATTTAAGCCAAGACCCAGTATGAGATATGATCAGGACGATGGTAATCTTTGCTTCTACAAGAGACACATGCATATGGTTTTAGATATCCATAAAGTATTGATATCTTATCTTTAAATTGACCCTGAGTGTGACCCTGGTTTAACACAAACAATAGACTAAGCCTCTCCCACCACCGGCATTGCATGAAAGAATAACAATGGCATTCTTCAAAAGCTATATCTATTTCAAGTATTTCCCACAGAAGCCTTACATTGTTAGAGTGGGCAAACCAGTTTTCCTACTCTCTGGTATGAAATTCCATCTCTGCCCACAGATAGCCCACTTAAAACCTTAAACGTCGCAGCCAAACATCATTACAATGCTTCCCAGAGGTTTTGGACGTAGTTTGCGGTATGCATTGAAAAATATCAGTGCCAAGCGCTGTGTTTATTTAGCGTTTTTATCTGTCTTTTGTTGTCGCTAAGTTGAGTGGTATAACCCTCTTAGTAAATACAGGCCTTGTGCTAATAAAAGAGTGTGTGAGCCTACAGACTGGAGTGCTGGAGGTAGGGAGGCTGGGAGGGGTCAGCTGCTGAGCTGCCTCCGGGCTCTTTCCCTCAGATGCTTGGCCTCTGGGATCTGCTAGGAGGACCCTTAACTGACTCTGCTTGTACCTGTCAGGACACATTTGCTGCCAGAGGACTGGCTCATTTGTCCTGTCTCCTGAAAGAGCGAGGGATGCTTCCAATGCCACCACACTGAGCGTTACATTATTCATGCTTCTTTTTTCCCCCCCATTTCTATGGAAATTGACAATATAAAAAGAGACATAGAATAGAGTTAAAGTAATAATCTGTGACATTTTCATATAAATAAATGTCGGTTTTGCAACTGTCTATCGGTGATTGATATAACACAATAGTGATTCAACCAATTGCCAGTTTATGAAAGCTTTTACATTTGCTGTTCTAAACACCCAGTGTTTGGTAGGTCTTTCCCAAGAATAATCCTCTGGCAAACAGGGAGTGATGCATTTTATGTTTCTGTGAGCAGCAACAGTGGTTTGATTGGAATAAATAGAAGAAGAACTAGGTAGTTTTCATGAGTAGCGATAACCACCATGGCTGAACAGACAGAAATTCACACTCCATCAACAGAAAATCTAAGCAAAGAGATGCCACAGAACTGGCCACACTGTTTGATTGTCAAGTGATCTCTGGGAAGTGCAGTGCAGAAACACCACAGCAATGAGCACTTAGCACCAAAGACGTCACCAAAACAAAACAAAACAAAAAACACAGATCCCGCAGATGGCCACTTTAATAATGCTGTATGTTGTATTGCTGTATAGAGCAAGCACTACTACTGATCTTCAGATGAAAGAGTTTCTGTACTTACTGTTGTGTTTGAACACCCGGATGGTCGCTCCGGACAGTCTGGCTCCCAAGACAAGAGACGTGTGATTCAGCTCATCGCTCAGTATCAAGCAGCCCTAGAAACCAGCAGAGAGCAAGGGACATTCAAATTTCCCTCATAAAGCTCCTAAATTCCAGTGTGATAGCTGTGATACTGTATTTTCAAAAATAAGAGGCAAACAAAACTTCAAAAATGACCTGCACAATATCATTGGCATTCTTAATGATGTCCCGATACACAGGCTGTTTGGCAATAGTTTTTAAATTAATAATAAGATGGTATGAGATTGGTGTGGAGGATGTATGCGTGCATCCTCATGTTTTGGATTGACTCGTCTATACTTAGTGAGTAAGCCAATTAGATTCTCCCTCGGGATCGAACAAGCTAATTAGCTCTCTCTGAAATTACGGGGACATTACAACTTTGCTCAACTGTGAAAATCAAAGTGAAAGTGTGGTTTATCCTGTGAAATTGATGTAAGCAATGAAACTGCAAAAAATTGAATTTTATCTGGTATGATATTTACTCTAGTTTCTAGATCAGGTGACAACAATAGACATACTGTATATGTATGGGTGAAAATCAGAATGGAAAATAGACTGTGCTCAAACAACTGGCTGCTTGTCTGCTACGCCCCCTACCATTGTTATTGTAATGTCTGTTTTCTGAGGGCTTGTCTGTTTTTAATGTGCTTTAAAGCATCCTTTGTGCTTTTGTCCTTTGGCCTTGTATAACTTCCCCAATCCTTGTCACCAGTCTCATAAGGTTCACCCTGGCCAATTACATCTCAGTCTGCTCCCTTTGCCCCGCCCCTACTCCTCCCCTAAACACAAACACCTATGTCTAGGCCCTTTGGTGTGTTATATTCGCTATATATGTACCGTATATATATTTGTCAAGCATTTGGTGTGTTTCATGTGTGATGAGGGTCCTAGCGACCAAAACGTCACAGTTTTAAAAATAAAGATGTTTTTTTTAATGGAGGGAGTGTGGCGCCTCATCTTGCATGAAAATCAGAATGCAAATAAATTCAGCCATTCCACGAAAATATCTGTGGCATATTAGCATATTTAACACTGAAGCTCTAAGCATTTGCCTGCATTTGTTTGAATGACTTCTTGTAGGGTGTATGTTGACACAGTCTCAGTGACAGATCCCCTCAGTTTGGCCTGGGGTCCAGCTGGCCCGGTCCCCAGCCTACCAGCAGCTGTCACTCTACTGTAGCTCTGCCCGGACAGGCCGAGCCCAGCACAGCCTGTCCCCGTAGGATAGCATTGGCAGTGTGCGTGGACTCGGCCTCCGCACCACCAGCCCCTACGGGGATACTGCGGGGGCCCTCCAAATGGCCCTGAGGGGCTGCTACACCACTTGAGCTGCATAAACGACCCCATTCTCGTCACTTAAACCCCAAACCCCAGGCAACCTCCCCCTCCTCCCGTCCAGTCCAATCAGGGAAAGTCATGCTGTGTGTTGCCCCTGGTAACCCATGGCCGCCTGTGTGAGCCAGGCTGGTGTGCCAACAGGCCAGAGTATGGGTAATCATACCCTTGAGTGGTGCTCTTAACAATGCCTGCCCTTCCTTGTCTATGTGTCTGAATGTAGCTATGTGTGCCCAAAGCCTCCCTCCTCCTGGCTACTGTAATGTTTAATTATGATTTTAATTAATGGGGGTGGGAGGGGAGTTGTTAGCAGCTGAGCTTAGTTGACTGTTGTTCATTAATTTAGGCCATATGCAAGAGAGGAACAAAAGCTAGGCTAATTAGATTAATTTATGCTGCGCTGTGAAACTTGCACCCATGGAGAAAGATTTCCTTTCATTTGGCGTGTTTAAATCACATACCTTGCCAACAAGTGCTGGGATGTTCATGGAGTTGGTGGCAAAACCCATTCCAAAGGTCATTGAGGATTCAGCTCCAAGAAAAGTGGCCACAAGTTGCTCCAGCTCTTCATGAATGCTCAGGTTACCTGCAAGGCAGAAATCACAAAAGGTAACTCACCCTGACAATAATTTGGAAGTCTTTCAGTCTTTGGGTTTTGCTGGTATTTGTAACCCAATCACAAGTTTTGACAGACGTGAATGCCTCCTGAGGCAAGAGACACACAGGCAAAAGCCTGGACTACCAGCAAGTCATATATCAGTGCCTCTCACTCTCTAGGGATTTGGAGAGATTTATAAAGATTCAAGATGTGGTAAATTTGTAATTTAGTTGAACTATCCTTTTTCATCCCAGGTAATATCAAGGCAACTAGTCCTGCAAGGTCTGAAATGGTTCTGCAGCACAATTTGGACCAAGGCAGTTAGTTATAACCCACTCTGACAGGTGTGGCCCAGAATTCATTTAGAAAATTGATCAGATTGTAATCTGCCACCTGACATTGTGTTTTTCTATTTTGTGCAATAAAATTGGGATTTTCTGGCATCTCTGGGGTGCTTTCAGTGCTACCCTTCTGGTCAGCTGATAAAAAAGAATTACTGGTATAATTGTGAGCCATAGGGAGAGAGAGAGACAGTGAAAGGTTCATATATATCTTTTATTTCTTCTGGCTCTGGGCAATGGTATATTGCAGATAAATATAACATATTATTGCAATAAATTAGACTTTTGAGGCAAAAGCCACTCTAAACTTATAGATGAGGTACAGAGAGCTCACTAGTGGTGCTACCAGACTCTCTTAATGACTATTAACATTACAAACTACATTCTTAACATTTGGCAGTAAGGACGGCCAAATATGCAAAAGCTGAATTTGCCAGAATCATGACAAAAATGCAAAATAGCTACTTCAGTGCAGTTTACAGAAGGTCTGAAAATATAGTACATGGTTTGGGGCAGGGATGAGAGTGCTGGGCTTTTTTTTCTCTTATCTATGTCTATACAGTCATTAGTTCATAGAAATACTACAAGACATCCACATGCATTAATTCCTTTAGCATCATCAACTTAAACGGAATGGAGAGTAACCATGGTTTTAATATTATGTTGTGATATCATCGGGGCGATCGACACCTGGCAACGAGCAAACAGTGCATTAATTCCATATCAATGGGCTGATAATTGAGGTGAAATATTAATAAAATCCAGAAAGAGCAGGCATTATAAGGCTCCCACAGACTGAAAGTTTCAGGTAGGGCTGGAGAATGGGTATTGAGTGGTGTGTATAAAAACATAATGCACTGAAGCAACTCTCTCTTTATGGTGTTTCCCATTCGGTGCTTTCCATCAGGCTGTGCGCCAAGTCAAATCGATTCATACATTTCCTCAACCACTCAGGCTCACAACCCCTGCCGGCACGTGCAGCTTTTTTAATCAGACTGCATTGGCATTCGGTCTCTTTATAGAACATTTTACTCAGCAGTGGCTTCACAGTCCTGCCCCCTTATTGATATGCTAACCTCATATGGGTGCTTTGATTCAGGATACTCTTAAGGTAAGAGAGAGTGGAGTCTTCATTAGACCTCGCTCACTTCCGTTACATGGGCTAGCTGAAATCAAACGATAATTACACCATCATATGCATCTGATTAAACTCGGTCAACTGTCCTCTGAATTACCAAGGTCACCTTCCTGCCGACCCAGTCATAACGCTTGTTGACAAGAAAGCCCTATAACTATTGCAAAGGTTGGACACAAAGTCTTTCTGCTGTGGCAGACAGTGAACGCTGCATTTGCAAACCTCAAAGCTAAATCTTTTCCTTTATTGTGAACCCATGACTGACGTTTTACCTCAAAGCTTTTACAACCAGATAGCTCACCCCAGCATAGTTAATCATTTCTTTTCTTGATCTTGGCTAAGTGCCTTTGTTGTAGTCTGAACAGACAAATATGTTTATGCCTTGTTTTTTTTTTACATGTAAAGATGCATGAGAGCCCTACAATTAGTCATTACAATAACGATAAAATGAAATACCCACTACTATGCACTACATAGCTGCACTTGGTAGTTGTAGATAACTTGTCACACCTTTAAGAGCAAGGTACTATCATCTAATTTATGTTAATGATTGTAGGAAACAGTAGGCTACCCATTAATACAAGTCCATGAATGTTTGACATGCCTGTTTTTTCACACACCTACACAAGCATCCACACATACATACTGTAGTGTAACTTCCCAAAATTCAAGGCTGTTAAACCATCTAACCTCAGAACAAAGAATGGGGAAGTACGCTTTAGTTTCACTATTTCACCATCTAGACATAGAACAAACCCTCAGAAGTAGTTACTGTACTCCCTTCACTCCCTTGGACTAAATCGTCATCATCTTTCCATCACAATACAGTACGTGAAAACACAAGGTACTTCTAGTGCACTTTATCTGTAATTTCACTATGGTAGTTATTGAAGAAATTGGAAAAAAACTCACAGAAGTACAGAGTCTGTACAGTCACATATAGTTGTAGGAGAATTATTTATTTTTTTAGGTAACCTAGGAACTCACCTTGAATGAACTGAACTGTTGGAGTCAACCCTACACCCTACAATTCAAGTGTAATGTACTAAAAGCACCTAATATCAGATAATGGAGCAAGGAATATTGAATACAAACTATTCTGAAAGGTACAAAGGATCAAAAAATTTAACTAAACTGTTAAGAGGAAGTTGTAGGCATAGGCCTGAGGCGGTTAAGCACAAACTATGCCTGTTTGAATATTTGTTCTTTTTCATTTTGATTGAGCGGCGTGCTTTTTTATTAAAATAAGGGGATAAATTGATTTTGATGTTCTTTTGTAGCACAAAAAGGAGGTACATTTTTATAACCAATGGAAATCACTGCATGTGAACTTACACATGGGTGATGATGGCGTCACTGTTCCTACAGAGACAGTGGGGTATTTAATAATTGATGCTTAATAAGGTCTCATGGGAGAGGTGCTTGTTATTCCTTAACCAACTGAAACACATTACAAACCCACTGAAAAACAGTCCCATTTTGAAAGAAGAATAAACATATAAATAAATCACATAAATGAATAATGGATGGTGCGGAGGGTGGGGTGCAGAGGGCGGGGTGCGGAGGGGGGGAGCTTTGTACTTGAACTCTGACAAACAGACTAATGATCACATGGTCTTTTACTCCTCTGGTTTCCTCTGTTTCTGACTCAGAGGTCTGTCAAACCTCTGATATCGTGCAACACCACAGTAATGTAGCCCACTCCGTGCAAGTGCTGGCGCCTGTATGTCACCTCACCCTCCGCTCGCCTGTTCTCAGCAGATATACAGCACGGCGTCAGAGGTGCCATAAACCAAACGTCACTGACAGCAAGTAGACTTTGCTAAACATGTGACCCCTTCACCGAGTTCCATCATGTACACCTGTTTACCCATAGGCAGCTTTTGACCTATAAACACACAGCCGAGAGCCATTCATCAGATTTCACTACTGCAGCACTGGAATGCTGGAACCTGACTGACGAGGTTAAGATCCTGCCGCACACACAGGCATTTAGACACAGTCACAAGCTGGGTTCCAGCGGATAAAACACCAGTCAAAATTCATCCGAAGTCGTGGATCCCGCTTTCAGATCGTCGTCGTTCGAACACTGCCATTGCTCATACTCTGCTGCGGACTGTTTTATGTCCAGGGTGTTTCATAACATTACGTTACACTATGATACCATATCCCCACTGCTCAGTGTGGACCAGTATGTAATGATCTCAGCTTATGCCCAAACGGTACATAATTTAACAAAGGTTGAATAATTCATATAACATTGCAGCCACTGGAAGATAATTAAAGATTCGGGCAGTATAATTCATGAGAACGATAATAAATGATGGCGCATGTGATAAGAGAGACGGAATTTCCAGTTTATTACTCAACCCTCCCAGTGTCATCAGGGTCTCGCAGAGTGTTTCATAATAGATACACATATAAGAAGTTTGAAGCACTGTAAAACAAGGTAAAAGAAAATCCAGTTTACAACAGTTTTGACTTGAATTCTGGATTTGAAGTGGATATTTTTTGCTCTAGACCTCAGATAAAATTAACAACCTTGTTGAAAGTATCTCAAAAGGACGAGCGATTCACAGAACACACCGAGGAGTGAAAACATAACCTATTTAAGATTGTGGGAAACAGTTTTTTCATCTCTAGAGTTGAAAGTTGACCACAAACTCACCCATTTCCTGCCTTGTGCTGCAGACCCCAATCCCATACTGGCGCGTTTTGTCTGCCACAGTTTTCAGGAAGTCAGCGTTGTTCTCAGCAAAACCGAGGTAGTTGTAAGAGCCCATGTTGATGGCATTGTCTATTGTCTTCCCAGTTAACCTGCCAGTGTGTAAACATTAGTAATCACTTCGTATTCTCTTTTTTCTACAGACACCCACACTCAGAGCCTCAATTAATTCCATGGTATTAAAAGGAATCAACATTCAATTAAATACAATTGGCAATTATGCACTTGTCACTTCATCAGTAGATTTATATATAAATATATGTATGAGAAGGTGAATACCAATGTTTGTAAGCTTAAACTGAATTTGTTATGCTTATTTGCTTGGACAGTTTGGAGTAGGTAATCGTAATCACACACTCCTTCCAGCCAGAAACAAGAGATTATGCTTTTAATCTGTAATGTCACACCAATGTACAGGTCCTTAGACTATAAAAAGATGATCTGAAAATAAAAGATGGAAAGCGTGAAGGTAATAGTATCCCAGATCATTTTCTTGAGATCAGGGGTAGTTTTCCATTCTGGAACTCACTTGGTAAAAGTTCAGGTAAACATCAAACGAGTTCACAAGGTCAGTCTTTCATTGAAGAGCCAAGAGAGTACTTCCACACTGTACCTTGGTATTAAAGTTTTTAAAAGTAATTTCAGGAGGACTGCTTCATTTCATCAACTGACCTACTTCTCACTGCTCATGTAAACCTGCACGCCTCTTCAAAGCCCATCCACATGCCTCTTTTCCCATTCACCACAGAAGACAACCTGACTGCCCCATTTCTATTTTTCCAATCACATTACACCCCCTTTAACATGTAAGCTATGCTTGCTCTCTTCCCTGATTTATAATTTCATATGCCCACCTCAATCTCCTCCCATAGCTCTGTCCATATTCCTAATCACATTCTATTCCCATGGCTCTGCTGTGCAGGAGGGGGTCCGCTCAACCTTGGTCTAACAACGGAGGCCAAATATATTATCATATCTATCCATGACACCTACCCATATGCATTAGTCACAAGCTTTCCCAGTTAGTTGATGAATTAGGAGCTTTAACTAGTGAATGAGATATTAGAGTCTTGGTTCTCCCCTTTCTAGCCCCAGAATTGGCCATATTCACAAAGATTTGCTGGGTTGTCCTAAGTGAATAAGAATAATATTTGTGAATTCTTAAATTGAGTAGTATATGTAAATACTAGCCAATGTCTAACCTAGTCAATCACAGATGATTGAATTACAGTACCTGAATGTCCAGTTGTAATCATCGGACACCCTCTCCATCAAGTCAAAGACAGGTCCTGGCAGGCTGCATACGGGACGGTTCCAGTTGTCTCGTACCCTCATGTAGAGGTTGCGAGTGTAAAAGTTCTCAAAATCTTGATAAAGTGGTACGAAATCCTGAGGGCAGAGGGAAACATTCAACAACACCACAAAAAGCTGGTTACATAAGACATCTGTGTCATAGAGTGATTATGAGTGATGTATGACATGTTTTTGTTTACTGAAGTAAATTGTTGATAAAGCTTCTGGGAGAATGAAAAGTGAGAAGTGACTTTTGGGAAACTGATGACTGGTTTTGTAACAACGGTGCTCTCCAAGCACTGCAACACAGCAAGGCAACCTTGCCATTACAGGACAATGTCATTTGCAATGTCTATTTGTGTCTTTGCCTCCATTAACAGCAATGCGCATCTGATCCAATGAAGCCAGCATAATCGGGGCAGAGCCCACATAAAGCTCTTTCTCCCTTGAGATCAACTCATAAAGTGACCCTTGTCAAACACACAGAGCAGATTGCCTGCTTATCCCCCCTGCAAGATGCTTTACTCTCATTGCTCATCAATGTGCTGTTTACTCTCTCTGGCTTACCAGCATGGCAACAAAGACATGGGGACAGAAATATCTTTTCTCAAGGTTAGAGCTTTTTCATATAAGCATCACAAGAAAAAACAACAAACACTAAAAACTTAATTCTGCCATTTCTGGATTTAAGAAGTGAAATCTATAGTAGCATAATGCCTCCTATTTACCAATGCTGAGGCCTTATCGAGAATCTAAAAGCATAGTAACACAGAAGGAACGTGAATCCACTGAGAATTAATTAGGTCTTCAACAGATAGTCTCTGTGGTGCCCTGTCTCACCCATGGCAACATAAAAGTGCAAAGAAACATGAAGGGAGAAGGCAGAGGGGAGAGCTTAAGAGCAAAAATTAAAATAATTGGGGGGGGAAAAACAAAATGTGTTGACACCCTAGTCATGCATGCTGTATGCCAACTGTCTGTGTGTGTGTGTGTGTGTGTGCGTGTGTGTGTGTGTGTGTGTATGTACAGCATGTGTACAGTATGTGTGCATGTGTTCAGTATGTGTGTGTGTGCATGGGTGTTGTGCGCACCTTCTGTTCCTGTCTTTCCTGGGCGAGGTGGCACTTCTCTAGGCCCACAGCTCTGAGGAAATCTCTGAAGTAGCCAAACAGGGTGACGATGCCAAAGCCCAGGTATGTCATGACAGCCACATACATGGGTGCCTGTTCAAAGGACTCCTGTCTATACTGCCTAGAGGCAACTCCATTCCCTGTGCCATTTTTCTATACAGCAAGAGGCCCACATTGTAGACAAGACAAGAGAAAACAATAACATTTGAATAAAGGAGGCCGGGTTTCAAACAAAGGACTGAAATTTGATTAGTGAATACATCAATTAGCTTGAATTCAGAGAAGACCTTAGCCTACCAATGCACAAGTTACTCAAACACTGTGTTTTGTAAACCAGCGGAGCATACATAAAATACTGGTGATACAACTGAAAATGCATCCGTACAGATGTTATAATAACGGTAAAACAAATAAAATTGTGTCGACCCATTGACTGTAGATGGAAATGTTAACCGGATTACTGATCATGGGCATGGATTTTATATCCTAGAGTCAGTTAATTCATTCAGTGAAGGATATCTTAAAATAGAAAAAAATGACACAAGAAATTATTGTTTTAAGATGTATAGGTAGTATGAAAACTCATACTGCTTATTATGAATGAGTTTAAATTAAGCACTTAAAAAGATGTGTTAATAGAGCCTCCAACACAAGCTGTCATAACACTGCCTTGGGAGGGATTGCACAATAATCTGTAACTGTGTTGGAAGGATGCAACCCCATTCTTCCACAGGAAATTACAGAAATATCCCATAACTGTTCAACACAGCTGACATCTAATGACTGAGGTGCCATGGCCTGTGATTTACATCCCTTTCATGCCCATAAAAACCATTCAGTGACATGTGGATTGGGTTCAGGATGGAAAAGACCTCATCAGGGCACAAATGCACCACATTCATTCATTTTTTAAATAAAAGCAGACTCCACACTAGCTCCACACATTCAGTTGCTCTAAAAATTCTACCACTTAGGCCCAAGTCTAAATGTCATACATTTACTAGCTGTTGTTAAAATATATGCAAATAATAAAAACTTCATAAAAAGTGTCAAGACTTTTTTGTCAGCCAACTTGAAGCAGTTGCAAATAGTATGGTCCTTAATTTTTTATTAGGGCTATTGTGACTCCTGGAAGTAGTAAAAACGCAAATTGTATGAAATAAAACGCATGATAATAATATAGAAAACACTTATTTGAGTGGGACATCTGTGCTTTACTGGGTCAAGGTGATCACTCAGAATATTTCTTGCTATTTTCAGTGGAGCTAACCCATCAGTCAGGAAAAATAATGATCATAGCCTTTGCTAATTAGCATATAGCCTAATTTATGAGGATACAAATATCACAACAAAACTATAGGAATATTTTATAAATAGTAAAGTGATAGCATAGGAGATAATAAATACCATCAAGAACGATAAAGTGACTATAAGCTCATTTTCTGGTTGCCACAAACACACTAAAGTCCCTACAGGAGTATTACAGTGACTCTTCACGGTCTATCGACAGTATGTGACCACTGGGCGTTTCTCAACAGATTAGCTTGTCTCCTACGTCTGGTGGTGTCCGGACTCGGAGGTGAATTCAGGTAAAAAGCCAGGTAGGATATCCCACTGAAAATCTACACACTGTTCCACAAGATATCTGTCTCCTGGAAAGTTACTTTACAAAGTTAAAAACGTAAAAATGTCTGACCCCGGCACGTTACTCGCGGTTAAATGCACAAAACAACTTGATGCACAAAATAATTGTCCAGTAAACACATCAAATTTAGCCAGCTCCCAGCCTCCCAGCTGCTGACAGACGTACCTCTCTCTTGCTGTGATACCCACTGTTCTTGATATCTCCGGGTTTCAGACCATTCTGGTTCAAATGTGATTTTAAGTTCCCGTTAGCAGCAGTTCTTGCCATATTTTCTAACCCAAACAGCAGCGTCGACTGTCTTCTTCTCCGCTGTGTTTGAGTGTCAGGTAATGAAACCGGTTAGCTTGGTAGATTTACAAAGGTGACTTCCTCCTTGTCCTGATGCTTCGGTTCAGCCTCTTAAAAATTGTTAGTGTGTTTGAACCAGACACTTGTTAAAAAACACATACCCACCTTGCTGGTACATTTGAATAATGTCATTGTTTAGTTATCTTTCTGTTTAATCAACTCCCACTTCCCTATTATCCAAAAATGAAACTCGACAACAATGTTAAAGTTAATGTTGTAAGTAGCTTGCTTCCACTACAAACGTATCGATCTCAACTCGTCATGTAATGAATCAGGTTTCTAGTCTAAAGTGACAAGTAAAAAAAAAAATCTCCCAATGGGGTGAGATAACTTCTCTTGTTTCCAGTGCAAATTAACTTGTTGCAAGTAGTGGTGTGATCTGCCTTGTTTTGTCTGGTTTCAAGATATTTCCAGGAAAGTGTAAGTGAAACTGCATTGGAATTAACAAATAGTTAATAGAGTAACAATAGAGTTAATAGAGTTTCCTCACTCTATTATCAGATTTCTTCCTGTTTTAGTAACATTTTAAGACTGAATATGACACGAAATGACTTAAGATGGATATTTTTGCACTGTGTAGAAAGTGGCTCAGGACTAGCATAGTGTAGAACCAAGTCATTTACTGTAGCTTCTGTGTGCGAGGACAGTGCTGAAGAAATGGCACTAGGCAATTCATCAGCAGCTATATCTGCAGGGTTGAGGGTTGGAGTAACTGATTATATGCAAAGGGATCATTGACGTAATCTGATTACAAAATAATTACTATAATCCTTACAGTTACTTACTGTTAAAAGAGCCACGTTACAGATCCTTTTGAAAAAATTAGTAATTAGTTGTTAAGGGTAGTAGCAAAGCTATAGACAATTTTACATAAACCCATTTAGAACTTAGTCATTACATTGAAACAAATAATGATAATGTGATGATTCTCATAGGGAAATTGTCTTTATACTTTCGTCCTCCACAGGGAGGTCAGAGGTCAGCGACAGAAAGGCACTCCTGGAATTGGTAGGGATTCAATGTCTTGCTCATGGACACTTCAGCAGGGCGGATGGTTACTGGCATCGGGCTTGAACTGGGTCCTCCAGAGGAAGGACAATCTCCCTGCTCACTGTGCCGCCCTGCTATTCTATCGATTGGAGGCAAAGTTATCCAAATATAAGTAAAAGTAATCGCCTAATGTTACTGAGTAGATGTGTAAGAAAAGTAGATTTGTATGCACATCCTTCTTGATGCATGGCTGAAGTTTAATCATCAGAAGAAAAAAGGAGAGCCCCCAACACATTTTTACTTTGCTCCCCACTTTAAATAACAACATTTCAATCCTGCAAGGGATCTTGGTCAGGTGATACAAAGCATGTACGCTGGCAAGTGTTTTAAAAGTGTCATTAATTGCCCCACCCCTCAGTGTCAACACATCATGAGAAACAGTCACTCTTGTCAATACAGTACAAGAAATACTGTAATAATAAAAATATGTTGACACTGAGGGGTGGGGCAATTAATGAACACTTGCGAAAACACTTGCGTACATGTTTTGTATCACCTGACCAAGATCCCTTGCAGGATTGTAATGTTATTTAAAGTGGGGAGCAAAGTAAAAATGTGTTGTGGGCTCTAGTTTTTTATACTGAGTAGATGTAACCAAATAGATTATATTTCTGATTACATCTTCAGACAATCAGTAATCTGTAACACATTTTGAAGGTAATCATCCCAGCTCATCCCAACGATATACTTGTACATCTACCACAGCTACTACAGCATAGCTTTCTGCAGAGGGCTGCAGACAAGATGCACCACTTTAAGAGCAGGAGAGTGAGTTACAATGGGCCGTCTCTGCAGTTAGTCTTCCTGGTTGATTATTTACTGAAGTGCCATAAATCAGGTGCGTTGTTATTGCCATATGTCAAATCACGACAGCCTTGTAAATTTACTTCTCTATGCAGACTGTTGACAATTCAGTGTCTGCCTGCATTGTTGAGATTTTCCCCTGTAGGCAGACACAAAGAGAGTATTTGTTTGTAAAAGGTCAATGCCTACTCACTCGTCTTGTAGCACACTTACATTGTGGGTGCACAGTATATCGGAATATGCTCAGTATTGTGACAAGTCTATTGAGCGTGTTTTCTTTACATGTTGACTCCCGACCTGTTGCTATTTTTATATGCTTGTCTTTTGGTGGGCATGTAGCAGCAGATTGTGAGAAGCAGATAGTCTGTCAAGAGTTAATCTGGAAGGAGACTTGTGGAGTTTGGAATGCAAGTACATGTCTGAGCATCATGCCCTGCAATTGGGAAATATGTTGGGATGGCAGTACCTAGTTTAAACTCTCTACTTAGTTTCTGTTGGGCTGTTGTTGGGTGTGTGCTTGTGACATAGTACATGCTTCTGATTGAAGAAAATGGCAATATGGAGCATTTTACAGCCTATCTGTATGTATTACTTGACATGTAAAAATGTCCGGCATATCTCCAAGTTATTTACATGCATCGTTTATCACCATAGGGAACAGACACCATCTTTCACAAGCATCCGCCATTTCACAGATGTCATTCTCTCCTTGACACAATGTATGCTTACTTTTGTACCCCCCACCGCCATAATAGGAAATTGCACTGTCTCTTTGACATGTGTCTAGAGTTTTTAAGTCTTCATTTAAATTGCAAAGCTGGTAGAATCAGGCCTTGTTTGAATGCACTGTGTGATGTTTGGGTTGAAAACACTCGGGCCCTGTGGGATGACACGTGTCATCCGCCATCACTTCAGAGCCGCCTTCACTTCACTCTAACTGATGAGGGTTGGTGTTGTCTAATATCCCAACACCCCTGTCAGAGAGGGTGGGGGGAACACAGGCTGACACTTGCATGAGGATAAACTAGAAAGGCTGACAGAACAGTGGTGAGAGATCATGGGTATTGCAGTTTGAGTGAAGCAGAGAGAAAGGGACATACCTTGAATCCAAATGAGTCAGCCTGCATCCAACTGTTACCAATAGAGTGATGGGATGGAGGGCAGCAGTCTTAGAAAATTAAAGGTAACCGCAGCTCTCCCCTCGTCTTACCTCAGCTATAGGAGTCTTGGATGGAGCTGTCACAGTGGCTGGTGCTCTCTGCCTCCACTCCAGGATTGCTTTCTACCAGTGGGACCAGATGTAACCTAAATCTGTCAGGCCTCATTAGCTATGTCAATCTGAATAATGCCGTTCATTTTGGCTTCACAAATGTTTTCTTATTTCTACTGTTCAGTTTGCTTTGACAATTTGCATTTGCCGTTTGAAATGTCCAGCAGCAAACTTTTATTTTGAACATGTTGTTGAAGCAGGCTGTGCACCAAAACATTGTGAGGTGAACTAAAGTTGGTCAGTCTTTGAGGAGGATCACAAAAGCCCACCTCCACAGGGAAATTCTCCATTTTACACTTCAAGAAGCATCCTTCATGTTTTTCAATACGCTTGAAGATTGGACTTTGTTTCATACTGTACCAATTTCATTTTTGCATGCAATGTATCCCAGTTGATATTGATCAATGTTTTAATTTCCTAAAAGGATTGATACTTTTGTTTCTCACCCCAGCTACTCTAGCATCGACTTTTTGGCCAAGTAGGGTGACTTTAAGATTATTAGATGCAGTTTTCCTTTTTAAGATATGATGGGAAACATTTTTGAACCCTCCATGAAAGAGATCCCCCATCTTGAATACAGATGAATGGCAAAGTGATGTTTATAGGAAGAAAGCTGCCCACAGAGCCCAGTGGGAGGTCTCAATTCACACTGCTTTCATCTGAATGCCATGTAAAATGGGCTTTCCTTAAAGACATGATTGATATTAATCCATACCGGAACTGCTTGCTTGTTGTAAATTGTGCTATGATCACAATTAATTTAGCTAGCTTGACTAATTAATTTTTTCTCTCATGAAATTACTTTGCTTCATGAATTTATTTCATAAAGGATTTTGCAGTGTTTTAATTGAACACAGCATGTGATATGAGTATAAAATACCGTTCACTGTAGTAGAGTTTAGAATGGTCACACCAATGAATAGTTTTTAATTAGTGCAAGATGTATGAAAGAATTGTCCCTCCACCTAGTGGCAGCGCAGGAGACTGCACCTCTGTAATTAGGCTGTACAACTACATTGCTTCAGAAGAAATAGCTTGTGAATAACTTGAAATAACTCCTCCTGTGCACAGGAACACACACACAAACACAGACACACACACGTCCCCCCACCCTCCATCCTATTCTGCCTATAATGGCAATATCTGATTTCAGGTGAATGTTTTTAAATAGATACACAGGTCTGCACAGACATACACTGTGTGCTCACTGTAATACTTGTGCTTAGATCTAAACCCAACCAGGATTTAAGTGTTTATGGATGAACTCTGTCATGCTGTGCTGTTGGAGGCCAGTTGTAATGCAGAGCTATATTTAAACTACCCCTGGGGTGCCATTAAATCATGTAATTTCTTCATCAGGCCTGACTGACCTCATTTTAATACCCACATCAGAAAGCATTAAGAAAAAAAATTAAAAAGAGGAATATTGAATCTTGAATCTGCTGTGGTAGCGTACATTTACATTTTACAGTTCAGCCATTTCACTGATGCTCTTATCTTGTGAGACTCACAATGACAGCAACAGTAGAATGAGCTTGGATTCCTTACATTTGGATGCCTCAATGGCAGGAGTGTGATGGTATGTGCTGCGATATGGGTGTGTGTTTGTTTGTGTCGGCTGCCAGGAGAGAGAGAGCTAAAAGCATGCCTGACTATATAACAACTACAAAGAACTCAATCCATTTGGACCACCAAGAGAAATGAGAAAATCATGAAAGCTGCATGCATAATATGCCTGCATTGCAGTTTTTTGCTTTGCCAGAGATAGAAATAGTGAATGTGTTTTGCACTCAAGTAAATAAGAGTATAAAACTTTAATTGTGTTTCGCTGTATTATTTTGGTGAAACAGGGAACAGAGGGAAACATCTGTTCGTATCAGAGCCTTATAGAGTGTAAAATTCAGAATTCAGTATTTTGTAGTTTTTTAACAAATAAGTGAGTTTGAATTTAAGGGCATGGGCCATAAATGCTGTGGACTGTACAAATGTCTTCAATTAGTCCTGTTTGACAGTAGAAACCCAGGTCTGTTAGCTCCAGCAGCTGCAGTATGCCTAACCTTGAGTGGGTGTTCACATCCGCAGGGGATGGAAGATTCCCCAATGCTCATTTCTTTTCAGAAGAGACAGAAAGAGAGTGAGAGAGGGGGAAACGACAGACTCAGAGACAGATATTTATAGAGAGAGTGGGAGAAAGTGAGATTGTGGCTTGAAAGGTTAAAGTAAGAGGGAGAGGCAGAATGACAGAGAAAAGGAGAATGACAGAGCTGTTGGGTGAACCTGGCTGGGAGATGGTGGAGGATACAGAATAGAGATGAAGCAAGAGGATACTGAAATAGACGATGCTTCAGACATCATCAGAGGCTGTGCAGGCCCTGCTGCAGATCTGTGTTGTCTATCTCTGTGGTCTGCGGCTGGCACTTTTTGTCTGTGTTGACCCTAATCAAGTCCTGCAGATATTGTGTGTGACTCATTGGAGAGCTGGAGGGAATATTTTCTTCAGTCTTGTATTTATGTCCACTGTTTCCCCCCCCCCCACTCTGCCCTCCGCCTAGCAGATTGTTAATGCCATAGGAGAACTTGAAACATTTATACGCTGCAGAAATAATATAGGTGGCTCAGTTTATTAGCGCAGTCAGTTGAAGTAAAATATGCTTTGCTGAAGCGTTATTAATGTTGAATAACTCATACATAAGTCAGAATGTGAACTCTAAGTCTTAATATTCTCATCTGGGTAGAATAATGTCACTAAGCAGGCAGCCACACTAGTAAATCTCCTCCTCTGAAGTCAAATTTACCCAGATCTGCTGTCCTTTGCCGCTCTGACTGCTAAAGCAGCCATTTGTTCCAGGCACCCAGGAATCCATCGGCCTTATGACATCCAATCTCTGCAAGGCTCCAGACTCCCAGTGAGCCTCCCCCCCAGCTGTAATTACTGTTCTCTATCTACCGGGATTGTCCCGAACCAGGCCCACTGAGACTCTACACTAAATCTCCTCCACGTCGCCAGTCAGCCGACCAGATAGGTAGCCGGACATCCAGGCAGGGCCTCCTGGAAGTGAGCCTGTCTCCAGGGCGCTTGATGTATAGACCTACGTGGGCTGATTTTAAGGGATGGTCTCTCTCCCCACACTGGTTTGTTCAGAAGTCATTGTCACACCGAGCAATTGTGTCTCTGAGGATGGATGGGACTTTGCCGTGCTCAGGATTGGATGGAGAAAATGTTGTCTTGTGGACACATTGCTGATGAGACACAGACTGCTGCAGACAGACATTTTTTTCTGGTGTAAAAGAAAGGAGTTTATAGGGGCTAGACTGTCAGGAGAAGGAATGGAATGAGGATATGTGGAGGGGGTTGATAGTTGCGACTCCAATCTTTAACATTGTGCGTTTGCTTGCACTTGTCTGTCTATGTGTGTGCTTGTTTGTGCATATGTGCAGTATGAACATTAGAATTACTTGAACCAATGGTTTCTTTTACAAGGGAGACATGGCCAAGATAGCACCAACACATGTAGTTTCAGAAAGGACAACAATAAGAAGTAAGAAACAGGAATAAAGGAGAAAAGAGAGCGAGAGAGATGAGAAACAGCAGCATAGTCCTAAAGCAATCGGCCTAATCAAAGCATCAGCAAAATGTGTATGATTGATGCATATCTGTGTGTGTCTGTCCAGTTTCCATTTGTGGCCTCTTATTAAACATAACAAGCGTCCATTGTGATTTTGATGTAGAGGGCAGATTGGGCTAGAGCAGTTTTGAGTTTTAGTAGCATAACTTTTGATTGATTGTTACAAGGATGTTTGGGGCTGTGTTCATCCTCCTCGTGTGTCATGTTGAAAAGGTTCCCTGTATGTCACATAAATAAGATTGAGATCTAAAACATTTCAGCGAGCTTTGTTACAGGCTGAGAGGGGCTGATGAAAGGTGTTGTTTGTCTAAGGTGCCTTTATTCAAGAATCTTCCATTTGTTTATTTCCAAAGAGGAATTCAACTCTATGCAAAACAAAGCATGGCTTTTAAACTTACGATTAAATTGCCATTCTTTCCCAATGGATACAACAGGCTGGAAGATGGCAGTTCATTTTGTGGTACACCGCTATTTTATATTCAGCAATTACACCATTACTCCAGTTATAAGTCAATCACAACAAGTACATACATTTATGCATAACATACATGAAGCACATACTGTACATTCATTCACAACCACGCATATCAGAGTGTCAGTCCAAAGGGAAAGTAGAACTGGTTGTGCTTTGGGCTGGTTTGGCATGCAATCAAATTTGCATTAGTAGCAAAAGTGAAAGAGAGAGAAAGAGAGCAAGAGAGACAGATAGCTGAAGGGGCCTTTTTTTTCCCCAAGACTGCTTAGTTGAGCTCAGTTATTATGAGAGTATCAATCCACATTACGACACACTGCTGTTCCACTCATTTATACAACAAGCTGCCAGTCCTCCAATGGCAGAATTACAGTCACTGTATTTAAAAAGTCGCATTCAATAATTTTTATTTTTACCTGTTATGGCCAACTATTACATATTCAGCTCTCTAACTGGTGAGGCATGCTAATAAGCCTTACGAGCTGCGTGCGGGGCTTTGACTCCTTGTCACTGCACTGCAGTTTTTATCCTGGCGTGCATGAGGCGACTCTGGTGAATGACTCACACTGACTGTTTTCTGAGGTTTTTGCTCCTGTCTCCACTGTGGACCCCATAGCCCGGCTGATTCCGGTGGCCAAAGTTTGCTTCACTCTCGGTACTCTCTCACTTTGGAGGTGTCCCAGAGAAGAACAGATCAATACAGGAAACTCCCAGAGCGAAGAAGGAAGTTAATGGTTCACTCTCACCTGATGAAAGAGCAATCGATAAAACAAATGGATGCAGTTAACACAGTATTTCTCAAATGTCTGGCATGTTTTTTTTTTTTTTTTTAAGAAATTGGTTTTGCACAGTAATGGATTAGCTTCTTATTATTTTTTAGGTACTTTTAAGTATACTTATTTGAGTTACTTAAAATGTTTTCCATGTGAGTGACCACATCCAGCTCCCACTGACCACATCACTCCCCAGTGGTTTAAAGTGGTTTGTGTCACAGCTACAGTGGAACTCACCCACAACACTCTTTTAGAAAACCGTTAGGTGGTACTTTTAAAGATCCTGCTGATGAATTGGTGCTAAAAGCTGCATGCTGGAGCACTAAAACCTCACCCTTTTAGTGCGTAATGCCCTGCTTTCGTGCTCAGAGCCAGTGTAATGCAATCTTGCAGTGTGTCTTCTTGTGCTCACATTACTATCACCATAGGGATTCTGCTAGATTGGTATACAATTGGGTTTTTGAGGTCTTGATACCGATATTTTGTGTTGATGCTGCTGATAGCCAATATCTCTATTTCTGCTGATACTCATACTAATATATCTTTCAATTTGACAATTTTCATGCCAAAAAATTTAAATGATTCAGTCTTTCCCTCAGAATTTTATTCTTGGCAAGGTAGCAATGCCTCTTAAACTCTCCTTTGATGCCTTTTTAAGGCAGGGTGACTGACCCCACCTATTCAATGGTAGGGAAAAAAACTGGGACATGACTGCCTTTAAATGAAGAATTAATTTACAAAAAGCAGTTGTTGAACAATTAATTTAATAAAAACATTTAGCAAAGAAAATACAATTACAGTTTTCATGTAGCTGTGGTCAGGGACGACACTGGCCGATATCCAATATTTAATAAACAGTCAATATTGGCCTGATGTATTGACAAATATCACTCAAACCCTAATTTACACTGTTAAGATGTGTTGATTGGACAGTGGCATGTGTTGATTTATGCTTTCAGAGTTAAATTAAACACTGTTGAGTTTGCTGCGGTGTGTCTCAGTTCTGTGGTAGGACTCCTGTTAGTGACAAAGGGAACTGAGACATTGAGAATGATGACGGCTAGCTGTGACACGGGTGGCGACAGGCCTGAGAGCCTAGAGACAGGCGGGGCGGAGGGGTGGAGGGGTGGAGGGGTGGAGGGCCGGGGTTAGAGGGAGGGGAGAGGAGGGAGAGGTGAGTGACGGGCATGTGTCAGCCCTCCTCCCCATAGTAAATGTTGAGGGGGGGCAAGGGTGGCCCACTAATTGGGGCGAGATGTGAAAGCCCCTGTCACTCATCATCATCTTCACTAATACGTTTGGAGGCAAAAGTCAACCAGTCAGCTGAAGCATAAGAACAGAATGATTAGTCACCAGAGCGGGGAACCCCCTAATCAGGGATGCGTTTCCGCACAAAAAACATCTATTCTGGACAGAGCTCTTGTACAGATAAGATTGGCGCCACCCTGTACCACTGAACACAACGCTATCTGCTTTAATTATTGAATAGCTGTATGTTTAATTTGCAAGGCAATTTCAGACAGCATCCCCGTGAGACCAAGCCCTAGACTGATATATTTTTTTTTCTCTTTCACACAAACAGTCCAACAGTGAATAATTCCCATAATAATAGCAATGTCATGGACTGTCATGATGGTCATAATAGAATACAGGTCCTGGCCTTCCAGCGTCTATAATTTTCCTCTGACCTTGATTTGTTTTTTTCTCTCAGAATCCTGCATGCGATGTCCTGAGGGAAATAATGCCACAGAAAAGGAGGGAGGGAGGCAGCCGCCGGATTTTTCTGTGAAATTAAAGGGGAGCACAGGGAGCACTGGTTTTCCAGGGAGCTACTTAACCAGTGTGAAAAACAGATACTGACAGCGATAACGAAGCAGTTAATGAAATAGTAAGTGCTTTTCCTACTGTTGTATGTGTTTACAGCTTTTCTTACTTTTCTAATCTTCCCCGACTGTAATAATGGGATAATAGTGTAGCTGTTTCGGTTGATAATATACTTGTAATTGATATTGTTAAAAAGCTTTGACACTTTGATAACAACAAAATGATTCAATTTGTATCATTTTCCATGATTAGATTCTTTCAGGGCTTTTTCCCTGCAAATTAAACATCGCAAGCAAACTGCTGCAAAAGTATTACTACTCATAACTACATTTCAACAGGTATAACTAAGCTTAATTTACAATGTAATTGAATTAATATGCTAGCAAATATGGCCATTCTCTTTTTGTAATGGCTGTTTAATGCAGGTAGTTGGCAGCGTCTCTCCCTCAGTAATTCCTGCCCTTGAATCTAACGATCCGAGCAAAATGAACCAGTTATACAGTCTAATTCGAGTGTCTTTTAAAATCCACTAAGATCTCATTTCCATAACCCTTTAACTGGGAAAACAACAGCAATTATGGGACTGGTATTAGCATGAAGTGACACCCCTGAGTTGCAGTCATGCAGCAGGTGGGTAATTGGCCCTGAGCTGTACAGTGGGCGCTCTGTGGGACTGTCCTTGTCTCGTGATGGGGACACCGGACGCTCCACAGCACACACTTATCAGCTCGCTGCCCTTTGAGTCAGATGCATCTCCGCAGCTCTTCTTAATTAACCAAGTGAGAAGAGTGGGGTCAGAGAGGTTCGGTAACTAGCTCCACTGATCCCTGGATCGCACATGTAGGTGTATTTCTGCTGTCCTGCCCGTTTGTTCTTGCTATCATTTCACGGGATGTATGTAGATTATTTGCATGCAGACAGTGTGTTAGAGCGAGAGAGAGTTTTAGTGCGGAGAATGAAAGTAGACTCCAGAGGCCTCCCAGGTGTTAATTGAGGTGTAATGTGATTTGTTTTGCTGGCCCTTCTAGCAGCCCTTCCCAGTCCATTGAATCAGATCCCTTGTGATTACTCTCTAATGGCCTCAATTACGTCTGTGTGCTTTAAACAACCTGCGACTGGCCCAAGTTAAAATGATAAGGTTAACGCTACAATGACACTATATAAAGTGAATAACCATTTAAGCATGCCTGTCTTTACAACACTGCGACAGTGTTATTAAGTGCACTGTCTGTTAACACTAAGAGCAAAAACTAACAGCCAACTCCAACTCCAACAGTGCAAACCAATAATGCATTCTCTATTCAGAGACACAGGTGGGAAATCAGGGAGACCGTAACATCAACATTTTATGTTCAGCTTTGACAAATCATTTGCCACAATTCCATATTTCAGTAGCGGGAACACACAACAAGGGGATTTTCTTTTCTATTATGGAAGGAGTGGGATAGCAGGTGCAGGTCTGTGGGGAATATATTTATTTATTACAGGCATGCCATCGTATGGTGGGTTGATACGCAGAGTTAGTTATACCCGACTAAACCGATCATTCTTGAATGACCTTTCTGCATTGGTGCCACTGCACTGCAATTCATGAATGTTTAATGGAGAGGGTGGCTGTTTTGGGCCTGCCAAGTAGGCTTCGCTCCCTGACATAAACATACTAACTCAAAGGCAGAGTGGAGGTTAAAAACAACGGCTGCTACAAACAAAGGACACTACACACAGCCTCTGACAAGTAAACACCCCTAAGACCCACAGAAAGCAGGTGGGTATCTGATGAGAGAGGCATGCAATTACTGCAGACACACACACACCCCCTCTCTCCCTCGCTCTCTCTCTCTCTCTCCCACTCACACACACACTTCAATCATGCTCTCTCTCTCATTTTATTGGTTCCCTAGCCCTGCTCAGCCCTTACAGGCATCATGAGCATAGACAGCAGAGTTGAGGTGACCCATATTCTCCACTGCAGCGACCAGAGATTAATTAACGTCACGTCAGATCTCACCCCAGCAGACTCCTTGGATGAGGCAGCTAGATAGATGGATAGATAGATGGATAGATAGATAGATAGATAGATAGATAGATAGATAGATAGATAGACAGATAGATAGATAGATACTGTAGATTGAGATAGAGACAGACAGAAGGAGGTTGAGGAGCTGTGTATAACAAGAGCAGACAGAGATGAAAGAGAGTGGGTGAAGACTAAGTTGTGTACGACAGAGGGACTTGGTAAAGAGAGCAGGAACAACAGGATGTACTGGTGGTGAAGTGGGCCAAGACACTTACAGCTTGTACTTGCAACACTGTGTGTGTTCTTTCTGGCTCACAACCTGTATCCCTTGACATCTTTTATCTCTCCCACATCTTCCCTGTCTAACACCATATATACTGTCTGGTAAAGAAACTCCTCAAAAACAACTAATAAAAAAAAAAGTAAGTAGGAAGAAGCAGCTTGAGGTAAGAGAGGGTGATATCTAAGGAAGATTGGAAAGATAATTGGTTTTGAGAAAGAAGGAGAGTAAATAACATTGTATGTGAAAGGGTGAAAAATTGTGTGGGAGGAGAGGTGCTGGTTTTGAGAGGGGACTGTAATGCACGTGGACTAAGATAACAATTCCCTAATTAAAAAAACATCATATCCCTGAAACAAAGGCGATACTGGTGCCATGTGCTAGTGCCATGTTTAAGTGGAAGTAGATGTCTGCACAAGTCACCAGTTAAAGCACTTTGAGTCTTTTCTTTTCTCTGTACTTAAGATAAACACAATCAGCTTCTCTTATCTGTCAGACAGTAGCCTACTCTTCTTATACAGAGGACACGCCACAAAGGTGTTGTGAAGTGTGTGTGTGTGTGTGTGTGTGTGTGTGTGTGTGTGTGTGTGAGTGAGAGAGAGAGAGAGAGAGAGGGGTGGGTGGAGGCTTAGCTACAGCATAGAAGAGTAGAGAAACTTTTACTTCAGTGAAGTCTTAAATATTACTGCCAGGGTGGCATGACAAGATAAAACCTTCAGCTCTGAGCAGAAGTCTAAGGGAGAGAACAAGCAGATGAGTCAGCTAACTGACTGGACTGCATATGAATAAAATTTCAATAAAAAGTCTCTACTTCAGAACTCCTACATATTTAGTGAAGCCAACTATGGTCACTCGGTCTGACAGCTTTGCAGCTACATCAACAATATGCATGATTAAACAAAGGCTAACAATTAAAAATAGCCAAATACAGCTTCCTTTATATTGTTCATTCAGTTGTTTATGTTTTGATGATGCACATTATGCACATCATGATAAGCAGATACAGTGAGCTCTAATTATTATGTTGAACCGACAAAACCTTAGGCCCTTCAACACCCTACTCCACCTTGACGATTCCAACTTCTAGGTGTCACCTTCAGCCGTCTGTTTAAATTTCCATAGGTTCTTAGTTGAGAGAGGAAGCAGTGAAGGGGGGAAATAGATGATAGAGGTCTTTCTGTCTGGGCCGGGGCTGTGATGCAGAGCTTGGGCCTCATTGATAATGCATCAGGAGGAGAAATCCATCAAGACCACATCCATTTAATGCATGAAGCAGACGTTTATCCATGCATGGGCGTGCGCGCGGCCTCTGACTCGGGAGCCGGGGCCCAGCTAAGTGGGCAGTCCTCTCGCCGTTGTCACCGAGTACAGTAGCTCAGGTCTGAGGGACGCGGCGTCTCCCCCAGACATCACCCCTGCCCGGCTCCAGACAACGAGATGAAACATTCATGAGGTGTCTTTTCGAACACTGGCAGATTCGACATTGTTTGGTTTTTGTGTGCCCCCTTCAGCCCCCTCCTCCTCCTCCTCCTCCATCCCCCTCACTCCACTCCACTCCCCCGCAACGCCATCATATCTGTCGGCCCACTTGATAGAGCTTTCAGGTGAAAACATAAACCCAGTGTGGAGTGATTACCGAATGCGCTTCTGCAGAGGAAGGACTGGCATTTCTCTCTCTTTGTTGTGCATCTGACCTTTGAAAATATCACAGATTAAATCTTTAATTATTTATGAAGGCTAGTGGTGGTGATGGGTGGGGAGGGAGGGGGATGCTGCCACATGTGGCGGGGGCATTCTTGCTGCAAGAGATTTGGGAAAATACCGACTTTGTGGTGGTTACAGTCTTGCTTTGTGAAATGTATGAGTGGATCCACTATACATACAGGCCTGTACTAAGATTCCCAATTTGCTATTTAATGTAATTCTTTATGTTTCTTCATAGATAATATCTAGTGAAGAGATGTTTTTGTTTTTATTTTTGCGACCAAATGTTTATTGAGATGAAAACACACAATTTACAACCAAAAGGAGATGTTTTTCTTTGAGGACAATCTCATTCATGTAATTTGTACGTCAGTTTTCACATATTAGATTTAATGTAGTTAATTCTAAATCTAATGTTTGAATTCTAAATCTAATTAGATTCTAATGAAGAGAGCTCTTCATAATGTGTTGCATCACTGTCGAGTGAACTTCAAAACAGCAACCTTCAGATCTTCCCAACCCCTCGCATCATCTGCCCTCTTGCTGTAAGCATTCCTGACACGTTCATTTTAAACTAAAATAATCATGACGTGAAAAATAATACACAAACAAGACAACAGAGAAAATAAATATGCTAAAAAAGTGGTTCCCAGGAGAATGGTTTAACTGGTGTTTGATATCCATCTCCATTAAAGAGCGCTAACATGCATCACTCCAAACAGCCCATGAAATGAAAGGCATCATTTATATTGATCTGCAGCATCAGTGAGAATAAATCAGAGCTGCAACCTAATAATGCAACACTCCAGGGTGCATCTGTAAATTGCAGATAGGCATTCAGAACAGTATCTGCATAATGAAACTGTAGTTGATGAACTTGGTGATCTGTGTTTAGGAGATGGCTACTGTTGCTGAGAAGTTAAGTGCCCAAATGATTTTGTGGGAGGAGAATGTGTGTACTAAACTCTGTAAGGGTGCGATCATACTTAGTTTTTCTTTGGTGCATTTTTGTTTTTGGCTTGTTTACGTTCCCACTGCCCGATTACAATGGACCAGGGCTTGTTAACAAAATCATCACAAGTACAGTAGCTCATTTATTGGACAGAGTTTTGTTAGAGGTTTTGGGGGGAGTACAAAAAATCGGATTCCAGTCCCTGTAACTTTAACTCAGCATGATGGATTTGTCTGCACTCCAATTTTCCTTCTCTAGTGTTCATACCAGTTAAGAACTTTCAGGGCGTTGGGAAATGGTTCATTTTGTTCTGCTAGGCTTTCCAAGCATGAGTAACTGCTGGCTATCAGATGTCTACATTGTCTTCGTATAACCATAAGACCTTGTGTTTTGGAGTTGTTTCCTATAGTTGGTTCAGATTATGTTCACACTCCGGTTCAGAACAGCACTGCAGTTCGTTTGGTGCCACCTGAGTTTGAAGGGCATTGTTCTCACCTGGCCAAAGGAACCAAACTAAATGAATAAACACTCCAGGGTTGCCTAGTGTGAATGTGCCCTTACGGTGAATAATGATATTTCCCCATGATTATATTGATGGACCAGACAGAGACAAATCACGAATTATACCAACAAGTGTGCTAGAGTATAAGTGTTGATGTAATATCCCTGACCAGGACCCGTCAACCATCTTATCGATTACTGTAAGAGCTTTGGCAAAAAAGATCCTTAGACCACTACTCCACTCTAAAATGCTTACAGCAAATACCAGCTCAGGAAGAGGTGGATTTATGCCAATACAAAGAGGAGGACAAGTAATGACATATTTTCAAAGATGTCCTGCTACTTCAGTGAAATTTCACACAAGTCTGAATAAGAACACTTGACAGAAGTGGAGTAGGCTACTTGTTTGGAAATTTCCTCAATTAAAAGAATAAAAAGGATCTCACAAAAAAATACTCAAGTACAGAATCAGACTTTATTCACCAAGTACCAGGAATCTACTGGAATTTATCTCAGTGATATTGGTGCAGGGACAAATCAACAACTCACAAAGTTGCATAAGTAAATACAGGAATACATGGTATAGGGACAACAGGACTCCAAATGTAGCACTAAGGGACAAATCATATAATAGACAATAGAGAGCAGACTATACATACTGCATCTCTCTACATGTATACATTCAGAAAGGTAGCATGTGACGCAATAGGCTGCGGTCATACTGTAGGTGAGAATCCAGTACAGTGTAGCTCTTGTTATAAATACAAAAGTCAAACCTCTGTATATATAGGTGCAGTACAGATGTAATATGGAGTGCTGAGTGTTAAACCTACATGACAGTATCAAGGGTTGTATTAACACCCCACCGAGAATGACCTAATTAGAGCTGACCAGGGAGGGGGTGGGATGTTAAATGGCAGCAACTTCAGCGGTCACACCACAGGTGTCATCTCAGATCACCCTGTTTGTATAGATAACGCAGTGTAGAGAGAGTTGCTTGAAATGTTTTGCCCCTGTTCGCCAAGGCATCCGTGAGAGTTGTAGTTAAGAAATATTCAGATCAGCAGTCATGTACCAAAATATTGGTATTTAATCTGTTCTAGCCTCCCTGTCTTCCCTAGAATTTCTTAGGATTACTAAGCAGCCTTAGGGGGATGATGTAAGTTTTGTCTGTTCAATAGCTGCGCTTTATTTTCTACTGGATATACTGTACATTGTAGACTTGAATGCTGCACACTAACAGCTCCAACTTTTACTGACAGCATTTTTGATCCAATATGGATTTTTCCTGGCCAGAATGTACAGTCATACAGTACGAGACATGGGGCATAGCCACCAGCTCTGCTTAGACTGTAATCAGGGGCAGTCTTGTTTCTTACACTGCTCAACATATTCTCCAGCATCTAATGCAGATGCAAATGCAAGAAGATGTTGAAGATTAAAAGAATTACTTAGAATTTGAAAAAAAAAAAGACTGCATTTAAGGCTTTAGATGACCCAGTTTCAAGGCATCCATCCAGTGGCTTAGTTGCTCTGGAGGCTTCTTTATGGAGTATTTGTGGATACACAGTGCAGTGTGTGAGTGAGTGTGTATGTGCGTGTGTGTGTGTGTGTGTGGTGGGTGGGGGGTTGTTGGGTGCGTGCGCATGCATACATACATGCAAATATGGGTTTTTGTGTTTGTGTTCTTGCTTGTGTGCAGCTTTTTTTTTTTTTTGCTTGTGTTGGTTGGTGCACATCCTAAGATCTCATCAAAAAACAGTGACCTAGATATCATTAACCCATTAAAACCGACAGAAAATTGTATTTTAAAGTAGCACAGAGCCCATCAATCTGCTCTACATGTCAGGAGGGAACTGCTCCCCATGTTAAAGTGGGGTTCCTAATGGAGGGGGATATCAGACACACATGGACTCCTTACAGCATGTCAAGCTGCCGGCACACAGGCAGGCACTCAGAGAAATGTGCTAGATAGGTGATGGAATGAATAAGCCTGTCTCAAGGTTTCCTCCTGGCTGACAGGTACTTTACATGAAACACATGAACTCTAGAAAATAAGCGCTTCTGTTATAGTTATACTGAGTAACAGCCGCATAATGGCAGAGAAACAATTAATGCCTTGAACCGTGGCTTTTGCTTGGTCGTGTGGCAGCATGATACAGAGACGCTCAAAAGCAAATCAATTTTCATTTATTCTTGCTCAGATGATATCCACTTGTAATGCGTTATAAGGTGTAATTTTCCATTGGCTAAACAGTCGCCTTCATCTCCTTTGAGTTGAATGAGCATACACATCACACGATCCCTTAAGAATCTTCACCGAGCCGCAAGATCCTGATCACACTTTGCCTTTAATCTGATAATCCGATTTAATTTGACTGTTCATTTGTTCATGCATATCAATATGGGAATATGTGCTATAACCACTTTCTTCAAAATGACAGTGTGATTTATGGCTACTCTAGTGATTATGTTGATAAGCTACATGCAACATCAACCCATATGTATCATATCTGATCACATCAGAGTCAGAGTAATGTGAGACATTTTCTAAAGGCAGTTTCTACTTTTTTCACATTCTCATGAGATTGATTCCCACTGAAGAACTCTTAAAAGATGAAGATTCTCTAAGTAGCCCAGGCATGTATCTGATTGCATAAATTATGAGTTAGTTCAACTGTTGCTCACATGATCACAGACTGTCATGAAGTGGCTGCTTAGTCATAAAAGGGAAAATTAATTCAAGGGTATGAAAGGAGGATTTACATGATTACAGGCAGAGAAGTAATGCTTCTTTGAAAAGGATATTATCAACTGCACACAATGATTAATCATACTTATCAAGGTTAAACTCACTGTATTGCATGCTTCATTCTCAATTGCTATTAGGCATCTCCAATTCTCAATCAGTTTTACACAGCAAAGTTGTAATGAATGTGGGCTGGGAGGCTAATTAGCTAAATTTTAAGTATATTCTTTTCTTAGCAGAGGCTGGAAAAGTGCACATTTTCTTCTCAAAAAAGTACAATCAGGTCTTCTAACAGGCTGCTATCGGTTTCCATGTTTCAATCAATATCAAGTCAATATCGAGTCAATATCAAGGTTGTGACTGTGTGTAATAGTCATATGGGCATCCCTCCTGTGACTCCATCCTGTAGCTGATGTTCCTTACACCAAGTTGAACAAAAAGAATAAGTAATAGATTTGTCTTGTTTTGTCACACATTCTGCACAAAATAATGACTAACAACTACAGTGCTTATGTCTTACAAGACAGTAATAATCTGCAAAGAGTCTTTTTCCTCTTGCTTTTTTCTGCACAATGCGGCAGTGCTGATGCGTGGTTTCTTCACCCTCCCTCTGGGAGGTGTGAACCAAGGGAAGCGAAGAGGGGAGACGGAGGAGGGGGAGAACACAGAATGCAGTAAACTTCAATAAGCACAATGTCTTCGTGTTCTTGTTCTGGAGATCAGAGCTTCCAGTTTTTGTAGAAGAAAAGAAGCGTTGGTAATCCAATACCCCTGACATTCTGGATGGTAAGTCTGATAAGTTGATTAAATGACTGGCTTCTCATGCAGAGTTGCACATTGTTGTTATGGTAGGATCGCCACACTCATTAAACCTGCAGATTTTGTTTGATTGATCATTGCCACACCACCGTGACTTGTAGCTTGAGATGCAAATAGACAAACTGTCTCCAGTGGGGTATTTTACAAAGTAGCTGCAAGGAGAACATCAGAGCCTTATATCTGTGATACTGTGTGGTGAGGAAGTAGAAAACTAACGTGTCTCAGCACTGTATGTGAAGAGTTAAACTAGTGAATATGTGAATGATAAAACGTCTATTCTCAGTCCTCATCAGAATGGCAATGCTACTGAGAATCCTACTGGCATAGAGTCCTACCCTGGGGCATGGGGATTACATGTGCTGCGTACACGTTAAAGCCTCTAAACCCTCGCCTCCGCAGAGCTGATCTGACTGCACAATCATCCCCCTCACTCTCAGCTCTACTCCGCCGGCCGTGAGGCCTCCATCCTCCCAGGATGCCGCCTGCTTACTTCCAGATCAGCAGAGCTCTGCAGTGCCCGGGAAGGTCGGAGCTTGAGTAAATTTGTCAGGTTGCCTCGGTGCACACTGGATCACCTGGGAGTTGACCCTCTAGCTCACCAACGGCTCTCTATGGAGTGATTCTGGGATTCTGGTTGGAATGAGCATTTTTCAAAATGTTTTTTTTTTTTACAGAAAAAGAGGTCAAAAGAACAGTTGGAGGTAGTGCTTTGCTCACTGCACTCACTCCCACACACTTAGGTTAGCACACGTGCATGAACACACTTACATTCACACGTGTGCGCATGAAAACATTTATATGCATGCACACACACACACAGGCGCGTGTCCACACGTGCTCACACATACAAAAAATCTGCAATTTCAAGGGGTGAATTGAGGACCTAGAGCCAAGGGAAACTGTGCGAGGCAAAGCATATTCAATTAGCCCCTGGCAGTTCTTCACCCTTACCTATCGTCATTGCATCACATTTCAATATTGCACAGAGGTGTGCCGTCAACGCACTGCTGACACATCAAAGGGCTGCGGCAAATCCACACTACTCCTCGGAGCCTCACTGCTCCATAGCTATGTCACAGCTGCTCTTGGGGTAGGCCAGACAGGCACAGGGAGAGGCTAGGCATGACTAAAGACCTCAGCAGACCTATTAAAAAATAGATTCTCTATTTCCCACTTCGATGAGTTAAAGTTATCAAGCCAACCTGTGGGGATGAGCTTGATGGTTTCCTGGTCCATGGTATAGTGAACTCTTAAGGTTATGGCGAGGGAGATGATCTGGATCATAAGATGTGCAGCACAGGGTAGATGAGATGAATGAGTTTCAAATGCAGCACTTCTTCAGACCCCCACGTTTTTGCCTAACCTTATTTGATACACTTTGCTGGAAATGCAAACTTATTGCTATAACCATGCCCTCTATCTGTGAACTTAAAGGTTTACATAAGTACAGCAGAACAAGACTGGTGCACAGCCTCAACAAGTACAGCCCACCCATTCAGCACAGTACTGACTATCATCCTCAGTTACAGTAAAGGGATGAAAGGAAGACCGAGAGGCTAAGGGAGAAGTTAATAGTGAGATCCCCTCAGTCTGTGTTGCATCCCTCTCCAGCCCGGTGTAGATGGAGGGAGCTGAGGCGTGATACGAGGCACAGCCTTTGACTGAGATCTTCATTAGGATGTAACAGATATAGCTGGAGCTGCAGGAGCAGCCGTGGCACAGCCAGTTGACACAGGAGTTAAAACAGTGTTTCTTTTTGTTGCCTCTAGGTTTGCCTCTTTACCTCTACTCTGTCTCTTCCTCTCTCCCGCTATGTTCCTCCACTGTGGGCAAAATTACTTTGGGCTGTAAATGGAATTCCATTTACAGTCCATTTTTAATTATGGCTGAGAGCAAAACACAGGCAACAAAACCCCCTCATGTTTAAAACATTGTGGACTCACCATCTCTCTCTCTCTCTCTCTGTCTCTCTCTCTCTCTCTCTCTCTCTCTCTCTCTCTGTCAGTGTGTTTTGCAAAAGTTTTGAGGTGAGCTGAAGGTAAGACATAGACTAAGATGATAATCAGAAAAGACTACACCAGAAACACTCAAGAGTGAGCGCTCTATGTTGGTGCATACGATGCATACGTGATCAAAGAGAATCTGGAGTTTGGACGATAAAAAAAAGACATTCTATTCTTGTTGATGTTGATATTAGGGTGATAAAAATTATAGGCCTGCTTGCCTGAAGTAAAAACCTTTTTTAATATATTTAATATTTGATGAATGTAGGAATTGAAAGAAAACACATCTGTGAGCACTGCTCAGTGTGATATTCCGCAATCATGACAATGTCTCCTCTCTTTTAGCCGTTTGTACAAGCGCTGCCTCGAGGATAGTTCCCCTGCCTGGGGGGCTATCCACTCTGTAGGCCTGTCCTGCTCTCATACCTTCTGTCCCTCTCTGCATTACCCAGATCCTCTCATCTTGTCTCCGTGGGCCAACCCTCCAGCAGCCATTTGTCACAAGCAGATGTTTCAGAGAACCGTGACCTCCAAGCCTGGTTGCTGGGGAACAGGAGCTTGGCGTCAGTTCTGATTGGAGACCTGTAGACTAGGGAGGGCACGGCGAGGGTGAGTAATACTAGCTGTTCTCAGGTCCTGAGGTCAGCTAATCTCCCGTGGCAATCAGGCAGCCAATAGAACGAGCTGGAGGTCCCTGACTGGGGCGGCCCAGTCCCTGACTTAACAGTGATGGGGCCAGACTGGGACAGAAAATCAGGGAAGGTATTTAATGCCTTCACTCCAACTATCCTGCAGGTAGGGTTAGAAAATTATATCAGAGAAATCCACTGATGTGGTAAAAATGTAAAAATGTGCAAATGCTTGTCACTATGGCAGTAGCCTGTACGGTTAAATTTGAATTTACAATTAGACAAGTTCTACCTTAATTTTCATTCATGTTTTCAATCCTAACATGAAAGTCATTCTCTTTCCCGCTCCTTCTCTGTCTCTGTCTCTGTCTCTGTCTCTGTCTCTGTCTCTGTCTCTCTCTCTCTCTTTCTCTCTCTCCCTCTCTCTCTCTCTCTCTCTCTCTCTCCCTCTCTCTCTCTCTCTCTCTCCCTCTCTCTCTCTCTCTCACACACACACACACACACACACATACAAGCCCGTTGATTTGGTTTAGGCTGGACCACTTTGGAGAGGGCTGCTGCAGTCACCTCACACCTTACAGGTCATGTATTATTACTGGCCATCATTGAGTGCCCACCACCTCAAATGAAATGATGTCCCAGTAACAGTGGAGAGGCCCATTGAATTTACTTTCTGTTAAAGTGAAGAGAAGGGGAGAGAGCACAGGAAAGATGTGGGTGTGAGGTGGGCTAGGAAGCGTCATGTAGCATACATCATGAGCCACTCTCAAACCAACAGCATTGTGAATACATGGTATGCATCTTAATCCACGGATTCACAATGTGCACTGTGAAAGCACATTTCAATTAAACTCACTTGTAAACTCAGATTAGCCAAAAGTGGACCAACCTACTGGGAATCCACTGGAATATCCTGTTAGCTCCTGTTATTTTGATCAATACTCTTTTATAGTTAGCATCTAATGATCCCCTTTACACATGGCATTAAAATGCATGGGTAGTCAGAATGTAATTGGGATGCATTTCACCACATTAACAACACAATTTAAATGCAATGAGTCTCCAATTCACATTTAGCAACTCCATAAATGGAAATGAACTTTCGCATGTGGATCCAACCAGGGAGCGCATATAAATCAAACAGGTGGCAGGTAGCATGATAACATTAACATAGATGTTAAAAAGTGAAATCCAATTTCAATGTGTAAACTGAACATACATTTTACTGTCAGCTGTAAATGTGATCCAGCTAAATGAGAATCTGGATATAAGATGCATGTTAATGCCAGGTGTAAAGTGGGCCTTTGTGAGTGCAAAGTATATTCTAAATATAATGAGGCCCTAAATATGGTTCATTATCAACATGCTACTGATGTGAGTTCCTATCACCATGTAATGTCATAGTAAATTAAAATATTTGATACATCGTATATCATGATACACGTCTCTAACCAATCTGATTGGTTAGAGACGTGTTCCAGCCATGCTGATAAGTCCCATAACGTATGGCTATCCATGCTTTATCGGTTGCTATGACAACTCTGCGATAACCAAGGTCGAGTTAGAATTAATTTTTATTCTTATGTTTGTGTACTTCATTTCAGTCATTGGTAATCCTTGAATAAAAGACACAATACTCCAGAGAACATTTGATCCTGCGTTTCATATCTTTTGCATCACTGTTGTACCCATTATCACAGCGAAGAATGGCCTGAGAATGTGAGGGTCAAGTAGCATATTACAACAAGTATGTAAGACCCATCTTAAGAAAGAAATGTGATATCTTATCAATAGAGCTGAATGGAAATATGATGATGACTCAGACCTTCATATACCAGACACATCCACAAGTGGTGAAGTTGCTAGGATACAAATGCACAATCATGAAAACAAAACTCTCCAATGTGGGTGTCTCATCAGCAAATCAATCCCACCTCTGTAGCTAAAGCAATGTGTCGTCTGCATGGTTCTCATGGAGGCAAGAGGGAATGCAAGGCGACAAAGCTCTAATGATATGATATTCATAATTCATAAAGGGGAGCATTTGCTGAATAATATCCTAACTTTCATAATGAAGATGATAAAGAGCACTCATCCCTTTCTCCTCTTATTACTGGGTGCGGGCAGATTGTGATTGTATAATTAATATGTTTTGAAATCAGTAATTAATAGAAAGGTCGGCATGCACATAATTCTGTTATTTAATCTATTAAGCCATGGATTTTCAGAGTCAAATCACTCTGCCGTGAAACCACTGAATTTTAATTTGTCATTTCACATGCTGTTGTTAGCCTTCACCTCCCTCCTTCCCCCTTTCTCCATCTTTCTCACTTTGCTTAGCTTTTTAATGAACGTTTTAAGGCTGGAGCTGATGACGAGTCTATTTCCCTGGACTTGATTCAGCTGTTTCTCCATCTGGCTTTCGGGCACCTGGGGTAAGCCTTCCTCTGCAAACTGTTTTCCCCTGCCTTTCCAACTCCTCCCCCTGCAAACTGATTTACCTTTTTTTTTCTCCCTTTGTTTTTCTTCCCTGCTCTTCAGCTTCTCCACTATTTTCTTGTCCCTGGCCCTCCTGTGTGGATTTTAACTAAAGCATGTTATTCAAAAAAATAGGAGAATTCTTTTTTTCAGCACCCATTTCATATACAGGGCGATGATTAACCAGGTACAGTACAAAATCTACATTGCATGCAGGCAGACCTTGCCCTTTAAAAATGACCTATACTACACAATTAATCACTTTATTGCACAATATCTTCAATCATAATTAATTATCATAACATCTGCAAGTTCCACAACAATGCTACCACTGTAAAGTCTCAATGTAACTTCAGTTTTTGATTTTCCCAACACGAATGTGAGCATTGAGCATGACCTGGCAATTCAGTCTTGAAACTTGTGAAGTGAACAGCCTGGGAGGCCAGATTTGATTACACTGTGTATCACAGAACTCCTCAGCTTTAATGAACACTACAGATGTGTCAAGCAGGGGAGGAGGGGCATGCCAACGGCAATGTAAACAGCGGCCAATTACCTGCCTGGATGACGATTCTTTACTGCTGCTTAGTGAATACACGTGAACAGGCCAACACATCTGCTGCCTGGCTTAGCTTCCACTCGGTGCAGAGGTTTACCACACACACCAATATCAACCAAGACATTGACTGGCATCGGGCGTGCTTTCTTTCTCTCTCTCTCTCTCTCTCTTGATTTTCTCCTTCAAGTTTGTATGATTCAGTATATTTTGGGGCAAATATAGATATGATTAATCAAATTATTGCTGTGTAATTACAATGTAGTATGCTTATATATTTATAAAATGTAAATGTATGTGTAATGTCGGGGAAGTAATGCACATTGTGTCAAGGAAACAGCTGCCAGACATACTCACTGACAATGAGTGAGCTATTGTGCTATTGAGTGTATTTGGACATGAGCATGTTACATTGTGGATGCAGACACAAATGTAGATGGAGATGACAGTGACAGTGAGGCTATGAAAAGTAGCTCTTGCCAGCATGTAGAGGGTAATTCCATTATAATGGACATGCAGTTTTGACCAAATTTATTCTTTTTTTTTTCACTTTTTTTCTCCCAGAGCAGAAATTCTGCCAGTACAAATTGGCAATATAATCCTTCACGTGGCGTCATTATTTTGCAAAACAGTCAAAATAGCCCCATAGGATTTCATCAGCAGTAAGAATTCAGACAGGGAGAATGAGAGAGGGAGAGAGAGAGAGGGAGAGAGAGAGGGAGAGGGAGAGAGAGAGTCCTGCCATCTGGATGCTTCTTCATCTCAGCCTCGGGCAAGACTGGCCGATGTGGAGGACTGCCCTGCTGTAATCTAGATGCTGTATGGTTTGGTTTCGTTCTTTATGTAAGAGTTATATAACAGATGCACTCAAGATGCTCACTGCTTCCACATTTAGGAACCATCTGTTTTAATGTATTTATTCCTTTTAAGATAAGCCCCTTCTCTTCTCTTAAACATGCATGTGAAAAGTGAGCTCCTGTGAACCGTGTGCTGTAGGTCCAGCTGTTAAACTGTGAGATTTGGCAACCTGGCTTTAAACCCCTTGCTTTGACGCCTTGCTTTAGCCACAAGCTTTTTCAAGGCTGCATTTGTTTGCTCCTTTAGCTCTCCCACTGAAACTTCACCACTCAAGTCCTTGACAAAGTCATCGTTTAAGGAAAATAAAATTCCATTTGCTGAAGAGAAAGTAGTTACAACTTTGAAAATGTAACAAGATAGGAACCAGATCAAGACTTGTTATGAAGAGGTGATGAATTCAGGCCTGAACGTTGAGCTCCCATTGCAGAGCACTGCAGTGTGTTCCTACACCCTGACTGGAGTCAGACTCTGTGCCGAGGCTTAAGCTGACATGCAGTTGTGGCATACTGTTAGAAACAGGACAACAGCATACATCTTACACGCAAGTGCTGTCTCTGTATCTCTGTATCTCCTCAAAATAGCTCTGTATATGTATGGAATGAATAAAACTGAAGCACATTATATATCTTACTCATCAAATGAGATGTAGAGACAGAGATGAATGAATGCAGGTCGTTTGTAAGCATTGTGTTTCTTTTCCAGCCTGTCTGCATATAGTAATCCAGCCACCGCATTTAAAAGTGCCTGAAAGGCAGAGAAGCTTTCATTTGGTGTGGTCAGACGGTAATGCATGGTGACAGGTCCTGACTGAAGGTAGCTCATTATACTGCACTATAAAATAAAAGAAATCAATGTTAGTGATGCCTGGCTTCCCACCAAAGGGATACAATGCTGGAGCACTCTGTCTGCTTTCACATCCACAGTGCAATACGTTTATAAATAGAGAATGTGACCATTTTTATTAAGAGATATTGCTGAAGCACGCTCCTGAATTGAGTAAATAAGAACACCCTTATCGGAGCGGGCAGGGTGTTTGCGGAGATTCATCTCTTTGAATTAAGCGGGCTGTAAAAGTGGTATTCCTTACAGCAAGCGGAAGTGGAGCTAGTAAGTGTGCTTTTGAGAGATATACTGTGGGACGGCTACAATATCAGTGGCAGAAGGAACATGCCTCTCTGGAGTGCATAATCATATTTCACTGTGGAACGTGGCGATTCTGGTCTGTTTTGTGCTCCGGGGCAGAACACGGGCCACCATTGTCTCAAGGGTTTCTCAAGGCGGTCATACTTTATGATGCAGAAAGTCTAAATCTCATTACCTTTAAGTGCTGTAATGCTGACACGCAAGTTGACGGCGCTATGCTGTGTGTACGCACAACGTGCCCAGAACGAAAGTGGCCTGACTTTAATCTGCAGGGACAAAAGCCAGCGCCCACCCAGGCCTCCCAGGGGTTTAAATTAGTTACACCCCTGTCTCTCTGTGGCCTCTGAAGCCCCCTCACTTCTACTGCATAGGGTTACAATACATGTCTCTAGTGGCAGGGCTTACTTAAAGCCCAACCCACATACAGTACCAAGACATGAGCTATCTTTGAAAATAACCTTGAGAAACTAGGGCTGGAGGGGAGGGTTTTTGGTACACTTGATTTGTCTCCTCTATAATAAGACTACATGATTTGGCCTCTCCAGAGAGCCTGTCACAGTGCAGTCGATGCTGAGTGCTGCCCTCTAAAAACTATTGGAAGATCAACAACACATTTAATGGTTTGGCTTAATGCTGTGTGCAGTGATGTAAGCTCTGTGTGAAACAAAAATGAAAACGTGGGGGTGACAGTGAAATAGCACATAACCAAGCACCTTATTAGCCGGATAAATACAGTACATCTTTGTGTTGTGCAACATTTAAACTATACTCTCTGCCTTCCAAACCCCATAAGAGGGGGTATCTTTTCAACACAAGGCTATAATCGGCCTATGGGGGCAATTTTTGTGTATGGGTAAGTCACCAAGCTGTTCAGTATCCCAGCTTCCATATAAAGTAAGGAATGGAAAGAAGTTGTTTGAGATTGTGTGTACTTATATGTGCATGCTGTGCACATGTGTGTGCACATATAAAACAGACTCATCCCCGCGAATGCTAATGCCCTCTCCCCCCTCCTCACACACACACACTTTCTTCTGTCTATCAGAGCTGCCCCGCGGCCAGCACTACTGTCAGCTCTGTGACGCCTGCCATGAAATATTCACAATACCGTGAGTCATGTTCGGACCGCAGGGAGAGCTGTGCTTGACTATCCGGTTCCCAGATCAGACCTGGCTAAGAGGAGTCACTGTTCACTTTGATCCTGCACTGGGCCTCCTGACTAAAAGCTGTCTCTCCCCATGCCAAGCCAATTCGATACGAGCCACTCTTCTTCTCTCATTACTACCCTCGCCTCATCCATCTCTACTCTTTAATATCGTGCATCAGCACTAAATATTCCCTACCTTTTATTATTAGATCAGTCCTGAATGCAGCTTTTGGCCTAGAGAGGTAGCAGGAGAACAGAGAGAGAGAGAGAGAGAGACAAGAGGGAAAGAAAGAGAGTGGGAGGGAAAGAGAGAGATCAGCTTTTAGCACCTTTATTTCCATGGAAGTTACAGTATATTAGTCGTGATATCTTGCTTATGTACAACTTGTCTCGTAACTGTGCAAGTTCGCTAAAGAGGTGCCTAAGGAGCGGTTGATTAGTGGAGGAGTACGCATGTGAGAGGCGTGACGTTGGCTCTGGGTCCCTGTTGTAAAGAGACCATAAATTAACAGAAACAAAGAATATCATCCCCCTCAGCAACAGTGATTAATCTCACTTTGGGCTTTTAACTCTGGAGCCGGGTAGCAGCATGTTCCCAAGTCAGGCAGCATTTACCCAGCCATTTATTCATTAGAGAGCCCACATGAACATTCGCGGACACCTCAATTGCTGCTGGAAAAAAAAATGTCTCTTCTGTTTTGCTGCTCATTAAATCAGGTACAGAATGGCATTGGGGTTATATCACATATTTGGTATTCACAATGGAACTATTCTATCTTACCCAAACACAAGCTGTTATTGACTGTGTATTTTGAATTTTATTTTCAATAGGTGGCCATGTGTCACTGACTCTCATAAGTCCTTAAGTCTTACAGTGAGCCCTCGAGGCACTACAGCGACAATTCATTTACTGTAGTTGTCCTAAGGGCATTTTCTCTACCTGTAGTGGAAATGAAGTGCAGTCCCTCTGTACTCATTCCTACTATATAATTGGCTTTACACACCTGCTCTTTTGCTTGCTGTCTCCAAACTATTTCCTACTTAGACAATGATGCTCTGAGTAGTGCAGATCCATGGGATTTCAATAATGAGGTCTTTTCTCAGAACCAGGAGCCAACTATTAGAAAAGGCAGGCTTTGATTTCGTCCCAACCCCAGGTCAGTGTTGTCGTTCGTGTACAGGCCTGCTTAGAGTATTAGTAGGCCACAGGTCACCTCTCCTATCAAAGGCTTTCAGTGTGCTGTACTTTAAAAACTGTGCATGGAGAGAATCCCCCAGCAAGGACAAACATGGCCTTGCGAGGCGTCGTAAACAATACGTTTGCTGTCCAAAATAGTAGACTAATGAGATACATTAAGGCTGGATGTAAGTGTCCTTCAGCAGCTGATTTATACCAGCGTGTGTCCTCTGGTGATAGACTATTGGTTTGCCTTGTCAGGCCCCATTGGTCAACGGGTTAAGGTCCCCAAACAGATCAATAGAAGTGTAAGGTTTGTCTCAAGGTAAGCAACTACATGTAGACTGTCAGGTATTCTTTCTCAATCAGCAGATATGCCACCACTAATCTGTCTGTTGCTGCAACAATATCACTGTTGTTATTTCTGGAGTTGCTAACTGTTGTGTTTTTGTTGAGTGCAATAAAACTGACATTTTTTTCCTAAGAAACTACCAGTATATGTAATGATTCACTCTAGGGTTGAGCTTTTGTTGGAAAAGAGAAAAGCTCTTATTGTTGTTTGAAAATGACAAAAATTGTTCAGCTGCCTTGAATGGCAAAACTTTTAAAGAACACAGTGTCCTTGCCTTTGCTGTACCCACTAGACCTGCTCTGTACTTGTGATTGAGTGAATAAGTGGCTGATATTGACTTTGGGACAAGAATGTCAGTGGAGACAAAAAGATGATGCCTTGCATACTTGTGACGAGCGAAAAGACAGTCTGGCTCTGAGAGTAGAGGGTGGTTATTGAACCTGGCACTCATCACACCAGAGAATTGAGATGTTAGTTCATGCTGTTAACAGACCTCCTAATCAATGATGGACAAGCACCCAGAATCCACAGCAGGGATTTGGCTGTGCTTCACAAAAGCACCAAGCAAAGCCATCATGTGGTCCCTATGTGAACAGAAACAAAAGAGAACACCCCCTTTTTTTAAAATAGATTAATGGATAAATAAAAGGAGCAGAAATGGTCCTATTGAATAATCATCCAGGGCCTTAGTTAAAATCTTTTTCAATAGCTTTCCCAGCTTGACGATACAATTAAAACTCCATAGTGACAGGGAGTTTGACTTGGGCCTTTCAAACCAATCTTAAACTTATTTGAGTTCTTTAATGCTACATAATTACGTGAGTGTCCTTATATTTGAATTGCCTTAATGAGTGTAATTTGGAGAGGTCCTCCTGGAATCAAGGAGCTGCAGTGTTGTTCATTCGACACCTGCTGCCCTCGGGAGAAACAGCAAGCCCTTTCAAGTAAAAAGAGTCTACTAATGGACCCAATTAAGCAGTCTGACAAGTTCCCATAGTAACCATTGAAAAGAGATTGGGTAGCACTTATGGCCAATCACAGAGACAGGCAATCCGAAATTAAAAGACCATTAAGTTTTAGCCTTTACTTGGATTCATGGCTGTTGCAGAGTGGATAGGGGAGGTTTAATGACTACATATAAAGTAACTGCAATTTTCGTGGGAAATGTACTGAAGAATGTTTTGGTTAGTTTCTACTGCTCAGCAGTCAAAGTGCTAGCCAAATTTGTGTTACCATGATAAATGATTGACTGGAAAGTATTTCAGTTGAGATTACCACGTGTGATTTTGCAATGTCATGACAAGATGTTCCATACCAAAATGTCTGATGATGTTTGATGATTGGTGTAACCATCCACAAATTTAGACTCACAAAGAGTTGAATGAGAAACACAAAACAAAAAACGGTGGGACAGTTCTCAACAGAAGAGTTGTAGATGATCAGGCAATTGATTGAAGCCCCCAGCCTGAGTGATTGGAGCTGATATCAATCAAAGAGATCAGTATCATTATCCACCAATGCCAAACTGTATCTGAAGGAGGCTCCTATTGCTCTGGAGGCAATAGGAGCAGAGACAAATGAGACTGGGAGAACGTAAAGGCACGTATGATACCTTATCATTTGAGGAGCATGAAAAAATCTCTACAGCATCTCTGCAGAGACACTGGAAAGCAGTGATTTATATAGATTTTTATGATATATGTTGCAAATAAAGTTGCAGCGGTGGTATAGAGAAACAACTATGGTGGAGAGATTAGTATAGATCAAAGGCAGAATTTGTCATTAAATAATGTCTGCCATGAATAACCACGTAATATCAATTTATTTCCTCGAGGAACTATTCCTCATTATTTTTTCTCTATTTGCAAATAAACAGTGCTCTGTGAAAACACAGTCTTCGTTCAAGGGCTAAAAGAAAACAGCGGCAAACTCAAATATGTCTGTCGGCAGCAGGATGCTTCTTTTGACTAGCGTGCAATCTCAGCAGAGTATCACAGCTACTGTGATCAAGGTCAGCTCTCATCCTCCAGACCTGATTTTCCTTTTCGGTATTCCGAGCACCTCAGAAGACGTTGGCAGCAGTTTTTACTTGGCAGATCCCTCCCTGACCTGATAGGGCTCATGGAAGAGACGCGCTGTGAATAGTCGATTCTTCCAACCTGTGGTCAGCATTCCACATGCGTCTCTTGGAGCTAAACGCTCTTCCTCTGCTCTCCTTTCAAGCCCTCTGACAGGAAGGATGCGATATTGCACCTGGCCTCTTTCACGGCTCCCTCCCCCCCTCGCCTCATCGTGGGACTATTCCACCACTCCACACTAATTGTTCACTCCTTCTCTCCCTCTTACTCCGCTCTGACACCTCCTCCCTGCAGAGATCCACTGCCCCTGCCTTGAGAAAAGAGGACAACTTGTTATTCTAAGCATTAAACAGATGAGTTCACAAGCAGGACCAGCATTGCACCCTGGGACGCAGAAACAGAGTGAGACCTGCCGTAAATCCATGCAGGGCCGGGCAGAGTTTCAGAGCAGCCGACCTTTCTGATGCCAGAATGATAAACGTGACATCCTCCTGCTCAACCTCGTGAAGTCTGTGTCGTTAATGAAGCCCAATCAGCAGGAACAACCTGGCAAAAGATCTCAATCAAACTTCATCCTCCTGTCTAATGACTCCCTGTGGGACTGCCGGGTCTTGGCCTGCTGCACCTCTGAGTCCGGCGCCAGGTCCAGCATGGCTCACCAGCATACTCTAGCCATATGGGAACTGGCAATCAAATCACAAAAAACAAACAAGCATAATAAATTAGACAAAAATAAGCTTCATTTGGTTATATTGCATACTTCAAAGCTGATTTAGCATAGAAATAAATGAAAAAACTGTAGCACAGGGTACCGTTGTAGCTGTCATAGCTGTCTGTGTTGCTGCAGCCCTTGTTCCTTCAGTTTCTCTTAGTAGTGTAGGTGCCACTCATTATTTAATGTTTGTTTCTGTATGTTACTAATGTAGTCTGTTCAGTTAATGGGAGCAGTGTCCTGATTGTTCTTTGTCTGTGTATTTTATTACTTATTATGGTGTGTATGGTATGCATTATTACTTGTGGTGCTTGAATGTTGAATTTCCTACTGTTAAGAAAAAGATAATTCATTGAGATAAATTAGAAGGTTATTAATTATTACACATTGCTTGTCGTTACTTGCACTGGATCCAAGACCTGTGCACTTGATCATCTCACAGTGCAGATTGAGGTTTGCTAAGGCCCCTAAGACACTGAATACCAACTACACACTGAACACCAACTACATTAATTCAGCCCTCTGCAGATATCTGATTGTTTCATGACAGAAATGTTCTTGCTGAGAGTGAAATTCATAATAAGAGACTGTATTTCAATAGGTCATATAAGTTGTATAACTCTTATATAACCAACATCATTGAGTTTAAAAAGCTCTTTTCAAGAGTGACCTGAACAAGAAAACGACATCATGGCAAATGTAAGAGTTGCAGAAAAACAACATACAATACAATGTGTATGAGCAGTGCAAAGTCAAAATCCACTGTATTGGTCCAAAAGCAGCAATCCAAAAGCATATGGATGATTTAAATTTCATGGCAATTGTTCATGATTAGAATTCATTGTGCATGATCCTCCTGTAATACATGAAAGTGAATAGGTCTTCATTATAATGTAGCGTGTCAGTGCTCAGCCTATGTACATGTGTGGAGTGGATCAGCGGTGATCCTCCAGCATGGAGCCTGGCCTTGCCGAGCGGAGAGGGGGCGGGCAGGGAAGGAGCAGGCAGATTAAAGCAGCTTTGTCTGTGGGTAAGTGGATTATCAGCAGGTAGAGTGCTCCCTGTGTTGCTGCAGCGATTGTGTTAGTGCACTTCCTGCCTGGCCACAGAGACGACCATCTGCCATTTAGCTCTGATGGATGGTCCCAAGCAGGCGTCAGTCTCCTCCACGCAGAACACCTGCTGAATCCTGATCAGACTGTTGCCTCAAATTAGTAAAGCCAATCGCTTTGTCATGATAGCACCCGCGTATTGTCACACAAGAACACCCATGTACACACAAGCGCGCGCATGCACACACACAAACACACACAAACACACACACACACACACACACACACACACAGAGATATACTCACTTAAAACTGCACAACAAGAAAACAGATTTGGGTGCATAACTGATGGCGTTGTTACAGGACATACTGCACCAGGTAGGCATAGAAACATGTCTCATTATGGCCATTGCTTATTATATCTGTGAACAGACTGTTATATTTTGACTGGCATCAAAAGGCCGTGTCTCTGCCAATTCCTAACAGGATTGTGCCTCTTGAAGCATAAGCTCGCCCAGCGACAAAGTATGTCTACTTTGTGCTCCTGAGAGAGAAAAGGGAAAGAGAGGGACAGACAAGGAGAGAAAAACAGAGGGAGAAACATAGAGAATATAACCGACGCTATATGTAGAAACATCACTATAGAGAGAAAATGCATCAGATTGTACAAAGGACATCAGAATCCTAGCTCCACAGATCAGACAAATGGATCATTCAAACATTAAACAGTGTAAACTGTAAAAGAGAGAGAGGGATAACAGGCTTTGATGTGACAAGTTGGGAGAAATAAACGAAAAGAGAAAATAAACCCACATATGATGATAAAGAGAAAATCTTTGTGCAAAGCAAGTCGAATCCTTTGATGGCAAGAAGATACCTCACATTGTCAAGTGCACTACCGACCATCAACAATAGTGTTATGTGCTAAGGAGAGAGAGAGAGAGAGAGAGAGAGAGAGAGAGGGCTGATAAAAAATACTGACAATTTCTCACACAGCGGACCGGAACAGACAGATCAGATACTCCCTTATCACACAATGCTACTGAAGAGCACATGCTTGATGCTTAGTGAGCTTTTACAAATGGCTCCACTAATTCATTCCATAGACAGTGAAACCTTGTATACTTTGGGATTATCGCTAATTTATGGGAGGGGAAAATTAAGAACTTTGAAATATTTTCTAATACCCACCAGATGAAAGCTTATTTAAAATATGAAACATGTTAAACCTAATATAAGTACATGTCTGCAGACACATTATACGTTTGCGCTTGTAATTGCTTATATCATCCAGTTCCACCAATGTCAGTGCATATTTGAAATAATATATATTTTGACATCTGCCTGTTATATTTATTGTCTGTTCCCTTGCACTGTATTGGAGGTCCTGTCACCCATGTACCATATGTGTCAGTAGATATCTGTGAGTCTCTGTAAGCTCTCAAGTTGCCTCTGAACCAACATCACCAAGACACAAGATAGCTATACCTATTCTCATCTTGTCAAGTTGGTTTAGAAGTCTAAGAGTTATACTATGCAGGATATTCCCATTGGAAAGAATAATCGGCATCTTATAGCATCATACATAATACATTTATCATCCAATTTATCATGCTCTTTAATTCTACTGTTTACAATACATTACTGCAATTCTTTTTTTCCCGACAAGATATGTTTAGGCTCATCAGCAACAATAGCAGCGTGGTGTGTCAGTGTCAGTCACAGGACAAAGACCTGTTTTGTTGCACTGAGTGCTATTGACCCTCTCAGTGTGGCATGATGCTCTCATCCAGATCACAGGCCCTGATAGCCACCAACAGGCAGCCAGAAGAAAAGCCCCTGTCTCCTCCTGACGACCGGCTTCTACCACTCCTCACTTTATCTTATCAAGCCTGTCAAGAAATAAATTAAAATACAGCAAGCAGAGGGAAAACAGAAGCCGTGTGTCCTTTGTGACACACATGACATTGGGTGACAGCCTCGTTTTGCCACTAATGCCTACATTATTTCATGTGTGTGCATTTTGAGATTGATTACACTTTGATGCGCAGCTCTGGTTTGATAACACGTCTTGTTGTCATTCAGATAATGAGAAGTTAGATACAATCAATGTGATATATATTGCAAATATAATTGCCACTGAAATCTCAATTTACAGAGCAGTGGAACTAGAAAAAAATACTGAATCTTGGATGATTCATTTATACAGTACTGGTAGTCGTAAGTGTAATTCTTGACTTTGTATGTGTTTTGGAGCCATCCTTTATTTCTTGAACTATAACATGTATTTGAAAATATTCATGGTTTAGTAAAAATTATGAAAACACAAACAAATACTGGTGGTCCTCTACTGGTGTGAGGTGTATCTTCTAAAAGGGATGAGCACTGCTGATAAGATGCAGTGGTTACCATCCCCCCATGATGCATTTCTTTCTTGATGGCAATGTTGTTTTCTTGGATGACAATGCCTCTATCAGTAAGGCATGATTGGTCACCGAATGGTTTGAAAAGCATATGAGACTTCTGTAAAAGCCAGGTGAACATGGTCTTTGTTGGCTTCATATTTTGTGGGTTAGGTGAATCTATAAATGCAATTCATGGTGAATAACAGGTAATAGGAGGTAATAGGATAAAAAGGATAATGTTCATATTAAAAGTGGTCAGAATTATACTGCATTTATTTGTTTATTTTCAAACATGTGTAGGACAGACGTGTAGTACAAACATAAGGCTGAGGGGGTTTTGGGAGTGGGGTTTGGTGATAAGGGCTATGGCATTCACTGACTGGGATAGCAGTCGCAGCTCCCTCCTTACCGTCTTAAAAAGGTGAAGTTCTCATCTAAGTAGCTGTGTGGTGCTTTCTAGGGGCTGTAATACAATTTATAGGATGCAGACTGAATCATATCAGAAATGTTTGACTTTGTTAAAACTGGTCTACATGCTGGTCTAAATGTTCTGGTACTCCATAGGTGCCATAGGTTATTTTCTGATTTAACAAATGGAGCTTTAGCGAAGGTTCAGTCAGGAAGACTATCTTTTGCATGCTTATGCTGTAGTTTTACTTCTCATTCCATACTGCCATTCACTTCTCTCACGCATGCTCACTCATTATTTCCTTGCTGTCTTTTCCCGGGCTGTCAATTGAGATATCAGCTGTTCACATCTATCCAATAGCACAGCGACACACCTCTATTGTTAGCCTATCATTTTGCTGCTGTCTTTTTAAATATGTTTCTCTCTCCGCTGTAGTCCATCCATGCTGCTGTTATGCTCACCCCTCCACCTCCCCGTCTCCGCCCAGTCTTCGCAGATTCATCAGCTTCATTAGCTTCTTCACTCATCAGCCACCACCACCACCAGTGTCTGGACTCCACAGGGGGATTTATCTTGCTGCTGCTCAGGGCTGGTGCCCCTCGATTTCAAAATCTCCCTGTAGAGTCTAAGCACCAAAGACTCTTGTTAAGTCCTAATTCTCACCAAATCATCTGTTATAATAAACTATTATCTTTACTTCATTCACTTGTCTCTCCTGATTGAAACAACAAACTCAGAAAATATGACATTCAGCCTCCAGAAATGAGCAGAAATATTATTTTTGAGTTAAGCTCTCACTTGTGCTATTTGTGTTGCATTTTAACATTAATAAATCATTACCACATTAGTTTTAAGGCATTACTATGATCACCATAAACAAACAAGACATGTTGTCTTGTAAACAAACAAGATGGCAGCCTCTACACTACATTTTACACTGTGCAACCAGGTCTGATTTTGTATGAAATCTGCAAATTGCTTTATGGCACAAGGGGATATTGTTTTACAGCACAAAGAGAGACTGCTTTGTAGCACAAAAAAGGATGAGGGAGCTGTTCTTCCAGCACAAACAGAGCTAAAGCTTTCAGAGTTTCACACAACACCAGATGGTGGAAGGAGTGAAAGGCCGATGGAAAAATCACTTCTAACATGTTTATCGTCTTTAGTAAAGCAAGAGAAAATCTCATTTGGAAACCTCATCTATGCAACAGGAAGCAACAGGGTTTCTGAGAAATGCGGTTGTCATTTTGAGAAACACAACCACTAACAATACTGACAATTGTCTCGACCATGATCTCATTTGTTTGCAGTAACTATACCAAGGTATCACAATTGATTTGACAATGATAAATTGATGTTTAAAAATGCTGCACGTAGCACCTTTCATTTCTGTGTTGACTATATTTGTACCATGCTGTATGCAGTCTTAACCTGTTACATGGTTTATGGTCTTTCAGATAAAGTAATCAGTCCTGGAGGGGGAGGACTATCTCATCAATCTGATACAGATATCAAGCCCATGCCGGTGTGCGTCTCGGAGCGCTCCACCATGAGCCCCCCAGTAATAACCCTAAATCTTTACTACAGCCCTCTTTCTCCTGCTCACTGCCTCGGGCCACTTATATTCTATCAAAACACCAGCATGACCATCCCAGCCTTCCGCCACCTGCAGCGCTTGTTACTGCCCTTCCCATGAGCCCAGAGGCACTGATGTAACTAAAATACGCACCCTCACACCTAGCTGCCTGCAGGTGGAATGGTTTTCCCTGTAGTACTGAACACATTTCAGAGGAGAGAACCCAAAAAAAACATCATTTTTGCTTTGGTGCCCCGAGATCCTGATTTCAAATCATCAGAGAATCAGAGCAACTTTTAAAGTCAATATTTAATCTCTGAATGCTTGCTTAAGCCTGCGAGTTCTCTCTGAGTGCTAACAGTCACACCCAGCCGGCACCCGAAAGCAAAGTGATCCAGCTGTCTGTCAAATAAAGCCCCCCTGCATCCTCCTCCCCTCCTTCTTCTCTTCCATCCCTATTTGACCCAGCGCAGCTTTCATCTGCAGCCTCCGAGTACAAAGTGAGCACTGAGCTACTGCTGGGACCCAGCCAGCCAAGGAAGGAGTCTACCACTCAGACACTGACTACAAACTATAAAATCACACAAACATGCCCATTGCCCCCACCCTGCCCAAAATCTCTCTCTCTCTCTCTCTCTCTCCTCTCTCTCTCTCTCTCTCTCTCACTCCAAGCTCATAAATGCCAAGGCTTCCATTTTGCAGAAAAGGCATTTTGCTGTAACTGCTGTGCTGTTCACTTTCTGGGCTGCAGGATTACAGGTTATATCCAGGCCCTCAGATATACACTGGCAGACCAGTGTCCCACTGACCCTCCAAAGCCTGCAATTTAGCAGGGTTATTTATGGAGCGGGGCGAATACATCCTCCCGCCTGCTCCTCTCTGCTTTCATGGTGCCGGCCAGCCGCAAGAGGCCCTTCGCACTTGTGCCTCGGCCCTCCCCTGCTTGGCTAGCATGGCACTTTCTCTGTGTGCCACAATCCTATTACCCCTGTACGGCCTCGCGCTGGGGCGATAAGACGAGCCCAGCCCCCTGAAAGAGGGGTAGAGCTGAGCCTCCGTTAGCTGCGGTAGGTGGCTTAACCATGGGAAAAAAATGCTCCACAGAGCTTTTCCACCCATCATTTCAGTGGGAATTAGCTTTTTGCAAAGAGCTGTGTATGTTTATTAAAGATGGAATGGCTTGTGGAAAAATAAACCAGAATATAACTGTCTAATCATCTCCGGCACAAGGGAAATTGAAATAGACAAAAGATAGATAAAGATAGGGCGAGAAATGGAATTGTGATATCTGTAGAGAAAACATAACTGCATTTTAAAGGTGAGAATGAAAAACATTGTGAAGTTGTGTTGAGAGTTTGGATTGAAGCATATGTGATACCATCTCGCCGTTAGCATGGGGTGATCTAGGCTGTTGGCTGAGTAGGTTTTCACCTTCAGGAGTGAGAAACACTGCACATCTAATAGAAATAGTGTCTTTGCATAACCTCATTTGGGTTATTTATGCCGACCACTTCAATTTTATACTTTTATGCTACAATCAGAGGTAAAATTGCATATTGCCTGACTCACTAAATAGTAGCGACAATTGGTAAATGCTGGCATACTGATAAGGAAAGTGGAAATGTACATCCTGTATTAAGAATTCACTCAGATATGCATGAATAAACATTTGTGCACACTCAAGGCAAGCACTCACTAACACACTCTCTCTCTCTCTCTCTCTCTCACACACACACACACACACACACACACACACACACACAGATACACACACTGATATTTATCCACATTGTATGTATCTGCAGATAGCCACACTTTTTGTGTGCCATTGCTTTGAAACTATTGACTATGTCTCTCTAAGTACTTGCCACTGCTGTGTGCGACCAGGGGTGCTGACACTGTTAGATATATTAAAAAGCAGACAGCCTTTCTTATCCTCCTCCCACCACCTCAAAGGAAATGAATGTCACTCCACTGAAATTGGCTTTCTTTCATAGCCAAGGAGTAATATTACTTCAGATGTCTATTTGCCATTCAGGGCCCCCCTTTCCTTCTCCATTCTGAAAGTGCACTGGCCTTTCAGTACATTCAGTTCTCTTTATGCCAAAATGCATTTTATGTAGAAGACCATATTTTGCGTACATGCTGTATATTCAGTATAAAAATACCAATTGCAGCAGTGTGTCCGCGTTTTCATATAAAGCAGCCTCGGTGTCAGCTGACAGGGTGTTTCATTGTAACATGTGTAAGAGTGAGTGTGCTGACAGTGCTCTTAACCCTCTCATCAAAGCCCCGGCTTTCCTCTGAACCCCCTCCTCACTCGGGCCTTTATGTGAGCATCAATCCCTGTTCAGCCCTGTACACTCTGTCTAATTATGCCGAGGCCAGCAGGAGAGGTAGAAGGAGTCTCCGCTGTACTCTAACCCTGTGAGACCGAGGAAGACGGAATGGGAGAAAAGGGGCGGATAATTAGGAATCTGGTCCGTTTTCCACTTCCACTTTCGCTGCTCTCCTTCTCACCTACTTCATCTGCATGTTTCAGAAGGTTCCTCCAATTACTGAGGCAATCCCCCCGACCGCTTCCTCCTCCACCACCAGGAGGGAAAAGTAGGAGGGTATGGATGAGAAAACGGAAGGATGAGAACAGTGTGAGTTTGAATTAATGGCTTGAATTAGCAATTCTACTGGATATAGCAAAACTGAAGGTGAGGGATATCTGCATTGTAGCTACTGTACATCAAGTGAGAGTGCTTACCTTCGTTTAGCCTCGTTATTGCTTCTGGCCCTCTGCAAATGGATTGCAGACACATAAGACAGATGCTGGTTACTTCTCATCCCCAAAGGGAGCTCTCTCACTGTGCTCCTTAAAAATGGCGCTGTGACGTCAACAAAAGCAGGGCAGGGTGTGAATCAGTAGCCTTGAGGGAGGCCATACATCTCATACAGAGGTAACATTTACGCTGGATTTACAATTCTGTGTATGTGTCATTGACTACCTCATGCATTATCAGTCATCAGCGAGGACAGAGGCCTTTAAATGGCGAAGCTATAAAGTCAATCTTATTGAAATATTGACTGATTAGCAACATCTGAGTTTGTAATCCACTGCACCATCGTGCATGTGCACACACTCACAGACACACACACTCACAGACGCGCACGCACACTCACTCACTCACACACACACCTCATACACACACACGCACTAAAACCACCTTCACACCCTATCTCATTTCTCTGTTTTGCAGAATCAGCTGTACCAGAGGTGACAATATGATGGTGCTGAGGGCTTGATGGCGAAGGTGAAAATGACTGAGACCTGGCAGGGAGAGCGGACTAGTGATTTAGATTTACTGGCACCTGTTCACACTGATGGGAATAGAGGTTAAGAGTGTTGTCCTGGCAAAAAAATAAAAAACATCAGCACAGCAGAGACTGACAACTCTACTGTAGCTCATTGACAACACAGAGTATAGTTCTACCATGGATAGTTGTTTACAAGTCAATATGTTTTGCAAAATGGTTGACTACTTAAAGGAATAATTTTTTGGGCAGTATGAGAGAGAGAATGCAAATTGCCACCCCATGGTAATTGTAAAAATGAAGGCTTTTGAGGACAGAAAATTGTTAGCTATTATAATAGATTTTCCATCAGGCCTAAATTTTTAATTTTTTCCCAGCTTGCCGAGGAAACTGTCACAACGGTCACTGTGGCCTCTGCATGACTAGGGCATGAAACCCTTTCACTGTGCCACTACAGAGAAAAATAGTATTAAAACTACAGAGAAAAACAGTCTTAAAACAGCAAACTGCACTCTATTAGCCCTGAGTGGTTAAAATATTAACTTTGATGGAAAAAGGCTCTTGAAGTTAGATGTACTTGTCTTAATGGGAATGATGTATCCAGAGTAAGCAGGACAGAGTGGCTTTTGTGACTGTAACTAGAAGCATTATCTTACATTTTCACCTGGAAAGGTATTGAATGAGGGGCCTTTTTTCCCCATGTGCACTCCATCCACTTTTTCTCCAGATTTGGAGTCATTGTTTCCTTTTTCAGTTGCCATTAGTTTCCCCTTAAAATAGCAGACGGCAGCAAAACCTCTATAGCTAATCTCTTCCTTCCTAGTTGGTCAGCAGCGGTCCCCTCCTTGCTCCGCCGCTCAGTTTCAGCAGAGATTAGGATGTATAAATTCACCAGGCTGGCTGTGGCTGTAGTCGTATAAAACGAACACCTGTGAACCTGGTCGCATTCGCAGCAGAACCGTGTATCAAGCCATGTACGGTCCACGTCCAAGGATACACTACCATTTTATATTTCTGTTGACCCCATAACTCTCAGTTGTCCATGATTTATAACTGAGAATTGCTACAAAATTTCCCCCACTGCTCTGCATTCATACACAGAAACCAATGAGAGACATGTCATAGATTCTTATGAATAAAAATGGATAACATTATGGAGGTTTCATTTCAAGCATGTAATGTTGCTGTCATTTTTACTTTTCAGAGCCCAGTATATGTCACACTAGAGAAATATCCCCCAGATCCCATGAGAGAAATTTCATTCTCACACAGCCATAAGTTCTGCAGCATCCTTGGAATATAAAACCAGCCAGAGGGAATGGATGGGAACAAAATTGCCACTGTGTATAATAGCCAGCCCTATTAAAAACATACTGTGGTCAGGGGAGGAGTTAGTGTGGTTACAAGGTCGTAGTGGGGACCAACTTAATTTACCCAGGCCAGTGATGTTGCCTGGAAATTGTCTACAGTACTTTCCTAGCAATGTTATAGGAGGATGCCTCTCCACTAATGCATGAGCATCAGAACTAATTATTAAATGACACCTGTAATGCCTGTTGCAGTACAATATGGATAATGCCCTTCCAGAGATTTGACCCTTTCAGCCAAACAGATTGGCAGAGTGGCACCAGTATATGCAGTGAGAAAAAAAACACTGCATCAACAATTATGTGGCAGGGTGGGGAAACTGAGAGAGAGAGAGAGAGAGAGAGTTAGTTCTGCACAACACAACACACAACAGATTAACAAAGCAGCATATTAACCTTCAGGTGCATTTAATTGTTGGGAAATTGAATGCAGCTCTCAGTGAGGGAAGATCAATATATTGAACTGGCCTGGCTTACAACCTCTAATCCTGCAAATCTTCTGGAGGTCCTGAAGTGCTGTATTGAATAGCTGAATGACCTACCAGCACTGCTTAAGCATAATTTATGTAATGCGTCTGCCTGTGTCCAGATTCATTCCTGCTCATGGCCAATGATTTCACAAGATCAGTAGACCGTTCTCCCATCAAGATATATTTAGCTGCAGTGCCCATTAGAGACTTGGCATAAAAACTTTGAACCTGTGTTGCTTTATCTGCTGCTTGCCAAGACTATTGTGTCTAGGGCCTCTCAGATCCGCTCAGACCCTATCAGCCTTTGGCTTGATCTAAATAGTAATGATATACAACTACAGATAGGCAAGCATCTGAAGCTATTGATCACACCAGCAGATGGTTTAGCCTGAGACAGATCTGATGTGGCACATGGAGACCAATAGAGTGAATTGTCTCCCACATCAAGAGCTGAATGAAGGGAGTAAGACATGCTCTCCCTGCCACGTCCCTAATGTTTACTCCGTCCCTAATGTTTACCGTGAAAACAAATTAGCATGTCCCTTTGTTTTTTAAGCTGGAATACTGTGCATGAGACTAAATGCTCACTGTGAAGGGACTAATGAATGTACAGTATTGTCTTACTCAAATAATAATATTCAGAATCAGATTGTTTTATCTGAACACGCATAGCTGAAAAACATTCAATAGTGAGTCCCGTATCTTATCCGGCTCCTCGATCCGCTGAGCCTCTTCAATCAGGCTGGGTGCAGCTGCCCTAAAGCCTCCTGTCTGTCCCTTCAATCACAGGTTACTGTGCCACTTGTCATCCGTAGTCAGGCCTGTTATTGAGAAGCTTCCCTCAGGCTGCTCCTTTGTCTTTAGTGGCTCGATTAAATTAGAGTGACACCTGGCATGGATCCTCGGCTGTAATAGCCCCTCTTTTCATCCCAACGCTTTTATCAACATAATAGACCACTGATGAAATATTACAAACCTGCGGCTCCTTCTCTGTGCTTCACTGAACTCTGTGTGGGGTTGAATGAAACAATTCATTGGATTATGAGATTGTAATCATATAGTAAATTAAAATGACTGTATTCAAATAGGTGTGAATAGTATAGGGAAATAACAGCTGACTGTTTGCGTTCCTCATCGGATAGATTAGTGTTGAAACCACGTAACCACTCTAATCACATATTAAATATATTGGTTAGTGAGTCGCACACACTCGGCATGGGGAGGTGGTGGTGGGCGGTGATATTTTAAACCTCGCCAAAGCGCTGGTGAGCATTGTGCAACAATAAAGCATGAGAGTTTGAATCCATTCCTGGAAATGGGGCATTGCGTCGAAATGACGGCCTTCTTGTGGCGGTTTACAGTTACACTACTGCCATATATAATGCATTATATGCCTCTTTGTTATGCAAAAGAGGCAAGATGAAAAGAATTTCATCATTGAGAAATGGAATTCCATCTGCTCCTCCTCCCCATCGTCATGACTGTGCTGGAGGTGCGGCGCTGCACACTGGAGGAAAATCCCTTCCATTCCAATCCTGTTGAGCTCTGACGTACTTGGCCTTTTGATATTTCATGTGCCTCTTCTGTGCAATACAGGAATGGGTAGGGAGATGCTGAGGGGGATGTTCAGCGCTGTCAAACCTGCATTCAGACCCATTCAGTTACTCAGTAGGCTGAGTAGTCTGTGGATGTAAAAGTCAGATCAGAAAATATGAGCTGTATCTTCTCTATAAAGCCAATGAGGGTATCTCGCTGCAAGATATTAATTATTCACAAAACATAGCAATCCCAAAGCATATATATTATTTTCCTGCCCATACACATTTTGGGCATATTTAAATACATTCTATTGTTCCACCTACTTTCACAAATTCAAAGAGTTGCAAATAGTCTTGATTCAGCAGTGGATGAAGTTGGTGAATTATTCTATTCTCGCTCTACTTGCCCTCAGTGCTGCCTCAGATGACAACATCTTAACTGATCATCAAAGAAATTATGTGGGAATTAGATACACTACTCTTAGTTGCTTAATATTACATCTCTCTGCCGAGTCTTTGTTGCCTTGGGGAGGTTGAGATCCTCCTCAGCACAAGTTAACTGTGGAGAATCTCATGGTTTTATCCTGGGTCATATTTTGTTCTACTCACATGCTCTCATGTGGCCGTATAGTTCATAAATTGTGTAGCAGACACAAATTAAACACATTAAATGTTGAATCTCTCAGCAGTGCAAGCCGTCCCTTTATTATAGTTGTGGTTTCCTCAATATGGCCGTTTTATTTCTTCTATTTTACAGTGCTTTGTGACTGTTAAGACTTTAATGACACAAATTATTATTATTATTATATATTATGAACTTGTTAAGAACTTGGAAGTCATCATCTCTGAAAGTCTAGAACCATGCATGGGACTCTACCAAGCACCTTTGAAAACATTTACATTTCTGCACAGACTGTTCTGTACAGAGACAAGCTAAATAATCTTCAAAGGTGCGGAGGGGGACTTTTTTTTATCTGTGTTTACAGTGTAGGTCACTTCTATGTTTACAAGATTGCTTCTGTGAAAAACCATTTACGGCTTCAAAATCCATTAACATGCAGTCCTATGTAACCAAGATTGTATAAAATGTTACAATATGCCTGTATAACAATAATGTTTGTCCTTGTATCTCATATTTTGGATTTTTGTTTACAAACATGGTGATACACATGCTTATTATACTCACTACATTCCATCTTACTACCACTGTCTAATAGATGGACATGACAACATCAATGGTGTTGTAGAGATACCTCTGAACTGACATGCGCCCACACAGAAATATACATATAAAGCATGTAATCCACCTCCCCTGAGTGAAAACACACTGTTCATCCCACGCGTGCACACATGTAAACACAAATTACTCACAGGGAGGCAGACAGTGGGCCTATTTGGGACGAGTGCCTCACCTAAAGGTCTGATGCTCTCATTATCTATCATTCAGTCACATAATTTCATCATTGTCACAGGATCTATAGGAAGGTGCATCTATCAGAGCTGCCACCTGGGGTTCTTCTGTACAAAGCATACATAATATATTGAGTCAGAGCAAGAATGCTGCAGAAGAATACAAAACACACAAAGTCAGTCCTACAACAAAAACTTCCCAAAACACAACACACTTTATTCACCTCATGTCCTGTGATTATTTCCACCAGCTCAGAGCGAGAAAAGCTTTACTATCTGAAAGGACCGGGAGAATAAGGGGAAGGTAAAGAAAAGTAAAAGCTTAAATTGAGGCCATTATTGAGGGCAGTGAGGAAATAGTTTGGGGCTTAACTCAAAAAAGCATGGAGAAAGAGTTTTTAGTTAGGTCAGACGAACAGCAGTGGCAGCCTCTATAAATCTCTTAAATGAAGAAAAGGTACAGCACATTGAATACTCACCCATTCCTGCCAATTAGACAAGAAACGTGTCTTTATTTACCAAGCAACTCTATTAAAGTGTAACCACCTGATGTTGCTGTGCATTCAAACCCGGACTGTGTTTTTCGTCTAAATCAACATAAAGAGAGAACTTCTGACATGTTATTGCAACTGGCAAACGTGTCTGCTGTCTGACAGTTGAGGCAGCTGCAGCTAATTATCCGACTTAATGGTAGGATGAGAAAAGATTCTTTGCTTCACCAACATCAGATTTATCATCAGCTTGACAATTAGGCCCAGAAAGTGCAGCTGTGGGGATGTTTATGCGGACAGATTATAGGAATACGGAGCTGCTGTGAGTGCAGGTGTATTACGCTCAAACCCTCTTTGATTGAACATAGAACCAGAGTTATAATGAATCGCGTGACACGTGCTTTAGTGTGTTGGAGGCTGGAATAGCCGAGGTAAAGCCTTTTTGAATGATGCTAATTGCATGGACTTTTAGACGCAGTAACTGGTTTTCCCTGTGGTAAGCAGGACATGAAAAAGGGCAGAGAAAGAGGAGATAGCGCTCTACTTCTTAAATTAGGCCACAAAAGCAGGTTGGTATAGAGCTCAGTTGGATTTCAAGGAACTCAGGCGCGATATCATTCCGCTATGGATGTTATTATACGCCAAGCAATAATTCAGACAGAAATTGCCAGTGTGGGAGAAATGTTCGGTCACTTTAAGGTTAAATGGAGAGAAAATGGGCATCCAGAAAATAGAATTCACTCTTCTAAATGCGTGTGCAGGGACAGGAAATGCATTCGTGTAGCATTGTAAAATTGTGCTGACTCCCTGTCTAGTTGATATTTCTGATTTGTTTGACAAAGGAAATACCTTATTGCCTGCATAATGTTTCTATTGATCACCAGCCTCCCCACTGCCAAGTGATAAGATCCTAAAGCAGATAATGATGACTGAATATGAGACATGGCACAATTAAACCATTATTCTGGCAACAACCATATGCCTCTATTCAAATCTTCACACATGTAAACCATGAATGCAATCACTTAAAATCTTGCACTGTGAGTTTTTTTGTGCGTGCAGGAAATAATTAAACTGAAAAGATACATGTCTTATGTTCAAGTTGGCAGTTCTGAATGAGTGCACACAATCCTCTGCCTTTCGGTGCTCTCTCGCTCTTTCTCCTCACTCTATCACCCACAATGCACAGAGAGAGGGAGAGAGAGAGAGAGATAGAGAGAGAGAGAGAGAGAGAGAGAGATAGGGAGAGAGAGAGCGAGAATGTGTACAAATGAATCAGTACTGTTTGTTGTACTGTTTCAGGCTCGAGCAGTTTTGAAGTAGCTTATTTGAGAGAGCCACAGATCATGTTTAGTAAGCTCACTCTCATTATATCAGGCCCTGGGGAGAGGAGGGCCCTCTCACTCCATACTATCAAAGCCACAGAGCTGCCTTGGAGGACATGCTTCAGTATGAATAGAGGCTTCAGAGTACAGACAAAAAGTAGCACGCTCAGCCCTCATCCCCTCTCTCAGTGTGAGGTTGCCAACATCCAAGGTTTTGATCAAGCATTGCCATAATGGCGGTGGGTGACAGGTATACGAGACCGCGGTTGTGGGAATAAATAGCTTGATTAGCATAATGCATCACCAACAAATTCAGCTTTCAGAGCGCTTGGAAGAAATACTTTTTCCCTGAGTGCAACATTCATATACCTTCTGGGATTGTATTTCATAGGACAAATACACAATTATGTAAACAGGGTATTTACCTCTGCTGTATTGCAGTGTAATATAATCACATTTACTTTCAGTGTGTGCCTGATACTCCTTTACTATGTTGTCGGGCTTTTCGGCTGTATGCTGTCAATAGGCTCTGCAGCTCACAATGTCCATCAAAATATTTCCAGTCTTTTTGGCAGTCATAATTCACCTGATATATGGAGCGCTTACCTCCAGAAATCCCTGCCATATTGATCCATCTGGAACTGGGCGACATCGCTATAAACAGGCTAATCTTACATAAAAGCCGGCCCCTCAATGCCCCAAGCCTGTTGAAACGATTTAGCGCTGCCTCGTAGCAATGAATAAATAAATAGATAAATGAGACACAATCGGAGGGCCGATCCTGCAGCGCATCCCAATTGCTTTCGGCTGGAGGCAACGGCTCCGAGATAGGAGATTATTTGGAATAATATCCCTTACATTTTGAAGGTCTTTAGTGCTGCTGGGTTGGGGCTGGGGATGATGGAGAGGCAAAGGTGGCCGTCATCACTCAAGCTCCTGTCTTCCCCCTGCCTCCACCTGCCCCTCACTCCTGAACTTTCTGACCTTTTGCCATTCTCGCATGTGATTAATTGCTCTTTCGGCGGTCCACTAATAACCTATGTGATAATTATCAGGGGAACGACTACTTTGCCTGAATACTAGTCAGGTTGGACTTGCCACTTACCCCTTACCTCCTAGACCCCCCCCCCCCCCCCCCGCCTTGTTCCTGCTTGACTGGCTGCCACTGGGCTGAGGTTGGTGTAATAAGGGTGGTGGGGAGGTGAAACACCCTGCTTACAGCTGTCAGGATTACAGCAATTCACTTTAACCTTCAACAGCCCTTCCCAGTCGCTCTTATAACACTTACTGGGCAGTTCTGTTCAAACTACCTTTTCTTTTTTTGCGCTTACAGAGTGCGCCGTGTTCACCGGTCCAAGGGTATAATAAGTTTCAGACTCCGTCATACAGAGATTCTGAGTAAGACTTAAGGCTTTGGAGGAAACATGTGGCTTAGGGGGTAGATGGGAAAAGGGATTTGGGATTCTTGTTGAGATTTGTTGAATTAAAAAAAAAAACATATCCTTAAATTATTTTCTTTGATGAATTCTTTAATTTCACAGCTGTGTTTCCCTCCACCCTCTTAGTCATTATCAATTCATTTGCCCTTTTCGGTAAGATGGGAATCACCAGGATGTCGAGGAGTGGATTTGTGATCGCCTGCAGTGTTCAGTCTGCTGTGTGATTGGGTCAAACCTGGCCTGCTGGGGGAGGAGCTCTACCTGCTTTCCCCTTTGTACCTGTGAACTGCGGTACTCTTGAACTGGGTAGATTTAGGAGATTATTTCTATCTGGCTGTTTCATCCCATGCCACATTAATATGCCCAGGAGTGAGTGATGTGATTGTTTGTGCAGCATGATAACCATAGAGCCAGGAAACAGCCCCATCCCTCTGAGATACCATGGGACCTCTTGGTTCTGTTCACAGCATCAGATGGATTGGCACTTGGAACAATCAATCTTAGAAAGCATTAAGAATGTTGATCAGTGGTAATCCACAGTCCTCCCTCAAGTCAGGCCAGATCTTTTCATCCTTAATTCTTATTGAACCGTGATTAAACCTTCAATAACACTTTCTTGGACAATAAGGGCCCAGTCTGTGTCTGTATCCTCAAACTCTGTTTCCTTTTCCACTATGTCATGTACAGTATTTACAGTAATGTTCACCGTTAATGATGATACATTATCTCATCTTCATCTTTAGTCTTTAGTCTTCATCTTTAGGTTACAGTGTTCTCTGATAAACAGATGTAAAAAAGAAAGATTTGTGAAAATTTCCGAGGTAACATTGAGCAGGTTGCATAAGTGAGCAAGCAGAAATCCTCAAAATACAGGGAATTCCTTCCTTTACCTTTATTATCAGGAGGAAAATATCCTTCCCTCCTCGATAATACATGGATTCTATTTATGTTTACATTTACTGACAAACCAATTCCAATCGGATGCCTAACCATGCATTTTATTCCAAGCCCCCTAGGATCCGATTGCATTTCATTCATAGAAATTAGTAAGACGGCTTCGTAAAATGAATCATTCTTGCCTTTCAAGAAATTAAAAACTACAACATTTTCACCAAGTAAAGTCTAATCGCATAATGAGTCTGTGATAGATTTATGTCTCTGAGGTTTTTGGTAGATAAATGGCTCCTTTTCAATAGCAATTAATTACAGAGCTACCGACACTACTGCTGATTGAAGTCTGGCTATTGATCCGACAGCAGTTTGGAGGAACGTGGTCTCCAAAGAGCCGCTCCACTCCCTCCACAGCTCAGGCAGGGAGCTGGGAGCTCTTGGCAGCACTCCTCCCCTCACAGCTGACCTTGAGCAAAACCCCAAAAAATGGCAGGTAGATACACTTGAGGACCCATTGATCCGGAAGAACCAAATCAGCCGAGGAAAAGTGGTTTAAATGTCTCCTCAGTCCTATTTCTTTTTGCTTCACAGATAACTAGACGCTCTTACAGCGCTTGGATAAAAAGCTGCCCGGGGTTGTTTTGTTCTCAGGTTATTTCTTTAATCCTTCAACTAGCTGAGTGAACTCTAATTCTCTGTGCCATAGATCAGTCATATTTGCGAAGTGTGTGTGTGTGTGTGTGTGTGTGTGTGTGTGGAGGGACTGACACAGTGGAAAGCAGGCCTGCTGCTGACTCCTGGCACACTCTAGTCCCCTGCCGCCTCCAGTGCAATTAATGATCTTGCTTACAACATTAGCGCCACAATCATGAAAAATCACAGTGAAGCGCCCGGTCCCACAACATATTGAGTTCAATTCATCAAGGGCTTCATGCTCACTGTCTATGTCAAACTTGGTCTCAGAATTATTGAGTGCCTTGATAATCAACTACCTGCCATACATTCTCAGGAGTGATTATATTCTTGAACATACAGTTCACTAAGATACATGATGTGTCTGGAGATTCAGTAGATGTCTCATCTTGTTTCTGAGTTTCAAAGCATATTGGGCACTCAAAGAAAGTTAAACTCATAGTAATCTTTAGAGTGTCTTTGTAAGTCCAATTGTTTTGACAATTTAGGGGTAATTGCATCTGTGATTGCACCACTTAGATGCTAGTTCATGAAAGGGTTTCTGAAGACTGTTTCAGACTAAGATGTGAACAGGAGTAGTATAATCCCCTTGTGGGACTTTCTGTCTATTTCTTCAACTGAAAAAAACACATCAAGATCAACAGTGGGTCAAACAGTCAGGATGCCACACTGGGAATTCAACATTTTATGCTTTGAGATTGTAATGTCACTCTCTCTCTATCTCTTGACACTTAAATAGATGCGATGGCCAAGTCGAGGAGCCATTCTTTACGATTGCAGTGTGTAAAAATTCAAGATTATTGAGACTGTTATGTCAAGCACTTTATATCTTAACACCTACACAGAAGTGATTGCCAAGTCAAGAAGCCATACTGTGGCCTATTAAAATTCCCATTAAGGTGGGGTAGATGGTAGGCATAATATGGTACAGTTACCCGTGTTGCAGAGCGGGTTAGAATAGAACAGACAGAAAGCAGTGTGTACGAGTGGCATCATCAATCAAAATCCTGCTCTCTTGAGCTTTGTAAATGGCCGCAGCTCCACAGGATATTATCTATCTTCATCTCGTCAATTCAAACATGTGGCATTATCACTTATCTCTGTGATAACAATCCATTTTAGAGATGGGATACACAACCAATATGTACCACTTGTTTGGTTTATTTGCATCATCAACAATCGTACACATTCATAGGTCTCTCAGCACTGTAGCACGTGAACACAAGACATGAACACCGGTTTGCCCCTGCACTGTGGTCAGGAGACTAGCCTGTGGGCGGTTATCCTACACCAGGAGAAAATATTGAGTAGCAACAGCAAATCAGAAAGCTGCCTCATTAAAAACAAACAAAATAACAAATTCGCTCACAAACCAACGTCAGTGCAATTCTTTAGCATATACAGTATATGCGTCTGCAAGTACTGATATGTTAATTTGATCACATTAGGAGGGAATGCTCAGCAGTTCACCAGAGTGCACAGATCTTCAACAAGGAGAAGTAAAAGTCCATAAGATAAACAGCTTCAAACACTAAATCAATCATCGATCGTTATGCTGTAAACAAAACCAAGGCGCCAAAACAATTAGTAGTACACGTTAGACGGAATGCGCGCTTCTGTCCATGCTAGAAGCACCGCAAAGCAGACGGATCCAGATATAAAATAATAGAAAAGATTTCTTCCTACCATGTAGCGGTGAGCAACGATCACGGTAGGTCATCATAATTTTCACTGTAAACATAATGATACTGATCTAACTGAAAGCTCACGGGAGTAATTGAGATGAGTGTGTGGTGCAGGGGAACATGCTACAGAGAGAGATAGAGGTTATGTGTTTCATTATGTCTAGTGCTCCCTAGTCTAAGACCCCTCCAGCCCTCTCTAAGTGCCCCATTGCTATATTCAAAGTATCACAAAGCCGGAGATTCAATTGCAACCACTCAAATACAAATGTCTAATGGGTATTACACACTACAATAGGACACACAGTGTTTTTGATAGTACTTGTGGCTTGAAATATTATGTTGGTATTGAGTAGCCTTTTTAATTTCCATTATAATGCTGATGGTCAGGAGTGATTCATGAAGGACTAATCTTAGAATAGAATGTGAAGTATTGCTGCTATATATGTGCATCCTATGCAAGCATAGAAATAATAAACATAGCATATTCATCATATAAGATACCTTCAGCATTGGCCACAAATGTGGCAGTATATACATTTCAGAATTCACATATATACATATATACATGCACATCGAGTGCAAGAGATTTTTATCTTGTAGGACTTTTGTTGGCCTGCTTATTTAAAGCACAATTCTTGAGACATTTAGCTGGTCCTACTCCAATCGACCATTTACTGAAATCAAAGCCCTAGAGGACCTTTTCACAGTAGGTCTGAATTCTGAACTTTTTTTTGCACAGTATTGACAGGAATAAATATTAACAGAGATTGACACTATGTACAAAGTGATAGTTTTCCATTGTCTATAAGCGCACTGAAAACCAGTCAAATGTGCATAGGGGTTGTCAAGCGTAGAAGATCAGCTCAGGAATCTGCCCACCCTGCACCCCAGTGCCGTTAGTGCTGTCCGAAGAACACTGGAACTGGAAGGTCACTTTCCCACACTGCACCTCTGTCATCCCTTCCTGTCCAAAGTAGCTCAGCTCATTCCCATCCAGAACCACGCTGGCTGTGTAGAACGTATCAGGCTCGATCTGGACCGGATACTCAAACCACACTGGGAAGGTGTTGCTGGATCCATCAGAGAAGTACTTGCTGAGGTTTTGTCCCAGCAACACTCCTTGACGTTTGAGCTCAATCTTGGCGCTATACTCTGCCGAGCCGCAGCTAGATCCATAAAGGCCAAACCCTGCGATGAACACTCTCTTATCCACAGCAAACTGTATACTGTCACAGCGGCCCCGGTAGCGCCACTGGTTGCTTCGGTAGGCACAGGACTGGAACCTGTGGCAGCGCTGGGGTGTCAGGCCCGTCCTGGGCTGGCTGGCAAACTGCAGCTCGGGCTTCTTGGCCGCCGTGTACCACAGGAAGATGTCGTTGGTCTCGTTAAGCGTCAACACGCCTGACTGGGCCGCTCCATTGGCAAAGTCGTCCAGGGCCATTGTAGGGATACGGATCAGGTACACAGCCTTGCCCAAAACCTTACGCTTGTTGTCAATCGACAAGGTGAGCTCCTGTCTCTGGCACTCAGCCTCAGCCCAGCTCAGCGCCGCCTCGAACACCACTATCTCTTTAGCGTTGAGCGTCTCTCGCTGCAGGATACTCTCCAGGGTCTGGGCGTCGATGTCGCAGAAGCCTTCGGAGCGTAACGCCAGCTCGGCCTGGGCATCAATCACCTCCCAGCAGCGCTGTGTCAGCTCAGGCTCCTCAAACAGGCAGCTTTGGGAGAGTAACACGCAGGCGTTCTTGGCACTCAGACTGGTCTCCAGGAAATTGACGCAGGCACGTGCCAGGTGTGGGACAATGTACTTCTTGGCAGCATAAAGAGTGGCCAACACTGTGTCAGCACTCAGGTCAATCTCATCGCAGTAAATGTATCTGTTGACATAGAAATGTGACTTTCTCAGATGTATAGACAAAAGACCAAATAGTATAGATATACCTGCAAAAGGACATGGTGTAAACATATTTGCTAAAGTAAAACAATTATATTTTAAGAAGAGATATGATCAGAGGGTATGATAAAAGCAGGTTTGCTTTAGATTTTGTCAGAAATAGCTGTGGATGTACAATCTGTATATGTATATTAAACACACTCATTGTATTTACAGATGGACAGTAATGACTATTAATTACTCACTATAATTGTCAATGTCATTATCTTTATTTGTTTTGAGTCTTTAGTTGACTATAACTGAAACTGACTGATATTATTGTAAGTGATTTAATGGCTACACTTATATCCAACAAAGAAGTTGGAAATCAATAAAATGAGTCAATAGATTCTAAATACAGTGAAATCACTGTGCAGCCATATGAACAAACTAATCAAAACACACAACAAAATTGTGTTCCTCCTACACACTGGCCTACTGCCTAGCACAAGAACAGGGAAAATACAACTCAGAAATAAAAGTGATGGAGAAACAGCAGGGAGGAAATAGAGAATAGGGCAAGAAACAATAAGGAGTTTGGAGTGATCCAGCATGAAAAGTGGAAAAGAATGAAAGGAAATGGACTGTATCTCTGAGACAGAGGATGAAATGCTGCTAGTTGTTTTTCTCTGGCCTTCTTTGCACCACTGGAAATAGACCTCATTGAAAAGAGGGCACTTACGTTAATATATCATGTTAAATTTCAAACCAAAGTGGACAATAATTCTGATTAATGAGTGATTTCTAGATTATGCATAATCACACAGTTTAGTCAAATAATAAAAAAAAATGAAAGGTCCACTTGAAGCCATTTGATTTAAATGGCTGTGAAACACGAGATCATAAGCCCCATGTTCATTATTGACCCAGTAGGGGAGACCTAACATTTTCTGCTATTGAATATTTATATTTAATACAACAGCATACTGTCAAATTGGAAACTGCAGTTAGGTCCATAAAGGTGAGATGATCTACAAAACAAATGGTTATAAAATGCACTGTAAGCTGACAGAGACCAAGACAGGCAGAAGGAAGTACATTAAAGAGTTTAGCAGGAAGAGTCCTTACTTTAGCATGGCCAGAAATGCTGCTGGTTCCACATCTGGGATTCGGATTTCATCCTTGTTCTCAGCCAGTTCACCATAAAACATGGCATGGAAAACTGAGCTGCCCACAGCCAAAACATACTGTTGGAAGAAGAGAGGAGCAAAAGTGAGAGCGGGAAAAGAGAAATGAAAACATGTCTGTGATTATGCTGAAAACCACGTGATGTATAGCAACATTTGGAATGAAGGGAATGTAAATTGTTTGAAATGGGAAATTTACAAAATCAAATTAATTTGCATGTAGCTCTTTCTCTTTACACAAAGAAAAACACAAATCTTCACAGATTTAATATTGAACAATGTCTCAGTCCTCATGACTGGAGTGACGTGATAGAACCCATAGAGAGTTTCACACACAATGAGAAATGCTCAGCCACAGTTACTATTTCCCCTGAGGACAGAGAGGCAGATTTCTAATGAACAAGATTGCCTCTCATGAAAAATAGGAAATCCTCATAATACGCGTAAGTGAACAGAGTGCAGCAAAAGTTCAATTTACTGATATTAATGGATGATCTCAACTCTGATGAAATCAGATGCAACGCAATACCACTGATAATTTCAGGAAGAACTATGTTAAGGCTCCATGAATCATATAATCATACTCAAGTACATTCAGGTTTTAGGTATGTGCATGTGTATACAATGTGTGTGTGTGTGTGTGTGTGTGTGTGTGTGTGTGTGTGTGTGTGTGTGCATGTGTGTGGGTGGATGGGTTGGTGGGTGGGTGGGTGCACGCAGACTTTCTCTAAACTGATTAAATTGCAGTGAAACAATCTAAAATAAACCTTGGCTAAACACATTGCAATGACAAGAGGTAGCTATTTGGCTTCAGATGTTTCTCTTTTTATTCAGAGACGTCAGCTGAAATTTGGTTGCTCTTTCGTGTGCAATTAAAGTCAACAATACAAATAATTGGCAAAACACAATGCATGTCTTTTAGTTACATCTTCCGTCTAGGAGAGATAAAAAAATCATAATGCATATCTGAATTCCTGCCAAATGGACGCAATAAAGATTGCTTGGCAGAACGTCATCATGCCCCATTGGCATAATGCCTCAGCACTGTGCAGTCAAATCATCCACAATGTCCTTCCTTAACTGCTTTCTATAAATGTACAGAGTGCATTGCAGCAACCAATCATAGACTAATATATTTGGCTCTCTTATAATGAGTAAAAAAGATGACCCATCCATGGCTCATCTGACAATGTAGTTTTGGAATGGGCTGCCATCTCAATTTAAAGTGGTAAATTCATGGTTGCTAAATCACTTGCCAGATATTTAATGTGACTGTTATAATCATATTCAAATAGAGTGGTAATGATTATGTGCTTCCGAGTGTGGTACATGGTCTATGAAAATATTATAAACTGAGAGCAATAATTTATGTGAACATCTGGAAAATATAATGGGGTCAGAGGGAAGACTTTAAATAAAGAAGTCAGCCCAGCTGTGGAAGAGGATCTGGACCTGTAGGCTACGAGAGCCGATAATCACAGCTACTCGTAAGACATTTCACGGGAATTCAAATTCTCAAAAGCCAATCAAGTAATCAAGTAAATGAGGACAAAACCGTTTGTAGGATGTGAGATGCTGTGTTGAACGCTCCCTGTTCCGAGCCTCACTTGTCATTCTAGCTGGGTGTTGTTGGACGTGTTTGATTAAAAGTTGAGTAATTGCAGAAATGTTTCTGAAAAGCCGAGCTGAAGCGGAGACAAAGGAGATCCATTCTGTGTGAGATGACTGCTGAGGAGGATATCCCTTCCTCTTTCACTCACTCCGTGTCTCTATCCTTCAGCCTCATTTACATAAATAATTGAGGGCCGTCTCGAAAAGACACATGGTGCGGAAGTGAGAGCGGAGCACAAAGGATCTCAGTTCCATTACTGTTGGCAGTGAGGAAGATTATTTTTATGCTGATATGATGGTACTAACAACACCGGGCTGGCAGATTGCTCGTTTGTTAATTTCCTCCCTGCAACCGTGATTGTACTGGTTGATGAAATTCTTACTCTGTGTCCAGGCAGCCGCTGGGTCCCTCCTGGCTGACCCACCACAAAGTGAACATCTGCCATCAGCTCATTGTTGAACATTACTGAATTTCTGAAAAGTGGGGAAAAAAACAGGAGAGAAAAAGGCATTCATATATTTCAGTCTGTGAATTTGTTTCAGTAGAGAAAACCGAGAAAATCTAAATTACAGTGAGATTACAGGTGGATCAATGCACATAAACTTTATATGAATAATAAAACTTATACCAACTAGTAGCCATAGGCATTAGCAGAGGTGTTTTTCATTTTTCAATGAAAAAGATGAACTTAAGTACATTATTCTCGTTCTGCTACTTGAAAAAACAAGAGAGGTTCATTATTATGTGGCCCGCTCCCTTTAGGCAAGACTTCAGAGCTTGTTGATTTAAAGGTCTTACACACCACATTATTTAGCAGACACAAGCATAATATCATAGCCTAATCGGTTACTTCAGCTCGCACTGTTGCAAGGTATATCCTAACAGGCAAATGAGACAATGGAAAATCCCCACTGTGAAAGAATGGGACCAACAATAAAGCAGTGTTCATATATTATTGAGTGATGGAACATGTCACAGGGTGGGTAAACAGCCCCATGATGTTCTGGAGAGACAACAAAGCCGGTCTGAAAGCACACATTTGCTCTGGCCAGCTGGGGTCTTTTACTGATAGGCCAAGGTAAATATTTTGCTTTTAGCGTGGAGCAACCTCTGCCTGTTGTGCATATCAAACGCACCCGGTGCTTGTCCACCCTCTGTTATGTCAGAGCGACACAGTCTGCAGGACCAGGGAGGGTGTAAACACAGTTACCCCCAGCGGATTTAGGGCAGGGCAGGGGGAACACCCACTCACACCCAGGCACACACACACACACACACACACACACACACACACACACACACACACACACACACACACACACACACACACACAAGCTCCCCATATACTGGAACAATCCAATATATAATTGTCATGAAGGTTCTATTATAAGCTGAAAGTACCTAAAGACAGCTGGTAATAAAAGAAAAATCCAGTGGAAGAGGCATTTCTAATCTATTGCACTTCACAGAAAGTGTTGTCAAATTCTGTCTTCCCTTTTTAGCGTTAATGAGAAGTGTTGGGAGCAGCAGAAATGGCTGGTCCTGGCTCTGGAAGCACTTCTCTGCTTGTACCTACCTTTCTCTTATAGTGGAATAGAGTCCCTGCCAGTTACAGTTCTGTATGGTGTTGTTGTTGTTCAGGTTCTGCTGCTGGTACTGCTGGACTGTGGTGGTGGATGCCGGCTTTTTGGTGGGAAAAATATCTGCTGCCATCTTCTTCTTCTTCTTGCTCTTCAGAGTGATAATCTCGTAACAGACTGGGGGCAGCTTGGAGCTGCCACTGGCGTTCCCTTTCTTTGAGCTCTTACTCGACTTGCTCTTCACTGACTCTGGAAGCATCAAGAAGAAAGTCAGACATTTCATGTTCCTTCCCTTGGCATCGACCATGAGTGTGTTCAACTGCTGAGCAGTGGGAGTGCGTGCAGAGAAGACATTCGCCGGGAACAGGCGGGCGCAGGGGGGGGACCGAGGGAGACTTGTGCACAGGACGGTGCAGCAGGCAGAGATCCTGTCCTAGTTCACCTTACAGGATCTAACAGCGTGATTCTCTTGTTTTGCCCCCTTTTCTCCTCTCCTTCACTCCTCAGAAGACGCCGGCTCAATCTGATGATCTGAAGGCACTTTTTTTCCTCTGTTTGAAGTTTGATCTGCTGATGGAGACGCTCTTGGGGTTCCCATCCCTGCTCGTCCAGAGTGAGGAGATCACCTCTTCAAACCACTTCTTCTCCTCCTCTCCTCCCTCACCTCTCTCGCTCACTGCTCTGGTGAGGGTTGGCGTGACAGCCCCAGATTTAGTACAGCTGCAGTGGTCCTCAGGCAGGCAGTGTTGCTTACTCAGTTCCTTTCATCTTCCCCTCTTACTCTCTCTGTTTTTCTCTGTCTCTCTCAGTCTCTCTCTCTCTGCGTGCGTGCCTCTTTCTCTCCCACACTTGTTTTTTTTTTCCTCCCTCTCCTCCACGGAGCAGAGTCATCTGCAGGATGCTGTAGGCGCGGATGCTGTGTTGCTCTGCTCAGCCTCTCGTTGAATGGAGGAGCACAGAGGAGATAGAGAGCCCCCCGCCCCTCACCGCACAGTGCAAGGCTTTCTCCGCAGATCAGCCAATAGCAGAGCACAGGATTCGTGATTGGCTAATGCAGCCTAGTGCAGCACGTACTTGAATATGCAATGGTCAACCTCTCAATTAAAGTGACAGCCATGCCCCCTAAGAATGATATTTTCATCTACAGTTTCATCCTGTTTTCCTCACCTGCACCCACTGCATTCAGCCTGCCCTACTGTAAATATAGACTTTATATTGTAATGTGAAAGGGCAATGCAAATTTAAAGGGTTCTTTTTAAGGGCAGAATTTGCTTAATTCATGCATTCCCTGACAGTCATACTTCTTTTTAATGAGCTCTTCATACATTTATACAAATACTTGAATTTGCAATTCATTGTTCCCTTGGCTGCTTTCAGTGGACTTATGACCTGTCAACAGAGTTGCCAAAACTAACGTTTTGCAAATCCCACAAGATTTAGACAGAAACATTAATGTCAAAATGAACATCATGCATGAGTAATTCCTATAATACCTGATCATCTAACATATCATATTGCAATGTGCTAATATTTCTGTGTTTTTGAATATTTGATATTTGAATTAATCCTTTTTTTCCCTTTTTCATATGCTGTATGACCATGTAATGCCAGAAATGTTCAGCTGCTACCAGTCCCAACCAAGGATATACACTTGCTTAAACCACCTTGTTAAGTCATCTCTACAGGAGCGTACATGGGGCTATAAATGTTACGCACTCTTTGCACTATGTATAATGCATACAGTGCTATCGCTGTTCTAGTCTTGTTGGGCCTTTGCACAGTGGGTATTCTATTTGAAGTGCATGGGTGATTTGGCCATTTACTGGTGTGAAATAAATATTTGGTGGAATATATTTTGATGTTTTATTGCTTTTATTTTCTGGCACTTTGCATCTTTGTTACTATAATACTGCTACTCCTATATTTATTAGAATGATAATAGTTATTATTATTTGCGGTAGTAGTAGTAGTTGAACATGTAGTAGTAACAGTGGTATTAGCGGTAGTAGTAGTACTATTACTAGTATTAATAATAGTTGTTGCAGTACTAGTAATAGTGTGTAATTGCAAGAAGGAAAAAAATACTGGCAGCAAGGGGAGCAGGATAAGGTAAATCATTTTAATCAAGAAAATCCACTTGAACCACTGTCACAATATTGATTTCCCCACAAAGCCTAATTAACTCTGTTAGCTGTGCTGAGAAGCATTAGCCTACAAAGCTTACTACTTAAATGTGGTGTAGTGCAGAAAAACTCGCTATTGTAACATGGAACCAACATTACAGTGCACCATACTCTGAAATTACAGGCCACTAGAGATGTTACCTTGGTAACCACATCCACAAGCAACAGCAGGACAGACAGGGGGATGTAGTGCACAAACATAGGAACTAGGACTATGGTCATGTAACTTCAGTGTTTATCCTTTATAATAATTTATTTTACAGTGAACCAAAAGCAAGATTAATTTGCATTGCCGTACTATGGTTCTTCTGTTTTCTGTAGGAACTCACTGTTATTAATCACTAATTTAGAATTATAATGTTTAAGAAACAACCTAGATGATTGAAGATACAAAGCAGTGCAGAAATTAGTTTCAATCTGTGGCTCCTATCAGTAAACATTTTGTTAAACAAATGGTGCTCTGATTTGTCTGGCACAGTGGCTTAGCAGCCTATATGTTAACTAGGACGCCATTATATATCACGCTAAATTGCTTTCTGCTTTCTTTAATTGCGTTTTCTCTTCATTTATCACCAGATGATAGAATCTTGTTATTCACACATTCAGAGGTAGGAGTGAAAGGAGGAAGTAATGATGGTGTTGTCATGGCGTCAACATCACCTCTGTCTCACACTTTGTCACCACATAATCACACATTTTCATAGAGGAGGAAAACATTAGCATAGCCGTAGTAACACAGCAATTAGCATTGTGTGCGTCAAGGGCTACAAGGTAGAGATTTGCTGCCAGTGAGTTGCTGCCAGTGATAAAAGTTTTACTTAAGGACTGGCTTAAGGACAGGCTGAAATCAATGTGAACAAAAGATGAAAGTATTCTAAAGCTAGTTAACCATTTTGATACAATCAAAGCCCACCATATTTCTCATTCATATGCTATAATTTATGAGATCAAGAGAAATCAGGGGCCATTCTAGGATATTATTGGTTTATTTCATTTTAAAACCACTTAAGCATCAAGGTAAAAGTACATACTCTGTGATTTTCCTCTTATTTCAGTGCTTGGAATTATTCCAGCTTCAGTGTATTAACTTCAAATGGTAAAGTTAAAAAGGGGCAGTAATCTAGTTGTGCCTGCGCTGATTGCGTCTTGATTGCTTGATGCAACACCTTTATCTTCAAAGTAAGTTGTACTAGTACAACTTTATCTTCAAAGTAGTAACTGCAGCCGGGGTGAAATAAACACAATCCAGAAGAAGTAGAAAGTTCCCTAAAGTGGTACTCAGGTACCTCAGAAGTAAACACAGTACTTGCGTAAATGCACATCATTAGTTTCCATCTCTGCTGTTGTTGACCCTGGGTGGTGATGTGGATCCCATTTCCTTTCTTCTCCTTTGTCACCAGAGGCAAAAATCTGTCCATTCAAAAAACTAAAAGAAGGCCCGAGGTCGAAGGAGTTTACATAAGGTAGATGACTGTAATGTAGTAATGTCTCCCCAGAAAGACTGGGGATGTTACCCATTTCCAGTTTCAAGACACTTGCATGATGGCAGTTCACAACAAACTAGAATGTATTAAGTTACATTTTCTAACATGAATATAAACTAACTGCAATAGTGACCCTCATACAGTAAATTATAATTACTAGCCTATGTACACAATTCTGCAAGAGGTCAACTAGTAATTTTAACAAAACTCTGTAGAAATGTAAGTGCTGGGTTTTTCAGTACAAATAATAATTCAAAACCTTATTAGTGATCAAATGAATCATTAAATGAGGTGCAGTCCTAATGGACCTTGGTAGGCACATTCCAATACAGATTTGTTCCAAAACCCGCAGGATGCTGAGGTCATTAGTTAGGGTGTCGAGGTGACTGCTTCACTGCCATTCCGTGTTTGACTACAGAGATGCAGCCCCAGTGTATAGTGGCTGTGGCAGGACTCTGTTCTGCAGAGAGACACCTGCTGAGAGGCTTGGCTGAGCACAGCGGAGGAGAGGGGAGGCTGGGAAATGAACTGCGATGCGGGGCTGGCACACGGAGGCAGGGACAGGATCCGGCAGCTCGTCCGATGTTCACCCCCCACCCCCCCGCCGCCTCCTGCCCTCGCCAATGCCACCATTAAAGCAGGCAAGGGCACCTGACAGGTGGAAGGTGGCGGAAGTGATGGCGTCTGCCCAGAGATCGGGCTTAGAACTCCTAAAAAAGAGACCTGTTAGCCAGCGGGGTCTGGGAGAGAGCTGGCGGTCATGCAGAACAACTATGTGAGTGTGTGTGCGTGCGTTTGTGTGTGTGTGTGTGTGTGTGTGTGTGTGTGTGCATGCATGCAAAAGTATGTGTTTATATGCAAGTCAGTGTATGTGTGTTTGTGTCTGTGAACACATGAAACAGTGTGAAACTTGTGGTTCATCTGAGCTTTTCTCTCTGACTCTGCTCTCTCTCTCTGCTTTATCCTGTTCTGCCTATTCACAAAGAGCACTGCAGTATAAATATTGCCAGTGATCGGGGTTTTGGAAACCTCAGTTGCATAATCAGCTTGTAAAATCAGAACGGTTGCCTGAATAACAAGTCCTTAATAATGACTGGATAAACATTTAATTAGAATATGCAATAGCTCTTAGTCCAATATGAATTTTTAATGATGGGTTGTGCAACAAATGGCCTAACACACTTTTACTGACCAGAGAAGACAAAAAACAAAAGATGAGATGATAGCCTCTCCTTCGGCTCACAATCAATATGTCACAGTCAGAAGATGTATGGGGGTAATTTTACTTGGCTTGAGAGTACAGAGAAACCGGAGACTGTAGGAGGGCTGTAAAATTCACTACCTTTTCTGGATGGCATGCACAACAGCAACCCTTTTCAACAATAGACACACTTCTCCCACACACACAAGAGTATATGGAATACATTAATTATTCCCATCATTACAGTTCACAGGCGTTAAAATGTCAGTTTAATGCTAAACTAATCTATATCTATCTAGTTGTGTGTGTGTGTGTGTGTGTGTGTGTGATTTTGAGAGTGCGTGGACACAGTAATGATAATGTAGAGAAGACCTTACAACCCTCGCCCACCACATGCTCACACACTGACTCCCACACACGCTCCAATCCATATACTGTACTTTATCTATTGCTCACTCATCGCCTCTCTGTGCTTTCATCGAAAACTTGATAGCCATCATTTTCAATTTGATTACATTTGGTATGATGTGGTCTTTACTAATGTAATACATATTCTTCGTGTGTAGTTTAGTGCCCAACACCTGGAATCACCACCAGATTGTGGTGGAGGTTTGTGTACCCCAGTGACAGCGGGAGCTACAGTATGTGGTCTGAGCCTGTTGTTGGTGTGTATGTGCTTAAGACCTTCTTGGAGATGTTGGGTGGGATGCTGGAGAGGACTCTGCCTACCAACTCCATAGTCATGCTGGGAGACTTGAACGCTTACATTAGCAACCACTGGAAAACCTGGAGGGGTTTGACTGGGACACACCTAGTAAACCCAATTATGTGAGAGTATGCTGGGAATGCCTGGTGGAAGACTCTGTTCATCTCTCACCTCTGAGCCAGATTTTCTTATATCCTGGAGAAGGGTTGGAATGACTGTTAGGAGCTGTAGCCAAAAGGTCATTGGTGCCTGTTATGGTGGTGACTCGAAAACCCACTGGTGTACAGTCGAAGAAGGAGGCCTTCCTGGCCCGGTTTGCATGGAGGACTTCTGATTCAACAGAGAGGCACTAGCAGGCCAATAAGACTACAGTAGCTGTGGTGGCAGAAACAACAGCCCAGGTGTGGGAGGAGTTCAGAGAGGCAATGGAGGATGACTTTGGGGCAGCCTCAAAGCTAACCATTCAGGAGGGAAAGGCAGGATATGGCTCAGGCTGTTCTCAGCAGGGGTTGGGGAATACTGACCTTGTCTGGGAAATTGTTTAAAGGTGAAAGGAACACTTGGAGGAACTTTGAGGACGCAGTGCTGCAAGACTCTGGAGGGTCTAAGCCTAAGGCCCTTTCCTGTCCTGCATTACTATTACTAGAGGAAGTTTGTAATGCAGTTTTTACTGCAATGATTCAGCAATTTCAATCCCACCCGGATCAACATTATTTGTGATTACTAGTTACTAGATAAATAGTTACCTAGCAAAAAACCTACTGTTTTTCAGTGAACTCCCATGTCCTCAATTCTAGTACTGTCCGGATCGGTGTTATGTGATTCATGAATTACAAATGCTTGGCATGATAGACGTAATCCGGAATCTAACAAGAATGATACGCCCCCTCAGTAATTTATGGGAGTAGCTAATAAATTAATACTTTATGCCGTTTGGATCGTTCATCAAAATCACTGGCGTGCAATGCACTAAGTTACATAACTAACGTTGTCCTGCAATACTAATCCCATCCGGACAGGGCTTATCTCCTTCGCATATGTCACTGATGTAGTTAGAAAACACAGCAGTGGAAAGGCTCTGGGCCTGCAGGAGATGCTGTGGGAGTATGGGATGCCATGGCAGCTACTGCGAACCATTCAGTTCTTATGCACTTGGAGTGAGAGCTGTTTTTGCATTCTTGCCATTAGATATCAAGGCGCGGCCGAGGTCCAGAGAGCATCCATTTTGGCCTCATTGGACTCTCACACAGTAAACACATAGGTAGGAAAGTGCAATACTACAACTTGGGTTTTTTTTCCAATGATTTGCTCTTGAGGATAGAGCAGTAGTAGTGCACAGTGCTGTGCAGCAGTAATACATAGTACAGCAGCCTCCATGGCACATGGTTTCCTATCCCTGCAGTACAGTTTACAGTACAGCACCATGCTTTGCTATGGTATACTGCTGAAAATTCCTCAGAAAATATAGAAAGCGAGGTGTTGACAAAGCTGTTTCAGCATTGGCAGGAGTCCCACCCATGGCGGGAAGGTTGACCATATGGTTCGTCCTGTGATGCGATGTAGCCACATGTCTGTATCCCATGCAGATGCAGGAACAATCTGTCCGTACATACACAGAGGTACAGGAACTCAGTAAGTCATCTCCTACACCTCACCTTCGGCTCATCTATTTTTGAACCACATCCTACAATAGGACCGTAACTTGTCCTTTGTTGGATTGTACATGTGTAAATGATGCATATGTATATGAGTGTGTAAACTATCCCCGCTTATGTATTCAAGCTGTTCCAATGGACCCCCTGAGGAGCAGAGTGCTGACCAGGCACATAGAGAGAAGGAGAAAACAAAGAGAGGGAGGGAGAGAGAGAGCAGACAGACAGATGGAAAGGAGATAGAGAGAGAGTGTGTAATGAGGGTCCTTTTGTTGAGGGAGGAGGGGACGTCTCCTTGCTGTCTTAATAAAGCAGGAGGAGAATGGCACTGGGATAACAGTAATGATGTGCTCAGCTGTCTAGATGATATCCGTGACATTTATAGAGAGAGAGAGAGAAAGAACAAAAAAGTACAATGAACACGTAAAAAGAAAAGAACAAGTTTTGATAGCTGACAGTCTTCACATTCCTTAGTTTAGTGTGTGCATATCCTGATTATTATTATAGTGTGTATCACATCTTTTCTCTTCAGCGGACCTGTGCTGCCTTTGAGATGCTGTAGGTTGTTGCAGTTCTGTATGATGTCAGGTGACCATGATGCTGTTCTATATTGGAACATGAAATTGTGTGTGTGGAGGGGTGTGTCTGTCTGTGTGTGTGTGTGTGTGTGTGTGTGTGTGTGTGTGTGTTAATCAACAGAAACCGCGGGGCTAGTGAAGGTCAGAGAGGAGATTGGGTTTGTCTGAACTGAGAGAAGACAGTCCCTATAGAAACCCATGGAAAAGGGAAAGTGAGATAGGGTTCTGTCATGCGCATGGGAAAAGCCCTTCAAAGCTGCTTCTTAATCCTTCCCCACCCCAGACCTCCTCCTTCCTCCTTCCTCCAGTTTAATCTCTGACACTGCATTAACATTTACATTTTTCACAGCAATTTGGATCTACTGTATGCGATGACCACCTACATTCATTCATTTACTCTAATTACCTTCTGCCGGGATGGGGATGGATGGTTTAACCTTCTCACAGCTAATTTCTCGTGATTTCTCCAAAGTCACACGGCAAGCCACTGGGGCAAAATGTGACCTTTTCCAATTTTATTATCAGCAACACAAACAAAGTGACAGTAATCAGGATAATGAGGTGCTATTATTATAAAAGCATTCCATGGTTACTCCCTCGTTGATGATTTGTAGCAATAAATGCCAAGAATCTATTATAGATTTATTAAATCACTATATTTGTATCATTATTGATAATGCCACCTGGACTATCATAAGTGGAGGGTTTCTGAAACCAAATCACAAAACATTCTTCAATAGGCTTTTGCAATGAGCCGAGAAATCCATCACAATGATTTATCTTTAGCTTTTTTTACCACTACCTCTTGCTGTTTGTTTTGAGCTAGGTGTTTCAGACCCAACCACTTGCTCTGACAGCTGGCCAGTGGGTTATCACCAGTGGGTCTGAACCATTGAAACACTAAACCTGTTGCAGTGATTGTCATGGAAGATTGTGAACTTTTGCTGATGTCATGGGACCCTTCTATCTGTCTAGTCAAACACAAGCGGTATCTTTGGTATAAGAGATTGCATTTGGTTTGGTGCTCATGGTGAAGAGGAAATGATGGCAATTTGAGACAAAGGGACTTGTGGGCTCTTGGGAATCATACTATGTGTGACTTAACAATTTCCATAGTCACATTACCTTCACATGCCCTTTTATATCTACTAGAACTGCGTGGAGAATCTGAGTCTAACCTTTACATGCATGCAAATCAAACATAATGCGCAGTGCCAATTAGACTGCCAAGTCCAAGATTCTACATTTTTTCCAACAGATTCTTCATCATGTGTGGTAAGCCCCTGGGCATCTGATCATTTCTCAACACAATTAATTTGAGTAAACTTTGCTAAAAGGTCAGCAGTGAATGATGGATTATGGCTTGTTTTAATTAAAACATTTTGTGTGATGTGATTGGAAGTGAGATACTGAGTCAACACAGATGCAAAGCGTGTTTCTCCATCTTTTTACCTGGCAGGAGATGATAAATAGTTTGGATCTATTTGCACAGCCTGTATGCATCCTCTCACTGACATACTGTATGTGGCTACATTGATGCACATACTGTACATTAAACACACTGTCTTATACACCGACTGCAGAAAGATTTGGGTACAATGGATAACATCTGATATTAGCCCAAAGCAACATAGTTTCTGCTGTTCTGAAAAACCTTTATATCCCCCACAGTGCTCTTGTCAATCAAATCTGATACCACTGTGGGTCCCAAGCACATAACTCATACTGTTCAAACCTTTCACATCTTAATTTCTTTAGGATGAGCAGCCAAAGCTGACTAATTAGAATGGCGCTGCTTTTGCAACTGCATGTCACAGTGTTGCTCTCTAATTTCAGATTTGTCTGACAGTGGCGCAGCCCATGTGGGTGGTGTTAATGCCTGGCAGCTCACATCCAACATGCCAGGAGAAAAGACTGAACATACTTATTATATGAGAAGAGCATGATTGTCACAGTACATGATGGCGGGAGATTTTTTGTCATGTCATAGATTAAATCCTCAAAGAGTTTTCTCTTTTTTCTTCTTTTAGAATAGATACTAAGTAGATGCTATACATTTCTTTGGCATGCTAGTCTGAAACAGATTACTTCCAGTGAAAAAATAACTGAGATGAATAGATGGGATTTAATCTCTAGTACATGTAGGCGGGTCCAGATCTAATAGTATTAGCAATATCTCTTTTATTTGCAAATAAAATATGTTTTAACCTGCTTGGAGTGCAAGTGGGTGGTGTTTGCCACATAAGACAATACAATGAGTGCCAAAAACTCACAGGAAAGCATTTGAAAGTCAATTTAGTGTATTGTTCGCTAACTGTCAACTTGTCTGACAGCACCTGAATCTAAATTGCCCTGATGCAGTAACTCCCTCCCATCTGCTAGCAGGGTAAAACATACCCTAAGAATTATTTGCAAATACCATTTGCCCCAGGTCTGTCTGTAGCTGCGGTAAGGACTGCTGCTGCATCCCACCCCTGAATGCGGTGAGGCTGATTTATAAGAGGGAGGGGCCGGTGAGCTGCAATCAGCCCATTTCCATCAGCGTTATGGCTGCCTGACAACACCCAGCTGTCCCTGATGTGCCACCGAGGGCCGATGGTGCGCTTGTCAGCTCTGCTGTTTTACTGCAGCACTCACCGAGACAAAACGTATACACACATGCATACGCACCTACACCATCTCACACACAGGCACAGATACGCACCCACTCACACAAAAACACGACATGAAATTTTTTCCCCACTTTTGTCATAGAAATTAGATTTGTAATCATGTTATATTACTGTTGAATGTTAAATGTTAAATACTGATTACCCATAAATTACCCACAAATATGTCGTAGCCAGGTATAATAATAAATCATAAGATACAGGTCAATCTATGGCATGTAGAATTACTGGACAGCACATATTTCCAAAATGGTCACTACCAGTGTCATGGCAAAGATCAGTCAGGACATGATGACTAAGACACTGTATACATTAGAGAAATTATGATGATCTTGGTCTGTTAACAAACATTAAACCATTAAACATTAACCTTACTAAGCCCAGGGTGAAAATATACTTTTCTACATTTAGATAATTTTTGCAGTGGTTCTCTCCTTTGCATTCCATGTTGCCTTTTAATTATCTCGCTACTCCATACATCATTGACTTCAAACTCTGCATACAGATACAGTATATTTTCATGGAGGTCACAATTCCATATTATAAATCCACAATCTTGTGTGTGTTTGGTGGCGGTGGTTTATATGTTTTAAGATGTGTTTTTTTTTTATTTTCCATGAATTTAATTGTACACACAAAGCCAAACATTTTTTCTTCCAGCTCACTTTTGATACTTTTGTATCAAAAGTGTAACTTTCTACAAGTTCTACAGTTCTGCTTGTAACTTTTGTAGAAAGTTACAAGCAGTTGGCAGCTAGGGACCAGTTTTAGAAGAAGATGCTCTGTTCTACTGTCAAATAGAGAGCAGACATAATCAGCACACTGACTCACCAAAGCATCATCAGTGCGATCTCTCTCTACCCTTTTCCTGATGTCCTCTCTCCAGCTGCTCCCACTAACCTATGATATAATGACATTATACTGTAACCCGATGAATTGTGAACCCAGCTGGCTAAACCTGATTTTGCTTTGGCAACAGCTGGGCTGCTAGGTGCACTGGGCATCCACCATGCTGCTGGAACCATGTATGAAAACTAAGAAATATGCCAAAGCTATATCACTCAGCTTGTGTGTGTGCAGCACTAGGAGGAAGATGGTAACGACGCGATTAAATGATTAAATAGCACTGCTTGTATTGAAGGAAGGGGTGAGATATCAAAAAAACAACAAAGGTCTCTATGGAAAGGTGATCATTTGATTTGGGCTAGAGGGAATGTGATAAAAGATGAAAGGAAAGGCAGAGGTCTGTGCATCATATCTCTAGGAGGGGGGTCTTCTTGACTAAGCAACACTGGACACCAGACCAGAACAATGAGTACTATTTATGTCCTCTGCTTCTCTATTATACCTGCAGCTCTCTGTCAGAGCAACAGCAGCACAGATAAACCCTAATATCTGCTCCCATCTCACTGTTATTATACTAGCATTGAGACGGGTTTGAATATCTGTCTGAATCTATTTTTGTTTGCATATATATTTGAGTACATTTTCTGCTAAATTGCGGCTGTGCAGCTCAAAGGGTGGAGCATGGTACTAACAGTGTGGTTTTGAGGTTTGATTGCCATTGGACCCATCCATACTAAAATATTAATGCATGCAGTCATGGTACTGTAAGGAGCTTTAGATAAATGAGCCAACCAAATGGTTTATGTTAATTCATATGTTAAAAAGCACAAATAATCTCACATCTAGGAATGGAAAAAGTATTTTATCATACTGTATGTCTCTTTTCCTGTTTCCTTTACTTCCTTTCCTTCTAGGTTAGTGGTTTCTATCCTTCAGTGTTATATCATCAAGTTGAAAGACAAATGCCTCCTGACTGGGAAAACTTTTTATTTATATATCCCAACACATCTAACAAACAGATAGCAGGTAAATGTTCACCCTTATAATATGAAACAGAGTGTGTTGTGGTAAGAATGTACAATGCCTGAGCAATCAGTTGCAATTCTAATGATGTTTTCTGGTCACATTTCTCCTCTTACATCCTTGTAAGACTTGTGCTGGAACCCCTAATCAGATCAGAGGAGTGATCGGCAGAGAGCCTGGCCATGCACGGAAAGCAACAATTCATAACGTCTTAACTTAACCATGGTTAATTCTGCTCTCTTGGCAATTTTATTTCTAGACAGAGCGTGAAATAAAAAAATACTCTTCCGGTCTGGCAGGCTGACAACCCAGACTTCTATTGATTTTGCCCATTTAATACATTCAAAACATAATACCACGGCTCCACTCAGCTGAGGAACCTGTCTATCTTTCTCTTATCAAGCATAGCTAACAACTTACATTTAGTTTGGAGCATTTCTACCACAGTTGGTTGAAGTCTATGAGAAGTGGCTGTGCCTTCACTGCATGAACACGCTCCTGTTGAAATGTAAATTTACATACCGTAGGCATATATTATGTCGTAAGTTGTATTTTACCATAACCTCTCTTATTTTCTAAGAATTATCCCATGGTCATCCCATTATTTGAACCCTAACATAATAAAAGATGAAAAACTCAAATCCACAAAGAAACAGGTGTATTAAGAGATTTAAACAGAAGCAATGCAAGTGTATCAAGATCAGACCCTCTGATGAAAAGTAAAGCAGCAAACAGAAATCTAATTTGGCAGACATTTAACCCAATGGTCTCTGACTACGAGGAAAATAAAATGCCTCGGTGGTAATTTAGCTGCTGTGTCATTTGGCAAACTGCTGAGCTGAGGAAGGAATAAATGCTGTATCAAATAGTTCATTACAGCTTCCTCTCACCGTCGGATTTATCTCCTGTTATATCATCAGAGAGACAATTAACGCCGAGTTGCTTCCCAGAAGAAACCTTGTTTAACCGAAGACACCGCTCCCTCACTCTCAGACAGAAGGGTTCAGATCACCTCGTCTAATCAGAGCTAAATGAATGTAAAACGAAGCAATGGAACCACAACATCAATCCTTCCTTCCCACTAATACCACAGAAATGTTGTTCTGGTATTGAGCAATTTACCTCCGCTTGCTCGTACTGTAACTATCTCCTGCTGTTGTGCTAGTAAAACATCCAAACCACTCACATTCTGGGCAGTTATTTAGCTGTTATTATCATCTCCGATCTACCAGAAGAAATTGGTTCAGGCTATTTTGCATCTTGCCCCTGCCATCTCTTGTGGTTGAGATAGACAATAAAAGCAGACTCCATCTCTGGGGAAGTCTCTGTGACTTTGAGGATTTTCATAACCACATGCAATTTTCTATGTCTTTGACAGTCACATTCCAGCCTGAAATGTCCTTTACATTGTCTCTAGAAGAGACAGGGTGCTTATTTGACTGAGCATCCCTGTTAGTCTCATATAATCACTGTGGAGATGATTGGAACTGAAGATGCAGACGGAGCACCCTGTCTCCATTTTACTCGGTGATGGATAGAGCAGAGGAAATGATAGAGCATGCTGTGGAAAGGAAAAGGCTAGTTACAGCCTCTGGGCTCCCTGATGCCTCCCAGAAATGGAGCTAGAACTCCTGAAGCGGTTCACTTTAACTGTTACATCTTGACTCCCAAACACATCAAATACTCTGTGATTGTTTCCGAAAATGTTTACTGGTTAGTTATATACCCATGTCATTTTGTTCAGGTGATCACCAGATTATAGGTAGGTCCACTGGATTTAGCAGCACGTCCATTTTACATTTACATTTTAACATTTTTGTTATTTAGCTGTTATCCAGAGCGACACACACTGAGTTGTGTAAATCAGGTACAGTTGTAATGGGAAGGTCCAGTCCTCTCTTCAAATTGCACATCACAGCACCTATTTTGAACATGAGCATGTTTTTTAATCATGTCAGCACAATTATTAGCAGGGGTATTTCTAAATGCCTCTTGAGAGGATATCCTGTGCCGCTGTGTATTGTGTTATGCCTCTGAATGCTTCATTCATACCCAGGGTCTTACTGCAGATTGGCTCACAGGGACAGCTTGCAGACATTTGAATTAAAGCTGCAAAACTATTAAAAATGCATGCTTTGAATGAATGCGTGACCTATATTTTCCATGCAAATAAATAAATAAGCAGGGGTTTAGGGAGGAAGACGGAAATCTTCAGAACTGGGACACAGGACAGGATAATAACATTATAACAATAAAGACTTTCGATCTCACACTGAGAGCGTAATGGAGACCAATCCTATTCTTACCCCCCACCCCCCCCACCCCCCCACCTCCCCACCTCCAGGCCTTCATAATCAGTCTATCCCATAATGCCGTCTACAATATCTGTCCCAGCATGGCTGTGTTTGAATTGGACTTTCCCAATTCAATTGTATATTGTGACTCACCTTTCTTTGCACACTTCAGGATAGCATTGAGAATGCATTGGCTTTCATGTTGCGGTGTATTATTCAACATGCTGCGCATTGAAACAAGTTGCTTTTTGGAGTCTCTGTCCTATTGACATTGATGTGGCCTTTCTCCTTCTCTCCCTAGACCATGTCTGTCTATCTTTCTTTCTCTGCTTCTCTCTCACCCCCCCTCCCCAGCATACACACACACACACAAACACACTGTCTGCCTCTCTCTGTCGTTTCAGTAGATCTCCTCTTCACTCTGCCATTCAGACAATGTCAGAGACCATGGCAGTGAGAATAAAGGCCAATGGTTTCTCACTCTCCAAGATGAACTCTCGTCGTCTCACTGAACAACATGAAGAGCCACCGAGAGGAAAAAAAACAACAAAAAAGCAACATCATCAACTATCAACAACCAACAACAATTGATCTGTGTGAACTCTTCACAGCCTCTGTGGCACAGCCTGAGCTGCAGACGTGTTTGCCAAGGGAAATAGAAAACTAAGCCTGATGTTTTGTTAGAGGAATAAGGGACACATTCTTGCTTGAGTCAAGGCATTAAAATCAATTTGTCATTTAGATCCTGTACATGAAAAGGTCACCTTGTTATCTTTCACATGATCTCACGTGTCATTAGTTTTCAACCTAAAATCTGTCTATAGACCATTAACCCAGGGACATCACACTGACCCTCACCCTGCGATGGGAGAGTAACCTTTTATCCCATGTTTTCTGCAAAGGCCATTCTGTCTCTAAAGTAACGCATAAACCAGTGTTTCTTGCCCTGTGTATGTGTGTGTGTGTGTGTGTGTGTGTGTGTGTGTGTGTTTGTGTGTGTGTGTGTGACTGTTTGTTGATGTGAGTGCCAGGGCGCGTGCCTGAGTTGAGGCAAGGCTGTTGGCTGTTTCTGTGAAGCAGAAGAGTGTATCCATGCTGAAATGACTAATTGGGAAATACAGTGTACAACCTCATTTGATGCACCAAGCAACTGATTCACTCTGCATGAATAACTGCAGGTTTATGCCCTAAATAGTCATACATATTGTCCTACACCATTGCAGCCAACATACTGTAAACCCAATGCTAGATTGTGAGAATCCCTACACAGCATCGCCCTGTGTCGCCTTCTTGTTTTCATCTGCACCCTGAGGGACATCCCCCTCCTTCTGCACCTCTTTTCGGGCTGGTGCCACAAGCTTGGCATCAAAGGGCCATTAACGAGGCTGGCTCCTAAATGAACTTGACAGCCAAGCCAAGGCGTGGTGATACGGGTGGACATGCAAATCAATATTTCACATCATCAGCCGCCGGGTGGGGGAGCAGGGGGACAGGGTGACGAGGTGAGGCCAATACAGTCTGTGATTTGGACTGCAAGAGAAGTCAAGTAAGTCAAGTCACTAGTATCTTACACTTGTCAGAGTGTGCGATAGGTACTGTAGGGGAAATTAAATGCCATGTATCATCAATGAGCATTTATTCCTGTTTCAGCGCTGACTCAGTTGAAGGGGACGCGTTCAATCATTCCGACCCGTGGCAGTTTAGCTCAGAATTTACGGGTAGATGATCGGAGGCTGTTGATCATATTGAAATGACATCTGCGCTTTGTTTATCCACCCATACATGCCATCGCTGTTTGCAGTCTTAATGTAGGAAGAAAGGCACAGTGAACAGTAAACAAAGCAGATGGAAGGCATATGGAAGGAAAGACAATTTCCCCTCATTGAATCGTACCATTTAGCGATACAGAGCGGGTACATGGTGTGTCACAACATGAGCACGGTTGATGCAGCTTGGCAGTCCTATGAACAGCAAACATGCCATTCAGTTGTAAATTATGTTACACGCAAGGTCACCTTGTGTAAAGGTTGAGAAGGAGGAGGAAATGAGTGGAGGGTGTAATTCATCTCCACATGTCAGAAAATGATATCACGCAGTGGAAATCTAAACACTAGCAGTTAAACTTCCAGATAACAAACAACAACATAGTGCAGATGTCTATATTTATGAGGCTATTAAACGGAGCATTCAAAGGCTGTATATTACCTGAATTCCTATTCATTATATCATATATTGTGGTAAATAGTGCTTATCATTGCTTCACTGTAAAGGGTATCGTTTAGTATTAATTTGTTGATAAGGTGGATGAATATCAGCTAATGTCAACACGGCCATTCAACCTAATTTATGCAGATGTAGTGCTGTATGTCACCCAGGCCTAAGCTGGCATCTGATTGGCCCGGGAAAATCTCTGTCCTTGTGTGACTTTCAACTCCGAGCCGCACTCCCTCAAGGATACATGTCTTAGCATAATACAGACGGCTTAGGAGTCATGGAGATAGGGTCCCTCCACTCTGATAGGCAGACGCTGCCAGGCACAGACCCCTCCCAAGGAATCCCCCTCCCCCAAAGCAGCTCATTGCCAGCCCAGTGCAGCTCTGTGCCACTCCAGCCTTGGCACCCTTGACCGCTGACTCTCGCTCGTTCACACCTCCCCTCCCCCAGATCGGGCCGGGCAGAGGATACAGCCGGTCTGTTTACGGTTCACGTCTACTCCGCCCATGCTGTCTGCTAACATTATGCTGAACGTAGATAGAGGGGCCGGCGCAAAGGGACGTCTTGCGGTGTCAAATTGAGTTACTCCCGTTTTTATCTCTTATTTCAATAGAGCACATTTCATATCAACAGTCGGCGGTGCCACTCTTTCGCTAGGTACTGTGCCAGAGACGGGCAAGGTCAAGCCCATCCCTGGAGTCCCCAGCTGGCTCTAACCCCAGTGAAAAGGGAGTCAGGGAGAGGGAGACGTTTTCATGCTGGATGCACAATTTGTCCAGTGTTTACTCTCCTGTCCATTTGCATCACCGACAGCGGATCTGAGTGACACCAACATGAAGCCCTAGTCACAGAAAGCTATTCCCCATGTGCTGCAGCCATTTCCTTATCCTGTTTTTTTTTCTTGGTCAGCTTGAAAATGTTCTCCCAAATTTCGCACATGAAGCATGCATGGGTTCACAAAAAGTGTGTACAGTGCAGCACACACACACATGCACACAAATGCGCATGGACACACCGAAGCTAAGGCTTTCACACTTGCCACACACACGTTCATACATCACAGTATGTCTATACAGGATGCATAGTGTTAGAAGCATTAGCTCTCAACTCTGCACCAAAGTCACGCCACTATACTCAGCCACTGCCAAGCATTTCCCAGCTAAACCCGTTAAATGTCAGTGAAATTAGCCAAGACTGACTATATGTAGCCCATCAGAGCAGATTATCGAGATACATCACTGTGAAATTATCTCGCTTAAAATGCAGTCTTTCACACTTAATGCTTCCAAGAAAAGCCCTAATTCAATGATTTTCAGTCAGTTGGTTTATTGGATTATTATAGCTCAGCCTGTTCGGCTAGATTGAGATATTTTTTTCATTTTCATGAGTTCAAATGATTAGAAAACGACATCAATCCTAGTGCATACCTGAATATGCCTCTACATGCTTATTGGAATGGTGTGGCCCTATATATATTACATAAGCACACCAGGGTGCCACAACCCTGCTAGCAAATGTATAGTCACACCTGAAGATGAACAGAATGACCTGATTTCCTGTATCTCCAGAGACATCTCCGCAGATGAGGAAGCGCTGTGCATCAGACCTCCATTTCCCTTCTTCTATAACCTGTCATGGAATCAATCCTGCCTTCAGATGTGCTCTCCATAGGGAATGAATCTGAGAAGGTGGTGTGTGGTTTAACCTTCTCTCTCTCTCTCTCTCTCTCTCTCTCTCTCTGTCTCTCTCTCTCTCTCTCTCTCTCTGTCTCTCTCTCTTGCTCTCTCTCTCTCTCTCTCTCTTTCTCTATCATCTATCTCTGCCTATCATCCTTGTATTTTGTCCTCCTTTCTCTTCTTTTCCCTTTGAGACTGCCTCTCTCTTTCTCTTTTCTCCCTCTCACGCTCACTCTCTTTCCATCTTTCTGCCTCTCCCTCTCTCTCTCTCTCTCTCTTCCTCTCTCTCTCTTTTTATCTCTCCTTGTCTTCTCCTCCCCCTCTCTCTCCCCTGTCTTCATAGCGCAGCAGCTCATGGAGCTGAGGGACTATGATTAGGACAGAAGAGAACTGGCTGTAAGACAGAGACACTCAGAACTGGGTCATCATTGTTTCTGTGTGAGGGCCTGCTCTGCAGATGAAAAGCTTGAAGACAAGAGGAGAAAACGATGCTCGATACAGTACCGGGAGCCCTAGACATTTCTGGGCTACTTTTTTCCTCATGCAAAAGAGGAATCAGAACTGCAACGCAGAATTTATGTAATAACAGCTGAATAAAACATGCCTCTGGCCCTGTTTTCTATCTCTGTACCCTCCAACAGTAATTATTCAGCGGTCCTCAATAGCTGCATGGCAGAGATGCAACACAAGAGGGGCAATGGTCAAGAAGTGCGACACAAGGAAAACCTTGGTCGTTGCAAGGTGATGACTGTTTTGACATTGATCGTCACTTCTATCTCTCTCTCTCTCTCTCTCTCTCTCTCTCCTCTCTCTCTCTCTGTCTCCTGCCCCCTCTCAGTCTTCCAGCCCTTTAGCAGACAGGCTGACAGGGTCCGTCCCACTGGCCAGCCATTCAGCACTTATCATGCGCATCATTTCCCCTCATCATTCCCCCCGGTGTGCTTCTTCCATCTCTTCTGGCCTGTTCACTCGCCATCATCCACTCCCCATAAACCCCTGCATGTGCGGTGTGGTATATATAGGTTTGTGTACACTTCTATATATGTTTTTTCCATATATACTGTATGTATTCTCACAAAACGTGATGTGTCACAGTGTGTATTGTGGAGTTAAAAACTGTAATGCGATATCAGTTACAGTACTTACAAGCATTATCTGACCAGCAACCACAGCTGGGTAATAAAATGTACACTATCACAGTTTCATGTCAAAGTAACAAAACATGGTCCTCCTTATCACTTTCATTCATCATGCTTTGGAGCCAACAAGTAGCTTTGCATAATTTTGTCCCATCACAACTTCATTTCTGCTGCTATAGGTTACTGGGACAGTGCCACAGTCTTTGGCCTACACGTGTGCAGTGGAAAATGTTCATGCATGAGGGTGCAAGCAACATTTATTCTTACTTGCTGTAATAGATGGTACTAAAGTTAAAATGAACTAGCTGAGCAGGAAGATTGGCGTAAGGAGCCATTATAAAACACATGACACTGGCAGTGCCCACCAGTGTGACATCAAACATAAGATTCTACATTTGCATATAGCACTTGTCATTAATTCAGCATGATGTGTGTGATGTCTGTAGCTCGAGTCGACCTTTTATCGCAAATCAGAATCAGTGGAATCTGCCTTGGCCTACTTTCCAAATCATCCAGGAGCAAATTATCAACCCAAGTTGAGAATGCACCTGGCAGTTTTTCCAAATCTACCTCTCGCTTTTGAATCATCCTTTTCCGCAAGAATTGTGTGTTTGGTTCCACTAAGAGAGCATCAAGAGGGTTCAATGTCTGTTCTAGGTGACATAAAAAGATACTGAGACTTCTACTGCCATCTAGAGTATAATTACATGTGGTTCATGGAGGACTACCATGTGGTTTAGAAAGGATTTCTTGGCCAGTCATAGACTTTTACTATGCCAAATGACCTGCAGGCAGTACTTTAAATGCAACTGCTATATGTGTGCACATATCTGAAGGCACATCTTGGATATGTATAATTTTCCCAGGTTTATTTATTTATTTCACTCTCCAAAGTCTTCAATAGCCTAGTTGTTTACTCCAATAGACAAAATTATATTGGACTTTTCTCTTTTATGGATTTACCAGAACCACCCATTCTCTCTCTCTCTCTCTCTCTCTCTCTCTCTCTCTCTCTATCTGTCCTAGATCAACTCCATCTCCTGCCTCTCCTGCCTCTCCACCTCCTCCTTCACAGCGGACCCGACTCCTCGCAGCACAGAAGTAATGCCAGGACCGTTCCCAGTGCCAGTAATTGCCCAGAGGTTTATAAATGAGCTACTTGTTGTTCAGACTGTGGGAAGATTTTTTTTATTATGCAAGTAAACCCAACACCAGCGACCAAAAAAGAGAAAGCCAAGGATCATCAGAGGCTTAAAACCCTTTTGATGTATTATCCACCTCATTTTTTTTCCCTCTGATTTCTTCCTCTTGTTATGAATTTTTCTTCTTTTGTATTCTGTGGTATATTCCATTGCACAATCCTGAACACTGATTCAAAATAACCCAACCGCTCTTTGCTGGGTGTGTTCCTCACTGATTTCTTTTTTATCACCATTTTCATCTTACTTTAATTATATTCTTTATTGGATAGAGCGACACAGGCCATTGTGCTCTCTATATTTCAAAGAGAATGGATAAGAAAGAGACTAATACCTTATGCTGACCTTTCTCAATCACTGCCCGCTGGCAAGGCTATGCAAAGTAATTTCACAAATGTATTTATCTCTTCTGAAGCACACCTTAGGTTTAATCCTAATAGCCTTTTCATTAGCCTTTTAATTGAGCAGTGTAGAGAGTTTTAAATGTCTCTCTGCAGCTGTTGAATTGCAGCCCCATGCCAGATCCAGCCAATACACATTCATTTGCGGTAGTTAAACTCACGTTAACCTGCCAGGGCGTTCATCAATCATGTTCTCTCCTTTGTATTTAATTCTTGATCTGAATGTGTGACGCACTAAACTTGCCGAGAAGAGTCTGGCTCAACTTTCAGATATCAGCCCTGTGCGTATGAGTATTCACAAGGTTGGAGAAAAACGGATCATATGTAATTACATTGATTATGTGATTACAATAATCTGATTACAAAGTGGTAACTGTAACCTAAAACACAGTAATGAGATTACATCTATACTTTTGAAAACAACAGCTGAATACTTGCTAGATAGGTTCATTTGAAAGTCATTTAGATTTTGAGATCATAAACATAATTTTAGCAGTTGATACTGGTTCTAAATTATGACAACACTATTCAAATTACAGTCTGTAAAATTTAATTGTTTATTTAACTGCATATTGTATGGACTTTGGAGGCAACAAATCGCAAAGTAACCAAGAATAATATGCTAAATCTACTGTACTTAGTTTTATTTTTCCAGTGGATTATATCACTGATTACAATTTTACAATTACAGTTTTTGGTTTTCCTGACCCTGAGTTTTCAGCCGGTCAGACAGAAAGTCTGACATCATTTGGCTACATGCCTGGTTTGTATGAATAATAGGATCTAATCAGAATACACTTCATAATCAATCCTTATTAGCATTTTCCTCTGTAAACAATTTCTGACAGTGGTGTGAAGTTTGCGTGGCGGCCAGTAGATGGCAGTACTTCCCCAGCTTGTCCGCTTGTGGACTGGCGGTCCATGCAGCGTCAATATAGCAGGGACAAAGGTCAAGTAAGAGAGCACTGTTGACCAGGATGGGGTCAACACATAAATATCTCCAGGGACTTTCTCAAGTGCCTAGTGCGGCTACTTAGTGTGAGATTTGCCAGGGGAAAGGGCCAAAGTCCCACTTCCACCTCAGCAAAATGAATTCAGAAGCCCCAGGGATTTCCCTCTGACCTTCCTACCCCTCTCCCCTGCTGGAGCGCTTATTGAAACATAAGAGGCAAGAAGATGAGGGGCAGTATTAGCAACACATATCACTGCTGGGAAAATCCAAAAGTGACACAACGCACATTCTGCATTAATAATGATCCTCTTATAATTATCATCTCACTAACTACCCTGAGTCTCACAGAAGCCACATGGTGCTCCAGCAGACAGACAGACACACACAGCTAGGACTGGATTATTAGAGGATACAGTAGCTACAACATCAAGGAACTTACAAAATGTATATATTCTAATATAAGGCTACATGGCAAGCTTGTTTGTTTAGCATTTCGTGGACAGGAATTCCATTGGTACGTTTCAGACCGGTGTGCATTTTATTGGCTTGTGTGGGATTTGGGCAGGAAACCAGAGCTAATGCCCCCTCTCCCACTTCAAACGGATGCCAGGCGCCCTTAAATGTCATGGGGTGGTTAGAGAGTTGAAGGAGGTGGGAGCGAGGAGGGGTGAGGAGGAGTGAAGAGCTGAGGCTTGCTGGACAGAAGAGAGAAATCCACCACCTGGAAAGGCTCCAGCCAGACCGGGCTCGCCCCCGCCGCTTATCAGTGTGTGCCGGAGGTGGTCGTACCTATAGGCCGCTAAGGCAGAACAGATGCAGTGTCGGCTCCTCCGTGCCACTGTGTGTCAGGTACAGTCAGGGTCAACCTGAGGGGCCGCTGCATTACGGGAGTACAGTTCAAACTGGCTGCAGATGTTCCTGACTGGCACACAGTACAGTGTGGGGTCCTGTGGTTCATCTTCTTGACTTGACTGCATCTTGACAGTCTTGAAGGTTTCACGGTGTCAGTTCAATTTCACACCCCGGTGCATCTCCTCTGCTATTTAGATTGACAACTTGCAGCGGTTTATAGTTGGAGTATCGAGGCCTGTGGGTGTGTGTTGTGGGGTGTATTGGTCACTCGGAATCCCAGGATGCCTTTCTATTCTTGCCAGGAGCAGTGTTTATAGGATTTCGTCTCATTTTCTCCAGTGTTAATTTATTTCCATAAAGGCAGCCATGACACATTCTCTCCTCTGCCTTCTGTCTCTGTGTGGCTTTGCTGAGCTATTAACCTCTCTCTCTCCCTCTCCCTTTCTCTCTCTCTCGCTCTCTCTGTCCCTCTCACTCTCTCTCTCTCTGTACTGAAGGGAAGTATAAACCGGCTTGACCTCAGTCCCTGCCACATGGTTATTTTGACAATGAGCATTATCATCATTGTCAATTTCTCTCTCTCTCTCTCTCCCACTCTCTCTCTCTCTCTCCACTCTATCTCTATGTCACTCTGTCTCGCTCTCTCAGTCTCTCTCTGAAACTCAACATGTCCCGACCCTGCTATTGCATTGTTGTGTGGGTTTGGATCACTTCTCGCTATATTGTTACGCTTCCTGTGGTATGTGATTATGGTTTATCTGTGTCAGTGGGTAGATGTGCATGTTGAGGCATGGTCGAGTTCACTTTCCCATGTCTGCGACTAAGTCTCTCAAATCTCTCGCTTGCCATTATCATACTCCTCCCTCTCTGCGGGTCTGTTTGGCAACCAGAAAATGCCATGTCTCTCACCATTGGGCTTATATAGAGCTCATGGGGCTTTAATTGCAAAACCATTAACGCATAAATGTATCATTGACTGACCTGCAACCTTTGCCGTTACTGACAGAAAAAAAAAAATAGTCTTGTCACTTCTCCTCTCAGGCTCTCTGGGCCCCGGGGGTCTGGGTCAGGGTTTGGTATAGTGTTTGTCCTGTCTGCCTGTCTTTCTGTCAGACTTATATGATCCACTGCCACTTAATGAGGGAGAACAAGGCTGAGAAATGAGGCATTTCCGGGCTGAAGGGTTTATTCCTACAGCACAACGGATCACGTTACAGCATCCAAAGGGGAGACATGACACAAGAGACATTTAGAAATCTTCTGCTCAGAATACTGTACAAGCTTATCTTACTATATTATTATGTGAAGACAAAGCTTACACACAGGATACAAACCAGTGTGATGTGTCTTTAAAATATGTAATTTTCCGTCTCTATCCAGTCATATCTCAGAATCAGAATCAGAATCAGAATCTCTACCTTGATTAGAAGTACAGCAGGTAGACTGAACAGAGTCTTCATCAGGCTTACATTGTTATGCCCTCATGAATCACTCTACTGTATTCTCAGAAGAAATGCTCATAACATATCCAGTGCAGTAAAGCTCTATCAACTTCTGTGTGTAGAACTTTTCAACTTTCCCCAATGCCACAAATATGATGTCAAACAGGGAAAAAACAAATAGAAAAGAAAACTAGTGAAAGTGAGCTTTCTACTCTTTTTTCCATGAAATATGACTTTCATAGGCAGTTTTTGACTGTTCCACCCATCCATTGAAACAATGTGGATTATACATTAGTATCTACCAAGTACAGAGTTATGTACATGTGGTGAAGCTTTGAAATGGAAAGGATCAAATAAAATTTCCAAAAACCCATTCATAATACCACTTGACATTTCAAACAAAAAAGCATTTGGCAGCGTCTGAACTATGGAGAACATTCTATCAATACAACAAATACTGATCAAACATGGGAGTACATAACTCAAACCCACAATGGAATGCATCATATATGAAATATCACATTAACAAAAAATGACAGGAGCAGGCCATGCTACAAATAACAAAAGGAGAAACAACACTTTGCATCTCTCTCTCTCTCTCTCTCTCTCTCTCTCACACACACAAACACCACACATACAAATCCGTTTGTCATCAGATGGCCATCACCTCCCGCTGTGGAGGGGTTTCTGTGGTGACCACCTCCCTCTCGGGGGAGATGGTGTGGATGGGATCAGGGTTCACCGTGTGCTGGAGGAGCAGAGGGTGCTGCAGGGAGCTGGGGCTGGGGCTGGGTGGGGGTCTGCGCAGGACTACAATCTGAGCACTGGATCCCTGCAGCAGGAGGGCGCTCAGCTCTTCTTCTGTAGAACTGACCACTGGTACACCATTCACCTCCACCAGCCTGGAGGGCAAAGTACACACACACACACACATACACACACACACACACACATAGCATATCAGTAAATTGCTGACTGATTTAAAACTGAAACAGTAAATACCTCTTTGAAACAGTGACAGTTAAATGCACATGAACAAACTTCTTTCCCATTATTATCTCATTCACAAAGTTATAAATTCAGTGAGCACAACTGAAAAGGTTGCTCTCATAATATATATATTTTACAGCTGAGTGGGCAAAATAATTAAGGGGGAAATTCTCCCTTCAATTCCTCCACAATATGAAGTATTTATTTGGCAGCATGCTCGCTACAGGTTGAGGCAGGACCCCCTTTACTGCGTATAAAACAAGCAACAAATAATACCAGACTTCACAAATTACAGAGCGTGAAATATTAAAACATGACTTTAACGGACTGTAAGGTCATTAAAAATTCCCTTCGTTAGTTTTTATTTATAGCCAACCCAGATCAAACTCTGAGAGGGAAAAAAACAAGCCTTTATATTTTTTCACTGGCTGTGTAAAGGGCATTGGCAGAGAGACTGTGATCAGCGACCAAACACACAGGAACGCTCAAAAACTCCTTTCGGCTTCTGTGGTTCTGTCTCCGTACTGTCATGCAGGCTCCTGTCTCATGGACAGGATTGTCTCCAAATTCAAAATGAGCAAGCTGCTCTCATGACGTCAACGGCGCTGTGTGTGTGTGAGTGTGCGTGTGTGTGTGTGTGTGTGTGTGTGTGTGTGTGTGTGCGCCTCTTGTGTGCTTGAGTGCTCGTCTGTGTCACTGTGATAGTAACGATACAGTAATTGCATGACCACATGCAATTCTTCTTTTATCTGCTCCTCTCCACTCTCTCCTACATCCAAGTTTTACATTACAGCGTTTTCCTGTTTTGGGGCCAGTCTCTGATGGGTTTCCATAGCTACCAAGCAGAGAAAAATATAACTATAAAGAGAGATGGGAAATGAGTGATCTACACTGTTCTGAAACTTGAAACTGAGAGGCTTCTGAGAGTGCCAACCATGTTTTTGTGATGAAGCCTGATTGGCTAGGAGGGTCGAGTCAGTATTCTAGGTTTAAAACTCTGTTTAAACTTCTTTTGTGTGTTACCTGTCATCCAGACAGAGGTGGGAATCGTCCACCTGGACCACCACCAGGCCGCTGCCTTCCCTGCAGCGGCAGGTAAAGCCATAGCGCCCATCAGGCTGCTGGCTCTCCTGCACTACCAGCAGCATGGCTGGACACTGAGGAGACACCAGCTGGCTCAGGGTGCCGACGGCTGAAGCCTTTTTCTCAGCCCTCTCCTGAAAGCAGAGCCCACATATAAACAGTTAGAATACATGCATGCATGCACAGAGGCAAGGGCAGATACACAGACATGCACTTAAATGCAAAGGGTTCAGATTTTGAGTAACAATCACACTGTACATGGTAGATTGCTGTTTATTTCATGCCTACTAAGCATGAGCTTATTCATACAATCAAATCTATGTGATACAAGAACTAGTCCTTTCATAGACCCATTCCTTTTTACTGCAGTCAGGGAAACTTCATTTGAACTTGCTTTTCATTGTAGTGTGACTGATCAGATGCCTCTATAAAGAGAAAACATTTATTATATTTGCAGTGAGTGATCTAAAGTAAGGGTAAATGGCTGAGATGTAAAGAGAATAATGCACTATGTGACAACCATATTCTTGACTCTTGTATTTACATCTTATCTCTAATATAACCTGATGGATTTACAGAATCTTTAAACCCTCCAAAGTTATAAGTTATCTTAATGCCTCTGCAACATGACAGTAAGTTCATTTATGCTCATTTGAGATAAATATGAGACATTATTGCTTTGGAATAAAGACTTAGAGGCTTCAGATACCACGTGGAAGTCACCAAGAGATAAGACTGAGGGCGCGTCAAAGCCAGGAGACCACCTAGATGTAATGATTAGCTTTGGAAGAGATCACACCGCAAGTAGCTCGCAGTGAACAGAAATAACTTGTGAGTCTGACCGCTAAATTCCAGCGCTCCCTTATCCAGCCCTTGTGCGCACTCCTCCCTCCCCCCTCATGGCGTGTGAATGCCTTGCAGCGATGGATGCCGTCTTGCCAGGGTCAGGGGTCAAAGTTAAGGCTTCTTTCCCCTCAGACATGAGGGCCAGACAGGATATATCCACGGAAACGCGGCAGAAGCCCCTTGAGAAGCACACTCTAATGCGCACCATTTTCCCTTTTGTTTCCCTCCGTGTTGGACACACGCCAAGAGCCCAAGGAATTTTCTCTTCATATTCTTCTTGTTTATCCACAGGATCTGGCCAAATCCTAACCTACCTGGGCCAGACACCAGGCATTCCACGTACCCCATATACACTCAGTGTTAGAAGGCAATAAAACCACTACTACTCAGAAAGGTCATCATCACAAATAATCAATCAAGAGACAACAAAGTGAAAATAAGGAGCAGAGTTTGATATGATTTTAAAAAAAATCTCCTCTCTGGAAACCTTCATAAAGAGAATAATTTGCCTCCATGATGGGAAGCTACAGTACTGAAACATGAGCTGTGAAAGGACTTTGTTTCACCCAGTGTGAAAAATGATTCGCTGACAGGCCAGACAACATAGACGCAGGCTAAGTGGAGGGAATTACATTTCATTTCTAATGATGGGTGTTAGTAGCTCTAAAATCAATGCTGTCATTCTAAATGTAGATGCCTTGGCTGCTCCAGCGGCAGAGATCTTTAACACAATCAACCTTGGGCTAGAAAATGGAGGGTAGAGTAATGGGAGACAATCTGACCACAGGGAGCAATAGAGCACAACCGCAACTTGTATTCTGACCGGTTCTAGCATGGGAACTGGAGACACCCTATCCAACTGTGCAGCCTTCCTAACCTCAGGGGTATGCCACAGAGAAGAGGTGGCAAATTGTTCTCAAAAATCAATCCATCTTCAAAGAGCATATGAGACTGGAGGGAGGGAGAAAGGGTAATTCTTCCAATTTCCCCTCCTTAATAGTCTGTCTGAAGTTTTTGTGTTGTCCAAGTTAAACTGCTTATTTAAAATCATTTCCGCCATTTGTTGTCCTTTCCTCCCTCCCTATCCTCTCTCCCTCTGTTCCTCCTTCCCCTTCCCTCTCGGCTGCTTTATTGATGCTATCCAGTTGCGATAGATCCCGGAGATTAGACTGCCGATGATGAAATATTTCCTTATTGTCTGTAATGCAGGGCAGCCTACAAGAGCAAACACAGGGCGGTCTGCTCCTTATTAGAGCTGTGGCTCCATCAGTTCCCAGGCTGCTCCTCAGCCCTGACCTGTGTGTTAACTCTGATTAGGTCATATGATAAACATTAGCGCTGCTGCTTTTCCCACAAACTCAGCACCTAAAAAAGCGTGGCCCCGGGGCGGCAACGTGACACGGGGCACCTTTCAAAGCCAAAGCCGCGTGTGTCCTTTCATGGCACCTCGTTAGGGCTTCTCCAACGGGATAAAAGAGCCACATTAAAAAAGAAGGGGGCTCCTCCGGGAATGGATGGAGATAGTTTTACACATGCTGGCCCATTTCTCCCTCGCGCTCTCCCAGTGGCTTTTGTCACACACATTCCATTGTTGGTATGGTCACAGGCTCTCGGATGTCAGCACTAAAGATCATTTTCTCAGTAAAAGTGCATGTTCATCCAAAGGCCTACACTCAGCCTAGCGTACCCCCTCTCACACAGCGACTAACTGCGCAACTTAATGAAATAGAGTGGATTGAATGGGGGATTGTGTTGTCACGCATGGAAAACTGTAAAAAGGAGATCAGAGATGATGGACGTAATGATGTCAAGTAATACTAGATCAGGAAGTTGTTGCTAGCCTTCCTGGAGTCAGCTAATTCTACTGTTGGCTTATTCAATGAATACATGAACTTCACCTCTATAGATTTGTTAGTCAGAGGCTTTGGTCAGCATGGAGACATTGTCAGCTATTGCACAAATTGATAAAATTGCCCAAAAATGCCGAATTGACTTTGTTCTTACATCAGCAGAAAAATCTGTCACACATGTTTCTTGTCTTGTTTTAATGAAAATATCAATATACAAACCTAGAAATATAGATTTTTTTTATCAATCAAGACCTCCTTGGGGAGTCAGACTGTAGAACTTTTCCACATTTTCGTAGAACTGTGTTGTACATGCTGTTGATTAAACTCCACTGATCGAGCTCCAAACCCCCTGACCCGCTAGTTCACTCCGTCAATAGTGATAATGATCCACGATCGATCTATAGACTTAAATTCTCAGTAGAGCTGTATGAGAGCTGTTAGTAGTCCTTATTTGATCAATATTACCTTATCATAGCAGTCCTGCAGGGCATTCTGGAGGTGAGCCGCCTGTCGGTTGAGGTGTACCAGAGAAATCTCCTCCTTAAACACCTGGCAGTTCAGCTTCATCTTGTCCACAAGACGAACCTCCAACCGTCTGCATGGCAAGACAACATTAAGATATATTCTCTTATAACAGAACACAGCTTCAGAGAACCTCAGAAAAGGTCACATAGTACAAGCACATCAATTTAAATCAAGCACCTCTTATTATGACATGGTAGTCTGTCTATTGCTGTGACTGGTTAATAGGATTTGTAGATTTGCTAGATTTGCAGTTGCTGAAGACATTATGACATTTTCTGTCAGAATAATTGAAACAAGAATCAGTCCTCAAACCTTTGATTACTGTTACATATTCATTAATTAATTCAGTCATTGTTTTACTTGCTTGTTCCTATTCGGGTCATGGAGGGCTGGAACCTATCCCAGCATATATTGGACAGAAGGCAGGGAAACACCCTGGACAGGTCGTCCATCACAGAGCTAACACAGATATACAATCACTCATATTCATATCTATGGGCAATTTAGAGTCTTCAATCCACCTGACATGCATGTCTTTGGACAGTGGGAGGAAGTCAGGGCTACCGTTATATGATAGCTGATAATTAATAGACATAGTCCACCTACTTCTTCCTGTGAGCAGCGGCGTTGTTGATGTTGTCTCTAAGGGTCTGAAGACTCTGCCTCTTCTCCTTCAGTCGGCTTCGGACCAACTCCACCCTCTGCTCCAGCTCAGCAGAGCTGAGCCCCTCCACATCCACCTCTCCATCCATGCTCTTCAGCTCTGAGCAGAAGGCCACCAGGCCATGGTGGAGCTCCTGGACCTTCGGGCCAGAAGAGCTCCGTAAAGTAATTATGCTGTCCACAATGCACCATTTGTTTTAACGCAATGCAAATGTTTCTATTAAGTAATGTGATAGATGTAGTTGAATGGAGATACTGACCTGAAGGATGACATTCTGTAGCGAGTCCACCTGTTGGTTTAGCTCCCTGATCTTCTCTTCTTTAGCTGGTTGGTTCATCTGGACATTCTGGTTGACGCTGCCATTCTCATGAGAGCTGTTGACTTTTGGGCCATCTTGGGAGTCAGCACTCTTTGGTTTCTCCTATGATGCAAGAGCGTACAGTGAACTTGTGTGCTTGGTACTTGACATAAAAGTGTTGAGAAAATAATCTGCCTCTAAATCTACCTTTTTACACAAGTACAGCTCCAGTTGCCTGTTCTCTGATGACAATGTCAACAGACTGCCAATCTGCTGATCTGGAGAAAGCTCCTCTGAGGAACCTTAAAAACATAGAGGCAGATAGATAGGCACCACTGACATGGACTAGACATCTAGATATGTATATGTATGTACTGTATGCACTGTGTATGATCAAACCTTGCTTGTCTTTCAGAGTGAAGAGGGTCTTATCCTCTGTCATTCCCAGCATCTTGATACATGAGTCCATGATCTTTCCCACCGTTGTTTCCTTCGGGGTCCTGAGATGCACAATCTGCTCTGAGGCTGCAACACCACATGACACTACAATCAGAAGTAACATGGAGACCTGTTTTATCCTCAGGTAAGTATCCATTATGATTGTGCAAGCCATAACTGCCTCATTGGCTGAAGGTGAGTGAAGTGAATAGGTTTGATATCGTCAAGACGCTTTTTCTGTACGTATGTATAGCCTTCTGTAGCCCCATGTTTTGTCATTTATTATACATTGCATGTGTCTTGATATTTTATTTTCATATATTTAACCTTGCACCCCAACACAATACAGTACCATTAATAGTGATCTCTATCAGCTGAGAATTCCTCTGTACTATGTAGTTTTGGCTCTTGCTTCTGTAATGAGAAATTGAAGGACAAGAAATGAAAATATAGCTCATTTCCTTATTTTGCTTTGCTTCGCATTAACTTTGAGAGTTTTAATGTGTACGTGAGAGGCGGCACCTGAGCTTGAGGGAGCAGCGATTCATGTTGAGGCAGCTCACATGAGGAGAGGACTTGGATTTGCTCATTGACACTAATGCCGCCGTGAATCTCTCAACATTATTAGGCCCAAAGGTTTCTATGGAGAAAGGACACATAAATATAAACCTTGCCTTGACTCATAGATACATTGGCACACTGTTAATCCAAATGTTGTGTGATCTTAGAATGATGTAAGTGTACCTAGCAGAGAGTCGAGTCTCTGGGTGGTGGTGCTGGGAGGGTGCAGCTCCTTATAAATGGCTGACAGTAGCTGCTCCCTATCTTCCAGTGTGGAGATATGGAGGATGTCCAGAGTGTTCACGTCGACTGTGGCTATGTCTGATCCAAGCAGTTCTGCTTCTGAGAGAGGAACATCAAAAGATACACTCAAGTCCTGTAAGAAAACCTAGGAAATGTACCAAAGCCAATAATCTATAATCCAGAAAAACATTTGCAAGAACTTTGTGAAACATAGAGAAGGCAATCACCATCCATAATAATAATTCTTAGTTAAAAGCCTAGCTGCTGCATTCTGAACTAGTTAGAGCTCATTCATATGTGCAGCTAGGAGTGGAAAGAGGAGTGACCATATAGCTCCCATTGCTGAATTTTGAATTGATTTTAAGTTTTCATTGATTACTTTTAAAGCAAGTGGCTTGGCCCTGACTTATATTACATAGCTTTTTTCTCACTATGTGCAGACATAGAAGTGTCTTAGATCAACACATAAAGCTCTTTTTTGACTGTTCAAAAAACAAAACATGATCAGGCATTTGCGTTCAGGCCCACTAAACTTTGGGATGATCCACCTGAGGGTGTTAAACGTGCATTTAAGTTGGCCTTGGTAGCTCCGAATGGCAGCAAGAGGTAGCTGTTTGAAAAATTTTAACTTCAACACCCAGAAATCATGCAACGTGACGTCAGTGAACTGCACACAGCAGCTGATATTTACCAACCCAGCTGGTCTGTAATCACTTTGTACCAAAGGATACCAAAAGGACAAGTTACTCCCAGTAAAGAAGAGGGCAGCAATTATGAACTGTATTGTATAGCATCAAGCTTTAATTTACGTTTAATTTCACAGACTATAGCTGAAGGATGTCTTTGGTTTCTCTGTTGGCTTGAATGGGTTGTGAAGGCGGGTCCTAACAACCACAGAGTAAGTTAGCTATTGGTATCTTCACAAGCAGAAACTGGATTCCTGAATGTGAGCATTAATATGAAATGTTGAAAAATGTAAAAGTTTATAGCCTGATATTAGCATTCTGATGCAACTTTGCAAAATGCGATTGTTGGCTTCTCATTCACAGTGATGGATTACCTTTCCAGACTGAATTAGACATCTTGGGTGTTGTTTTCTAAGCTGTTTGGAATTGAATGGGAATGAATGAGCCTGAGAGGTATATGGAAAAAGTGATTTAAAAATATCTTAAATCATGGTGTATGTGTGTAAAAACAGAATTAGCATTAAAAGGATGGAAAACATAAAACATGAGCAAAAAACTCATCATGTTGGAATTGTCCTTTAAGTTTCAATTTGTCATTTCCTGTGGGCTGAGAAATGTCCATATCCGACACCAGACTTTCATTTGGGCAAATAGGGTGAATCTAAAGCATCTCTATTAGATTGGATGGGACACTTTTCTCTGTTGCCACCCCACTCTGTGATGTAGACTGATAAGACGGGTGTATTATGATTTGATCTGTGTTGCAGATAAAGCAAATTGTCAATGTCTGCCTTTATAGAGGAGACAGAATAATATGTTTTACCTCTGATGAAAGGGAGGCATTTCTGCAGTCCAATACTTCTAAACCATTGGCAGACTTCATCTGTGTTCAGTTCCCCAAGAGATTTGGCCACTTGCCTGTCCGTGTCCTAGAAAGAAGGAGAGGTTACATACCTGCTGCTTTTCACCACGGTGTGCTTGTAGCACGACGAAAGATTTTAGCATGGACAAGAATGCCTTGATCTGCATGGAGTGTGTAGACATTTAGATAAAGATAAACACCACATTACAAAAAACACCATGTATGTTGTCCCATAGCCAGTGTCACATTACAAGGCAATACATGTGTTTTAGAGGAAAACACATGTCAAATATACACAGACAACATGCTCTATACATCTTGTGTGTGATTGAGTGGTGATATAGTACTATTTTTTATTTTCTTATACCAAAAAAGTCAGCAAAAATTAGGAACTGCATAGACAGCAGGACATGATAGACGAACAAAGTATGACATTGAACAAATTGAACAGATAGTGATGCAGACTCAAAGAGCAGCATGCAAAACTTATTTAATTCAGGGCAAGACGACAAGACAAAACACGCTGAGATTATCTGTGTCATGTGATTTTCTTAAAAAAGTACCAATCCTTAAAGTTGAGCATGAGTGTGGTGGGAATCCATGTGTCGACATATGACAGCATATAAACACGTTCATGGTTTTAACTGTAAACAAATTGAAATGTTTAAAGAGTACAAAACATGTTTAGTTACGCTCTGAAGCTAAATACAGGTTTCTATGTAATCATTGCCTTAGTTACAGATTCACTGTTTATTGAGTGCCTGGGAAGAAAACTACAGTGTTTGCTGCTGCCAGCACAGGCTTTACAAGGTGAGTATGTGTGATTAGCTGAATTGAGGTGAGAGGTCTGGCTTGTCTTACTGATTTTGCTCCTGTGTTATAAGGCAGAGAGACTTAGAGGCAGAACGACAGAGAAAATAGCCTCTATTAGATCGTAATTTGACATAACCACATAAATAATCCATAGTTTCACCCATTTTGTCTAATTTGGGGTCCCAGTGTGAGGTACGGCTGCTCAAGGTACATGTTGCAGAAATTACTTACATTTAATTGATGGGGTACCAGAGGAAAACAAAATAGGAGATAATCCATGGAGATAATAAGTGTAGGACTTGAGCAATTTGCCTTTAAAAAAGAAAAAAAAAAGATTCTTTCTTTCCGTTTTGTGTTTCAGCTAACACATGGATTGCTAAGGATACGAGCAATCTTGCTTGGCAAATCCTGGACACAAAGACTGAAATCCTGAGAATATTTGCAGAGTCATTGCTTTGACAGATCAAGGGAGTTGGGAAATATAAACAGAACATATTCTGTAATTGCAGCAGCTTTGGGCTGCGTGCTGATGCCACCCTGAAGGCACTGCTTTGATGGTTTACAGTACCTTCTCAGGGAAGTTTCCATTCTGGTCCTTCGACTGAGGCATATACGACGCTGCATTGGAAGACATTGAGGAAATCAGAGTTGTAATTATTTTGAAAGTCATAACATAGAAGCAATACACTGTGATAATAATGGCAGCAGAGGAGACAGTGTCACTAGGAGCAGTTTCACCATGTAGAATAACCTTGTTTGTGCATAATCCAATACACTAGAATGAGGCCTCACCAACGGTTATGCGTCGTTGTCGTGGTGACCCCTCCTCTTCCTTGTGTTGGTCTGTGATTTGGGTTAAAACATGGAAGGTATGGCTTCTGGTCACCGTGTCCCCAAGACTGCAGGAGCGGGTTGCTGGTTTCTGTCATGTAATGACCAAATCTCAGTCAACAGTGGACTGAAAATCAAGCCCAGTCTAATCAACTTCCCATCAGTTAGTAGTCTAACTTCATTAAAAGGTAACACACAATAAGTCTAAATCAGATAAAACAGATTTCCTTTTGTACTTTTTTCTGATTTTCAGTACCTTTAAATACATGAAGGCCCTTGTTGACAAATGGCAGAGCATGTGATAAATGCGATACCCAGTTGGATAAAGAGGTTCATTGCATGGCTTTCTTACCCGCAGGTGAGTAAATGTGTCCATCATGGTGGCGTGAGGAAGCGAGTAAAGTTCAGCCTTCAGCATCTCAGAGCAGCTGACATCCTTACTGCTCAGGTCATCTGCACAGGGAGAGAAACAACGGGGCAATACATTTGTAAACATATATAATTAGGCCCAACTTCTACTGAAGCTTTCCTGAGCCCATGTATGGGAAACAAACAGTTCACTGATGTCCTGGTTGCCTCCTTTCATCCTATTACCAAAATTTTTGGACTTCTCACCCCTCTTCTGGAGCACAAGTCACCCAGTCTATTTGCAGTGCATTATTTGGTGCTGATACTGGACACAGCCAGTTGGGGTTGCTTGGCAACCTGTCAGACACACTGTCTGGTTGATGACATACTTTTGTGACAACCCTAGCTCTTTCCCACAGAAAGCACACATTCTTACATTTTCCAAAAGTCACTTGGTCAGCGAGCAAATATCTTTTTCCTCCTATCATAACAAGCAAGACGAATGAGGCTGAGAATATGGCATCCAAGCAAGGCCTGGCCTTCTCAGGCAATACAACACTATGCCGTGATTGTGACTGATGTTGGAATGCCCGCAGTATAACTAAGTCCTAAGTATTTTCACATTCATACCTGATTGTAGCAGAGCCTCTTTACTGACAGTTCAAAAAACATTCTAAAGAACAGTAGTCTTTTCAAATAGTTTACCCAACAAAAAAATACAGGCTAATTTCTTAAACACATGTTTTTCATTTCAGGGGCCTGTTTCTGAAAGGCTGGTTTGACATGGAGGGGAGTTTAGATGGAGTCAGAATCAGATAAGACAGTGTAATTGGTTTATGTGTGTCAGCAGTGGAATCTTGTCTGGATCCTGCAGAGACAGTGGAGTACAGATTGCAGGACAGGAGGAGGGGGAGGAGGAGGAGGGGGGTAGTGGTGAGGCGCACTAGCTGGCACTCTCTCCATCACCTGGCTGGCCTGTGAGTCACTTTGTAGAGGATCATAAAGTCTGGCCTACAGCTAAGCAGTCAGAACACTGTCCACGCAAAACACCAAAATGAGCCTTTCTTCACTTGAGTAGCCAAGTGAGAAAAGCGAGGAGCTTTGGCTAAACATGTGTGGACTCGTAATAGCACCCTCCTCCAGCTGACCTCAGGTCCCTAACATAACAGAAAGTGTCTTTGAAATGCAGAGAAAATCATTTCCATTCTCGCTCCATGACTTCTTTTCACCATGCATGGGAGCAGGGACACAAGATGGAGAGTTGTCTAAGAATGGTAATGGAGGGTAGCAGCACACCCGCCCTACCACAGCCATGTCAAAGACCTCAGACAGTCTGTGTCTTCCAGGAAAAGCCCAATCCAAACAGAGGAGGACAGGAAATTTTGGGCAGACTAGGGACACGGCCCATGTTGTCTTAAACTGGGAAATCACCAGTAATGGAGAGATGGACATCATTCTCTTTGAGCATGCTCAGTCAGAGGGTGAATTCTCTTGCCCTAAATTGGTGCGTATGGACAAACATAACACACACATGCATGCACACATACACACACACACACACACACACACGCACAAGGTAATCCTGATTTGGTGTGTGACAGGGTTTCACAACCATGCACACACACACACACAGAGTTAATGACAAAGTAAAGCTTTGGAGTCAGAACTTTTCAGCACATTTATGTAATGGATAGGCAAAAGCGATGCTTATCGTCTCCAGTATTATTGTCCTCCTCTGGTTTGAAAGGAAAGTAAGCTCTTTTGAGAGAGGATGGAGGGAGGAGAGCATGCTGAGTCACAGGAACCCAACACCTGGGAACCGCCTGCTTAGCCACGCACAGGGAATACACACACAATGGCTAAAAAGGGATTCCAACAAAGGGAAACTTCTGCAAGTCCCAAAGGAGGCGCTAGAGGTACTGTAGCCATGTCACATAATGACTGCAATTTCATCTGAATGGGGAACTGAGATCAAAACAAAGAGGCAGCACATGAGCTCAACAGCTGGACGAACGAAGCCATCATCTGTTGCCGTTTACCTCTCACCTAGAGTTCTGCTAAATGGAAACAGAATGGTTTAAATACAAATAATTCTTAACCTTTCCATATAGAAAAGTCTAACTCACCCAAGTTGTGCTCAGTAAATGACAACAGATTGATTCCAGTGTTGAAGCTCCCTATGACACAAAAAGAAACCAAGAGAACCACTTTGATGAAAAATGTCTTTGTACCAAAGCACAATACTGAAATGTAAATGGCACTGGAAGAGTCATCACTGTAGGTCTCTATGCTGGACTCACTCTTCCATGGGTACTCAGGGAGAGGAGCCACTTGGTAGGCACTACGTAAGAATCTGGGCTTTGGTTTCTCCTTTTCCTTCTCTTTGGTTGGAATAGCCTTATTTTCTTCTTCAGATTCACCATCTAGGCCCACCTCAGGCTCAACTGTGCTATCATCAACAACCTGATTCTCAGCCATCATGCTCTCCTCCTTTGACTCCTCTGACTCCACACTCTCCATCCTCTCCTCATCACTCTCCTGGTCACCAGCAGCAAAGCTTCCATCACTGCCCGAGGTATGGGCCACACTCTCCTCAGAGTTGATATCAAAGAACTGGTCATCGTCAATGACATCGGAGGGAGTGGGTGGGATCAGGTTGATGACAGGTGGCATTAGGAGGCTAACAGAGGCCAGTGTGCTATCAGTGCCGCTCTCAAACAACATGGCGTCTTCCTCCTCCTCTTCATCGTCTTCCCCACTGGTGGAAGTAATGGCCCACTCAGGCTGGGGCTGAATGGGAAGCGAGGACAGAGGTTTCAGTCTTCTCTTCTTCATAGCCCTGTGGCAGGCGGACACGGAGCTGGCCGAGCGGGCCATGCTGCTCCTCGGGGCAGGGGAGTCTTCCTCAGACAGGCTGAAGCTGGGGTTGACCATCCCCAGGTCCTCCACTGTAATCTGGATGGCCTCCTTCTCCATTGCCCCCAGGCGTGGAGACTGGAGATCCCCATCTGTCTTCTGGAGAGGATCCCGCTTCTCGCCTCTCAGACATGAGCAGCAGAACAGCCTGCGTGAAAGGCGCTGAGTGCTCTTCCTCCATGGGCGCCTACCAGACCGCAGTCTCTCCAAATCCGCATTTGTGCTTGCCATGCCAATGACTGCCTGACTACGCGCTGGCTATACTGGTAAACAGGTCATTCTTCAGTTTCATCAGATAAACCTCTGCAGCCTGAAGACAGGACAAACAACCACCCACACCCCTGAAGCGAAATGCTGCCCTTTGATAGAAGCCACAGCCTCTGCACGCAACACAAATGCTCATCGGCAACATGTGTTGCTTAGGAGAGGGGTGAAAAAATAAAAAGAAATTGGACCAATTCATGTTCTCCGGGTCAGGTGAGCACTTGAAACGAATACCCAGTGGTTTTAATTAGCGTGCTTTCATATGGTAAGCAGCTTCTTTGTTTAGATACAGCTCTGCTTTCAAAGGCCTCTAATATGACAACAATATTCTGCCAAAATAAAATCTTAGCACAAAGATAGATAGTAGAAAATGGAATGGATTGATAAAGTAAAATTGTGTCTATGCATTTGCCTGATCATGTGCATAGACACTTGTGTGTGTGTGTGCAATGTGCATGTGTGAGGGCGTGCTCACACGATTATATGTTATTATGAGTCAGTGTTCCCATTTCGCTGTGGGTCGTCTGCTGGGGATTTGTGTTTGGAAGCAGGTGAGAATATGGGCTGGCGGAGGCTCATACAACCCCTATGGCATCAGATGACATTTCCCTCATTCCACAGGCCCAGTCCTGTTCTCTGCCACATGATAAGTCATCCAGTGCAGAGTTGAAACCATGCCGCCGCACCACCCAAAGTGTCGGAAAAGATGAACTCGGTTTCATGCTTTCTCACACCCATAAAACTACAGTAGATTGATGTGAGTAATCACTCTTGTATCAGTATCCACCTCACCCTCACCCTGCATCTCGTCTTCAGGGTGAAAGGGAGCTGCTACTGTTTGTGTCTTTGGTGCTCCTGTTGCTTACTTGCCTGTACTCGGTTTCAGCCATCTCTACCCCGGTGCTGTTTTGGTTATCCCTCTTGAGAAATTGAGCTCTTGTGTTTACAGGCCTTTTGTCAAAAGGCGTGAAGTTTACCTGCCTACAGTGTATGCGTCACCGAATGATTTCATGCTGTTTTAAGTTATTCTGCATATCTTTCTTTTATAATAAAACAAAGTGCCAACGCGTGATATTAGCCACATTCATATGGAAAACTCAGCCCTATATCCTTTGTGTGTTTAAATTAAAATTTACCACAAAGGTTGCCTTAATTGGGGCTTTAATGGGAGTGACTATTTTTTCCCAAATAAAAGCTGACCTCAGACATAGTAACTATTCTCAAATTAGGCTAAACAATTTGTTGGTGCACTGTACTATAATTTGCACACGCTGGCATCAGCAATAAGCAGACGTGGTTCGTTCCATTTTTCTAGATACCCTGTGCTCGTTGGGTAGTGAAGCTCCAGAGAGACTTTGGTGCCTCTAGGCACAAATTACCTTGAGGTGATTTCAGTGGGAAGCAGGCTGACTATTGACAGACTTGGTGCAGGGCTCACGAGTGTTTGTGGGGGAGGGAGAGAAGTAGAGGCTTTCTATACCCATGCGGCAGGCACTCACAGACCCGCATGATGGTTTCCGCTGGGAGAGGAGGTGGTCCGGAGTCTCTGCTCCAACAACCTGGCCTCTGAATTAGTGGCAGATGAGAAAAAAAAAGTATTTGGGATCAGTTTACCTTAGAGCAGAACATGACACAGCAAGAGCTTAAAGGCCAAGAGGCAAGCCAAGAGCTACAGTACAGTTGGAGCGATGAGGAAGACCATGCCTCAGAAAAAGGAAACATTACTTCAGCTTAAAAACAGCTGCAACCCATTTTGAGAATAACGCATTCGATATAAAAATGCATCATGTACGTTAATGTAAAGTGAGAGTAAATTTCTATTATTGTGCTTTGTTGTGACCCAATGTGTATTGTTAAAAGAGTTATATGTCCCGCCACCTCGGGGTCTGTGACATAATCCGGGTCAGTACTGCATGCCCAACACAGGGAGTCAGTAGAGAGCAGACGCACAACACTGACAGGACAAAAAGCAGAACCCACCGCTTCTTAGAAGTACCTCCTCTGGTATTCACAAGTCTGGATAAAGTTAAACCACACAAGTGCTTTTCATTCACAACATAGGGAGGCAGGCTTTCATGATATCTTGATCTGCTATTTGCTAGAATATCAGGTTTTGTCATAATCCCTTTTACATGTTGTTTGAATACACATAAGCGGTAGGGAAACAAAAAGATATGTGTAGGATTAATGCCCCATCGCTTTTTCGGGGTAACGGTTGAAATTAGCTGAACATCTACAGCCATGCAGACAGATTTACGAAAAATCAGTTCCTTATGATAAATGCGGAGAGACACTGTAAGTGACAGAGCAGACAAAGATGAATGTCTCACAGCTGCCATAGCCTGGGGCCATTTCTGGGAGAGATGAGTGAGACAGACATGGAAACCCACTAGTCTCCACTCGAAGAATGAGGATGTGAATTCTCAAGTATTCTCATGTATGTAATGTGTGATAACTCATGTATATAACCTGTTACACCAACAACTCCATATTTATCCCAGCATCTTTGCACTCTACACCATTGCACTATGGTCCTGTACATAGTAGTTACATTTTTAGGTTTACCTCTGTTCCTCTTGTTGTCCTTGTTTTTAGCTGTATATTTATTCTGTGTTAGTACATTGAGAGTCAAATTCCTTGTATATGTACATACTTGGCCAATAAAGCTGATTCTGAAGTATTCTAATTGCTTGAATAAAGCTTTGCATCTTTGATTTATTATACTTTCTCCTGAGGTAGTTTAGGCATTCAAATAGCCTACGTCACTGGACTTCTTTGTACTTGGTCGCATCCAGACTTAGGTCCATAAGTATCTGAGCATGCTCTGTGTGTGTTTTTACTGGTCTCACCACCAGAGAGTGGTAGACCCTGGACAGGACCCAGACAGCCATGCAGCCAAGATCAACACCAGCCCTCAGCTCTGGGAGGGCTCCTCTCTAAAACACCCTCACCTCTTGCTCGGTTCCAGCACTGCGAAACATGTTGAACATTTCCTGTGACAGTCATGTTTCCATAGGCATCAAGACTCTGCATCCACAGTCCCTAAAGTGCAGTCAGCCGCGGGTTCTGCGGTGAACATGACCCTGTTTGGCCATAGCGAGATCTCTCCACAAAAAAAAAAGAAAAACACAGAAAAAGGCTTTTTCTCCACACTCCCCAATGCACAGTAGATGAGAATGCTTTAGCTGTTCTGTAATTGCCTTTACTAAACAAGACAGCAGCATGAGTCACTTTCCAGAGGCATGGAATGTCACCTCTTCATGTGAAACTAGGAGGAATGGGGAAAGTTAGTAACTTCAGAAAAACATCCACAACCTCTTTATATTGTTGAGGATGTTGAGCAAACACAGAGGGCCAAACATCATTCTGAGAGCATTGAGAGGGTCTACAAAATAAGCATATTCAGCTGAGGATATATTTGTTGAATTCCAGATTCAGCAGATAAATCAACACATGGAGGACCAAGCCTCACAGGACAGATGTGTCGACACTGCTTGCACGGATCTTCCTGTTTGTGCTCGGCAGCCCCGCCGAACCTCTTGGAAGTTAGACCAAGTGGGCTAAATATTTGGTTCCCTTGTGGCCCGATACCTAATAGCATGAGAAAAAAGAGTTTGGCGGGGGAAGGCGAGGGCAGTGACCTTGAGAACTTCTAGGTTGAACTTTCCCCTCCATCCCCCCTAACCCTCCAGTCCTCCGCTCCCTAATCAATTACTGTTGGCAGTCAGGAGACCACCAAAGATTAGCAGCAGCAAGGCAGACGTGGTTTTGGGGGTTGGAGTGTGGGATGTGGGAGGACTGGAGAGGATTGGGATTGGGGGGGGGGGGGGGGGGGGCACATGGGGGAGAGGAAAGGAAAGAAGTCCTACAAACGGCTTTGATCAAACTGCTGCCTCGAGAACAGGGGAATGGAACAAGACCCCCCTGGTTTAAATGACCCTTGAACAGTTTAGCCGATTCTTTATTTATCTAGGACACAAAATGAAAGATGGCATCCTTTGTATTTCTTTCTCCCAGACTGTTGCACTTGAGCGGACAGCTGTAGATCAAAAATATTGTTTACACTTCCACATGGACAGTAGAAACCAGCTGAGACAGGCAAAGGCTCTAAGACAGCAAAGTAGCAACACCACCACACATAAACACCAACCTTTTTTTTTGTTGTTCAGGTCTTTGAAGCAGGAGGGGAATAATTTACAGGCTCTTTTTTTATGGGAATATGTGCTGTTCCCACGCCCAGTGTGGCTAGGAAGCTCGGCTAAATCATTTGTCTTAAATTGGCTGATTGGCTTGCTGGAATCTGAGTGTATTGACGGTGATGGAAGTTTAATTTGATGAGTGGAATTCTCCCACCCGCCCCCACCACTACCCTGCTCACTCTTTTACTCTTTTACCCTCTCTCTCTCTCTGTCTCATGCTCCCCCTGTCTCTCTCCTCTAAGTTTATCTTTTTATAGAGTGAGAGTGAGGCTGAGAGAGAAAGGGGCCCATGGTCTTGTAGACGTCAGCAATGTTTGTGTCATTAATTCTCCCCTCTTGTTTTATGGTTGGGGGCAAGACGGCGAGAGAGAGAGTGTGTATGTGTGTGTGTGAGGGGGAGAGAGAGAGAGAGTGAGATATACAGAGAGAGAGAGAGATAAAGAGAGAGAGTGAGAAGAGGTGAGGCAGAGAGGCAGACGGATACAAAAGCTCTGCCTCCATACAGCACAGCAGACTGCAGGCACATGGAAACCTGCTTTACAAGATGTGGCTTCCTCAGGGCCTCCATGGCTGTAGCCCTTACTCCAACTCTCCCCACACACAATTAATGGCATTATGAGCACCACTGGAAAGCTTCAACAAAACAGTTGTGCCTAAAATTTTCCCATGGGAACACCATGTTGTGTAGATGCCAAGTACTTTGAAGTGACAGCGTTATCACTTTTCACTGATGTTCTCCTTAGGGGATTAGGGGATATACAGAGAGCTTTGAATAAAAATAAAAATACAATTATTTTTATCTGTCGTCACAGAGCCAACAGTAATTATCATGATACATTGCTGGGCAATGCGGGGCTGGTTTCTGAAGAGAGCAGTTTTGGAATTCAATCCACCATATTGTTTGCTGTGCTAGGTTTGTCTTTGTCATGAGACGTTTCTCACAGCCAAACAAGTATGGTCACTGTGATGTCCACAGCCAGAGCATCTGAGCCTCATCAGGCAGGCATTTCAAAGCCGCTGTCATGGGTATTTAGAAAGGGGCAGACCAAGGACAATGGCCCTCTATTGGCAACTTGTCCATTCTGTAGCCCCTTTGAGGTTTCCTAACGACGCCTGTGCCCTCATAGAAATCACTGCAAATTAATTGTAACACTCAGTGAAAAGGCAGATTAGTGCCGAGAGGATGGCACAAAGGGTGTTAAATATGGCGAGCAGCACGCTGGACCACAGGCCGGGCCTGCGACACATTACCAACAGCTGCCAACACTGACCTATTTTCACCAAACCAGCTTAAAGATTTCCAACATCTTCTATTGTGCAAAGGGGCTGCAAAGCAAACCATTGAAGTCTCATCTGCATGACCCCCTTCGGGCATGGTGCCCTTTGATGCCTCTCATAAAGGCACTGATGGGGTTTTAATTAAGTGTGGCAGGTGATTAGATGGTCCATATTGATCTGGGGGCTAAAAGGGCAGATGTTGGCAGAGACATTGGGGGGGGAAATAGCTCTATAAAGAATATAAACAAGGGCCCAATCTATTGTGGTCAAAGCTCAGAGGAAGACACATCCCTCCCTCTTAAAGCAAGGGAGAAAAGTGATTTCAGATTCAATTATCCTCTTTGGTGGAGGAAATAGTGAGCAGATGGCAACAATAGTCACAGGCCTCACCGTGATCGGCACTGTTCATGGACATCTTTTCTTTGGGACAAATTTACCGTGGCCTCATGAGTTTTTCATTGAAGTATTAGCACTAGGAGGTGAAGCTTGCCAACAGGTCAATGGCATTAGGGACATGACAGAGGGAGGGGCGGGGGGGGGGGCAGGAGAGGGAAAACCTTCGACCATTTAAGTAAACCCCTTCTGAAAGCACTTGCATTGGCTTAATGTCCGTCAACTTCCTTTGCATATATCATTCCATGTTAAGCAAGTAAAAACACAGTCAGCCAACCGATGTATGTATGTTGGTATGGACATGTGTCAGGAGCAATTATCTCCTATCAGACCATAAATCATGTTTTGAATAAAAGTACATACAAGCATACAACAGAGCCAGTTACATACTATAGGGATTTGTTATTGTTTCTGGATTGGCTCATGAGATGACTAACTGTTGTAAAAAGTTGTAGTTTATACAGTTTCATAGGAGAAATTTATGAAGACAAAAACTTGGAGGCAAGTCTGAGTTTGTCTGCTGGCTACCAGTATGGGAGTGGAGCGAGAATCATATTTGAATGATGACCAAGTTTTTAATGCTGAATAAATTACATTCATTTAAAGGTACATAAATCTTATTTTTGGAAGGCCAGTGACCTTTTGAGGGAGCGTTGGCTAAACTTCTAATTAACTTCATGCCATGGCTGAATGAAAAGGGAATGTGTTTACTTATTTGAAAATAGTTTGGATAAAACAAATGGGACCTGTGAGAAATCATAAAACCTATGATAGTTTTATTGAGTAAAGAATGATTAAGGAGGTTAATTTTAAACAGACAAAACATCTAAAAGGCCTTAAAGTGATTCACAATCCACTATGAATCAGTTGAGCATGTACAGTGTTTAGTCCTACTGTAACGCTAAAGCTCCCTTTGTCTGTTGGCCTGTTTTTACCACCAGGCCAAAACATGTCGTGTAAAGAAGCGTAGTGTAAAACTGTGTGAGGAGTTGAGTCATGGAGAGTGGAGTACAGGTTTGTTTGTGTGTGTGTGTGTGTGTGTGTGTGTGTGTGATCCCTTTACCTCGCTGTTGGACGTACTCAAGTGTCCCCAGATGAATTTCAGGCAGCTGTGTATGGAGTCAGAAACCTTCTGTGAATGGCGTAATCACTTTCCCATCTGGTTGACACTCATGTTGCATTATTCACTGTTGCCGAGCTCAAAATAAAGACGCATGTTTCATTCTCCTCCTCTCCTGACTGGCAGAGAGATATCACCCATCCCAGGAGTTTGAGTCCATTTGTTAGTTATTTCCAAGCCAGAAGTGGTGGCAAGTTCCAGTCTTAATGGATCTAGCAGGTTATCACAGAATCGGAACCAGACAACCACATGTGCACCGATCTTAGTCAGGGAAGACCTGTTCAGTCTTGAGCTGTCCACAACATATCCCATCAAACGAAATATTGTTGTGTCTGTCTGTCCTGTGCTTTTCACTAGGGATGATAACCAAGGACGCGGCATTTAGCCCCACACCCTCCCTTTCAAAAGACAAAATCTGTGTTTGACAGGTCACTAGGAAGGAAAGTGGGACACACACACACACTTCTCCCCCCCCCCCCCATCTCTCTCTCTCTCTCTCTTTCTCTCTCCCCCCCATCTCTCGCTGAAAACCATTAATGAAGGTCTGGCATTACCCATGCTGGATGGCACAAAGGCCACCTTTGAGAGCATAATACCATGAGTAATCAGCACCTAGAATGGCTTTGACAAAAACCTGGAAACATAATGGGATCAAATGTACTGTATACTCACTGATCACTGCATAACAGCAGTTAATGTTCATGCAGATTGCCAACGTTTTAGGAACCAAGGGAGTGATCCTTTCATTTCGTAGTACGGACTGTCGACAGAAACCTGAACCTTCTTAGCAGCTCAATTAGCAAGAGGGAGCACAATAGCGGCTCATTTCCTGGGCTGAATGGGTTTTTCAAATGACCATGAGCTTATTTATGCCCCGACCACAATTAGAAGTTGCATGATACAAAGTGCTTTTCCTGTTCGGCTCTGGTAATGCCCTTCCATTAGTGGCTTGACATTTCTTGCCATTTCTGTCCTTGCGATGACATTCTCTTATGGTCTCTTATCTCCTTACATAGAGGATATTCACATAGAGGAAACTGTATTTGATGAATCATTAGAAATACAACTGTAGTACTTTTACAGGGAATGCACCATGTTTTGGGAGATTGGACCATTGATCATCTTACCTGTGAAGTGATTGGAATATAGACCAAAATCCCTTTAAGAGAAGTTGGTTCAATCGGGCACCATCTTGGGCCTAATTCGTCTGTATATCTAAAGTTCTGACATGCATATTATCATTTACATTTCATATTTAGGAACACTGATGAATTTTATACAACACAGAGTGTTAAAATTAGTTCCAAAGGACACTGTTGTCACAGAAAAACGTCTTTTTTCCACTTGCTGATGCTTGTACACGCGCCAGATTACAAGATTCAACACAAGTGTGGTTTATGGCAGTCCCACACACTTGCCACTGCCATGGTATCAGCTGTAAACAGTCATATCATGCATGCTGTCCACAGTAGCGAGAGAGCTGACGCTAACATCTGGGAATCTTCTACACAAAACTCTTAGACTTAGCCACATGTCATTTAAGATGACTTACCATTTAGCTGCTACAGGTTCTCATTTTCTCAGTTGAAATAATGCTAGTCGACTACTATCACTCAACACAGTGCAAGGTCTATGCTCCATGAGTTAGCATGCAGCATAGAGAGCACAGAGCCAATGATCTACCAGGGACACATGGATCATTTTGGTGTGTATGTTCTCATCATTTAAAGGGTGAGTTGGCCAATGGGCGATTCTCCCGAAAACTTGATGTATTCCTATAAGCCACAATCATTTCTACATACAACATATTTTGGAAAGTATATCGGCTTTCACATACTATATAGGCTCTTCTCCGATTAGCACCGGATGCTTTTGGGAGTCCCGGCCGCTGCTGTGGTGTGAGAAGGGAGTATTTGTGTTCTTTTCCTCCACTGCTGAGGGTCGTCTCTGGAGGCCATTAAGCCATGCTAGACAGCAGTAGGCTGTTTTAGTACTCAGGTTGCTAAAGGTTGTTCTGTCACCTTGACCCCAGCTGAAACAGGAGAGCTTGGATACCGTCTTCCCCCATTCCTTCAAATAGCAACATCAGGGTTCTTTTTTTTTACACCCCTGCAGTGCGGTCAAAGCAACTGGGGTTTGGATATGCTTAATCAGGCTATACATTCTATATATTTCTATATATTCTACTTAACTCTTTATCACAGCCCATATATAATTCTCTCTCTATTTCTTAACTCGTCTCTCTGTGTCTCTCTCTCTCTCTTTCTCCCTCTCTCTCTCTGTTTTCCCTCACAGTTATTAAGAGCAATATGGGGTTAAGCCTCTTGCTCTCTGCAGCCGTCTTCTATTCCAGTGTTTGTTGTATCAGTAATATACTTTAGGGTCATTAGGAGCTACCAGTAGCGTGCTCTCATGTCACCCCGACATTCTTTGCATAACATGACACCTCCAAAAAACAACTGCCCCTGTAATCTTATTCAAGCTCAATGAATTTGCGTCCCCCCCATCCATAGGGTCTCCTGACTACACAAAGCTTTTCATGAACAAATAAGTATAGTTACTTATATATTTTTGTTTTTAAATCATTATTGCAATGTGACTATCTTAATGCTTAAGGCTATTGTGTCACACTGAAATACAGTTTAATAGATAATAAATTTTGAGTCTGTCGATTCATTCCACTGTTTATAGAAATGAACAGAGACACAGAAAACAAATCTATCACTCAGATTTACTTTTATTTGTCTTTCCTATGTAAGCATCGTACTGTACAATAACTATCCTGCAGCAAGACTGACTGTAGAGCCTTTATGGAAGGGTTAGCATCAGCAGTGTTAACAGTCAGGCCCAGCCTTGCCCTAAGGCCATACCTAGGCATCTGTTAAAGCAAAGGAAACCAATCTTGCTACGGCTTCAAACCCCAGTCGACCTGCTACAAAGTGACTGTACTGTCAGCTAGCTGATAAACGGCAGCTCGGGATGAGGGTCGGCCCGGGGGCTAAAAGAGAGGAACACCCCATATTGTCAGTTTTGATAAGGATTCATACTCTTTCACAAAACTACAGAGGAGGGGAAATGCTTGGGCATGCATAAGTATTACATCCAGTAGCCCCCCCCCCCCCCCCCCCCTCCCTCTCCCCAAATGTCCCCATCAGCCCCCTCGCCCCATCCCAGGCCTGGATGGAATGCAGGGGAATCTGATGGCAGACAGGAAGTCCTTATTGTACTGGTGCAGAGATCCCGGAGCCAGACAGCATACGGGAGCGATGTCATCCCTGGCCGGGCCAGGCATATCTTTGTGCTTGCTCACTGCGTAACAAAGACGTAAATAAACACTGTTACCCCCACTGGTCTTCAACTGTCATTTCAATTAGCCAGAGTAGTGATCGAAAGCCACGGCCTGTGTTTTTCCCAGCCGTGCCTTTACCTCTGACCCCTGCGGCTCGTGCCTGAGGTGATTTTCTTTATTAGTCCATGGGGTCAGTATTTAGCCCCGTAGCCACCAGTGGCTGGCTCAAATCTGCAGAGTCAACACTCTGCCTTCCTGGCTGTTAGCTGCATTAGCACACTGAAGCTCCACAGCCCTTCCACTCCCACTCCCCAAACATCCTCCCTAAGGCCAGATAACATCTCTGTCCCGTCCATTCACTAGCCGGTCTAAAGCCTGTGCTGTGAAGCTGTGGCGCTGCACAGGTCCAACCACATGCACTGAAATCAATGAAGAGAAGCTTAGGTAGCCCACTATTTATTAAGTTGTGTGACACTATACAAAAGTTTCACTTGTATTCAGATGTTACAGCTGTACAAACATCACAGAAAATTCTTCAAACCTCTTGTCAACTTGTAATCAACTCACCTATTTGAATGCTACACTACTAGAACTGGTCTGACTGTCTAAACCCTTTGATTGATTTTCTTACCTTGAATTGTTTTTAGACCTATGTCTACACAGCCTAAAGTTAGAAAGATTATTAATGGAGAAAGGGCAAACGTGTACCTGGAAGACTGCAGCCTACTTCCTAAATTATGGTCTGTCTTTCAAATAAATACAGGTCCCCATGAGACAAGCCTCATGAAATTGGAAGTCTTGACTTACTTATCACTCGAAAATCCTAAAAACAACTAGAGCTATGAGTCAATTTAGTGAAGAAGTTAACAGAGCTGTGACTAAATTATACATTTTCTCCAGGAATCCAAGCCTTTGGGATTGAAACAGTGATGCATGACCCTGGATGTCTCGTAATTGCCTGTAAATCATGGCATTGTTTAATTAGCATCCTCTAATTCTCATTCATTGTGGTGTGCCTGCAAGATGTTTCCTTCTTTGGCTTTTACTTGCATATTTCTCAAGATATTCCACCCATCAATTTTGCCACTGCGGACAGAGGCAAATGGTAATTACACAGGAGGGAAAACTGCTGAAGAATAAAATGAGCCATTGTGATAAAGTTTTCATCGCACAGTTCAACGCTCTAATGTGAGGGCACTTGGGCTGGATTGGGTCGACAATCCCTACCAGATGATGAAATAAGCCATAGAAACTGCTTATCTGGATTTTCTTTTTGGAGTTTTGACCAACAAACAATGCATGTAATAATAACTTTTATCACAGAGAAAAACCAAATGAGTAGGTTACACTGGTTCTTGACAAAATGTATATAATTTAAAGAATTACAGTTTCACTGAGCTGTCTTCTGTTCTTGCACAAAGAGCCCAAAACAATGGGGAAATACCTTTCCTCCCTCTCTCCTCTAACCCTGCGCTTCACCTGAACCTAATCTCACAGGGCATCTTAGCTGTACAAACCCTTTCAACCTGAGTAAGACGATGCCTTGTTGGTGGTGGTCTCCAAAGAACAGTTGGGACAATGGATCAAATACAAACTGAGAGGCTTTGAACTATTGTTGTTACTCTCTTTCATTCTATTGCTCATGCCCACCGTGGCCATCTCCTCCTCTGCTCCTGATACAGCACTCTATCTGACCAACCAAAGGCTCCTTTTTCAGTGAAAGTGCCGCATTCTAGAGGAAGAGGAAAAATCTGATTTGCCTATCTCATCTAAGAGCCTGTGTCCTTGTCTACTCAATGAATACATGTAGATTTAACTGGGCCACTCTTCATACTGACTCACTATGGAAGTGTTTTCAATCTGATAAAACTCTACTTGGAATTCCCCTACACTGGACTGCAAAGTCATTAAACAAATGTAATGTTCTTAAACCAGAGGGAACCATGGGTGGGTAGATATATATCGGGTTCACTTTACAGGAAGGAGCAGGGTTTGGGAATAACAGATTACATGCAACAGGATTACATGTAATCCAAAGGATTATGTTACCAATTAAAATTTAAGCGGACAAATGATACCCCACAATGCATTTTGAAAGCAACTCTATTTCCATTCATCCTATACATGCCTTTTGTAGTTGAATTCCTTTTCTCCTCACAATTACTCACCCATTAAACATGAGCCATGAAACATGAGACAATTAATCATCCACAGAACACTTAGACACAAGTGTACTACAGGAGAAAAGCATGGAAAATGACAACAACAGCCTCATAACTGCACAGTCACAAAAAAGTCATAAAAATTTCATTGTACATTTTCAGACATAAGCCATGCACTGACAACTGTCAAAAGAGAAGGCAACTTGGAAAAGCGGCAGCTTATTTGTGTGTAGATACTGCTGAGCTCTGCCAGCTTTCATGAATAACACAATAAAACAGTCAAACAGGGCTACAGAAATCTCCCTCTGTTTCCAAATGTTTGAAAAATGGGAGTCTCTTTCGCAAGAGGAATCCCAAGGAATCTGATCCTTGGGTATCAATCTCTGTCTGCATGATAAAGACACTGATGACAGAGGAGTTGATCACTAGCCTAGGGTGGGGTCCATGCATATTTGTCTGCAGTTCTACAGTAAATGCTGCTGTCTCCACCCAAACTCAAACCACTCCACAGACTTCTCTCTCTTCCCAAGCTGTCTGCAGCCATCCAAGTCTAACATACTGTACACCCTACTTTACCTTCATTCCATCGACCATTTCCACAAGAGAGGACCACGAGGAGCCTCGGCTAATGGGAAAACAACATGTGTGTAATCAACTAGAGAGAAAGTTGGGAATTCTGCAAACCCCAGTAAAGCTATCACTGGCCGCGGCTGTGTATGATACAGGCATGTCAGTTTTTGCCAGTTGGCAAAGGCGCCCTGGCAGCCACCATGCCTGGTGGTTAATGGATCATAAAGGTTCGCTGGGAGCCGGTTCACAGCTCGAGTTGATTTAGCAATGTAACACAAACCCATTAGTGCAGTGTTTCTGTGTAAGCAAGCATGGCATGCCGGCTCCATGCACCACGCAGACTCCATGCAGCAAAATGGAGACTCGTAGCCCTTATAAATCATCAGGTCTGGGCAGCTCTTACAAAAGGCAGTTACACATTTCATCAAAAGAAATGATACAGCTTATCACATAATCACTATAAAATTATTGGCAGGCCCGAGGCAATTATTCTCGACTCCTTGATGTAAAACCATAAGAGCAATTTCCTAACCATCTTGTCCACAAAAACGATCCATTAAATTCTAAATCATACCAGTGTTTTTAACTTACTATAAAGAGAAGTGCACTGCTTTCACCCCTCTTTAAAACACTGGCTAAATTGTTTTGCCCTCTTATTTTACCTAATTGTACGGTGGATCAAGCACGCAACACATAGCCATTGTTAACAATGCTGGATCTCAAGGCTGGATTACAGGGGAGATAAAGGGTGAAGGTATCATTAAAATGTCAAAAACAAGGTTCAGTCTTACCTTAGTACATGGAGGCCCTCCTGTGAGCATTTGAACCTCAATGTCTCCTGTGAATTTACAGTTTAATTGAAGACACCGTCTACACTACCGGATCCTCACTTTCTCTGTATGGAGATAAAGTGACATAGATAGTGCATTGGCATGAGGACAAAGCTGGTTGGCCCACAGAGAGGGATTATATAGTATTAAGAGTGTCCAGATGCAGGGCCACATGCAGATGGGTCCAAGCTAATACTTCGACATACTGACACACTACACTACAGGATAAACAATAAACAAAAACATCATCACGTTACTCAAAACCAACTGATATCTGCCCCCCAACTGTATCATACTAGTATTTGCACACTGGATCGCCATAAGGCAACTCGTGAGAGCGGTGAGGCAGCCGCAGAGATGCTAGCTAGACAACAGTGGGATCTCTGTTCTGACACATGCGCCTTGTACATGTTTCCTTGTCTGTAGCTCTGTTGTTTAAAGCTGATTAAAGTGGGCCAGATGGACCCCACCGCTCACGCCTAGTCTGGCTGCGCTACAGCTCCTCCCCCCCCAGCAAAGCATACACATCTGTATGAGTGGATGACAGAGCGACACAAACTGGGTCACTCAAATTCAGGTCTGTTTTTAAAGGAATAGTTCACCCAAAAATGAAAATTCTGTCATCATCTCCTCCCCCTCATGCCAGTTTAAACACAGGTGAAGTTTGTCCATATAACACACAGGGAGGTTGCCAGCACAACTCCATAGCAGCCTTCTCCAAAACAACTGAAGTCAGTGGGGACCAGTTCTTCAGAGTTCCAAAAAGACCTACAGTATATTTACACCATCATTTAGTGCAAATCTTAACTACAGCTGATTGATTTAGGTCTTTCTATTCACAGTGTGATTGTTTGGCTGTTTTTGTTTTGGAACTCTAAAGAACAGGTCCCCATTGACTTCAGTTGTTTTGGAGAAGGCTGCTACCAAGTTGTGCTGGCAGCCTCCCTGTGTGTTATATGGACTAACAAATTTCACCCGTGTTTCATTTGGCATGAGGGTGGGTAGATGATGACAACATTTTTGGGTGAACTATTCCTTTAAGAGATAATAGATGAAAAATTGTGAGTATAGTGATGATCATAGTAGTTTTTTTTTCAGATTTCTGAGTCATAATCAATATTGTAGTATTACAGTGTGGTATTGTAAGTTAATCATAGCGAGACGATACACAAACACACCCGACAGATGATATCAATCTCAACTTATATGTCATTATTCTATATATGTTTCCCACTGAGGTCATTGTAGGAGTTTATGAAGCTACAGTACAGTTACAGAGGCCAGAAACTCCCCAGCCACGGCTCTGGGGCCGGCCCGCTCCCTGGATGGCCTCCGCTGGAAGTCTCCTGTGACCCTTCAGACTTTCCATAAATCTGCTGAGTGATTGCGGTGGTCAATTAACACTTGGTGAATTGCTCCCGGTGGAGTGAACGGTCACATCCGTAACAGCAAGAAACCAAAGCCGTGGGTTCACTGTGAGTCCTGCAGTAATAACACGGTGGACCTGGTACAATGAAAAATGGGTTGAGGGCCCAAAACTATAATAGCAGCTATTGTGCTGGTGGTCACGCAGTCACTCAAGTGCAATATTCAGGAAGGCCATTTCATTACATCCAATAGAGCCTCAATCATGTGTAAAATTTGCAGTTTGAATGGGCTGGCTATCATATCAATCATCAGCGGCTACAGTGAAGGCTAATGGAGGCCCTTTCTTCCTGCTTTCTCTTTGTGTTTATTGTTCTCATTTACAGTATCAGTTTGGCTTAATTTAGTTTTTTAGTTTAATTTTAGTTTTTAATCAAGAAAGGCCTTTCAAAGATTAGCGTTGTGCTGACCAATATGTTTCCTCAAGATTAGAACAAACTAAAGCTTTTTCTATTGGAGGAAAAAAATGACATAATTCAAAGCGCAGAGTGAATTTATAGCAAGACTGCCCTGTGTAAGGACAAAAAAGCGACTGAGCATTGAAACAAACAAGATTTATGAAGTAAATGAGGTGAGAAAAGCAACTTTTTGGCATTTTTGGGGAATTTAGAGTGCAGATTTTGAGAAGTGTGGAACTGTTGTATTGTTTTATGAAGATAATTCATAGCACTGGTTCTGCCTTGAAGCGCTGCAGTACGTGTATCCCATGCTCCACCCTTCCTTTGTGGCCCACATCATGTGTGAATATGAGAAGTTTATGTATGCATACCAAAATGTGTGGGAGTGTACAGTAGGAGACGCTGACGTCTGAGATTCACTCAGCGACGGCAGGAAGCAGGGGAAGCCCAGAGGGAAGTGATGCAGCAGACATAATCGCACTGATGATTCACAAAGGCTCTTTACAACGTGCAATATAACTACTGAGAGATTAGCAGCTAGTCTGTTTCTATAAATGTGTGGCTGGATGGTTTGAAAAATTATTTTAGCTGCTCACTGCGATTTTGCCGAGCGCAGGTGCTTCTTATTTAGATACACAAACAGCAGATTATAACAATTTAATCCAAATTAATCTCTCACAAATGGAGGCTGTTAGAGAAAAGCTTTATTGAAAGTATGAAACATGCATTCCAAAATTCCACATACATTAGTCACTTTTAGCATAGCATTTATAAAGTAGAAAGTTCCAAAGGTCTCACAAAATAGTGGCATATTTTGTTCATTCTGCCTGCTAACCAGCCAGGAATGAATAAGCGAATTTCCAATGCTAAATTTCAAGAGGGGACACAAGTTTTATAAGAAAATAATAAGCGACCTCATTTTTAACTGAATGTACAACTTGTTCCTCAACTCCAAATGCTCATTACCCCGGAATGACATCATCTGTGGTCACAACACTTTTTGGGTGTGTGTACACAGTTGCTTTGTTTACACATGTTGTCACTTTGTGTGTGAGAATAGGTGGTCAGTACCCCCACAAACCCCTTAATTTGCACTTTGTTGGCCTTGTTTTTTATGATGCTGTGAACAATTATGTATACAAGAAACATCTCATAAAAGGCACTAATATAAACATTTTATGACCGCAGACAATCTTTTCCCCAGCACAAAGACATTATAGGAAGCAAAAGGCATGACTTCATCGACTATGTTTTATCTCTGGAGTTAAAATATACAGCCTGCAAGGTGCTTGGCAGTAAATCAATAGGAGAGTCTCGCTCGCTCCCAAGATGTAGGCTAGTCCGATGTGTTCTGGCTCTGATTCCTAGGCCGCTCCATGTCTAGTCCAGCTTTGCACAACCCAGCTGTGGCTTTTGGTCCCCTAATAAAATGTTTTTACGTCTAGACGTCCTACCAAAATAGAAACATTGAATTTGGCTGAGAGTCAACTCTATCCTACCAACAGAACTAGTGTACTTTCTCATGACTCTGAAAAAAAGCCCCATTCCACACTATTATTGGGCCTGCGACTCCACAGTACAATAGGAATGTCGATACAGCAATGCCTGATAAGGACAGGCGAGATAACAGCGAATATCTAATCTAGATATGAAGACAAGCGTTGGAACATTGAACTGAGATATAGATATTTATTGATGATAATAGAGTGCTGCTGATTGTTCAAGACTATTTCCTTTTAAATGCAACAATTTAAGCAGAGCAGAAGTTCACATACGCACAAACGTCAGCCTTCACATTATACAACATACAACAATAAAAATTTTAAAAATCACTACGCCATTTTGGCAAGAATTGCATGCATAAACAAAGAACTGAAGCGAGCATAGTGTCGACACAGTCTTGTTAAAACCTTTGTATTGACTTTGATATTATTTTGGGCGCACAGAAAAGCGATGTGTTTTCTTACTGGGTGAGGGAACAATAGTTGGAAGAAAACCGATTTCGGAAAGAGGAAAACTGAGCAGACTGAAGTAAGTGTGCTCCTTTGGTCCTCCTGGTGATGAAAAGCAGGGAGTGTGTGCATTTGAGAAAATGCCCGAGATCCATTACTTTATTGGTCCTTCAACAGTTTATTTCTTTTAACTGCCGACACATTGTTCGCCCAAAATGCCTCTGCCTTTTGTTTTTCACTGAAGTGTTGGAAAAAATAACAAACGCTCCAAATGGGTATGCAATTTACGCTTTCCAGTCGGCTGTTCCTCGACAAATTTTATTTCGGAGGTGCTTCCCCAAGGAGCGTATGAGTCAGGCTTCAGGAATCTCCTCATACGCTGCTAATGCACAATGACAAACAGCAAGGATGGATCAGGATCTCCAAACATTCTCCACAGACTTCATAGAGCAATCAATTTATCACAGGCCTGGTAGAGCGGTGCAAAGGCTTTTAACTGCAACACAAGACGCAAGCCGTGCTGCTCACAGGGGGGAGTGCGTCAAGATTGATGGCCAGATGAAGCTCTATTATGACTAACCCCGCTCGGTGGTTTCTCCATGGTGCCGCCGGGCCGCTTGAAGAGTGCCAGTGGGGGAGCAGCGTTGCCCCTGCCAGGGAGAGTGACAGGGACGACTTGTGAGTGACGGAGCTACGCACTGTGGACCTTCTGTGGAGTCTGAATTATCTGATCCGCATTGTGTTGATGTGCAGTCAACAGACAGCGGGGGCCAGTTCTGGCACCGGCTCATGCTAACAAATACCGGCTTTAACTGTGGAGAACAGATAGTCTCCACTCTTATTCTGAGTAATGTCTGCCTCTCATTCATTGGGGCGGCGCATGAAAGTTTTCAGACACCATGGCCATGCCAGAGGTGACATCACACCATATTTTCTCCTCCTATGAGGGAGACTGCAGCAGGATGTTAGGAGAGTGTCATGACAAAACCACCACTACTTATGAATGTGTACGTGTCAACGCCCTTTTTATATGTGTGCGGTGCGAAAGTGTGTGCCAGCGTGTGCGTGCCGTCGCCCGTGCCAGATTTTTTACGTGTTTATGGTCATGTGTGTTCAGCTTTTGATGATGGTGCAGGTCTGTAAAGTCACTTTCAATTTTTTTCCTCTGCAGCCATGTTAAGTGGGGTAGTGGTCTGGGTGAACTGCCTGAATAAAAAGGAGATTTATTGGACCGCTGAGGCATTATTCTATTTTCTCTGAACTCTTCGAAAGGGGCAGAGCAACTCATATTTCTGAGGTCCAGCGAAGGCGTCCAAGAAAGAGGCCTTCACCGACTGATGGGCAGGGTCATGCCTGATGTGCTCTGCAAATTACACACATTCTGCATTAGCCGCTAACATTTTCCCCCTTTAAGAGATAATGTGCTCACCCCGCCTCCGACCCCTGCTCCCATCTCAATCTACTGCTTATGATTGCCTCACATCCACAAGCCTTGCTCTAATTGAAAGGCAAAAGGTAAACACTATAAAACTTTACCTTATAGCGATTTGCTTGGAGTCTTGCAAGTGCAGAATTTATTGGTCCGCGGAGAAGTGGTTAGAAATGAGGAATGCATTAAAGAATAAGTATTATATCCTCATTTGTCTTTGAAGGCCTTTTTAAACCACGTTTTCTTTACTTTTAACTATTGCGAATGAGTTTGATGATGCACTTTTATATCCCCTCCATTGCAGGCTTATTTTTGCCCGAGCCGCTCCACAGGATCATTTATATGTCAGCGCTGACTGCAGATAAAGACAAGGGCCTTTGTGTCTATGACAGATGGAATGCAACCAGGAATTATGCATAATGCAGCTAAATAATTACACACAATGATTGCAGTTTGTTTAAGCACTAGATATAGAATGCTTTTGGGGTTTCATGTAACAAAACAATGTGTTTTGCATGACATGTGTTCCTGTTCAGATCATCGCCAAGGCTAGACTTGTGGTAGTCCCTCTGACTGATATATGGAAACATAAAACAGGCATCACACCTACAACTTCCCCCCGCGCAATCAGGGCTTGTCTCTGTGGTCGTCACGGCGGTTGACTTTCAAGTTCATTGTTTTAAATTCCGCTCCTTACTGCACATCATTTAGTTATTAGACCGGGGAGGGAGGGAGAAAAGGAAGAGGGAGAGAGATTGACGGCGAAAGAGAGAAGACAGGGAAGGAGGGTACGTTCACAAACATTAGTCCCCCCCCCCCCCCCCTAACCTCTCTTCCTTGCTTTTCTGCTGCATTCCCTTGTCCTCACTCTCCGGTCTATAACAGAAGAGGGCTTCAAGGAGAGGCTGGTCGAAGTCAGACAGGGATGGGCCTGAAAGAGGCGTATTGTGAGGTCACATTCTTCCCAAATGCAGGCAGGAGCCAAGTCAGTAGCTGGCGGAATTACCCCCATGAATCATGCCCATTGTGATGCCTACCCCGGGATGAGAACATGGAAAGGAATTAGGTATGGCAGAGTCTTATCAGCTTCCCGTTCGGAACGGTCGGCCAAACGGTGCGAGCGGCCCGGACAGCCTTTCCCTCCTTGCTCACGTAGAGTGTCCGCGAATGTGGAATTCCTCCACTGCCATGTGTTGTTACTTAAGGGTGTACTGCAGCCAAGTTACTGCGCACTTTTCCATCCACGCCCGTCCTCCTGTCTGTGCACTTCCTTCCCTCCCATTTACCCAGAGATCTTTGTGGTAGGTCCTGGAGTTCAGGCAATATTAGGTTGCACCTCTTAAAACATGTCAGGCTTTGTGGTGAAAATTAAAGAATGGAAAAATGATGAAATGTAACATTTTGCTGAAGGCTTTTTCACATTCAAACTGTTAGAAAGGGGAGAGAATGTGAGAGTGATGGAAAGAGAGTCTACAAACTTTATCGAGCTGGGATTATTTTGCATGTACAGTAGAATTGTTTTTTCTGAAACAGCTTTCTTCAAAATCCGCATAAAGTGATATGTCTTGGGTGGCATCTTTGGTTTTGAGCTCTACCAGTTGTCTAGCAGTAAAGTGAATCAGACGTGAGAAAAGGAGTCAAAATCTCTCAGCTAAATATTTTTACAGCACTAAATTTCTGTGGATTAACGTATCATCGTTTCATCTCAACTTTCAGTTTGAATCCATTCATAAGAGGCTGTGTGTATAGACATGGGCATCGGTAGACCAGAAATCCCCTCTTGTCTCAGCTCTTTGTGTCTGGGGGTGAGAGATCCTTACATGATATGACAAATGAAGTGAATTTCATGGTGAACGGAGAAATGTGTTTGTCATTTTTGTTCGAGAGGATGAAAGAGATAGAGATCGAGAGTGAAACGCTTTAATAGAAAACACTCCGCAACGGAGGCGTGTGTTCTCACTCAAAAATAACCCTGTGGTGATTCCAACCGAAAAAAAAAAAAAAAAAGTCAACAAAGGATAAATGAGTCCGCTGCATGATAAACTACGCTGTGAGACTATCGAGCTTCACATGACTTCAGCCTGCACTATAGGTTTTAGCCCTCCGGGACTTTCTTGATGGATGGTAAACAATACTGAACCGTTCTCCAACGTGTATGAATGAGGTAATAGCAGAGAGACAGGAAAATGGACTGTGCCAGGAAGTCTCATGTCAGCATTTTCAACTGTCCATGAGAACAAAAGAGAAAGAGAAAAAAAAAATGAATCTTACTGCATGAATCCATGTATCCCCTATCTGCATGTGTGTGTGGTAGTGTGTGTATGTGCGTGTGTGTGTGTGTGTGTGTGTGTGTGTGTGTGTGTGTGTTCTGGGACTGAAGTTTCCATCAGCGCAGGCAGGACAGGGCAGGGTGTGGGCAGGAGTCCCCCCCCAACCCCTCCCACTGCTCTCAGCCTGGGAAGGGCAGGCCGGGTGGGGCTGGCAGAGCTGCGAGGGCCCCCATACCTCATAAGGGCATGACACAAGCACTGACTGCACATATCCGGGGAGTGGAGCCTTTTGTCATAACACTCCGCGCACAGCTCTCAGAAAAATAAAATAAACATATGAGGGGGGAAGAGAGAGAGAGAGAGAGAGAGAGAGAGAAAGGCGCGGGTGGAGAGAGATAAGGACAGCGAGGGAGTAAGTGAGAGAGGGAGAGAAGTGCAGGTAGGGAGGGAAAAAGTGGGAAAGAGAGAGGAAAGTGGGTTAAGAAAAAGAAAGGGAAGGGAAGGAAAGGGGAGGGGAGGGATTGGAGAGCGGTGCTGGCGAGAGAGAGAGAGAGAGAGAGAGAGAGAGAGAGAGGCGGCGCATGAAACAAAGCGACAAGCCCCCCCAAGTTGATTGCTATTGAGTAAGCCCCGAGTCCATTAGCCCAAATAACATCCAGGTGCTGCTGTGGCTATGGTGGCTTTTTTCACTGGGGTGTAAACGACCTGCTCCTTTTCATGCTCCAACACGGGAGGCCGGGAAACAGGCCAGACAAGCGCCATGTCTCCTTGGGCTATTCCTCCCTCTTTCTCTCTCTTTCTCTCTCTCTCTCTCTCTCTCTCTCTCTCTGCCTCTGTCACCTGAGTCTCATCACAAGTCCCGCTGCATTAACATTAACATTAACATCCCTAGAAAACATTGCACTTTTCCTCTCTGATCTGTGTGTGTGTGTGTGTGTGTGTGTGTGTGTGTGTGTGTGTGTGTGTGCGTGCGCGCGTCTGTACTGGGTGAATGTGGGTGTCTTCTCTCCCTGGGTGAGACCTCCCTCCATTAACCGTTACAGCTCCTTCCCACAACTGAGCCGGGGGGCCCCCGGGCTTGCACTAAACATTGCTTTCTTCTTTGCGGGTTTAATGAGAAACGAGAGAAAGAGAGGGAGAGAGGCGGGAAAAGAATGTTTGGCAGAAAAAGGTGGAGGAATTTTACAAAACAGCCACAGAGGATTTATTTGACAGAGGGGAGAAAGGAGAGCGGGAGAGTCGGGAGACGTTCTGGATGTGGAGACAAATATGCGCTCATTACGTCCAGAGTTACCTCTCATTACCAGATAAGCAGCAGTGCTCTCTGTCAGTAATGACCACTGGACAACAAATTAGTGTCCGCAGCCAAGCCCGGCCTCAGTGGCTCTGAGGCCTGGACTCTGCTAACTCTAGATCTTCACTTGTGTGTTTGTCATTACTTTCCATTTGAGGCAGCTTTACAAGTAATGTCATCCAGGCCATCCATACAGTCCCTTTCTTATCCTCAGGGCTGTGGAGTTAAAGGAATACATGTGACAAAACACAAAACATGGTAACTGCAATCCATTACAGTATTTTAGTAGGTTGCATTGCTGAGTTTGAATATACCAGTGGATTATGGAGCTCATTATAATTTTAAACGGGCATGAAGTCATATTTAAGGGTATATATTTTGAAAGAAGCCCTTCTCATACTGCTCTTCCTCTTTCAACTGAGTCGAATTATGCATGTGACCTAATATCGTTTGCCATGAATTTCTGTGTTTACTCAGCATAATCAGAAGAAGAATCAGAAATAAAATAATAATTTGTCCCGGTGGCATTGGCAATTTACATAGTCAATTTACATAATTTACACAGAAAACCCAGGACCTGACATACAGTGCAAGGACACAGTGCAAGCCATACAATGGACAGTCGACTATACATGACGACTGCATATATACTCTGCTCACGCTGTATACTCAGGTGACTGTGGACTGTATGAATGCACTCGATCACTCCAGAGCCCTTATGGCTGCACTGTGTACATGTCAAAACAAGAAGCTCAGTCCTTTTCTCAGGTAATGATCCTGCGAGCCACCTCTCGCTTCCACCGCAATATTTGAACTGCTCGCTGCCGCTTTGTGTCCCCTATTTACCCGTACCGCTTTCAGCTGCGCTTCACCTCCGGTTTGCCCTTCTTTGTAAAGCAGCTCATGTTTGAGTACGGGCCGCGCTCGGTGTCATCCTGTGTCAACTCCCTGTGAAGATGTCTGTGAAACATTCACTCAGCGGGGATACAAGGAGGTACAGGAGGCGGCATTGGAGACAAACCAGCCAGAAAATCCACTCATCCCTGGCTGAACTGAGGGGTGACCATTAGACGTGCAAGCCTGACATGATGTGGGACGGGGCTGGGTGCTCGAGGTGAGGATAGTCCTCGTCGGAGGACGGAACTCACGGTCTTGGGGATTTCCAACCTTTAAACACAATGACAGGGAAACAAAGCCAAGGCCAAGCTCCCTGATGACGGGGTGCATGCTTTCCATATGGACTCATATATGTTTGCAGTGTTTAGGTCTGTGATCCTTAGGCTCATTTCTACAACTGCACTCTATAGTAGTGCTTAGTATAATATCAGGCATTGTTGAAGGAGGGGCTGGAATCACTCCAACATGATTATCACCAGAATACTGACATGTGAGGTGGGAGTGTATCTTGACTTTTCAGCACACGGAGTGGGATGTGTGAAAATACAGGGTTGGGTGGAGCTCGCACAGGTGTGCATAGGTACGTATGTGTGTGTTTGTGGGTGTATGTGTGTATGTGTGTGTGTGTACATATGTTTGTACATGCCATCATTTCAGCATGGGAGTTGTGTGTTTGTGTAATGCATTCATCTCCTGTTGGAAGCCTCCAGGAGGAAAGGCTGTTTCAGCACTGAATAAATGTTATTTATGGCCACTCTGACAGATACACACACAGACACAGTACACACGGAAGCCAAGTCCAAGCACTTGGCATAAACATACCAAGAGGATAAATCCTAGTTCAAAAAGCTGCTTAACATTATAGTGAGAGGATTTTACTTTTACTGAGAATGAGAAACATGGTTTGGAGACTTCCAAGGAACTCTGAATGCTCGCTTCACATCAAACGGCAAGTTTGTGAAAGAGCAGTCTGCAAACATTCAGTAATGACTAAAGCATAAATAAGGATTTCAGCATGAATGATGAGTACAATATGTAGTCAGCACAATAATATCCATGAGCATTCCAATGTTTGGACATGTTAGAGATCTCCATTCTGCTCTATTCACAAAGTCCCTTGGGTCAAACTCATTACTGAGGATGGCGTGAGACTAGAAAGATAATTGCGCACTGTGGATGTGAGTGGAGAGAGGCTTCTGCTATGGAAGACAAGGCTGTGAAAGTGTTATATGCATATGTAGAACAGATATTGACAGATATTGAGAACGCAGCTTTTGGCAAATGAATATCATGAATGTATCACAGGTCCAAAAAGTCTACCTCATCCCAGCCAGCACAAATCAACACAATCCAAATTGTCACTACAATTTATTTGTAATGTAATGAAATGTTAATAATGCTTGCAGGGAAATCCTCTTTTCACTTGTCCCCTGCCACAAAGTGGTCAGAGTGCAGGGTCAGCTACAGGACACGGGTTAGGGTTAGTTGGTTGGGCTTCAGTGTCTGCCACCCCACTCTCCATGAGGGAGTGAAATCATAAACCAATTGAAACCGTGGAAAATCAAGCATGTTTTGACAGGTCCAAAACCTTTCCATTTCAATTTTTTCCACAAGAGTCAATACCATGCCAATATCACTGCAGGGGTAGGGCTGAACAATAAATGATCATCATATTACATGCCCGAATTACCTCAAGCTGTCCTTTGATTGACATTCACATAGTCTCATACCTATGCTTACTGTTCAAGATTAGTTGGCACTTTTGAGAAGTGTGCTCATAATCCTGGGTGATTTCACAATATGTGATTTCAACACAGATGCAACTCCAGCGGGTTCAATATGCATACGTTTACAGAGACGTAGCTTCAGTGTTGGGTTTGTGCTCTATAGACAGTAGATTAATGATCTTTTTGTCAGATGTTGGTGGAATCGTCTTCTCCTGATTGTGTTCTCAATGTTAAGAGTCCCGGGCTTGATAGGGTGAGGTTACTGTGTGTCCCGTGTTAGTGACCTAACATCCTCCAGATGAGGCAAATGCCAGGACTGACGAGAGCCTGCGCTGCTACTCCAAACCCCACTGGCTCTCTCCACTCCACTCTGGTCTACTACAGTACTGTACGCTTGTATCATCCTGCTCTATTATGCTTTATTATGTTTGATTTGCACTGTAAAACACAAAGTTCCCATGGCAATGGAGAGGCTGCACAGTGAAAGCCTTATTTGTTGTGCTGGATGGTTCTCTCACCCTCAGTGGTTCGCAGCCTTGGGTTGGACTCACTTGTTTGGAGGATTTGATGAGCGAACAGCAAATGTGAATGAGAATTGGAAAGGGTCCATTTCTGACCCAATATTCCAGTTTACAGCGAAAGCTAAAATCTCATATTAAAAACAACATAGTTGGTGTGGCAGGGTCACTGGGGCCATGGTGAAAAAAACCCAAAACTGTATGACATTTTTGTGTTGATTGAATACATTCCATTTGTTTTCCAAAATGTAAAATTCCCCAGCCTTGAGTGTATGGTAAATAGTTAGGATACTGGTGCATGCTCTTAGTACCACATAGCCTATCATTGGAACCATCTGTGTCTCGAACCACTGTATCATTGGAAGAAACTGTAGGACACAACAAACCATGACTGGTATCAGATCCCAGATCCATGCTCATTGTCTAAATCACAAACTTCCTCAAATCACTTACTGTACATTCAATACTCATCTATTTGAGCACAATAGTTTCAAATCCAACTTGAATGACTGGCAGATTCACCATGGGATGCTTTATTTCCCATTACAGCAAAAGAAAATGCATCTTCCTGACCGACTGCTCTGAGGGAATACATCATTAGCTGGAGCTTCTCGATCATAGGCAAACTACAGGGCATTTTTACAGTGGGACTGGCAGAATAAATCAGTGCTCTCGGAGTGCTCAAACTAAGCAGGGTTTTACTTGGCTTCTTTGATCTTGGCAGAGCACCTGCATCCGATGGCTCAGGGAAAATCCTTTAAAAGTCAGTGGCACGTTTATGTGGCGGCCACAGAGACCCGCTTTCTCATCACTTTATTATCAACTCTTTTAACCCCCGACCGTAAGAAGCCAGACTGGAGCTCCTGAGCAGTACCTAAGCATGAGCATGAGGAAATACCTAAAGACATAATAATCATTAAATGATTAAACCAGGGGAAGCGGGCACTGAGTCATCTCATGTGTATTCAGAGTAACTGTTCCACGGCTGCATCTCTCAGGAGGCACCTGTGTTCCATCAGGATGCCATTAGGGTCTGAAAAGATCACGTCCAGGATCCTGCTCAAACTTCCTGTTTCTGCTGGCTGTATGTGTGTGTGTGTGTGTGTGTGTGTGTGTTGGTGTCCGTGTGTATACGTGTGTGGCATGGTGGTGGTGGTGGTGTGGAGGGGAGGGGGTACTAGGCTGAGTTGTTTTGTTTTAATCAGTTTCGCCTGTAATCACACTGCTCACGGAGTTGGCAGGCGATGAGACTGGAGATGGGCCCGGTGCGGGTAAAATGACTTCCTGTCTCTCTCTCTCTCTCTCTTTCTCCCTCTCTCTCTCTCCATGGGCTGACTCATAGCTGGGGAGCGGCCGTGCATGTGAGTGTGAAGACGAGGGGAAGTGAGCTCACTGGTGGGCCGACCCGGCCCTCTTGGGGCCAAATCACTGCCCACTAATTAACCACAGAGTGGCCCCTTCCCAACAGCACCCAGCAGGGAGTCCGCTCACCACAGCCACCGAGCTAAAACACCCAGTGGTCTCGGGTATATTATGCAAGTAAGTGTGTGGTACTTTCATGCATTTATTTAAGCTATTAGGACATGCAATAGGTTAGAGAATGCTGTGCATAAATGTTGGTCATCTCATTCATTCGCTCAGTCATTCACTAACCTGCAGTGTATGTGGCGAAGTGTATCTGGCATCTCTGCTTGATGCCGGCGGAGTGACATCAGTTGTTTTGTTTGAGCGTCAAGCCAGAAGATCTGGCTGTGGTTCGCCCTGCTGGAACCGTGTTGCCCGTGTTGCCATGGCAGCGTGCACCTTGGGTCGCGAAATGTGTTCCAGATGGATAGGTAAAGCCAAACATACTACATTACACCAACTTGTCTGGTAGAATAATCTCCAACCACCTCCAAAATGCTTTCTTTGGATGACTAAAGGAAATGATGACCAGGATTTACAACACTCTGCTTTGATTTCTGGAAATCTAGACCACCACCTTGTCTTGGCTGCCTGTGACTTGTAAACTGACAAGGTGGGAGTCTGTGGCTTGAAGCTAATAGGCTGAAGGACAGCCAAGCCCACCCACACCTGACAATCCAGAGTAACATCCAATAAAAAGGCCGGCATTAAGTGAAGGGGATTTGCTTTTTGATTTTCACTCACTCTTGAGAAGTCGGGCTTACTCTATATCAACTTACCACAGAGTTCTAGGGTTATTTTTGCTCTAGCAATTGTAAACAATCTATGGCGGTCTGGCTTGTGAGTGAAGCAAAATGCTGATCGACAGTCTTTCGCGATAGTTTCCAGGAGCAGAAAAATCCAACAAGGGCTCAATGAGAACTGTTGTGGTCAAGTAAATAGAATAATAATCTTTTTGCATAGTTCTTCTGGGGTGGAACGGGACCTTGAATAAACTTTCTTCAAAACAGATTCTATTTACCAGAATTACAACAGTGCAGTTACAATGCATAATAAAGGGGACAGAACTTTTTCTGCTTGGTGTTTATCTGGTATGGACTTTGTGGTAGATGCTGGTCTTTCTTAAAAAAAAAAAATTACTTTACAAGGAACAATCCTATTCTAAAGATCCAAAGAGGAGAAGAAGATCAAGAGGGAGGAGGCCATAATGGTTAAGATATAAAGCAACATTTTTATGTAAAAATACACCATCTTAGTCTAAACCACAAAGTGGGGCTGCAACAGAGATGAGCGGCCCATTCCCCTAATTGAGACCCTGGCGATTTATGGGTATTGTAGTCCTTCAAAATTCAAACAGTAAGCTCTCGTTGCTATTTGGGGCTGCCAACGTGTGAAAGTGGTTGGTGTAGCTTTAAGGTGGGAAACAAGCTCTTTTCTGTTGTTTTTTTAGCTTTATAGTAGACATTTTAGGGCATGTATCACCTTTTTTGCCACAGTTATACATCATGCAACACTCTGTAACTATCCTTAAGAACATACGACATAGTTAGATAGATAATTATATCGATGGAGCCGTATGACAACCATTGACGGGAAGGGCATTAAGGCTTTGCATCATGGGATGTATCATTGGTTGAACGGTTGGCATGGCACTATGTTGATGTAATATGGCAGTCATTATCTTCCACAGGCCCTGCCAAAGGAGGAATACCCTCTCAAATGTCAAGTCAGATCAGGTCCGTGGAAAACCACACTGACTATGAGGGCCAATTTGTCACATTTGCAATATGTGGCACCAGACCAGCTCTAGTAACAGTCATCATTGCCCTGATTGCCCCTATTATGAGAGCAATAAAATGAACAGACTCCCTACAATCCCTCTAATCATACAGATATTGCATTTTCTTTTCACTTTTTATTGTCAAATTCAATTGTTGGCCAGTGGATTAATTCCATTTTGGTCTGCACTGCAATGACTTCCACTTTCTGAATAAGGAGCAAAGTCAAATTAATTGCCAAGAAAAATAAATCTACAGGAATTTGTCTTGGCGCTATTAGTTCAGAGGCATATGGATAACATTCAAGTTTTACAGAACATACTGACATACATAGTACAAGGACAACAAGACCTCACATGCTGGACAGTGTAAGACATACTACGCACTGTACATTTCACTCCACATGTTTCAGAAATATTTTTTTAGGGAATACACAGCAGGCAACAATGTTAAGATTTGTTTTTTTATTTATTTGACCAATTGAAGCAGGGGATGTATGATTGTTGTTTAATCTGATCTACTGACTTGCAAGTTCCTTTGAATGCAAATGAAACAACCTCTTTCCATGTCTGCAGCTTTCACAAACTCTTCCCCTGCACCTCCTGCAATGCAAAACATACACTGTTTGCTTTAGAGCATAAAGAAACTATCCATGTGCCATATGGATAGTTTTTCATTTGGCAAACCATCGCCGCTCTCATCTCAAGTTCTCATCTTTGTGTTTTAAACTGAGCAATTTTAAATTGAGATGCTCTCAGTTTTGCTTAAGGGCAAAGACAACAATGTTTTTGTGTGTGAATAAATGTGAGGCCAAGACAGAATGTGCGTGTGTGTGTGTATGTATGTATGTATATGCGTGTGTGTGTGTGTGTGTGTGTGTGTGTGTATTCAGGGGGAAGGGTGCTGATTATGCTCTGCTGTGTTGAGCAATGCCGTTTATGGCATAGGCATGTGAGAATATAGCTAGTCTTGTATATCCAGGGGGCAGGGATGGGATCACTCTTAGAAGCATCCGGAACATACCTTTCTGTTGTGATTGGGCTGAGATTAAACTTCTGAGGCTGCAAACACAAATGTGGGCCACATATGAATTAATGCAAACTACAACCATATGAAGCTGATGGCAGACGAATGAAAGAAAGAGAAAATAGACAATGACTGCAAGGTCTATTGTAATTAGAAGCAGTGGGCTTGCTGGAAATACCCCACTGAATTGATGAGATTGATTTTGTCTCTGACTGCACACACACATCTACAAACACACACTCATGCATGTGCAAAAGTGCATGCACACACGCACACACACCCACATGCACACAGAGACAGACAGACACACACACACAGAGACACACACACACGCACAGAGCTCGGGAGGATTTACTTTTCCTGGCATTACTACCATACTAATACTTTTATACACTGAACTGAGAAAAAAAGCTTGTAGTCAAGCTCTTGTGCCAATAGCTGTTGCAATACTTCTCTCATGCAGAGTGAAAATTTGGAGTAGGGAATATGAATCCACAGTGTTACAGATATACAGTAAGTAGGCAAGCAAGACAGTTTTCTCCACTCCACTCTGCTCCAATTTCAGCTCTGCAAAAGATTAAAATGTAAGTCCATTTTGTGCTGAAATGAATGAGTATAACACTGTTGGATATTTATCACTGGGAATTTATTTTTTTTGCCTGACTATTGTTATATTATAGCAATCAATTAAGACCCAAACTAATTTTCCTAAATTTCTTTCTGAAATGTCAAACATATGAATTATGAACTATGTAGACCAATACCCTGGCAGCTTAATTTAACTAATTTTAGACTCAGCTATATCTGCTCAGCTATATACAGAACAAACTTACTGTCACAGTTCCTCACTAACTTGTCGAAATCCTCTACAACTTGCTGAAAACGTCCTCAGCTAAGATAACTGCAGGATGTTTTCGGTTCTCTTTCACACAGAATATGGGAATGCAGAGCAGGGGTTGTAAGGAAAGCATGTTTCTGAGGGAGAGCCCAGCCTTGATTTGCCTTCAGAAAATAATAAACCAAGCCATTTTTGTAAAGGACGAGCTCTTCTTGCTCAGAATTGTTCATACAGCTAAGCTTTCAGTCTGCTTTCAATATTGTTCCACAGCAGCTGGCAAGCTACAACACACACCTGGGTAAACACACTATGCTCTTGCTCTTGTCCTGTTCGCTTGCTCTCTCTCTCTCTCTCTCTCTCTCTCTCTCTGTGTATAACAGATGAAGATCATTGGCTGCTGGAGGGGCCTTCGCTTGTCTTCATTCCTCATTCTGCTCGCTGTCAGGGTCACAGGGCTGGGCTCCAACCACAGATCAATCTCACTTCACCAGCATTGTCCATCTAGACACCGGGGACGCCACAGCGAAAGGCCCACCCAAAATCCCCCCAAATCCCTTCTCATGCAGAGCAAGCAGGGCTCCAGCTCACAGCAATGTGCATTACCTCAGGAGGCTGACAGAGCCCAGCCCCTCCGCTCTGGACTGGGAGCCTCGTTTACAGCCATAACTTTGATTGTATCAGCTCTGATGATGTCAGCCTGCCCCGCTAACGGCTCGCTCCCCCCCTCTCTCCCAATTCTCATTCTCTCTCTCTCTCTCTCTCTCTCTCTCTCTCTTTCTCGCTCTCTATGTCAACTGGCAACCCTGCCAGTAGATTTACCCATAGCTCTCCAATGCACAATCATCGCTTTCTGAGTAGTTTGGCACAAATACAAACTGCCAAAAGCGTGATATATCCATGTCACACCTGAAGGAGATTTACATTGTGTGAGCTGCCCTCACCCGCTCCAGCAGTACTGTTTGATTTAGCCATTTCACAGTATTGAAAAAGCCTGCTCCCGTGTTGACCTTGCCTCGATTGCGGCATGGGCCTCCAGATGCTGGTGACTTAACCCCTCGCCTGTAAAACAAGAATAAGAAAAACACCCTGGTTATGATGACTATATTGGTGGCCTCGTTCTCCCAGGGAGCAGAGGCTTGGCTGAGGCTCAGTGCGGCTAGAGAGGGCCAGCGTGTATTAGTGGTTACCGTAAAGTGTTCTGGGAGCCAGAGAGTTTGGTATCAGACCAGCACGCCTCCACTGACCCTTCCCACCCAACCGTACCCCGCGCCGTTCCCCTCAAGTCGGACCCTCAGAGTGGGAAACTCCATGTTAGGGGTTTTTGGGTCTCACCGTTATTTATTTATGAGTGCTTTAATGCCACTGCAGCCTGGCAAGGACTTTAATGGAGGTGAGGCGGAGACACTCCCATGTCGCACTACTCCCCTCTGTAAAGTTTTACAGCGTCCCACCACACTCTCCAGAGAGGCCAGGGGAAAGTGACGCCATAGCCCAGGAAAATACTCTGTACTCATGCCTGGGCTGACTCTCTGGTATGGTTGAGTTGGGGGTGGTTAGGTAACTGAGGCTATGAAAGTCTGGCTTTAGCAACAGCGGAGCCTTTTCATGTCCCTTTCAAACAACTCCTGCCATCCCAAATGTCACTGTAGTCAAATATTGCACTGTAAAAGCAGACGACAATCAAGCAGACTCCAAAATGCATCCAAAACAAAGTATTGTGTCACAGTTGATGGCAATCATCGCTGCGTTAATGTAATTTTCTCAACTTGAGCTTATCAGCCCACAGGCCAATTACATCTGTCAACCCTCAAAACCACTGTGGCTAATGGATCTTTACTTTATCGCATCGATTCCCCCTGTAAACCTGCCCCCCACGTCCGTCAACCCACCCACCTTTCCCCCCCTCCCCTCATATGGCCGTGATGAGATCCAGACCCGGTGTGGAAGCATATTAAAGTGGCCCAACAGTGTCGGCAGGAGAGCTAAATGGAAGGTAGTGAAATCTTTTGAACCTCTGTTACATTATAACAGTTCTAAACACATCCAGCTGGGTCCAAAGTTCAGGGAAGACATAAAAGCACCGTTGCATGTTACCTTGGAGGATGATAATAGCCGAGCACCACTAAAACTACTAAGACACTCACAATCAAAGGGCCCAGAGGAAAGACTCCCCGCACTTCTTACTGGCTGCTAATGGCCTGTGTGTGTCAGAGACAACTGATCTGACAGTCTTTATATCTCCTATAACACACGCTGCATGCATTGTAAAGAGAGGGGAATTTTTGGTCTTAGTGATTAAACTCCATTAAGTTTGGGTTAATTAAAACACAAAAGACTTAGAGCAGCAGTAATTACCCTAAACCAGTCTGGTTAGTCAACCTGTGAGCGGGTTACAGCACACTGATCTTGATGGGAGTCTCCCTAACTGCCACACATCTTTGCAGACTTGTTTTACAGAAGTTGGACCAATGACACTGACAATATTGTTGATTCTGTCTTTAAAGGAGCTGGACAGACATAGCAGAGCAATGCAAGACCGTATACAGTGTGTGTGTGTGTGTGTGTGTGTGTGTGTGTGTGTGTGTGTGTGTGTGTGTTTCTTGAGCCATGTGTTAGCTGTGGGCTCCTCTGTGGCGCTTCAACCACACACGATAAATATGAGCTTGTGGCGAGGCCGTGGTGCCCCAGGAATGCTCACATGTGGTCCAGCGGCTCTCACCACCATTGACAAGAGAGTTAGATGGCTTTTGGTCATCAAGATTCCTGGTGGGGAGAGCTACATAGGAGGCCATTTCACTTGAAGACTTGAGGCCGTGGCTGCCGATGCCAGTTTCCTTTCTGGCTCAAGTCTCTTACTAAAGCGTGTTATTTGTTTACTCCGAATTCTGACGCAGCAACCGATCGCACTATTGTTTACTGGCTGACTGATGTCGACCAGAGCCAAAAATGCACTTAATCACCAGTTACAAGCATCTGAAACAAACATGGAATGACAACGTCGACAGGAACATTTCCCAGATCAAGAGCAATTCTTTGAATGTCTTTCCATATTTATTTATGCCACTCAGAAATGCTCTCACAGTCTCCATGAGGCCAAAATTAACTCCGACATAGCTTTCTTGGCCCCAAAGTGTAGGATGTGGGCAAAAAATGAACAAGTGAGGAAAGTGAGGAATCTGAGGGCAATGCCAAACAAAACATGAACTATGATAAGATCAGTCATTGCTGTCAGGGATTGAATCAATCAGACATTTGAATCCAGAACTGGCTAAGCTAGACCAACCGCACCCATAGACTCATAATGCCCACCAGTCATCTGTTGTCTGCTGGTCTTATGCTTTAATCTCATTGGACAGGACATTAATTCACAATACCTCCCATGCTATAACGCTTTAACTTGTCCAAACCCATCTATTCTATCAAACTGACCAAGCCAGACAATGCTAACAATGATTATTATGTCTTTTAAATTGATGTTTAACAGAACCAATTTTATAATGGCTTCCCAATACCATCCATACAGCTGACTGTCACAGAGAAAAAACATTCCTCTTTAGCCCCTTTCTGCCATGGGAATGAATGCTGCAGTGGTTGGGTCGTCTGTTATGTTATGATCAATATCTGAAGATAAAGATTTCTTTTGCCAGAAGTCTAAAGAGATAAGCCAAAGCAATTTGTTACCCAAACCAAATGTGCCAAAATATTTGTATGGATCCATTATTCATACTGTAACTGGACATTCTCAAATGTATCCTTGTTCCTTAAATAGCCTTTTGGAACAGAGTTCACCAAGTAAACATTGGCATAAATAATAAGCCAACTGGAATTTGAAAATCGTTTCACAGTATTTCACAAGCAACAACAAGAAAACAATTACCAAAATGATTTAATAGAGTCAATTACGCCTTGGTACGATTAATCCCTCCTTTCATCCAAACATCAATCGTTTTTGGTTTAAGTAAATGTAAATCATGGGACTGTGAAATGCCCTCTCCTTCCACACATCCGTCATTGGAGACTAATCTGTTGTCTCCCATAACTTCACGGCTGACAAAGGTCATTTGCCTGAGGCCTCTACGGAGACTATATCCCCTCTCTGGACAGATGCAGTGGCCTAAAGGGGGGCCGGATGCCCCCTCCCCTCCTCCTGACCTCTCTCTCTCTACCAGAGGCTGAGAAGGGGGTCCTGGGGTTGAGAAGGTCCTGGGGACTGGACACATTGCGGCATTAATTACACACTCAGTTACCATCGAGCCTAATGTTTGGCCTCCCCCCCCATCCCTCCCCCTGGGGTTAACTCCTTCCTGACAAGCAGGGAAAGTAATGGGGCCTCTGTGGCTCGTTTGCCAGCAGTCAGCCAAGACAGATCTTCTATGTCCTCTTCCACACCCCTGTTCTCGCTGACTGACAGCCGCTAAATGCTTCAGTCCCACATCACCGTGCGCAGGGAGGAGGAGACGGGAGATAATGGGAGGTGTGAGGCGGTGGGTGACAGGTGGGACGCTTCATCCCATCAAAGGCTTCGCTGGCTCTTCTTGTGCAATCAGCAAACAAAGAGGCTTTATTGGAGCGTTATCTGTCAGAGGCTTCTCCTGCTGACATCCTGACTGGGCCTGGGACTGTGATCCTGCCATTGGCTGCTCCACCGAGGAGACAGAGAGAGACAGAGAGAGAGAGAGAGAGAGCATGCAGCGACAGGATATCCCCCCTTGGTGAGCAGCAAAGTAAACACAGTAGAAAGAGAAGAGAGAGGAGGAAGTCCAGCTCTGTCACACAGGCTCAAGGTGGGACGCTTGCAGATGTCCTTAGATGTATAAAAGATTAGTTCCCCCTGAACTTTGGCAGGGTCGGCGCTCTTCTCAAAAGGATACTGAGCGCCGCTGGCTACAACTATAATCACAAGTGTCTCTGCCTATTGCTGAAGAAATCCGATTTCTGGTGACAGGCAGCGTAGTCGGTAATCTGATAGGAGAGTACTTACAATATCAAGGCTTGTGTTTCGTTTGATTAATTCATAGCCTACAGGATCTGTGTGATAGAATGGAGAGCGCAGCATGAGATCATGACCCTGGAATTCTAAACAATAACCATCTGTGGTGAACCGTGCAGAGCGCTATCTGACTCTCACTCTTTTCCCCTCTCTCCTCTCTCTCTCCCTCTTGCTCTCACTTCCCTTTTTCTCTCCCTCCCTTCTTCTCCCGCGCAAGATAACACATACCTGTGTTCAGGACAAGCTTTTTCACATGAAACACACCCACATATGGAACACACACACACACACAAACACACCTGCAACAGCCTTTTTGCATTTAAAACCAACCAGCCAAAGGAGCTTGCACCAAAAATATGTTATGACATGCACACCGTTGAAAAAAAAAGGCATACCTCTGGGCCTGGAGGCATGTATCACCGTAACAGCATGTACCTAAAACACAGCCGCTCCGAAACTTCTGTGTTCACAAAGCTCGGCCTGAGTCATCTTGCTACCAGTGACAAAGAAAAAACGACATCATTCCCTTTCCTTTTTTAGAATATAATGTCATTTAACAGTTACTTAAATATAATCGGCTTGGCAGCAGTGGTTTACCCTGCGAGCTGTTAGTGTTAACAGCAAAGTAAATAATTCCAGTTTCATGTTGGCTTTAATGAATTAGTCCGCTGCACTGTGCATGAGAAATATTGCCGTGTTCTGCATGCTTGAATCTGACATTTTAAAAGAAGGACAGTCTGAATAGAAACGTTTGAGGAATTTTTCTTCTTTAGTCCGCAAAAATGAAAACAACATCTCAGTAAATGTCAAAGCTGTTCCAGCCTCTCCTTCATTGTTGAGAAAAAGTGAGGTGGTTTTTTCTCTTTCAGCTGGTTGCCATAGGGCTGAGAGTGAAAGATGAAGTGTTACTTTGCAGACTATTTTTAACTTTTCCAAACCAATGTTCAGACGTCCCATCTGGACAGGGTTAGGGGCAAGACATCACGAGTTCTGTGCCATTACTTACAGTAACAGACAGCATGAGTTCTCCTCAGAGATCAGAAAGCAAACACAATGCTTATTTATGTGCCGTGGCATAATGAATACAGCCTGGGTAATAACCTTCCAGGAGGTGTTACATGTCTGTCTAACAGGTTGGACAAAAACATGCATATATGGAGAAAAAGAAAAGGGTTTAAAAAAGCTATGAACAGCAGAACCTTTACATAACAGAGCTGAGCTTCCAACAGTAGCTGGGGCAATCTAAATAAAGATTGCCTGTTAAACACAAATCATTGTATCATTGCATACTTCAGAGGATTATCAAAGGAGAGTGTTCCATAATCTGTTTATGTCCAAGAAAACAGTTCACTCCAATGGAAGGCCATGACCTTTGACTTCAAAACAAAATGTATGGCTTGTGAAGGATGGCCTTTACAGAGAAGAAGTGTCTAGCTATCAGACTGGAATCCCCTAATGTTTATGTTTGGAGGGGTGTGTCAGGATAAGAGTGTGTGACTGAGATTCGTTTGAGAGAAAGGGAGGTACACCCTGCCTCAAGGCTAGAGTTGAATGTTAGTGCCAAGTGTAGATACGCTGGAGAACAATGAAGCAACAATACTAGCTCTAATGAAAAATGGCTTCTCGTCTGAGTCTGGAGTGGAAGTGGCCCCACAGAGCTGCTTTAATACACTAGATTTCCATTCCTTTTTTTTTTCCCCCGACTAACCACAACGTCCCCAAATAACTCTATATTGCACGTAATGCATTTTATCAGTGCAAGGCTCTCACTCTGTACCACTATTTTTGACTTTATAGTGAGAAAGGGTGTTCCCTTGATTATGGTTATACAGTGAACAATAACTGGAGTCAAGTTTCCCTCTGTGCCCCGTGAGTCTCAAATGGCGTGTCCACCGCAGAAAGGGCCTTTGGTTTTCAATTACGCTCACAAAGTGGTCCCCGATCGCTCCCCCTGACACAGGTGGTGGGATGTGTGTGGAGGGGCAAACTTGGTGTTCCATTTAAAAAATATGTGGGAAAAAGTCGCTCTGAGCCCTATGTGTTTGGAGTGTTTTATGGTTACAGACAGTGCATGACAGATGTGGCTCCTACTGCGCCAGAGTCACTCCAAAGTAACGATGTCTCTCCTCTTTCACCCACAAATTAGCATCAGCTAAGCCCCTTAATCCAGTTGGTCGGCATCACTGCACTTCACACGTTATATATATAGCATTCTGTGCAAAGAGTGATGCTACAACTTCATAATGATGATTCACGATGATCCAACACTGAAAAGAAACCTTGAATAGTATCATCAAACAAAAAAAACTGTATCTGTGTAACTAACTTTATGAAATTTCTGTTCCAATAGTTCTCCAATGATGTCAGCTAAACTGGAACCCAAAGCCACTTTCTGTCAGTGTCTGTCACCTTGTGGTTGGCATTTGCCGGGTGGCCCCATATTGCTTTGGGGGGTCTTGGGGTACACAATATCTGAGTCCCACCCAGCCCTCTCCCCACATTCATCTGTATTACATGTGTTATTTGGGGTTGGGGGGGATAAGCCACCAAAGTAGAACACAAAGCTCCTGTTCTCAGAGAGCTAGAGAGAGAAAGACAGAGAGAGAGAGAAAGAGCATTGTGTCTGGACTCCCAAACCAGAGAAGCACGGTGTTCCACCAGAGGACTCGGAGGGGGAAGCCCACACAGCGGGAACCACAGTGCAGCATGACGGGAAAATATACACAGATTGATTTTTATCACTTATAACCAAAACCCAGAAAAATGAAAACACTAACATGCATATCATGTTTAAATCAGGCCAATTTCCTTTGCGATGTGCCATGTGTAAAGGTATATCCTGTGGTCCTGCCTACTGGTCAGGCAGAGGGTCTGTCCAGTTTTTGAGGAAACTGCATGTTCTATCTTGGACAATCAATGGTAAACCAATGGATAGAAAAGAGGGCTTTGTGTCGGCAGAGATAGCATTTCCATACTGCGGACCGAAGCCTCGATTTGCTTTTAACAACACAAAGTTTGAAGACTGTCACACTGGTATGAACATGCATACACTCAGCAATGGCCATCTACTGTACGCATACACTCACGATTTGCAGGCTAGAGCTCATATTTTATATGAAGGGTCAAAAGTGAGGCTGCGCAGTCATAAAGGCACTTATCTTTGAAATACTGGCCTCATCAACGAAATTACCTTTATTTCTCCTGAGTCATCTTGCTCAATAACTCAGTGGTTTAGTGTCCAAGAAATGATGGCTCAGTCCCAAAGTCCTGCTAAAGTGCTTCTTTCTTAGTCATCAATCAAATGTCTTCTTCACTTGCAGTTGTGAAGGCGATCGGAAGATAAACCGTACAAATCAAACATCTGCCTTTATCCAGGAGTATAGAGAGACTCTCATCAGTGATGTAAAGCCCAGCTGACCCCTTAAAAGGAAGAGGTGCCCTTTGACCCATTTCCATCCCGGCACAGGGACACACACTTCTGGACACACACAGACAACACACTTCAAAACACATGCAGGCCCACACCTCTTGCACTCATTGGCAATTAGGATTCATTAGAAATTGGAAATTTAATTAGTGGTTTGAGTTTGTCATCGGGTGCCATTTCCTCAGTCTGTCAGCCAACCGCACACTTAACTCAGGGCTTTAATGGCAGTGTGGTGTCTAAGGCCTGCGTGTAGAAAAGGAGTTTGAAATGGAAATGCTGTTGTGGCCTTCCTCCACACCCTTCTGTCATTTGTCTAAACCAAACCCGCCCAGAAATAAAACTACTCAAATGCAAGGGGATTTCAATTATTTTTTCTTCTTTCACTCTTGCACTCTCGTCCTTTTTTTTTTTTTTTGCAAGTGGAAAAGCAGCACGCTTTGCGGAATTCGGTCGCCCACGCACTGTCAGGACACTTGATTCCAATTAGATATTTTTCTTTGCTTTCTTGTTCTAGCCTGTCTGGGCCTCCTGCTTTTATCCCTCCCTCTGCCCCCCCCCCCCGCCCCCCTTCCCCACTAACGCTCTCACTCTTGAACTCTCTCCCCTCCTTCCTCCCATTTCCTTGCTCGTGTCCTCATTCTCTCAATCTCTGTCACAATGCGTCGTTTTCGTGGACCACAACTGCCCGCTTCACTTTCATGGATTCTGTCACACACAACTTTCTCACAATCCGACATCCTGTGGCCGACGCTAAACTTTGACACTTTCACATACAACCCCTCAGCATTGTAAAACACTCCTGCAAAGCTATTACAGCAAACAAGGCCCAAACGGTTTCCATAATGACATAGTTGGGATTTAGAAGTGGCTTTAGAAGCTCACAAACAGCCTTTGTTTTGCTCCCAGCAGTGAATATTTATTAACTTATGGATCCATTTGATTACAGTGTGAGGTCAACTTCTTGCTGTGAACGTCCTCCCACACATTCACTAATGATAGCCTAGGCGTAGAGTACATACAATACATTCACCCAGAACGCAATAGCCACATGTAATTCCTCATCCAAATTACTGTAATTAAAAGATTCCACAATCCTTTATGTGTTATTTCTTCCTTTATGTGCTGTTGTTTCTTGTCCCGGCTCTCTTTTATTTCTACAAATCAAACAGAAGCTATGATGGAGTCTCATTGTAGAGGGATGAGACGAGCATATGTTTAAGTACTTGCACAGCCATATACACACAGCCTTATGATCTTAAATTGTATTACAAGTCAATGAAGACACATACCACACATGTACATGAGAGAAAGAGGTAAGTGCCGCATGGTATTGTTCTGTATGTATTCTTATTCGTTAAAATCAGAAAGTCACAATTACATTTCTAGAGAGACTGGAGGTTAATATTCTGAAAGGCTATCATTTCTAAAGTTGATTCTGTTCTCTTGCTGTTGCAGACCACAGAGACGTGATTTACAGCGCATCTCTTCAGCCTAAATTGCTTCCAAGCAGGGGGTTCCTCTGCAGCGTCCAGCCCATCACTTCAACCCTGAAGCCTCAAGTTTCCTCAACTGCTCCATGTTGCAAGGAAGTTTCCGAGGGCCGAGCTATGGCTAAGCCACATGTATCTTGTACTTGTGTAACTCTGGAACATTCACAGTTTGAAAGGCTAACCACTATAATAGAATAACAACAAGAATATTCAATGTAATCTCTTCCTGTGTTCCTTCCGGTGTTATCATATTCTGATGAGTACAGGAGGTGGAAATCTGGGCAAGCATGCAATCAAACTTGTTATTGAGGGGGCAAGGTTATTTTTCTGTTTACACAATTACTTGATGTGGTGCTGAATTCATTCCTCAGAGGGGTTAGGGATGGGATTAGGTTGATGATGGGCCAGCTGAGGTACTGAAGTCTGCCCCCTGATACTCAGGGGGCAGATTAGCATTGAAAACACATGGGGTGGGTATTTATTCATGTTTAATCTTTGATTTAAGTACGCAATTTCAATCGGTTCAACGCTGTTCAACATTCAGACAACAGAATATGAGAGCTACACTATGTTGGGCTGCAGGTACTGTACACCGCCTTCAGCTATGAAAAGTACTTACTGCTCACTTGGGGCCCAGCCATTCATCACAAGTGAAGCAGAGAAAAGAGGAATGGGTGAAAACATACCCCCTGGTCAAGGAGAGAACACATTCAGTAAGTCAAAAAATCATCAGATTGCTTCCAAACACAAAACACATCCACCTCATCCGGAAGATAATATCTAATGTCGTGCATGGAGTGGATGTAGATAGCAGATGGACTTGCAGTTGCTGTCTGAATTATGTACTTTCCAGATGACAAGATTAACCCACAGATATAAAACTCTCAATTACATTGTAATGTAATATATGTCCAATGAAATTCGATTTAGAACATTATAGACAATTGACATCTAATATTACAGATTCATCTAGACCAAAGATAATCAAATAATAGTCTGTGGCCAGAGTCTAGTTGATACTACTGTATAAATGAAAAAAAAACTAAGATGCATGAAGGCAAAGTGTAGGGGAAAGGGAAATAAAAAATGTGACCATTCAGTAATTCTGAAACATCCTACCCCTACCACAGTAATCTTTGTCATTTTTGTAGCATTATACTGTGCTTTCAGCTTGTTAAGGGCAAATGTAATATTCATGACAAACTACAGCTATGGATTAAATTATTTTTAGTCATGAATGCCCTCCTACTGCTCTGTCTGCAAGTTATATGTAATCGAAACTGTAAGGAAATAAGTTAAGAATGTTTCTAAGGCCCACTCTGAAGTCTTTTGGGATGGAAAGTGCCAGCAGGCAGGACTTTGACTATCACTGAATATCATCTAGTCTAAATGAAGAACATATAAGTGCTTTCAGCCAACCACTAGTTTTTGATTTAAAAAGTTTTGCCCCAAGAAAATCCTGTCGATACAAGTCAAGGAACCTAGAGGAAACGCACCAATGACAGACATGTCATCAGGCGAAGCTGGGACCACACAGAGTAGTCCTTCAAGGCTTCTCAAGGACGGAGCCAGACATGAAAGATCTACAACTGGAGGAGAAGCCTTAGCCTTGCACCCTGCCTTTTAAAAAGCACTCGGTCTCCCTGAGTGTCTCCAGAGTGGGACAGATGCAACAAGGCAAGGCGACCCTTGGGAAGGGTCAAGGAAAAACACAGGGACGCTTCGAGAGGGAGGGAGCGCTGACCTTACTTGAGGTATCTATCATTCACTGGAGATGTTGGCACCTTACCACACACACACACACACATAGAGAACACATACACATGCCTGAACATGCACACAAAAATCATGCACACACACACACACACACACACACACACACAACATGAGACTTCTAATGAGCGTGGTACTCAGAAGACCCTTGAGAGGAAGTGAGGTCGCTTTCACTCCTACCACTGACTCTTGGGGTACTGCAGGGCACAGAGGGGCCCTCGCACGTCCGCGTTTCACAAGATAACCCGATTGAAAAGCCGACTCCAGACAAGTGCGCTCTGTCAAAGGGCTGAGGGCCGTTTCTGTGTCTCCCCGCCGCTAACCGAGGCAGACATGGAAGGCCCTCTCTGAAGGAGCGCTTGTTCACGGCTATTACAGTCGCTGGTACAGCGATGGGGCTCACAATACCCACATTATCCTTCTCTCTCTGCCTCTACTGATGTGCACCAGGCACTCTGTCTTGATATCCAACACACACTGTCAGCATGTTATGGCCCCACTCAAGTGACTGTATAAATTCAGATTATGGCAGAATTATTCTGGTCTGTCTGGCAATTAAATACGCTCATGTGTGGCTTTCCAGGGCAGCCAGCCAAGCTCTCGTCGGCACCAGTCCCAGTCCGGTCTAATTCTACAAGCGCCTCCCTTTGTCTGTGGTAATACATTTTTATCAGAAGGGAATGTGCTTCACAGGATTGAAATATCCCTTTCCACTCATGCTTCCTGAAGCCTTCAGTGCAGCAGCAAAGACATCCAGGATCTCTTTTGGTCTGCGACTGTGCGGCCGCGTCGGTAAATCCAAACAAGATGAGGCTGTCTCACAATCATCCCAAGGTCCATTAATCATGTGCCATCACAGAGCGAGAGCCTGTGTGACAAAGGGATGTCCAACTCATTTAATTGATACTTAATACTCATGGTGGCTTGTTCCCCCAAAGAGATGAAACGCTAAATCCTCTTGTCCTGACTCCTCTGTTACAGTATACACTGTCTGGGCTTCTTCAGTCGGAGGGAATGTAATGAGCAGCTGGCCGCGGATGAAACGCAGTAAAGGTCTATTAAAGGGGCACGTGGATATTCTGAGATGTGGTGCAGGTTACCCGTGGTCTGTGGGTGTGCGGAGGATACATGTTTATTTTGGAGTTGAGTGACAGGGAACACAGGGCAAAGCCTGCAGACATCAGAGACGGGAGACGTCACGTCACAGCTCTCCTCACCACAGTGGGAGCCGCTAACGAAGACTGCCTCAACCTCCCCTCACACACACACACACACACACACACACACACCCCCGGCAACATGCTCGTAACACACAAACACTCCCACACTCCCCGCACGCTCACACACCATCACCTTCAGAGGGGACCTACCACCCTGCAGCAGCAGCAGCAGCAGGCAGCGGAGCCTGGCGCAGTGCCAGCGGAGAGAGGGAAGAGGGGGTTTTAAGTGTGGAGCCCGGCCTCGCCTCATCCAAAAACGCAGAGACCACTTAAAACACATTCCTGCAGCTATTTAACACAGCCGCTCAACACAGCCCAACAGCTGAGGTCTACCAAACTCTGAGAGCGGTTGGACGGGTTGGGTCGGGGTGCAGAGGGGTGATATAGCGGGGGGGCTGTGGGATAAACCTATTACCTTAACCACAGGAAGAACATGAAATATGAAACTCAGTCGGTTCACCAAAGCTCCAGCTGAACTGCGTGTTGATGCACAGATCTTCTGTTTCCTAAATCCTTATCTCCAGTCTTCACTTTCTAGTCACCATGGGTTTTCGCTGTGTCATCATAATACTAAAAGGTTGGCAAGGCTTCATCGGATGAGAATAAATTGGTAGAGAATTAGGGAGCGGGATGAGAGGAAGGGATTCTTACAGACTTATCCCAAACCAAACTCGCTCGCATTGGCTCACCCTCAAAACTGCACATGTAAGCAATCTAGCTGGTAGCATAAAACTTTTACGTCCATGAGAAGTAGAAGCCCCCACATTACACTGACGGGTTGGATCCTGTCACGTTTTGTTCCCTGCGAACACACCTCGCAGCCATTCAGGTAGAGGCACTTATAGAAGCACATCATTATTAACGAGCAGCTGCTTTTACAGGCACGCATGTTCAGTGCTGCATTATGAAGAGGTGAGATGTGGGAATGGTTAATGAAGTGTGTGTTTTTGTTGCATCATTTAGCCTAAGGTCTTACGCTCATCATTGCAGCCCATTTCGGATCTTATCGACAAGAGCTTATTGTTTCCTATTCAATAGCGGAGTAATAGAACAAAGAAAAAAATTAATAAGTTGAACGCTGAGCCCAGTAATACCATGTCGTACAGATTTTGCAATGATTGGTTTATATGCTTTGGCTGTGATGAAGATGAAGGAAAGAGGAAACTTTCAGATTCAGCCTCTGAAGCTATTACTTTTGGCGAGAAGGTTTCCTCTAGCACTAATTCATTCTTCTGAATAGCTTTTGTGCAATAAAGACCAATAAAGACACTAATGCTCCATTTCTCATGGCTTGATGAGGTCTCAAGAAAGGTTTTTATTCCTTCATTTATTCCCCCATGCAGAAGATATTCTTGCATGTAGACTTCAGGCAAAGATAGTAATCCAATGTGCATACAGTTTTAAAGGCAATCGTAAATATTACAAATCATCGAAATGATGAATACACACAACACACAACACTGAAAACTCATGTGGAGGCTTCAAATGAAAATTCCTGTGACAGCGGTGTAATTTTACTTGCTTATAAAACATCTGGTCTCACTTTGCAGTTGATTATTATAGAGGCTTACTTGTAGTATCATGTCAGAGGATTGAGTCAGTTGAGGACAAGGTAATCTCCGTCTTTTTGGGGAGCCATACTGACATTCTGACTTAACTGTATGAAGGAATCATTTAGAGAACATGGGAAGCATTCAACCTAGATGTTGGAAAAGGGAGAGACTGAGGTGTGCACCATTGTTTTCATCTATCTATCATCTAGTAGACAGAAAGAAAGAAAGAAAGAAAGAAAGGAAGTCCCTTGGGTTAATCTGACAGAGGTGGTAGTTATTATGAGGAGGACAGATAACACATGGGAGCATGTGGAAAGAATCACAATCACAGACTCAAACACACGCAAGTGCAGGCATACAAACTTCCTGTCACAAACACTTCTTCCGCACACTTACACACACACAATATGAAATTAAACCCATCCAAACATGTTCGTATACACAACCACTTTTATTTCCTCTTCTACCACGCGCATTTGATAACAAACTCCCTTTACTCACGCACAAACTCAATGCATTTAACATTACTCTCTACATATGGTCATACACACACACACACATACACACACATACACACACGCAGACATACTGGCCAGTTTTTTCCCCTGCATTGGAGCATGGACAGGCCAAAGCTCACTTTTCAAGAGGGGATGCTTTGAGTTCCAGAGGGGTGCACATGAAAGAGCAGCAGAATATAAAGGAGTGCCCAAGGATACACTGCAGCGCTCAATGTGAGGACAATTTAGCCCTGATGGAAAACCTGGATCAAAGGCCTGGCCTCCATAATTGCACATTCCCCAACAAACACTGTGCCATTTGAAGAGCGGGCCAGACCTCCGGACTCCTGAGACCCGTTCCTGCGCACAGAAACGAGCAGCCCCATTCCTTTCACCTTGCTATGTTCTCTATCTCAATGTCTGCTAACAGATTAGAGAAGCGCTATCATTCCAAACGTGCACATGATTTCTCTTTGAATGTCAAGATACTGTCTGGCCGCTGAGACAAACAGCCCGCAAAGCCTCTCGCCCCGCTCCTCTGTTACAAAGGTCACAAAGTCACGGTGAACAACAAACGATAAGATCTGAACTTGTTCTCCGGATCAGCGCTGCACTGTAAACTATATATACAAAGTCAGAAGCACCACATAAAAACTTTACTTGCCGTCTAATGCCTTCGCTCTTTCGGAAGATTTACTTTTGGCTGTAATGTGCGAGCATCGCCAAAGAGGACAGTTGAGTGTTTCGGTTACGTAAGTAGCCCACAAATTAACGACTGCACCTCTCTGCTGAGGCTCCAAAATAGGTTGTTTTCCGGCCTAATTCTAACGATATTAGGAAGATCCGTTTAAAATCATGGGTTGATCTCTCTGAGTCCTAGCTACAGGAGATCGTCGGACAGGAAATTCTTTTAAAAGCAAAAGTTTCTTACTCTCTTGAGCCTGTCCCTATGTGTGTTATTTTTTTCTTCCGCATTCAGTTCCAGCCGCCAGAATATAGCTTCGGAGCCTGTAAATCTAACTTGGATATCTTCACGATATTGTAGGTGGGGGACCTCTGGACATTGAGGCATGTCTTGGCACTGGAAACTATCAGTAAAAAGAGACTATCTCCTTGAGTTGTAAATATTGCAAGTCACATGGGTAATATGGAAAAAAAGGAAATGGGAGACTCTTCTTATTCTACGCTCGCAATGCCGAAGACTTCCTTGCGTTGGATGTAAAACGGAAGTTGTAAAGAAGTAAAAAGGAGTTGCCAGATTTTCTATTGTCTGTCTCCAAATCCCCGGAGTGGAGGGCCTCTGCAGACAGCATGTTTAGCACCACAGCTCATATTGTTCAATCTGGTAGACCAGTCAAGTGACCCCGAGAAGCCGTATTTGGTTTGGGTTTTTGTTTGTGCTCTCGTTGTTCTGGTATGATACATTTGGTTAAGTGACTTCCTTTGCTCCGTCGCCAGTGATTAGAAGGGATGTATTGATGCGTGCGCTAAGTCTCCCCTAACACTGCACAGACAGCGGTGGAAAACCAGGGTGGTTGAGTAGACACTGACAGCGCTGTCCATGAGAGTCTGTGAGTGCTTACTCCAGGACTTCTGATGGTTTTATGTTGCGTCTAGACTTTAATAAGTGGTTGTGTTTTCCTGAAAGCACACCCCAAATCTCCCCTGAAAGTCCAATGGCGATGCTTTAGTAATAAAATACTATATGCATGTGTTGTTGAGCCGGACTCGAATAAACATGCTCCTAATAGACCCAACTGTGGTAAACCTACAGAAAGTGCCTTGTCGTCAGAAATATCACTCCTTCAGTCTCTGTGTGTGTGTGCGTGTGTGTGTGTGTGTGTGTGTGTGTGTGTGTGTGTGTGTGTGCGTGCGTGTGTGTCAGTGCATCCCTGCACATACTTTGAAGAGGTTTTCACATAGTAGAAGTCAGATGTGGAAACACTGTATGTCTCCAATGTGGACAAGATAAAGGAGCGAGGCAGCGGTTTCATACCAGATAATTTCTTTCTGAAGCGCTTCCAAAATTTCTAAGTATTCGACTTTTGAAGCCCACATGGGACCATGGGGCTATATAAACAAACCTGTAATTAATATTGGGCATGTTAAATTTGCATTTAATGTCTCTGGTCTATTGTTTCTTACCTCTTGGGATCATTTTATTGCCGTTTTGGAAGAGGATTTATTCAGATTTTTTATGACTACAGAGGCAGAAGTTGCGATTAAGATCTAGATGCACTGATATACATACACACATACACATAAACATGCATCTACCATCTGTGTCTCACCTGTGACCTACTCTGATTATACCTGCTCACCAGATGGACCATCAGATAGTCCTTCTCTCAGGACTCAGTAAGTGTATAGGCCTAAATCCCCCATTCAGCGCTGACCTGTCGTTAACCTGAGAAGATTTTCTCAAGTTTTCTGTGAAAAGCATTTGAGTGGGTCAGATTGAATTTCGCCTTTTCTGACATTCAAGTTCAAAGCAATCATGTCGAGTGGGCACAATGGTTCAAGAAAATAGCAGAGTCTGAGAGTCGGTTTGAACGGATTTCAAAAGAACCACGATGGGGTTATGATGAAGCATAATGATAATTTCCTTGCTGCTCCAAGCTTTGAGAAACAAAAAACTTTGAGGAAAAAGCACGTCCAAGTTTTCAATTTGCTCCTTCTTGGCTTAAGTAAAACCTGTTGAGGTGCTAATAACAAGACACAGACTGTCCACAGACTTGGTTTTGACAAGTCCGCAGTCTCCATTTCATTCGGAGGGTAGATCACTATAGAGATGAAAGCAGGGAGGGGAAAGGGGACTGAGGCCTTTGGTGTTAATCAGGTGTTGATTGGCAGCATGGGAGCCTTTAAGAGGCTGGACGGGTTGGAAGGCCTGTAGAGAGAAGGGTCATTATCCCTGAACACCATCCCTGCCGTTTCCTCCTTATTGTTCTCAGTGGCGGCGGTGGGATGGGGTCAAAGATCTGGTTTCATGTTTATCCTCTTTGGCTCAGCATAACCTGAGCGAAGGCACATCTGTCACTTGGTGTTTGTATGTTGTCCCTGAAATCCCTTCGCCGATGCCTGTTTGTAAATAATTCGGAGTCCGACTCCCACTAACACAAACCTGAAGACTAAACAGAGGCCTTCCTCCACCGAGCCAAACCACCCAGCTCAGCGCTGTGACACGCAACAGCTCTCGCTTATCTTTCTCTTACATGTGCGCCAGTATTAAGTTTCACACAAAAGCAGTTTTTCAAATCCAAGGCGTAAAAGCGCTGACTGTTCGGCGCGAGGACCACACTTCGGGAAGATCTCACGCTTTCATACACAAATAAAGCCCTTCTCCAATAAATATGTTCTCCAGCTCGTTTAGGAAATGGGACACAAGGTGGCTAATTGGAGGGGCGCCGGGGGTTAAACACTTCGCTCAATGTTACAATCTGTCACTCCGCACCGGTGCATGCTGGGCCCGAGGCTGGGCCTGGGTGTGGGAGTCCAGTGGAGCTCTGCCAGGACACCCCAGAGAGGCTACCACCGCTGCCTCAGGAGAAACACAGAAACCAGCTGTGTGCTGTTAGCCACCCCCCCCACACACACAATCCCACACACACACACACACCCTATCCATCACCTAGACCTTCAAACTCCTGCTCTCACAGATTCCTTGTGTTTAATTTACTCTTTTCCCCATTTTCTCAAATTTTAATTAATCCTGACATTTATCTATTTTTATTTAAAATGCATTACTCTTGTGTGCTGCATGCAAATGTGATTTCTCAAGCAAAATAACTCTTGCCCATAAAATCTTAAATAAGTGACAGTTTTTTCTCAATAATTATTGTTTAGCTTCCGTCTAAACTAAAGTCATTCACGATAAACTGCCCGCAGCAAATTCCCCTCTTTATCCTATTGGGGCCTCACAGTGATTGAAGTCTTGTACATGCAGACTAAGTCTGGATGTTTAACCCCGGGCCCTCGCAGGATATGGGATGAATTACATGCACACACCGCACTGCTTAGATTGTAATCTTTTGATAATATACAGCCAATTTCCACCCTGTTACATACAGCTGATTGGTGCAGTGTTAGTGGCTGCCAGGAGTAGCTGAACCTCCTTCAGTTCAGCCTCCACAACAACTGGTAACCCGTTACCTACCAGGTAACATGGTTTCAAAATTGAAAACAAAAAACAAAAACAAGATTGCATATTTACATGTTTTCATGAATAATGCCTAACAAGTTGTAATAGCATTTTAATAATAAAACTATAAAGCAACTCTGCATAGTTCTGTCTTCTGTCTCATAGTTTAATCACCATATCTTTTCCTAATTAGGCAAACACATTTCTTTGTATACGCAGTTGTGGCTTTAATTTTGATTGATTTTCCATTAAACTGTTGCTGTGGAAAGATAGAAATGACGATGGCTCAGGAGGGGGTTGTTATTTATTTGTGGCTGTCTGTCAGCACTCAGGGAGCAGTGTTTTTAGATTGGCAGCCTGTGTAACCGCTAATATGAATGGATTCTGCCCATTAGAGAAGTCTCCGTCTGTCACATTCCCCCATTATTCATGTTTTCATTACTCCTTTAAACTGCCACCCTCAAACTCTCTCTGATGATTTAACGATGACATATATTACACAGTGAGTTGTTTTTCTGCCACTGATATATTCTGTTGCTTTATTACATTGAAGCGCTGTAATTCAATCAAACCAAATTTGTGCTCCACTCAATATTAGATTTGATATGGTGAGACTGTGAGTATGTCTGTGAAGTCAGTCCAGAAAGACTTGCATGGTTCTCTATTAAAATAACTACATTAACTGGTAGCTGTTTTTTGTGTGTTTTTGCTACCTTACAATACCAACTATTTGTGTGTGTAGGAAGCAATTTAAAGAAGACTGAACCAGATGCTCAAAGCTAGAATATGCAACTTTTCCCCTTGAGTCAGCAAGGTGTATTGTTAGCTCCAACGTTCAACACTTGTCACTCATCTTGATGAGCTTTCTACCTTGCTACCACAGTTGTTGAAGAGGCAAACTGTGGCTGCTAGCCTCACCTTGACAGCCATGACCTAGCTCACTGCTGGCCATGCCCATAAGAAACAGACACACCCACAGCAAATAGTTTACTCCCCAAAACGTCCAGAACATCATTGAAATCCAGTTCAAGGCAAACAGGAGATTTAGGCAAGTTACAAACAGGGTCACAGACCGACACAGACTCATAATGTATAAAATATCCTACACACACCCACACTGTGCAAAGTGCAAGCGGGGGTTATGTGTGTTACATGGTTGTTTTGTGTGGGCTACTGACCCGTTGCATTGGTGTGTCAACTTCTGATAAAAGCCTCCACTCCCAGTGAGGAACAAATGTCTGTAGTCATGGAAACAGACTCTCACAGGCTTGTAAACAGAAAGACCAAAACGAATACAACGATCCGGTACAGATGTTGTGTTTTTCTGAATACGATTGTCATCCGATCATTTTGTGATGGGAGAAATCATATTTGTTTGTGGATGGAGCAAGGTGGCGTGAGATCACTGTACCCCACTGAGGAAGCATTTGGCAGGAGACGGATCCATTTTACTAGAAGGCCATAGGCTACTTACACTACAAAACACTTTCACAGACTTGCACTATAATCATAATATGCAGGTCAGACTCAACCAGCCCCTTTTCACTTTGTAAAACATGACTTCTATGTGTAACACCTTCCTTCACGACCATTAAATAACATTACATGCAAGCAGCGCGGGTGCAGCATCTCTCTGAGTGCTATTCTGGTTATTCATTTATCCATTTATTTATAGTTATTTTAATGTCAGAAACAGTTGCGTGTTGCAGCTTTAAGACTAGAATGTGCGTCGTCTCACACAGTGGAAGGATGTAGGCCAGCTGTGGTCCTGATCCAGTCGTTCGCTTGTGTGGGTCCAGACAGATCGATGTGAGGGAGGGTTTGCTGCTGTGAGCCTGCTCCACCTAGTCCCAGGCTGCATTACTCAACCGTCCAGTCAAACAGCACACAGACGCGGGGACTTCCCCTTCCCTCCAAAGACGTAGAGGAACACTGTATTGCCTCATACACCACTGAGGTAATATCATTACTTCAACCAAGTTTGAAATAATGTGAAGTCTAACCTGAATATCATGTGTACAGTGCAACCCAGTTCTGTGGGAGAATGTGAGCAAGGAAGAATTTCTCCTATGAAAGCAATAACATAAGCACAATTCTTGGATCATTGTAGTATGTGAAAAAATCTCACGGTACAAGGTAACAAAGCCATCTCTGGTTGTAATATCAGTCTTTTGAGAGTTCTCCAGCAGCGCGCATTACATCGACTCCTGCCAAGAGTATTGAACAATGCTTTTAGTCATTTTTATGTTTTTTCCCCCCTAATAGATACCAATCAAACCTTCTTGAGGGGAAATCCATCACATGGGTGTGCAGCAGTTCCACGAGGTATTGTCTCTTGCACGCAACTCTGAAATTACCACTATCCACAGGGTTGAAGTCACTGGCACTATTCCCACACCTTGAGGGTGTTGAGGAGTGTCAGAACGGTATGGGTAACAATGTTCAAATCTGTTGGAACATGGCTTTTAAAATCTAACACCTCTAATCATATGCAGTTCAGGGAGGCGTAATCGCGAGCAAGCGCGGTTCTTTTACGCTCCATTTACATTAAACAGCATAAAGCAAGCGATCAGAGGTCACAGTGGGCATATCGAATTTGACGAGTTGAAGAGTTGACACTGAAGAATTTGACGTGTAATCCCTAAATTAAGAAATTTGACACCAAAAAAAACCTTAAGATAGAATGTTTTGTGTCTTCATGTAATTTGATCATTCTGCTCTCTTAGCCTACAAGATGTACAATAAAGATGGTAATAGTCCTGTGAGGCAGCCAGAACCATAACTAATCTTTCCATCCACCACAACAGCATGCAGGTTAATTATTCTGCAGTAGCAGTATAGGGGGGAAAAGAGTGTGTAAAAGTGCAAACTGGATCAGTACTGACATATTTCCCTCAATAGATAAATATGAACTTGAAGCAAAGCGTTGGGTCTATCTCTGAAAACAAACAGGTCCATATATTTCACTTGGAACAACAGAGATCAGCTGTATCAACACTGGTCCTCCTACTGCAGCCAGCCACCTCAACTGAGAAACCATGTAGTCTGAGAACCGTCCTCTGAGTGCAGTTGATCAGTGACGAGGCAAGGCAGTTCTCTATTACTTGACTGGACCCTTAAACTAACCAGGTTTTGACTACAATTCGCTGTATACGACTCATCGCACTGCATTTTACTATAATAGTTTACTCTAGGAAAATGTTCTAAAAAAAAACAATAACAGCAAAATGTCAAATCTACAAACAGACACAGCTGAAAAGCGCTCTGGCTGTTATGATTTGATGGCAGGTATTATGTTAGAGAGGCCTGTCTAACTTTGCACTTGCAAATAATCTGACTGCTGTTTGCACTGGCACAGCTGTTTGCATTGCCTTTGTTCAGCTGTCTGAGCAGCTCCCTCCCTCTCCCAGTTTGATAGCATAATTATACTTTGAGCATGTTTCTAGTGGGTAGTAAGATGAGAAGGAACTGCTATCTGCTCTGCTGAGCAAGACCGAATTTTAACACATCACATGAAGCTAAAAGTTTGTTTTACAATCCGATGTTTTCTCTCTCTCATACATCCTGAAGATGTGAAGCCTGCAGCAGAGTTGAAAGGCTGAGAGAAATCCACCCTCAAACAGATTCACATTTATTTATCCCTTTGATCTTGAACATTGGTCATTTAATAACTCTCTATATGTATGTCCTCTCACAGAGCTAGATTCTAAAGCACCAAGCCTCTAATCTGTGATGTCTTCAAGCAACATATTTTGTATGTGCTCCACTGACAATGAATGGAGGAGGGGGTGGATATTGTGGACTTATGGAAATTAGCTTTTATTTCATAGTAGGTCAAACAATTCTGACCCAGAAAATGCACCTTTGACCTCAGAAAATCATTGTCAGTGTCCACAAAGTCAGACTCCTGCCGTCAATGAAGCAGTGCCAGAAAGTGTTGATTGATGACAGCATACTCTACATTAGAGCCTTGGCTGTCTTGTTTCTAGCTTTCTGGGAGAGTTGTTAATGTATACAAATCTAGACTAAACACAAACACAAACACTGTAAGGAGAAGAGAGGCAGGGACACTCAAACTGAAGGGGCTGCAACCCTCATGCACGCATTACAGTGCACTTAGTCACAGAGCTGCAGGCTATTATCTGGGGGGGACTCTGTGTTTTGTTTCAATCATCAAAGCTATTGGGTTTAGGGTTCCCTCTCTCTCCCTATCACTCAGCGGCACTCATGGTCACTCGGACCCTGAAATTTTACTCCAGGCTGCTGAGTGGAGCGGGCGGTGGGGCTAAAGAAACACACGTCTCCCTGGCCTTGCTCTGCGCCGCCGGGGGTCACTTCGCCATTCTTCTGTTACACAAAAGAGTTCTTCAAGTGCCTGTGTGACAATGGCCTTTAGATCACTGGAGCGTAATGATTGCTGGTTAACGTGAATGCGCTCTGTATTAATTGAGCCAGAATTAATATGAAGTTTTGAGCGTGTGTTTTTTTAAAGTTGGCAAGGGAAAACTTGTTAGTATTGTCTAATAACTAAAGGTGGCTTTCCTTCATCGGCTTATTTTTTTTTTCCATAGAAGACATTATTGTGCCTCTGAATAAAGGATGAATGTTAAGATTAGACAGACTGGTCCCAGACCGGGCCACATTCTTAGCCTGCTAATGAGCAGAACCTCACACTTTTAAACCCTATGATCTAACCTCCTAATAATGAAGCCGCACAAACCACTTCTCCACAATAGCGGTGAAGCATCATTCCACAAGACAAGTCCTTTACTTAACACAAAGGAATGTCAATTGTGCTGACACAAATGATATTCCATGCTTTTTCTCGTTGATTTACATAAAGCATACTGCATCAAGGGAGACAAGGCACTCATGCTTTTGCACACCACATAAAAATGGATTTAGGGATTGTGATTAGGTCAGAATGAAAAGCATTATCAAATAAAAATAATTAAAACAAGGTTGAGGTTCTATGGTTTCCAGACTGTTTTTGTTTAGCCATCATCATAAACAGAATTAGCTGTGTCTGTCAGTGAATTAAGAAACACAGTGGGCCCCTTTTCCTGCGCAGGCCTCGATTCAGAAACTCTGTGAGACTTGCCAGCGGTTCTCTCTCTTTCAGCACAAGTCTTCTTGGCCAGTGACAGACAGGCACCCTCGTGTCAAAACACTGTCTGTCTCTGCCAGCCTGACATCTCAAAACATGTAATAGAGGGATAAAAAGAGCAGCATGTCTTACAACTGTAAGGCAACAGAGCAGTCCAGCCTAGTCAGCATTTTAAACATTTATACTACTCAATATTTTGTGAATTTCCTCCTGCACTGTCTTCCCTACATCTACAGCCCCAGGCTAACCCTCCACTCTCCAAAGAATACCTTCACTTATCAGTAGCATTCATGCGTTTAAAAATTTTGAGTCATTCTGTCAACATGTGCTCAGTCTGGCCTTATACAGTATTGCCTTTGCTTACTCTTTGCCTCTTGTCAAGATTTAGATATGATTTTTGTTCCCTCTTACCGGGAACACTTCACTTTACAGTGGTGTTTTGGACCATTTAGTGCAGTGTAACCACAAGAGAACAGAACCAGGCAGAGATGCCAGTTTATTGCAAGCCGACACCTCTTCAAAGGGCCATGTGTCTGCTGAGACCATGCAGGGGTATCCTCTTTCTGACCTCAGTTCAAAAGGCAAGACTCGGCCTCCAAATCAAGCTGATTGGGTGTTTTGCATGGTATCCACCTGCCTGCCTGACAGTGCCACTGTACATTCCTGGAGCCAGAGCCAGAGAGACAGTTTTTTGGAGAGCAAGTAAGCTAACTGGCAGACTTGAATGGCAAAGAAGGAACTCTGGTCAAAATATACATGAAAATAGAAATGGTGATGATTTTTTTGTTCATTCATGACCATGGTATTCATGATCTTGGAAGGTCAGCAGGCTACCTTACTAACTTAACCTAGCTAAAGGTTAGTAGGCCTATGGCTATCTTAAACTTGGACAGTCAGCTAGGTTAACTAGCTAACCTAGATAGATTAGCATAGACTGCTTTTAGTAGCGAGACTGCTAGACTTCATAATATTAGCTTCCTTGTGTCCTAACTTAGCCAGAAAAACTGTGATTCTTTGGCTCCGCCCCCTGAGGTTTAACTCAACCAATGAGATTATTTCTGCCTCCAGAGAAGCTCTGCCAACTAAAACTCCAGTCTCCCTGATGATGCCACTGTATGTTTCCTGGCAGGTGATACAAGGTGATAGACTGTACATCAACATGGATATAATTGCTGATATAAAATAGTATGAGTGTTATGTATTACATCTTATTTAGATTTAGGTATATTACCAGTGTGGTTGTGTTTTCTGTATGACAGCCATGCATGTATTGCCTACACGCTATTTGTCATCATCATGCTCTATGGAAAATATTGCTCCTACTGACAGCTTTATGACGACTTCACACAGCATCTGCGAATCATGGCCAAGAAAAAAACTGCAGTAAAACCCTCCTACCATAGTGAACCATACTGAGGTTTACCATCATATATCAGCTCCTCTTCTGAGAATATACTGTACAAACTGTGCAGAAGCTTGACATTTTTTCTACAAAACACATGATATGACATATAATTTTCAGTCTGTCGATTCAAGTCAGTAAACATTAGTCAGACGTTAATAGCCTATTGCAACTTCCAAAAACTTGGCCATGGCTCCTCTTTATTCTATTATTCTTGTAAATTTGTTTAAAAGCTCACTACTGACTACGGACACAATTTAGATTAAAATGAAGGAGTGTTTCCTTATTGGTCGGTATATCATAAGTCAGTTTGTTTTATCTGTCAGAGCTATATCAAGACCAGATCATATTTTAAATAGTCCATCTGAATAAACATATTTATCATGTCCTGGGCACTTTGTGGTCACTGTATCCTGGAGGTATGTGCTCACAAGCTCTTAAACCAGAGATCTCTCACACACACACACACACACACACACACACACACACACACTAAGGAGGAGATGAGATGGCTCCTCCAACAAGCCATTAGTTAATCCAACTCGATTAAAGTTATGATGGATGAGTGTTTGAGTGTACACAGAACACAGAAGACATGACAAAGGATACTGAGGTGAGCCAACACATACAGCCACAGTCTTGCTTGTTATATCATTACACTTGTACATAGCAATTTTCATCAAGTGTCAGAGCTTTAAAAAGAGCAGCACAATCACAATGAGAGGGGAAGTAGGCTCATTAGTTTAACATTAACAGGTAGTTGACATGCTCCGATGAAGTGGACCTTTCCAATATTCTACTTTGGCGTGTTACTTGTAAGCGAGAGTTGTTCCCACATATTTTTATGTTCTCTATGGCTGCTCCACTTTTCCTACAGTACAGCCTTACGCAGTTCTACATACAATCTTCATATTGTCCTCTCCTTGTTAGTTAACACTGTATAATCTAATTTTCAGTATATTGCCTCACTAAATGTTGATATTGGGTCAAAGCCCAGCATTAAATAATACAAGAAATATTGTTGTATAGGATTGATAGAACATGGTTGAACAATATTTTAATTCATTACTGTGAAGAAAAGTAAAAAAGTACATGACATGTACTGACAGCCTTCCTGTATCGAATTAACATAAGTCTTATTGGTCGCATGTTTTGACTTCCTAAAGCTACATGCTAATTCTTTAATGTCATATCATCGGTTCACATCCAGTTTCCTCAAATAACATTATGGCTTTCAATCTGCAAGCTTAAGAAAACAATATCAATTCAAACCGCCAACTGCCTCACCCAGTCCTCGAAGAGTGAGAAGATTGAACATGAAAACATACATCAGCTCACGATTGCCTGTTCTACCTCAAGACCCGGTCCTGGTGTGTGATCATAGGTTCTGTATGTGTCTGGGAGAGCCGGTGGATTTTGTTTACTTTAGAGGAAAGTGAAATGCCGGGGTCGCCTTTATTAAAACTGACAGGCCCATTTGGAAGCAATCATCAAATGTGTCATGGAAAAACCGCTACGTCATGCTGCTAGGGACGTAAAGACTTTGCCAGCATCAATATTTTCATTCAGTGCTGGCAATGGCTGTCATTTGACCAGGCCTACATGTTCAAGTTCCTCTCTACAAGTCTGCAGTCTGCAGATCATTCTTCCGAGAGTTTGCAAGCCTGTGTCTGAGGAAAGAATAACTAACTCTCTCTCTCTCTCTCTCTCTCTCTCTCTCTCTCTCACTCAAACACACACATACTTACACGATCCAAAGTGTGATGTGATCGACTGACAGGGACAAAAGAGAGGAAGAGTTTTATCAGCGTCACCTCCTCCAGATAGGAAGTTCAGGTAATTAGCCTCGCTCGCCTCATGCGAGGGCCAATATCCTGTTTGAAGAGAGCACTGTTCTGACTCGCTGATCCTGAAGGCGGCACACACAGGCCTTCCTCACTCTAGGGGGACCACCTTGGATGGTGTGATGTGCAAAGGATCTAATCTTCCTGCCTGAATAGTTTTGCGTCCACCCACCTGATACATTGTCACATTGATCAATGATTTAAGCCGTAAAACATTCCTTCGCATTCCGGCTCATTCCCGAGTCGTCCGTTCCACAGCAGAGACAAATCTAATCAAACGCATATTTACTCTCCACAGTGAAACAACTGTGCTATCACATATTACGCACTCACACACACACACGCACAGGCACACAAATCGCTTAATCACATGATCACAAGGGTCAGCTAGTATGAGGCTGCGTATTGTTAGCCAGGTGGAAATGCTACGCTGATGAGTAGTAGGTTACTAGCCTAAGCAGGGATAATCTGATTTGTTTCACTGACTGCAGCCTTCTGGCCTCACCTCCCTTCCCCTCACAGGATCAAACACCTCCCAACCATTAGGAGGTGTGAGAGGTGTGAGGACACACACAGGCTGATGATCCATTCACACAGAGACACATGCGTGCTGAGCGTACACCCACACACAGTGCTGATCCAGTCACCGCTAATGACGGTGTTGACGTACACGCTAAAGAGTAACCCTCTTAGCCGCTGTAGTCTCCCGGTGTCATTAGTGTCCAGTAATACACAGCAACCCTATGGGGAAAAACATAACACAGCAAGAACCTGAAAGTCAGCAGGACATGAAGGAGGCACCCACAGCAAATAAGCACAGTATGAACCAATGAAAACCAAAACCTAAGCTCTCCACCTAACCCTCCATAATCCAGTTTCTTCTTCTTAGCCCCCACATAGCAGCTGGACTCCCTTTGCGCTGACCACATTGAGGGACTTACCTCATACACACTCAGACATCAAACTACCCATCACCTCACAGAACTAGCCTTTGAATAAATGTTGAAAATAACAAAGCGGCCACCTTTACAGTGGAAAATAATATTTATCCGAGAGCAGATCGTCGATACCATCTGTAACACATTCTGTAAAAGCGGCTCTCATAAACACACCGTGTAAACACTGTGAGACTTTTAAATGGGCCGAAGGCTGAACTGCAGCGGTCCTCCCTGTTGCTCTCTCTCACTCAAACCCCCCAAAACAGCAATGGGTTTATAGAAAGTGCTCTGGCCAGGATCAGCAGTGCAGGGACACTCATCTTCTCCTCCCTCGCTCAGATGTGCTCCTTCACACAGCACATCTTTCACTCACACATAGACAGACCGACTTCAGTAAATTCACTAATTCGCCATGTATCTTTATGCACGCAGGTCTTCTGACTCTATAGTGCTGCTTACTCGTTCTTCGGTGTGTTGACTGTCCACAAAGGGAGTCCTTTTGTTGAAGCAACACTGGCATGTCACTTTTACCCATAAGACATTGCCAGCAGACATAATTCCCTTTTATTTCTTTGAAAGACAGACAATGACGGCACCGCAAATAAATAGGATTGAATTTGGAATAGAAACCTGGCAGCACTAAATCTTTTTAGGAGAGAGTGCTCACCAGATTTGAGTAAAAAAAAAAAAAAGCAGGGGGAAGGGAATGCTCATTAAGCACATAATCCACCGCATTCTTGTTAGGGGTCCGAGTCTGAATTCAGACAAGCTTCAATGCCATGCGGTGTGATAGGAGGGGTTGCAAAAGGCTGAGGTAATTGGATTGGAATACGGCATTGAGTGTCAGACAACAAAAGATATCCATCTCTCTCGCGGCCGCTCAGCTCTTTTGTTGCTGGCTGGAATTTATTTGGTCATTCACTCTACTCTTCCAAGCTCAGCAAGGACAGAAGAACAGGAGCAGGCCACCGGGGTCCGGCTCAGTCTGGTGGTCTAGTGTGCAGGCCAGTGGAGTCACAGTGCCTGTGCGGCCTGTGTTGGGATGTGTGAATCACGGATCCCCAAAAGCCCAGGGGTCATTTGTGTGATCATTACCATAATCACATTAAGGCTGCAGGAGATTAGCACCACGGCCTCAGAGGAGAAACTCTGCTCCGTGACGACTGCAGACCATGCTTGGGGAACAGTGAGCACGCTGTTTAGATGCCTGTTAGCTATATGACAGAGAGGCAAACAGACAGTCAGTATGTCCAGCTTGTGTAAACGACATACAAGCGTCAGAAGAGTTAAACATTATGTCTGGTTGACATTTTGGGGCTCAAATTCACAGTTGTGCTGAATCTTATGGCCATGTCAGACATTTTTTTTACAAAACGAATAGACAAAATGATCTGTTCTCTCGCTGGTTAATATGATAGCTCTATGGGATCATCTGCACATTGCCACTAAGACACTTTTGATTGAGGCTCACAACTACCACCCTCCCCCCACCTCCGTCATCCCAACACTAGCATCACCTCTGGGCAGGTCATGGGGGCACGGCGGAGGGGATCCCATCTCTGTGAGGTCGCCTAGACTCAATTTTGGCTAAGCCATCAAGGAAAAAATGGTAGTCTCCCTAGGGTTAAAAAGTTCTCCAATTAACCCTAATTACCCAGAGAAAGAGCATTTCAATGAGGTCCGTAACCTGAGATGTCTATGGGTTGAATGACTGAGGCGGGAGGAGGAAGCCATACCTTTCATCTTGAAGTTCAACCACAGGAAACATCACATCTGCATATTGACAGCAGTGATTTAGAGCGGTGGCCATGGCACTTACTGCCAGCAAGTCTCCCACTTTGTATATCTGACACAAATTAAATCTGTAATACTTAATAATAAGTAAATACTGGGTAGAATGTGTTCCTTGCAAAGACGACAATATGGACATAAAACGGGTATTTCTGCTACTGTACACCATCTCCGTGTCACTCCGTGTCACTGAGGCATCCAAACCAAAGATAAGATAAGGGATTTGCTTCGCTTCTTCAGAGAAAACAGTGAACCGGGCCTCTGTCACTGGTAAGGTTTCTCACTAAAATGTCAGGCCTTTCTGCTTATCAGGTAGGAACTTATACAATTGAGACATGTGTAACACCCTCATAAACAGCTATAAAGTGTGATGGTGAAACATTACATAGTTAGTTACATAGTTACTGATTGATATGGCCTTCTCTGCAATGTGAGAGTTCCCAACTGTGTTTCCTTGATTGTGACCCATTGAATGACCTGTGTAATTGGTCCACACAAATCACTAACTACAGGGGCAGAGGGGTTCCCATCCTCTCATATGAATGTGTGTGTGTGTGTGTGTGTGTGTGTGTGTGTGTGTGTGTGTGTGTGTGTGTGTGTGTGTGTGTGTGTGTAAGCTTAGTCACTGATCCACTTCACCCATTACCTTCTTCCGGAGATACACCTGGGCATAATTGCCCTTCGACACTAGAGGGCAGAAAAAGATATTGGGGCAATAATATCTTTCAGCAATCAGTCACTGTTGTCTTTACCACTTCAATGAATTCAATGTTTAAGCTATAACTCTGGTCAGCAAAGGTTGCATTCAGTCTGCTATCTATCCTGGCAGTATGTTTGGCCATAAATTAGAGGTTGATTGTGGTATAAAGCCTTGGATTGGAAACCATAAATGTTATCTAAAATGTGTCACATACTCCAGACAGACATAAAGCCTGCAGGGCCGCCACCCTGGGGCACTGTTGGGTGCACCCTGATATCACCATGGTGTTTGTTGTCATATTCAGCATTTGATTAAATTTACTGACTTCTTGACCAAGAAAATGCACTAAAAATATGCTGATGTTGAAATATTTTACATTGGAATTTCATGGTTATTTTCAGATGCATGCATTACTCAAGAAAAGCTATCTAACATACCACGCATTCACTGAAATGCCCTTGACTCAGCTACTGGCCTTGATGCAAGCTCATTTTGCAATTCAGATGATTTATTGTGTTGCCTAATGGCAGGGATGCAGAGGAGGGTAAACCCAGCTAAACTCAGTTTACCCACCTTTTAAACTGACATAAATCTTTATGAGGTAAATTTATAGCATAAATTGTAGTAAGTAGTATGAACTAGTATGAAGTAGTATGTATGATGTATGAGGATGAGGTCTTTTAAGTGGGGGTGGGATATTTAATGCATTTTTCTGAAAATATAATCGGTTTATGTTTACATTTGTGGTTGATGCCTTATGATGATCACCGACTAGAGGTCATACTTTACTTTCCACTTTTATTTTCCACTATATCACGGCCTAATAGTCCTAATAAGCGAACTTGAGTTGATTATTATCCTCATAATGTCCAGAGGGGCGGGGTCACTCCTCCTCAGCTCATGAATATGGAGCTCCATGGCTCCGCGGCCACTCCCTCCTGTTGAACTTGTGCAGCCAGTTCCAGTCCGGACCAGCAGTCAGCAGTGGGCTCGGCTGCCGCATGGCTACTGTGTAGACTTTCTTCATTTACAAGTGGAAGCTGTCGGATACTCACAACAAGAAGAACAAACGCTTCGTAAGGTTGAGGAAATACTAGGACGAGGTCTTCTATGAATTGGAAACCTGTGCTCTGTTGATAAAAGTTGTTGTTTCCCACTCGTGCATGTTTAAATCAGAGGAGTACTCTCGTGCCGTGTGTCGGCCAGACGACTAGTACAAACGAGTGGCAACAGCAGTGCGGAGGCATGATTTTGAGACGGGGCTCAGTCGTTGCTGCCTTTTTACTCTGCTTTCTTGCGAAGGTATGTGGATTACTTAAGGAAAACAGTGGAATAAGCTCAGTCAATGCAACTGTATGGATGCACTTTACTTGCATGTCTTATCTAGCCTTATATGCACGGCTATGCTAACGTTACATGTAACCATGCCTCACATGCAAAATTGCGTCGGGTTCCACAGTTAGCCTGCTGCAAGTGCAAATAATGTTAACCCAAAGGCAAAGCAGTCGGTCTAGTGTTTGGCCTAGGCTTACGGACACAGTATTGCAACTTCTGCGATGTGTTTTTTTGTCTTCCTTTTTCAAATATTAACGTCAAAGTTTTCCGTTGCATTCACTTTTCTGTCTTCAACAGGTGTCAGAGGGATCGGGACAATTCGAGTTGCAAATCTTATCGATGCATAATGTGAACGGAGAGTTGCTGAGCGGCCTGTGTTGTGATGGCTCTAGGAACACGGCGGATCGAAAATGCACAAGGGATGAGTGCGATACCTTTTTCAAAGTTTGCCTGAAGGAATACCAGTCTAGAGTCTCCGCTGCAGGGCCCTGCAGCTTCGGAACGGGATCTACGCCTGTCCTGGGAGGGAATACCTTTTCTTTCAAGAGCACTGTCAGGAATGAGAGATCCAGGATAGTTTTGCCCTTCAGTTTTGCCTGGCCGGTAAGTTGGAGACTGAAAAACATTCTGCTTCCCGACGCGCGAGCTTGGGAAAATATCGGCTTGTAGGGCAATTCTGCGCAATTACTGTCCGTCAGTCAGTCAGTCACCCCCAACCCCTGAGAGAGAAAACAAACAAAGAATGAATCTCTCTTTTGGTAGTTAACCCTCTATGAATTGTCCTTTTGAGGAAAGACCCCCTGGTCTCCTCATTATCTGGGTCAATTAACCAGGTGCAGGCATTTTTTTCTCTATCAGGCCTATTGCCCTATTCTTTTTGTCTGCATCCAATATGAGGATATACAGAAAATATTTGTTTTAAAACTTTGTGTAATAGGTCATCAACCTCAACTGTGTTTTCAGTGATGTAGTGGTAAATAAAGTGGGTAAACTATGACCTCCACTCGGTGATCATCATCAGGCAAACAACCACCAATATAAACAAAAATCCTATATATTTTCAGAGAATTGTCAATTAATGTTTTTTCCCCAAAAGACCATTTGGACACTACTTTTTAAAATGTATACTATCATTGTACCTCATAAGACTTATTCCAGCCTAAAACCATGGGTAAATTATTTTCGTCAGATCAAAAGTTGAGTAAACTGCATTTCGGTGTGTTTTTCCCTCCTCTGCGTCCCTGGCAGCTGGTCACAAGGTTGCACAGTACAGTAACATAAGCCCAACTCCAAGTGAAAGCCCACTTTCTGTCTTCCCAAGTGTCAGCTCTTCTTCATAGAGTAAATAAATGGGGTTGACAGGCCTGTGGGAGTGTTGTAGGTCTGTGAGAGATGATTTGCCATGCTGGAGCAGATTTCGAAGTAATGAAAAAGTGGGACTGCACAGACTGACTGGCCCCATAGCTTGGCCCACAAAGTTCTCCTCTGTGCCTGATGGGTGAAAGGCACAGTCCATTGGTATGCATGTGTCCAATTACATAAAGGCTATTTTTATCGCAATCTGGATGGAGGTTCTTGTCGAGATTTCAAGTCTTGTGTGCATTGATCATCTGGAGCAGCCAGAATAAGTGAAAGAACTGGAAAGCCTGAGCTCACGTGTGATTTCCTGCCATGTTGTACATTTTTTTTTTAAGTTTTTTTTCACCCGATTGTTATGCAGTGAACACTATATTATTTAAAGATTGTTTTTTCCCCCCCCGCTATAATTCGATAGCCAGTGAAACAATGTTCTTAACAGGGTACCATGCAATTTGATATGGTCTATATTTTTTATTTGCTCTCCTCTTAGACACTGGCGCCTCACACCTTTTAAAACACAAAGGTTGCTGTTTATGTTCACTCTATGGCAACACTAAGTTGGCATCAAACCTCAGACACCGGTGCCAAATGAAAGTTTCATCTTACCAGCTTCCTACTGGAAAACAGCACCAGTGGACATGAAATGAAATTCATGCACTATTTACAGTTACAGGATTCTCCCAGTTTTGCTCACATCGCTTGTCTGAGATATCAGTAGTAGTGATGCCTTTCTCTGAAGAGGGCGTTCAAATTAGCAACATGTTCGGATGACTGAATGCTTGGAAATACCAGGTCAATGTGTGTATATCACCAATGAGAAAATTATCAAATAATATAATTATATTACTAGATATTTTGTTTTTTATGCCTGTCTGGTTAGTGGATCAGTTTGGAAATCTCAGGTTCAGGTAAATGCGATTTAAATGTAATTATACTGTAGGAAAGAGGAGTTCCAGGCACATTGGGAGAGAGTAGAGAGCAACAGAGCCCCTCGTTTGATTCTCCCATCCTTCACTTCAAGTGCTTTACTTCAGTGCACATTAACAATTGTCAGGTTAGGTATGATATCACTCTTTGTCCTTTTCATGAGTTGATTGGCTGTTGTGGACAGATGGCAGTGCGGGGCAATTGGGTTTTTGGGTACTTCGAGTTCATGAAGATTTTTTTTTCTTCCCCCCTTCATCCTCTCTTGTGAGCTGCATGAAGTTGGCCTCTTGTCCGGGCCTAGGGCTTTGTTTAAGTCACGCTCGGTTGGACCCCAGGCATTTCATCGCTTTAACCTTGCCACCCACAGTAACTGCTGCACTTAATGAGGCTACACACATGTGCTTAGATCAGGTAGGGCAAGAGCCAGGCATCCAGCTGAATGTTTCAGCCGGGACGTCTTTAGCATGAATATGTTGCTGCTTTGCTTCAGAGCACTATATGAATCCGCCAGCTTCTGCTCAACAGCACGCCACTACAGCCACTTTTATGCTTTTAGTCCACAGAGAAGTGTGGGCCCAGCCACCCAGTCTGAAGCAGGCCTTCACAGTGTATCAAGCAGGGACAATGGTGTGCCCTCAGTGACTACAGTGAGGATTACAGAGCATAATGGAGGCGGTGCAGATATAATGCCAGCGCAGGGCAAGCAACAGGAAGCAGTTGTAGTAGACTCAGCAGTGATGAAGTTGGCTCTCAGACAAACTGTGACCATACTCATCTCTATGGCCACCTCAGCATGTTGGCCCACACCATAGACATTACATTCAAAGAGTAGACCTTTCTCAATTGGGTTGAGTCGATCCAACTGCTCTCGGCTTCTCTCTGCCTGCTTTCTTGCATAAAAAGACTAGTTTCTTCTAGTTCTCTTGAGCAACCTCTTACCTCACACCACGTTCTATCTGTTCTGGCAGTCCAATTGCACTCCAATTTGATTTTATCATGACTATACATCATGCCTTTATTTTCCCCAATCTTTCATTTAACACAAAGCTGGCATGTCTCTTCGGACCTGGGATGTGTCGGCATCAGAATGATTGATGACTAGTCGGAGCAGTCTGAGAACTGGGGGTCAGGTGAGTTGTTGAACAATAGTCAGCTCAGCCTTGAGGGTAAGCGCTGCCGGCAGCTGTGGGAGTAATGACATGTTTGCTTTATATAGTCGGCTCTGATGTGGCAGTTAAGTGCAAATTACTCAAGTGAAAGAGGAAAAAAAAAATGTGTTCTTTCTTTTTTTTCCCCCACCTCATCCAGTCCTCCAATTTAACAAGTACTTTTTAAATGTGCTTGTGGTGTTCTCTCAGTGTGGCGTTATGTAAGGACTCGAACTGTTATTGCTAATCGGAGTTATCTAAAGCTATATGGATGATGTATACAGAAAATATCACTTGTTCCGCTTTTAGTTTTTGCTTCGGCAGCAGCGCCTGATTCACCTTCTTAAATGGTTAATGGCCCTTTCAATATATAGATGATTGGCTGTTTTGTAAGTGGTTGATGTGATTTTTTTTACTTGTCCTCGTGGGTTTGAGTTTTGATCTTGTTTGACTGGTAAGACATCCAAAATCTGTTTGTATGCCTTGGTGTCGGTTGGCACATGATGAGGTACTTTTCTCGGGGAAAGGTTATGCTTTAGGGACTAATTAATAGGTCTTTGATTGTAGAACATCCTATCTCCAACTCGTGTTTTGATGAAGTTCTCTTGGCAAACGATGTACTCCTTCCTTCCAGCCCATCAGTGCACTGGCTTTGAAGGTGATTATGAGAGTTGTCTTGACTGAGCCTGAGCTTTATGGCAAACAGGGTGTGTTGCTTAGCAGGCACAATCATTGGCCAGATCTAGGGTTGATACTGTTTAAGTGATTGACTCAGGAAAACTGATACAGAAGGTCAACATCCCTTTGACTACATTGTTTACGTTCCCTCTCTGCCGAGTGTAGGCCCAGGCTACCTAACTCTAATCTGTTTTGCCTAGCCTTTATTTAGACCTTTGGCTGTTGCTTTTGCCCATTAGTCAGGGAGACATTCCTCTCTTTTTATTGCGTTGGAATACTTAGAAGGAAGGGTACATCAATTGGCTCCATTTCCAATTGAGTGCAGAATGAGAGAGAGCTGTCTCTTTGTGTGTTTGGTAAATTCCCCTAGAGAGTGAATTCAGTAGTGTTCTTTGGCAAGTCAATGTGATTCGAACTGGGGTGATCTTTATCACTTATGTTGTCCATTGGTTGGACAGTGTCTGGATGGCCAGGAAAGATAAGCAGACATATGGTCACACTTATTTGACTTGGACGTGTGTGTGTGTGTGTGTGTGTGTGTGTGTTCTTGTGCAGTTCAAAGAGAAGTTGTGAGTCAGCTGAGAGCCTGGGAAAAGTGAACCTGGCAGTGGCAGACAATTCCTAGCTGATAACCGCCTAGGAGTTATGGAGTGTTAGTGAACGAGGCGGCATGCAGTATCTCACTTTTTGGAAGCAATTATTAGGTCTGGGCCTCCCAATAGAGTGAGTTCACTTAATGTTTGACCAAGACATTGCCCAGCACTATGGCATTATTGTTACAGAATACAAAGCCCATTGATCTCCAGCCTCAGTTTAAGACTTGAACTCAACAACAGAGCAAAATTAGAATTTGTGGACCCAGTTAACTCTTCTTGCAAAGTAGTTGAATAGTACACATTATTGTCCACGGCTGCTTCTTTTTAAATGTAAGCTAGTGTTAACCAAACTGTTCAACCCTGTTTGTGGTGTGGGCCATATCATGCTAATGTAGGAGGACTAATAAAAGGATCAGCCAAGGATGACGGTGATGATGCTGCAATAGTTTCCATGTCGAGGCAAGTCTAGAGTGCGCAAGAGATCGGTGCATTTTCCCATGTTGTTGCAGATCCTGCCTTTTTAAAGGCGTCTGCCAGTGACCTCATTAACCCATTCAAATTTCTAAGCCCGTCTGTCAACAGTCCATTTCAAAGTGATTCCTGATTTTCCTCACCAGTCAGTCTCGATCAAAATATGAGGTTCAGGTTTGTAGCAAGTGAATCGGGGCGGGGATGTTCAGCATTGTTCTTATTGGCAGGAGTCGGTTGTTGCTCCTAATATAAGTCCCCTACCCCGCTGTAAAACAATAACATGCTCGCAAAGCCTGTTTGAAAATGTTCAGTTTGTTTGAGAGGTCACTGGAGGGCAACTTTTAACTTAAGTGTAAAAACGCACTCAAATGCTAGACTGTTTTTTTGGTTGTTCTTTTTTCATACCTTATGAATATAGGCTTACTCACGTTACTTATCATGACCACACCAATTCAGTGTTGCAATGGTGAGTAATATTAGAGTCTGAGAGACAGAAGATGTGTCCTGGTCATGTGTGTCCAATGACGTTGCAGTTGAGTTCCCGTTTTTTGGATGAGCTCACCAACATTATAGGCTTCTCGAATCTACTATTTTCAGCTAGTTGTTGCTTGGCGCTGAGACGCTTGGCTCTACATAAATGTTTGTATTTATTGATCATTTTATGTATTGAAGTGTGAACCCATGAAGTGGACAGCACAGCAGAGCGGTACCACATACTGCCTAATGCATGAAGAGGAGCTGGAGGATTCATGTTCTTTGCTTCAATACAGATAGTTGTAGGGTGGGTTGTAGTGGTAGATGATTAGGTATCACATATCACCTACCAGTGTTTTATGTCAAGTGATTGGGATAATTTGAGTCAGAATACACCTTAAGGGCTGTGTTGTTCATCAGCACTGCATTTCAAATGATAGCTGCACTAATTATTGTGGAATACTGGCATAGGATCAGACAGATGTCTCTTGGAAAGGAGAGATGTTGAGTAGCTGACAAAACAAGGTGAAGCCATGAAAAAGATTCAGGAGTGAGTCATACCCTTTTCTTTCGATGTAAAGTGAACAGGAGGTTGGCCTTTCCCTCCAGCAGGCCTGATTACCATGAGGTCATCGCAGTAAAGACGGCAGTAGTGGCAATGTAGAATTTCAGAAATGCCTCTGAGCAGCGCTGTCAGGGAGAAGTGTGTGTGCGAATGTAACAAGTAGGTGTTTCTAGTGGATGCACAAGCACTGTAAGTGGATTACACTTTCTCACAATCGCATGCTCTCTCACTCTCTCTCATTCTCTCTCTCGCGCACACACACACACACACACACACACACACACACACACACACACACACACACACTGCTGTCCATTCCCCCATGACTATGGCACAGGGCAATGTGGATGTGTAAGCTGATATTGGTGTGAGCGCTACTGACCCTGAATCAGACAAAGCGTTTCAGGAGTGCTGAAATCAAGACAGGCCCTCCAGAGTGTAACACTCAGTCTCAGTCTCTCTCTCTCTTTCTGTCTCTCTCTCTCTCTCTGTCTCCCTTTTCTTTTTCTGCACCCCCAACCCCCCCCCCCCACACACACACACACACACTCACTAGTTTTTTCTCTCCTAGTCGACTTTGTCTCCTCGTTTTTTTCTGCCTGTCCTGACTTCGCCAAAAAACAGTGTCCTTAAGCACTTTAGTCTGGATCATTCACAGCAAAATAGCACTCAGTTGGATGTCTAATAATTCGGCATGAAATTGAAAATCCTGTCTGCAGTGCAAAACAAATGACTTGACTGTGTGTTTTCCCAAAGGATTGGAAATCATTCACTGACCTGTCTTGCCACATTATACAAATATGTGGAAAACTGTATTTGGGGGGGGGAAACTGTTGCTGAAGCTGATCCAAGTGAGCAAAGTTAGCCCAGCCGAGGTGAAGACATATTTTTGGTATTAGGTCCAGAGATAGCCTTTTCTGTGTGTCTTATTCTAATCATTATTAAACTGGCACTCTGTCCTGTGCTGCCCTGCTGTACCACGCTGGTTTTGGCGCTTCAGACGCCCTCCTGCTGGGTGGGTGTCCAGCTAGACCAGACCACACTGCCGATGTGTCTGTCATCCTAATCTGTGGGACGCAGAGACCTCCGAACAACCGCGAGCTTATCCTCTCTTAATCAGATCAACGGGACCATTGTTATAAGTTAACAGTTACCAGCTTCTGTAGTAGGCCTCATTGTAAGTTAACTCAATGAGAGGGAGATGAAGCTTCATTAGCAGGGCTCCCAAGGTCATGGGAAACCTGGAAAAGTCGTGGAAATGGAATTTGTTATTTTCCGGGCTTGCAAATGTAAATGTCACTGTCTTGTAAATGTCACCAAAAGTTTTTTTTCATTAAGTCTTTAACATCAAACTTGGCTGCTGGTAGAGCTGGTCACCTTTTTTGAAGGAATAATAGCCCAAATAAAATTTCTCCTGAGTACACAAGTCCAAAGTAGTAAGTTTATATAGCAACAAAACCTGGGCCATGTTGCACCAAGTCATGAGATGTGTTAGTGCAGAAAATGTGCCAGAACCCTGCATTAGTTGGAGTTGCACTGTAACAAATACAGAGCCACAGGTCAGCACTCCATGAATGTTAACCATTATTTCATGAAGATCCGGTCATTGCTTGATGATCCTGCTCTCTGATGTATTGTTTTTGTTGTTGGCTGACACTACTTGTATCTCTGTCTTCCTCAGAGGTCCTACACTTTGATAGTGGAGGCCTTGGACTCCAACAATGAAACCAGTGGTGAGTATTCGTCCTTCTCTGGCATCTCCATCTCTCTCTCTCTCTCTCCCTTTCTCTCTCTCCCCCTCCCACAAGGTAACTTCTGGGAGGAGGTGTGTTGAAGGTCAGAAAAGGAAGTTTATTCTTCCTGAATCCCCCCCCCCTCTCTCTCTTCCACATGGTCCATTGGGTGTATGTGTGTGTCTGTGTTAAGAAAGTGTGTTGACAGGTGCCTGTAACAAGGGAGGGCAGGACAGGGAAGCGAGGGGAAAGAGGAAGAGGTGGGGGGGAGGGGGGAGGGAGGAGTGGGGGGGGGCTGCAGACAGAAAGACGGAAGTGTGGTGAGGTAGAGGAGGGGAGGCGGGGTGGGTGTCGTGCTGAACGGGGCCACGCTGCCCCCCTATGAAAATGTTTTCATTTGGCTGATGACTGATGGCAGGTGCTGCCAGCCGGGGTCAGGGTCACACTGTCTCACTGTCACTGAGGCGTGAAACACAGAGTTCATCCGGCCGCCCGGCCCGGCGCGGCGGCCTGGCTCCGGTCTCGATGCGAGGCAGAGGCCTTTGAGCTATGCTGTCCCGTAGGTTAAAGTTAACCTCTGGCACAGGTGGGCCGCAGACGGAGCTCAGAGCTGTCGGACATGTGCGTCGCGGGGGGTGGGGGGGGTGGTGTTATTTCTCTCTGCGAACGCGGCTCATATTAGAGACTTACCGAGTAGTTTCACTGCGGTAGCGAGCTCCATCTGTATTCCGGTCGTTGGGTTTGGTTTCTGCCGTTTTATAGTCCTGACTGAGATTCCTGCTGGTCGGTGGTTAGATTGGCAACGGTGTGGCGATTCCAGCTGAGGGTGGGCCGCGCCTCTCTCTGCCTTATCCCATGCTTGTTTATGCAGGTCCGTTTGAGGTCAACAAGGTTTCGGTCTTTTCTGCTGTATTTGCCGCTCCCCAGAGAGCTATTAGGGCATTGGTGTGAAAAGCCCCCTGAATGTACACACTCAATGCTGGTTAAGCCCCTCTGATCTCCGCTAGGCTAGCCCATGGCTCTGTTAGCTTGACCCACCATCACCAGCCTAACTGATATTTTAATGTCGACTCATTCCTGTTTAAAATTAAAAAAAAAAAAATACCCTACATTTTAGTTTTATATACTCATAATGTAGCTGTACAAGCATATTAAAATACAAATGTTTTTCAAACTCTAGAGCACTTTCTTTTATATCTATCAGTATCTGAGAAATTCAGCTGCTTTTCACAGTTCAACAAAGCTCATTTTCTCTCTATATAAGATCAATTTAGCGTCCTTGGCCTTTATGAAGCTTGTCTGATTTATGTTCAGCTCTGAGCCAGGCAGCAGGTAGTAAGGATGTGCCACTCCTGACACTGCAGGCCAGCGGCCGGTAGAGAAATGCCACACAGCTGAGCTCTGGATTCCAGACCGCTGTGAAATGTTACCGGGCACTGTGATTTCAGCATGGCCCCCCGTCCCCCCCCATCCGAGGGCAGTAAATAAACGACAGCGGCCCTCCTCTGGTCTGTTGCATTGCATCATACTTAACAGAGGAGCGACTCACCCAACGGTCAGCCACCTCACCTCATCCCAGCACAGTAAATAACTCGTCTGACACATTTTTCATTCTCTCCCAAGTGAAGATTTAGATATCGAGTAGCGAGTACTACATTTGTGAGCGAGTGTGTGGTGTTAATGCGCAAGTCTTGTGTCTTGTACGTATGTGTGTATGTGTGTGTGTACAGTGCAGAGGGACTGGGGGTCAGGCTGAGCTACTGTGTGTTTGCTCAGTACGAGCCTGTTTGCTTGGTGTGTGAAGCTCATTACAGCCTTGGCTCCCAGGCCGGTCCTTGCCCATCTGACCTCGTCTTGTTTGACATGGCTAGGAAAAAAACACAAGAGAGGAGAGGTCCGTGTGTGTTTGGGGTCCCCTCAAGGATTGCAGGGTCACAACGTAGGCTGTGCCTCTGCTCCCCCATCTGAAGTGCAGACAGATACTTGTAAGTGTGTAAAACAAAGTCTTGAGTCAAGACCTTTTGACTGGTGTTTGCACATGAATGTATGTGAGAAAGGCAGCGAGGGAGGGAAAAAGTGCTGATGGCGCACTGGCAGGCTTCCCAGCAGTGACTGTGGCATTGGTGTCCTCATGCTGTAATTTATGGTGGCTGTGGTTCTGTCCTCGCTTGAGCAGATGGAGAGGGCAGCATCCGAGGCCAGTAATATCCTAAAGCTGTAAACCTGAGAGACAGAAACCAACCGGGGAGACAGGGAGAGGGAGCGTGAGAAAAAAAGCAGTTAACAGTACTCATTACAGGCAGGCTTTTCATTTTTCTGCATTTCCTCCTTGCACTTTTCTTCCTCTCTAGCACACACAGTTGCTTTAATTACATAGCATCTGCCATCTAAGAGATCTTCTGCAATTTGTGTCAGAATTGTTGGGACATTTTTGGCTTCCCACTGTATGATCACGTCTAACGTTGCAACTCCCACGTACACAGCATAGGATCTTGTATTGTGTTATTATTCTTTCCCTGACTGAAACATTCAATGAACACTGATCTAGCCACGGATATTTTTTTTTTTTTATGATTATTTTGGAATGTCATCTATAGATGCAGTTGCAGTCAATGTTGATAGTGTTGAAACTGGTGTTTAGGTGCAGATGGGCAGATGATAGAGAAAGCCTCTCATTCCGGCATGATCAACCCCAGCCCCCATTGGCAGAAGCTGACCCACAACGGCCCCATAGCCCAGTTTGAGTACCAGATCCGGGTCAGCTGCGATGAGCACTACTACGGCTTTGGCTGCAACAAGTTCTGCCGGCCCAGGGATGAGTTCTTTGGACACTACACCTGTGACTACAACGGCAACAAGACCTGCCTGGAAGGCTGGTCCGGTGCTGACTGCAACACAGGTAAGATGACGGCATGTAAAATGGGAATATTGCTCAAGACAGCAGTCAGGATAGTAGTTATGAATATAAATGACTCTCTTCTAACACCAGAAGCCAGACTCTAATCTGTGATGTCATGCTGACACATTGTCTGGAGCTGCAACTTTGGCATGAATGGGAAACTTTCTTTATGAACTATGTTTTTCTTACCTTTTCCATACGAATGAGCTTTTCACTGCGGTACTGCTGTGACTTCTGACCAGGACATATACCCAGGAAGTCAGCCTGGACACTGTCCCAGTCAAATTTTGTTGTTAGACATGGAACTGTGCATTATAGCATAAGATGCATGACAAGCCCTCTTGTTTCTGTCTAGATGAGACGGTAGTAAACGTTCATTCTCGCAGACTGAAAAGTTATAGAGCTTAGTAATTATATAATTCTATGCTATAATTACAATGTGCCAGAATTGGTGCTAAGTTTGAATCTGGATACCAGGCAAGTAAATAATTTTTCCTCTTCCTCCTCTAGCTATATGCCGACAAGGCTGCAGCACTGAGCACGGATCATGCAAAGAGCCAGGTGGCTGCAAGTAAGTTATCAAGGCTTCTTCTGCTCCCCTCTTTGATCTCTGTATTATTAATGACTTGACAAACAAAGTTTTATCATGTGAAATGTCACAGGGCCTCCGTTTAGAATTGGAAGTGGTTTGTTCAAGTGCCTTCACTTATTATAGGGGTCCGTGCCAGAAGCCTGCGGTGCTGAGCGTTCAGTCGTGTAGGGATCATGTCCAAGCACCAATTCTATCATGTATAGTTTATTGTACGTGCTTGTTTTCTGGCCAAGAGACTATCAGAAGCAGGGCTTTAACAGAGATACACTCTGAGCTGTTCAGAAATTGCGGAGCTATAGACTGGAGCTGTCTGGGGAACGGAGAGGCTGAACCGCCAAGAGTCCATGTTGGAAATGTAGGCTATGTGTTCCCTCTAATGAGGCAAGCGTTATCAGTCAAATCGTGTATAACTCTTGGATGAGCCTTAAAGTGTACTGTTTGTGCAGCTAATGGTTTCCTAATGCTGTTTATGCACACAGCCACAGGGAAAGCCAGGCGCAGATGGATATCAGAGCAGGGGCATTGTGTGCACTTCTTGTTAAACCAAAAGCAATCATATCCTCATCCTGGAGGAGGCCCTATACTACCACACTCTCCCTAGCACTCAGGGATTGGTAGTCTTTGGTTGTCTGAGTTGGCCATAAATCAAGCACATGGACGATCAGGTTTGTTCTTTCTCTGCAGCGGCTTTGTTGTTTTCCCAGGCTCTTGACATCATCAGGTTTCTTGTAAATGCTGGTGTGGCCATTGGCAGAACTAGAGTTTGAACTGCCTTAGTCTCTGTACAGGTGTGGCCATATTTCAAGATCTGGGTTCAAGTCTGTTTAGATGCACTCTGCCAACTGCTGTGACTGTCAGTGAGAAGTTTTCCCATCATAGGGCTGTGTTACAGTGTTGCACAACAGCAGTACACAGCACACTGGCTGCAGGCAAGGGCAGTCTCCTTGTAACTAACTTTATGTCAGCACAGTCACAGCTAATAGCACTCCTTGGGGCATTTCAGCCTAGATTATTTAATGTTTCCCCCACTTTCATAGTTACTCAGCACTAATATATTAATAACAGTGCATTTACCCGAGCAAGATCGCCACTAGTTACAAGAGCATTAGCTACACAGCCACAAATACCGATTACTTCTGTAAAAACAGCTCTGTTTTGTGTCCAGAACTTGAAACTTTATGAGCGTCACTAGTGCTGCACAATGTAATGTCCCGTTCCCCAGTAATTTGGCTGTGTAATAACTGGAGACGATCTGGGATCCCGCTGGGGAATCCTGCTCCGCTTCTCATGGAGAGGATTAGCACGCTTTTAAGAATAGCCTCTTTAATCACAGACTGAGGTTTACTTAACCACCGCGTTTATTTTTACAGTCCGTCCGTTTCTGGGGGCTAATCAGCGTGCCGTTCCCCCCCGAGGGACGCTGGGTTTCCTGTCGCTAGGCTCCAGGGCAGCAACCATATCGCCACTTCGCCACCTTTTAAAGAGTGGACTTATCAGTCAGGGCCAAGGGCTGGATTGCCTTCTTAATTACTGAGCCCAGGAAGAGAAGGTCAACTTTATCAGTGTAATTACGGACCCGGACAGCTCTGTGGTCAGCGAGCTCTGTCCCCCTCCCCGGCCCTGGGGCGCAAGCCTGACTCCTGACTCATGGGAACCAGGCTGAGCGGCTTGGAGGAGCCCTGCTGTATTGTCAGTAACAGAGAGGAGGCTGAGCACTCCCCCTCTGCAAGGCTGCTGCTACTGCCAAGCCACAGGCACAGTGTTGTTACAGAGAGCGTCTGGCCGCATGCTAATGTTAGCCGTGCTAAAGGTCCCATTGGAACCGTAATTTAGTGTTTTGTTTTTTTGTTTGGTACAAAGCTAAATACTCCTCTGTTTTCTTGTCCCCAAGTATTGTTGAAAAGCTGTTGCATAAACATGCCTGCTACTTAAGATTCATTTGTGGTCTGTTAAGACGTCGCCCAGTTGTGAGGGCAAGAATACTGCCTCTTTGTTTGTTTCATTTGCACAGCTCCATGCTGTATATGCTAATGTGTAGTTCATTAAGTTCAGATTATCACTTGGTTGCTTACAGAGGAATTTTAATTAACTAAACGATTAAGATATTAGCGTTTTCAGATGCCACAGGGATTATTTAACCTGGATAGGATTGTTTTGAATTTGCCTGAATGTCCTCTGTGGGTCGCTGTGCCGTGTTTCTCCAGTGTGTGTGGTCTGTGTGTGTTGGTCAAGTGCGTGCGTGCTGATTTTAATTTTATGTTCCGTTTCCTGAGGCTGAACGTCTGACAGCATGGCTCTCGTGTGTCTTGCAGGTGTCTCTATGGCTGGCAGGGCCAGTACTGCGACAAGTGCATCCCCCACCCCGGCTGTGTGCACGGCACCTGTGTGGAGCCGTGGCAATGCTTGTGCGACACCAACTGGGGCGGCCATCTTTGTGATAAAGGTTCATTTCCTTCTCTCGTTTCAATTGCAGTCGCAGCCTCAAAGCGGTTCACGCGGCTTTCTATCGTGTTGTGTCATAACAAACTAAAGCTGTGTGAAATTCCCTCCTCACAGATCTGAACTTCTGCGGCACTCACCAGCCATGCCTGAATGGAGGTACATGTATCAACACAGGACCTGACAAGTACCAGTGTTCCTGCGCTGAGGGCTACTCCGGAGCCAACTGTGAGAGAGGTGAGTGTGCCGATGCTTGACTGAGTACACTTCTAGGATAAAATGTAGTTTTCATTTTATTTCTTTGCCATATTCTTGCCAGTTATGACATGAAAGCGAACCAAAAGTTGCGTTTTTGATTCAAGAAATTCTTTCAACATGCAGCAAATGCCTCCACACCTCTGCTTATTTTTCACAATTAATAAAGACAAAACAAAGCATGACAACTCCCAGACTTCATTTATATTATGTAGAAGACAGTCTACACTTAAAAGCATAATAAAAGATTTGCTCATTAGAGGATTCAAAGTCATGCTTGCAGTGATAATACGTAGGGAAGGAAAGGATTCTGGGCTTGGCGAGCTGACAGAGGAGAGGTCAGGGGTGACTGGAGTTTGTAATCAGAGGAGGTGGTCGCTTGGCCCTAATCTGTTTCCACCCCGGCTTGAGTGGCCCCACGTCAGGTAATCCACCGGTTTGATCTGCAGGGGCTGGTCATCCCTCAGCTCCTCAGACGCTCGAGACAGATGGGTGTGGTGCTAAAGTTCAGCTGCTGGGAACACTTACCATGGAGATGATGGTTTTTTCCTCATTAAATCTGAGACTCGCAGGGTGCTGACAGCTTAACTGCGGAGATGTCAGGAAACCGTGCCCTTCGTAACAGGAGGTCCGCAGACCAGGGATACGGCGGGCTATTGTAGCGGAGAGGCCCCCGGGTGCAGCTCTGCATCCTCTCCCCTCCTCTCCCCTCCTTTTCTCCGGCATACCAAGGGCTGTCCGCTGGTCACCTCCAACTGCCCAGTTCTTCCCCGAGTGAATCATTCATTTTTGATTCATTTGGGACCCGCTCATCCTTAACTCGACCACAAAGGGACAAACTCCAGGCCCGAGCCTCCCCCCTCTCCCCCCCCCCCCCCCCACCCTCCCGCCACTCTCTCATCTTGTGCCGCCTCTCAGAAGAAGAATGGCGGGGAGTCAGAGGGAAGTCACGGTGCATTGGTCAGGTCAACTTAGCATGAAAGATGATTTCCTGGCGGTGTGGTCTGCCGCGCGGGTAATGAGAGTGAGATGGGGATTTGAGCGGGCTATTGGGGCGGTCAGGGGAGGGGTGGGGGGTTAGGTGATGACGGTGGGAGGGAGTCCACTCCTGGGTTTGCTCTGCTGACAATTAGGGTGGTCCTGGAAGGATGAGAGGCAGAGGCTTAAATAATGACTATTGGCAATTTCTTTCTTATTCCTCTGGACAACTGGCCAAACATAGATGACATGAGGTCACTGCGATATTTCCGGCACAGCTACAATGGAGTCTCATAGGAGAATTATTTTTCCGCAATTTAAAACCTCAATGGTAAGCGTCAGGTTTTGGTGTCAGCGCCTCAGAATCAAAGACCAAGGGCTTCTGTCTAGACTCACCTTTTCGCGCCGATGTTCAGCAACCATACAGGGAGAATCCATCGTAGAAGGTGAAGAGATACCAATTTCTTAACCAACAGTAGCCTCAATAAACTTTTTCTGACTGGAAAAACTCTCACTCTGCTATCGCTATTGCTCATAAAGTTTGAGTTCAGACACGTTCTCTGGGCGTAGTTGAAAGACATTCTGGGAAATGTAGGAAAGTAGATGACGCAGTTCGAGGGAAAATGGGCGCAGCACTTCATGACAAAATAACTCTTGGAATGCACTGAAAATCACATATTGATGATCTATAAACGTGTAACCGTATCCAAAGGTTTACACTCACAAATGTGTGTGTAAAGGTGTAGGCCTGTTTCCAAAACTGTGTGTCCCTCTTTACAGCGGAACATGCCTGTCTGTCCAACCCATGCTCTAACGGAGGGAGCTGTGCAGAGACCAGTCAAGGCTACGAGTGCCAGTGTGCGCCAGGGTGGAGCGGCCCCTCCTGCACCATCAGTAAGACCAAACACACTGTGCGCGCATAAAATATCACCGTCCTCATACAAAATCTGAAGTCCAATAACCTGAATTGACCTCTCCCACCCAGACGTTGACGAATGCACTCCAAACCCCTGTAACCACGGCGGCACCTGCCAGGATCTGGTCAACGGCTACAAGTGCCACTGTCCTGCACAGTGGACAGGCAAGACGTGTCTGATAGGTGAGCCTCGCTCTGTCTCTACCTCACGCCTGTCAATTGCACACACACACACACACACACACACACACACACACGCCACTAACCATTCCCCCCTCCCCTTCACTCTCCAGATGCCAACGAATGTGATAGCAAGCCTTGTGTCAATGCCAACTCCTGCCGCAACCTGATTGGCGGATACTTCTGCGAGTGCGTCCCTGGTTGGACGGGGCAGAACTGCGACACCAGTGAGTTGATGGCTGTCGGCTGCAGCTGTGGAATGGGACACCTGTCTAGCGTCTGCCTCCTCTCCCTGTCTCTCTCTCTCGCTTTCTTTCTATCCATTCACCACAGGCTAATTTGTAGCTATAATATGAAGGCAGAGAGCTAACAGTTGGACAAGAGTAGCCTTCTCTTTTACAGTGTAAATGACCCTGCTCTATCATTATTGGCCGGAGTATTGGCCAAGGCTATGGTGATTAGCGGTGGCTCAAAACAGTCCCAGGGCTAGTTTCACTTGGCAGCAGACAGTATTGCTCAATAGTCTGTGTTGCATTGATTCTGCAGCCACATTATCCGGCTCCTGCGGGGTGCTTTCTAGCCCTTGCAAAGTTTTTAAAGGGCCCTAGCATGGGAAACGTGAGGCACAGAGTTGGTTTCACAGACAGACTATGTAGCCAAGCTGTTCATAATTAATCCTGAGATTTGTTTTCCTGCTCAGATATAAACGACTGCAAGGACCAGTGCCAGAATGGAGGAACATGCAAGGTACGTGTTGTGTCAAAGCCATCCTCGTTTTATCTGGTATCACCACTTTGTTTGCCAGCTTGTTTATTTACTTAGCCCTTTGTTCCCGTTTCATGTCGAAGCCCTAGTCGTTTACCGTGGTTTTATAAATAGCTGCTGTAAACCGTTCCCTCCAAACCGACAGTGGAATTGTTGTGGAATTCCTCTCTGAAATCAAATCTGAGGGGAGCGGGTTCAGAGGGGTTTCTAAGGGAGGGACACACAAGTTCTTTGACCACACTAGATTGAATTACCATAAACATTATTGTGTTGAGCCGGTGCCAGGAAAATGTGTTGAAATAATTGCGGAGCTGTGATAATGTTCCTTCAAACTTGTCTCGGCCCCTCCCCCCCTCGCTCTCTGCTCTTCATTCTCTTCCCGGGTTTGACAGTTATTGTTTGGACCCCACCCTGTCAAAGCAGTTACCAAATTCGCGGCTGCATGAGGTTAACCTTGGGTTTTGGTTTCCATCTCCCAGGACTTGGTAAATGGCTATCGCTGCGTGTGTCCACCTGGCTTTGCTGGGGAGCACTGCGAGAGGGACATCGACGAGTGTGCGAGCGCTCCCTGTCTGAACGGCGGCCGCTGTCAGGACGAGGTGAATGGATTCCAGTGCCTCTGTCTGGCTGGCTTCTCAGGAAACCTCTGCCAGGTGAGACAAAGTCAAACAATTCCCACCACCATCCTGCACAAATAAACATGTACAATCCACCCAGCTATCATTTAGCATCTCAAGCCCTTGCCCCCCCCCCTCTTCTGCCAGCATTGCTGTATCTTTGAGTTCGTTGTAAAGTTTTCCTGCCCCACCCTCTTAAATGGCTGTTGTTCCACAATCCTCCTTTTTAAAAGGGAGTGTTTTGTTGAAGCTGCTCCTGGCTACAGTGGGATACATTCCTCAGCGCTGAAGCCCAGACTCAGAGGACGGCTCCTATGTCTCTGCCTTATTTTTCCCTTCCTCAAGAGTGCTGTGCGTGTGTTGTTTCCTGGCACAGCCTGTAGGGAGGATGCTGTGGGTTGTGCTCTGTTTAGTGTAGCAGAAACTATGTCAGCTATCAGGTTCACCGCTTTCTATTCAATACCTTTCTGCCTTAGCTGGATATCGATTACTGCCTGCCCAACCCGTGTCAGAACGGAGCGCCCTGCTTCAACCTGGCCACAGACTACTACTGCGCTTGCTCAGAGGACTACGAGGGCAAAAACTGCTCTCACCTCAAAGACCACTGTCGCACCACCACATGCAAAGGTACGTCTCCCGCCTCCAGTAACCACCATCTCTTCTGTCTTTGTCTTTTTCCAGAACTTTTCTGTAAGGCGATCTGTATTGCGTGCTGTAGTCAAATGCTGAGTAAGGCTAGGTCTTCGCCATTTGCCTGAACACTTTGCCCACACGTTTCCCATGGGAGCAATACCTAAGTTTCAGTTTCATACACTGAAGTTCCTTGGCCAAGGTGGGCTATTTTTGAGTGCAGCTCCCTTGATGAATGCCCCCCCATCTCCTCAGTAAAGCTTTTCCAATGACTCTCCCCTCCTCTGAGTTCCCTGAAAATCTGGCAAAAGGCTGATAGCACTGTGTGTGTTCTTGGTAATGACTTGGTGGGCTACCTCTTTTTCTTCCCTCAGTGAGTGTGCACATTTTGTGTGTGTGTGTCTGTGCGTGTATGTTCGTGGGTGTGTGTGTGGACCAACCACGGAGCCAGATACCATAGACTGTGAGATTCTCTCTGCTGTTGGCAAGAATTGAGTGATTACGGGGGAGCAAATTCGCCCCCCTCTCCTAACTGGATCAGACAGGGGGAAAGGGAGGGATTTCAGTGTAGAATGAAAAAGATCACTCTGAATTGCTTATGAAAGCATAACAGCTTATCGCTATTGCCTCTATCATACAATTTTTCCATCACATGCTTGCAGAGACTTTTTTTCAGTCAGCAATACAAACCGCATTTTAAGTTTTGGAGTGGGCGCTCATTGAAACGCATTGCATTGACCTCAGTTGTTTCCTATAGTCCTCTTAACCAGTGGGTGTCCCTGTCTCTCCTTCTCGCAGTGATTGACAGTTGCACGGTTGCCGTGGCGTCCAACAGCACACCAGGAGGAGAGCGCTACATTTCGTCCAATGTGTGTGGACCTCACGGCCGCTGCCGGAGCCAAGCCGGGGGCCAGTTCAGCTGCGAGTGCCAGGAGGGCTTCAGAGGCACCTACTGCCACGAGAGTAAGACATGTTTACACACACACATACACACCAACAACAGACCACAATAAAATGCATTCATGAAAAATGAGCCCAGCCTCTCCGAAAACATCAACTTCCTCATCTAAAGTGTGTTTGTCTCTTCCCCCTTTCTCAGACATCAACGACTGTGAGAGTAACCCATGCCGTAATGGAGGCACCTGCATTGACAAAGTCAGTGTGTACCAGTGCATCTGCGGCGACGGCTGGGAAGGGGAACACTGCGAGATCAGTGAGTAGGATTCCTTTGTGCACGCAATGATCCGATGCATGCCTCGCGTGTACCTCTTCAAAACATCGGCACTGTGTTTCAGTGCATAAAGTTGGCTGTGAAGTGCTTTGCATATATGATCATATATGATGTATCACATGAATCACATTCCCGTCTGTCGATGTTTCTACCAGACATTGATGACTGCAGCACCAGCCCCTGTCACAATGGAGGGACATGTCGAGACCTGGTGACTGATTTCTTCTGCGAGTGCAAGAATGGCTGGAAGGGAAAGACGTGCCACTCCCGTAAGAGCCCTTTTTTCTTTCTTCCACGCCCGTGTTGTCTGCCTGTGCAGGCTCATGGTATGTGCTTATGGCTGTATGTAATTACCCCATCTTCTATACATGTGTGTGTACCGCACAAGTGTGTGTATGTGTGTGTGTGCATGTGTATGCAAACTCTGCACAGCTTAAGCAACCCTAAGATTTGAAATGCTCCCTCCAGGCGAAAGCCAGTGTGATGAGGCCACATGCAACAATGGAGGCACCTGCCATGACGAGGGAGACACGTTCCAGTGCAAGTGTTCCCCAGGGTGGGAGGGGACGACTTGTAACATAGGTGAGTCACGCAGTAGGGGCAGTTTGTTAGCGCTATATATATATTTATACACAGAAGATTGCTCTGTGGGAGAGCTCAGCCTTGTCTCAGATTTAATCAGATCTGGCGGATCCGTGAGGTCCACAAACAGTTTTTATCCCTCACTCTGTCAACGCTCCCTCCCTTCCCACCTTCCTCGCCCATTTTCCTTCTCCTGTGTGCGTTGACAGATATCTGCTTAAAATCCCCGATTGCACTGATAATACACTTCAAAGTTTGGGAACGCAGATTCCCCCTTAGAGAAAATAAAAACCTCACCAAAAAGAAAAAACCTAACCAACATCCAGCCTTGTATGTCTGGTAACTTCTATGAACGCTGATTGCGCCGATAATCCGCGTCAAAGTAGTGGAACGCTCTGTAATTTACACTGACAAAAACTGAACCTCTCCTTTCTCTCTCAGCCAAGAACTCCAGCTGCCTTCCAAACCCCTGTGAGAACGGCGGCACCTGTGTGGTGAGCGGGAGAGTCCTTTACCTGCGTCTGCAAGGAGGGCTGGGAGGGCCCCACCTGCACCCAGAGTAAGTGCTCCTTACAGGGGGGAGAAGTTGGAGTTAGGCTGGGGACCATTATTATTATTAAATGATCATAAATCCCCCCCCCCCCCCCCCCCCCCGCCTAGTGAAGAGTGCAGCCCTATGCATACCTTTCCTCATTCCCCCATGCTTTCCTCTCCCATCCCCTCTTGATCCTTACCTCTTTTCTTTTTAATCTCTTTCCTCCCTGCGCTCCCTCTGTCTCTCCCTCACTCTCTGGCTGCAGGCTGTTGCTGGCCATGAGAGGAGAAAGAGGGGGGGGGCGGGGGGGCAGGAGAAAGGGGTTCAAACTTAGGAAAGTGGAGACAGATGTTCCCCCCCCCCCCCCCCCCCTCCTCTCCTCCAACACACACCCCTCTCTCCCTCTCTCTCGTTGTGCATTCCTGTCCAAACAGTGACATGTCGGCTTGTTCTGCAGCCCTCCTCCATTTCCCTGGGATCCCTGCCCCTCGTATGCATGTACTCCAAAACATAAATTCCCCCTACATTTATAACGGGAGGGAGAAGCAGTTGGGGTGTGGAGGGTGCGGGGTGTGGGGGGGGGGGTGCTGGCAAAGCTGGAACTCATTTTGAGGGTGAGAGTCGACTGCATTGTTTGCTCTGTGTAGTTAATAAGGCAGAGTAATCAGGCAGCGCGGAGCCCGGGCCCGACCGGCCCAACACGCCTCTGCACACGCAAGCTCAGACGTGCTCTTTACCGTCATCTGCCCTAAACACTCATGCGTGTGGGGAAAAAAAACAACACACTCTCACTCCTTTCTGTCTCTCTCCCTCCCTCCCTTTCTTTCTTTCTTTCTCTTTCAGATACCAACGACTGCAGTCCCCACCCATGGTAAGTGGAAGCCAAACATTTCCTGTAGAGTTAGAGACACGTAAACAGGGTGCTCCTCCTGCACGGTAGTTTCTCACCTGCAGGCTCTCTCTCTCTCTCTCTCTCTCTCTGTCTGTCTCTCTGTCTCTGCTGAGAAACAGGCACACGCCCTTCCCTGTCATTCCTGGGGTGCAATCAGCTAACCCTCTATTGTGAGCTCCCAGGCGCGACTGTAGTTAACCACACACCACTGGAGCTCACTCCCAAACCCATGCATACTTGTCCATTAAAAAGAACAAGCCTGATTGCCTTAATTGCCTTTCAGAAATGGTTATTATATGGTGATTGCAGGGGAAAATACCAGCCTGAGATCTTTTCATGTGAAGTGTTAAGGGCATAGGAGCGTACATCAGTGTCAGTCTGTAAAAGAAGGCCCAGAGGGGCAGAGATGTGTCTCCATGATGAATTGACACTGACCTCTCTTCCCCTCACGTTTTGTTCTCTTTTTTGTGCAGCTACAACAGCGGAACGTGCGTCGACGGGGATAACTGGTACCGATGCGAGTGCGCCCCGGGCTTCGCGGGACCAGACTGTCGGATCAGTGAGTATTAACTCCGCCGCCCAACCCACACCCCCTCCTCCCTGATCCCTGGCTGAGCCGCGGGTTGGAGCGGGCCCGGGCCGAGGGACTGTCATGGTCGCTCCAAATGGAAGGTCTAGCCGGCCAATTATCTGCGCAGTGGGCTGCGGGCCAGGCCCAGCCATGTCGGTGTCACTCCGCCGGGGCCCTGCTCTCGGCCCCGCTGCCGGCCCCGGGGGAAACGGGCTTACCAGGCCAACAGCTAATCAGCCATGCTCTCTGACACTGATTACACAGATTGTTTTCCCTCTTAAAGGCTTTCAGATGGCCACATTCTTTCCCATTGGGAACCCTTTGTTCTGCTAAGTCCAGCCTTTAGCTCCTGCATACCTGCTAATGATGCTGCTTTTAATATCGAGCTGCACGGGGCAAATAGTCCAAAGGCTGATTTAAAGCATGTTTGCTTGTCTTTTATTAACTGGTGTGTATGTATACATATGGTTCAAATGACACATGTGACTTCAGTGAATTTGGCCTAGGAATTAGATTTGTGTGCTGACTGCTAATCCAGTGTTGCGGTGGAGCCATTTCTTACCTCTAGCTCTTTCCTCTGTGGCAGATATTAATGAGTGCCAGTCCTCTCCCTGCGTCCTCGGTTCCACCTGTGTGGATGAGATCAACGGATACCGCTGCCTGTGTCCACCAGACAGGACCGGACCCCACTGTCAGGAAGGTACTTATCTCCCTCAGAACAAACAGGAGCAGACACACACACACAATCACACAATCACACATGCTATTTCTGATGTTGTATTTTTAACACTTTTGTTGCACTTGACACAGTGACAAGAAGACCTTGCTCTGTTAATGGACACGTCACCCCTGATGGATCCAAATGGGACGAAGACTGCAACACTTGCCACTGTTCCAATGGGAAGGTTGTGTGTACAAGGGTAGGTCTTCACACACTATTATTGTATATACACTGAATATAGAGAAAATGCTGCGAAGTGCATTTTCTCCACATGCTTTTGATCCTCCTATCTTCCCATGAAAGAACACATAATGTCTTTGTTTACTGATGGGAGAAGGGCCATGCAGAAAGACCAGGAAATAAATGGTTAAAGGCTTTAATCCACAAGGTTTAGATGGGTGCACAAGTATTTGAAAAGCATGACAATGGTCTTATTATCACCATATAAACCTAAATGAGTATCAACTAAGAAATTATTGTAATGGCATTGGAGACTCCACTGCTTTTATAGAGAGCTGAAACACAACAACAGATTGTGTCATGGGGTGGAGTGGCGAATTCTATACAGAGATGATGCAGTTCGCTTTGAAGAGAAACACAAAGGCGTTGTTAAAAATAGGTGTCAAATGCCATTTCAGAATTTCCCATAAGCTCATGGGGTTCAGATTTTGTGATTTAGAAGGCCGTGGTATTGCTATCATTATCATGCTCGTCTAACCACTCGGTGAACAATTGTGCCTCGTTGACTCTGCTCCCCTCGGGAAAGAAATGCATCATGGGATGAAAGTGATCTGGGGCCGGGAGGTATACCGTATTTAAACATATTCTAGTATGAATACAAAAAGGTAGATGTTTTTTATACTACTTCTGCCTACAATAGTTTATTTTTTAAGTATATTTTAAATGTGCATTGCAGCAATATTAGCATTATTACATGTAATTTGTGATGAGAATAGACTATAATTAAAGTAACATCATAGTTTTTACCAAAAAGGCATCACTGTTTAGTTTATACTGGGGGGAAAGGAAGGAACAAATGCCATGAAATACAGTTACACAGTCAAAAACAACTTAAAAAAATATATTAAAATGCAGTGAAATTTTGGCCATAGCACCCAAAGGGATCCCAATAAATCTGCACTTCAGTCCAGTAAAGTATTAGCCTTGACATCTAAGGGCTAGTTGGCTGAAAACCATGTGAGGAAATGTACCATTACAGAGCCGCCACTATCCTTGACTGTGAGGAAAATTAGTGTTAGTGTTTCCATTATTTTGCCCATACCCTGTTTACAGTGCTGTTTCATTCCCATGGTATATAAATAGCTTTTTAGGCATAATTATACATTAGGTTTTACTGAACGAATGTGGCTTCTTTTGTCGTATTTTGTCCAGATGTGGTGCGGCCCCAAGTCATGCCAGCTGGGTGCCAAAGGTCGCGGCGGGTGTCCTTCGGGCCAGAGCTGCGTCCCTATCAGGGAGAGCTACTGCTTCGTGAGGCCCTGTCTCGGCCTCGGAGAGTGCTGGCGCTCCAACCCCCCGCCGCCCCCCACCAAATGCCACCCCAGCTCCAGTTACCAGGACAACAGCTGCGCCAACATCACCTTCACCTTCAACAAGGAGACCATGCCTCGAGTGAGTTACCTAGGCACCAGAGAGACAGATTGAATTAAAGGTTTTTGGGTCATTTTTCATGCCTCTCCCTCCACCCTACTTTTCCACCACCCCTCTTAATTCAATGGGAGCAGCAAACTGTGAAAGATCAGGTTTTCAGAAGTGCTCAGCCATCCCTCCCGGGGAAAAAAGTTTCCAGTCCAAGTCTCTCTCGCGAAGTGTTCAGTCATGTATATCGGTGTGTTCCAGGAAGAAAAAATGGGGGGATTTCACTCTCCTTTCCCTGTGTTGTTGCCTGCATCCAAGTTTTTCGGTGTTCCTCAGAACTAAAGCATTCAGGACTTCATGACTGATGCCAATCCGCTCTTAACCTGACCGCACTGCGAGATTAATTTCAGGATCATATGGATTTGAGCTAAAACAGGGACCACTGGCGACTCTGTCACCACATGGGATCATCACTCGCCAGTTGCTTAACAAGCATGACAGCAGATAGTGACAAGCATATGAGCCTGTGGTCTTTAATCTAAATGAGGTGGATCCCAACCAGATAGGGTTGGACATGTTGCCAAAATACAGGCATAACTCCTCCTTGCTTTTCAGTTCCCCTCTTATTTTCTCCATTTTCCGTGTGCATTAACTTTTGCTTCGTTTGTCTCCCCCGTGTCGTGTCCAGGGCCTGACCGTGGAGCATGTGTGCAAGGAGCTGAGGCACTTGTATGTGGTGAAGAATCTCTCCTTAGAGCATTCTGTGTCCATAACCTGCGACCCCTCGTTCTCGGCCAGCAACGAGATCCACGTCTGCATCGTAAGTACCTCCTCCCACTGTCGTCCGCCTCCTCCATATGTTTGTCTGACTCCATCATACTCAAAAAAAACAAAAAAAAAACCTCTGTGAGCTAACCTGCTGCTGAATGATTTATCTTCGATTGATAGCCTGCAGCATGCTTTCTTAGGAGCGTTTAGGCATGCTCTTACGGGATATGTGGTGGATTTAGCTTTGTTTGTGAGTTGTGGGAACAGCTGACAAGTAAACACAGCAGACAATATGGAATTTGGATGCAAAACACAAACCCTGACAGACAGATTCAAACCTCACTCTCTCCTTGGTGTTTCTAGTCCACTGAGGACCACAGGTTGGACAGGAGCCCCATTAAAGAGATCACAGACAGGATAATCGACCTGGTTAGCAAGCGCAACGGGAACAACACCATCATCACCGCCATCGCAGAGGTGCGCGTGCCAAGCCCCAGCAAAACTGGTATGAACCACCGCCTTACTCTGCTGATTGCTGCTTAGAAGTGTCCTAGACTTGCACACACTTGCATGTTTAAAGAGGGACGGGAGCTTATTGGGTTTTTTTTTCCCAGAGAGAGAGATAGATGAGATAGAGAGCCTAGCCTTGAATATGACGGCACTCCTGAGTAGGGCTGCAACTAACAATTATTTTCATTGTCAATTAATCTGTCGATTATTTTCTCGATTAATTGATTAGTTGCTTGGTCTATAAAATGTCAGAAAATGGTGAAAAATGACGACCAGTGTTTCCCAAAGCCCAAGATGACGTCCTCAAATGTCTTGTTTTGTCCACAACCCAAAGATATTCAGTTTACTGTCATAGAGGAGTAAAGAAACCAGAAAATATTCACATTTAAGAAGCTGGAATCAGAGAATTTTGACTTATTTTTCTTAAAAAATTACTCAAAATTACTTAATCGATTATCAAAATAGTTGCCGATTAATTTAATAGTTGACAACTAATCGATTAATCGTTGCAGCTCTACGCCTGAGCAAACAAAAACAAAACACACACATACATGAAAAGTAATTCCTGAGCCTCCCACACTGCTCAGACTGCCCAGTTCTGCCTTCTCATGAGCCAGGATTTCTATGGAAAGACCAGAGCCGCTTGGCTATGCTGGCTCTAGATTGGCTCATAGCTTGACTGTCTGGAGACGTAGCAAGTCTCCCGCATGTGTGTCCACCATTCATCAACATGGTGACAGCAGATTTCTACCACGGCCAGACAGAAGCCTCGCCTCCTCCCCTGTTAGGGCTCAGAGGTCAGGTTGCACTAGCGGGAGCATGTTAGTGATGGTAGAAGCCTTGATTTAGTGCAAATATATAATAAAAAGTATATTAGTTATTTTTGGGGGGGGGATTTCATTCTTTTAGATGGATGTGTATTGTGTAACTAGTGCGTGACCCTGACTGTCCGTTCTGTGTTTTGTCAGACTACCTGGTGCCCCTCCTCAGCTCCGTCTTCATCGTCATCTGGGTTCTCGTGCTGGTCTCCATCTTCCTGTGGTGCATGCGGCGCCGGCGGAAACAGGGCAACCACGGCAACGCGTCGGCCACCGGCTCGGAGGACAACACCACCAACAACGTGCGGGAGCAGCTGAACCAGATCAAGAACCCTATAGAGAAGCACGTGGGCCTCACGGTGGCCATCAAAGACTACGAGGACAAGAACTCCATCATTGCCAAAATAAGGACAAATCATCCGGAGGGGGATGAGGACGACAAGGAGAGGCACTTACAGAAGGGCCGCTTTGCCAAACAGCCAGCATACACACTGGTGGAGAGGGACGAGAAGACGCCCATCTCCAACCCCAACTCCACATCCAGCAAACACCCGAACTGGACTAATAAACAGGACAACAGAGACTTAGAGACAGCAAACAGCATAAACAGGATGGACTACATTGTATAGCAGACAGTTGCGTTGCTGTGCAACCAAGCCCTACGCCCTCAGACCCCGGTGGCGGGTGGAACGGGGAAGCTTCGGGATGTGTAGTTCCTAAACTGTCGCGTCAATCTTTGACCCCGCAGTTAGTATTTTCAGATATTCCCCGTGTTAATTTAAGTTTTGACAAGCTGGCTTACACTGGCAGTGACGGTTGCTTTGGTTGGCTGGAAATGCTCGGCACTGGTATACATTTCACTGCAGAACTGAAAGTGTCCTTCAATGCATTTCATTTCCCATTTATTTGGTGGACACATCGAAGGGGCTCCCGCTCCTCTCATTTATTATTTTTTTCCAGCATTATTTAAAATTTTCTTTAGTAGTAATTGTTGTACAATGACTAAAAGTACCCAACACATTCAACACTAGAGCTAATTGTTTTAGTACGTGTTTGAATTCTCCCTAGGTGACGAACAAATAGTTCTGTTTGGAGAAAGTGCCTTTTCAGCTTTAGACCTCAGCAACTGTCAAAAATGAGAAAAAAAAGATCAACTTTATTATTTATTTTTATGTTTTCTTTTGGGCGGGTGGGGTGGGGAGGGCGGGATCAATGTCAGCAGTTGCTGCCAATATGAAGAATTTATGTGTCGATTTAGAACATGTAGATATGTACATTTTTTTATTAATCATTGTGTATATTTGATTTATTAACTTAATAATCAAGAGCCTTAAGATATCATTCCTTTTTATTTATATGTTCTGTCTAGAGTTTGAAGGTTTTGATAGCTGCGGAGCTTACCGTTTCTTTCAATGACTTAATTTTTTTTTTTTTTACTCATTCTATAAATGCCAAATTTCAAAGAAGACAAAGGATGGGCACTTTTGGCCTGAAAGAATTTTCTTTCTTTTTTTATTTCACACATTTGACATTTCATTGTATTGGATTCATTTTTGCCAGGACCTTGATTGAAGGCAAGTGAGGTTAGGACAACAGAAGAGGCTGGCTGCGTTGAGGGATGCACATAGTGGCAGACATATTGCTTGCCACTAATGGATAAACACTTAAGGGAACAAAATCCTTTAGCAGCTTCCAAAATTGAACCCATTGACATACAAAGGCTGTCAAAATCCAGCAGCTTGTAAGGCAAATCACATCAATACGACACGCCAGAATTCCCATCTGCTTTAGTCAGCATAATATCATAAGCTAGACCATGAGTACTTGAACAGTAGGGGGGCAATGGGAACACTGTAGAATCAGATAAAACACACTGCCTTGCTCTGCAGGAGTCTGCTTTCTCTCTGTGCACATTTGTTTCTTTTTAAATGAGGCTCTTAAAAGACAAACATGTTTTATCTCATTTGTTAACCCTTTGAGATCATGGCAACATTTTGTGTCCTTTTTTTTTTTTTTGACTTGTGTTATGAACTTGAGAATTATTTGTGTTGATCTGGCAATATATTTTTGAAAGTCATATTTATTAAATATTTTGTATGAAAAGAGAATTAAAGTTGTCTTTGTTCTGGAAAGCGAGTGAAAAGAGTCTGTCTCTGATGCATCGAGCCAAACATGTCAGAGCATATGAAGGGCTTCTCAGAGAGCTTAGCGTGGGAACTGAAGACACATCATAGACGAGAGCAAGGTCTCTGTCCAAATGTGTTTACAACTAATTATGTTGTAGCGAACGCGCCTCGCATTAATCAAGTCAATCCTGAAGACAGACATTGTGACAAAAATACCCAAGCTCCTCATGATCCTCAGACAATGTTGCCCTTGTTGGGACGGGTTTAACTAACGGACTTAACAAAACCCTTTCAATCTACCAGGCCTACGTTGTGGTGTAGAGTTGAACTGAGCTTAAGACCCAGTCTTCTGCAGAATCTGTTTAAAAGGATTAAAGCTAAGGCAGCAGATTAGCAACACCTCTCCAGAACGATCTGAAACACCAGGGTCACTTTCACTAATCCACCATCTTGTCTGTGCCTTGATAAGGACAGAATTGGATCAAGAGGCCTCTGCTTAGCAACTGGGATGGTCCCGGCTCAGATTACACCCAGCACTAAGTAATTGAAGGGGAAGAAGAACAGAGGAGCAGTGGTTCATCAGTTATGTTGGACAGGACACTGTCAAACTGCCATGATCATCTGTTAAGTCATGTTGGTTGACTACACCAGCATCAGCCGGTCTGTTGTGTGTGAGAGCAAGACAACAAGGATCAACAAGGTATTTCATGCTGGTTGCTCCTCATGAATCTTCAGACCTATTTGCATATTTCCACAAAGACGCAGGGACTCATTTTCCTGGGGAAAAACATCTTTATTGAAACCATAAAATGTGTTTCCATGAAAATAAAAGTGATTAATCAAGAGTAACGTGTTCAGGCAACTTTTATGAGTCATCTAGTGGAACATCTTGGGCCTTAAATGGGGGCACCATGCCAGTACTGGGGTACGTGTGACAGTTGCCCCACGCTCTCTCTGGGCCTATGGGGCGATAGGAGTATCTCTGCCCCCCGGGGTGGCCCCTGGGCCCCTCCCCTGGGCTCCCTCTGTGGATCCTGAATTGGTAGAGAGTGCCTCTGCAGAGGAGAAGACAGCAGCAGCCTACACCTTAACCTTTGATACTCAAGAACTCCGGCTATTGCCACATAAAACCACAAATATTTCAACACTGTTGCAGTACCAACACATATTTGGACAGTTAAATTCAAAATAGGAGTTGTAAAATACACTCCCTTTAAAAATAAACCTCAGGTGCTCAGTAACTAAGTACTGAGCAAATAGAATGTGAATGCATGCTAACCACAATATAAAAAGAGGTTTAAATACAACTTTAAAAACAAAGAGGGTGATGAAATAAATCTGGAAAGGGAAATCAATCACATAGTAGAGCTTCAGCAGGGAAACTGGACAGTTTTCAGACACATAGGAGCCAGTGCTTCAGACTGAGAGCCATGACGTACTGCATGGCTCCTGCCTGTCTGAAATCCCCAATCTTTAACACAAAACCAAATCTAAACTCCAATTAAAGGTTTTTGACTTTCATTTGCGAGCCTCTCTTGACCACCACTACTTATGGGTGGAGGCAAAGTCTGTTTCAACTATTTGACAAAGCATAACTCAAACACTCATGTATCAATTGCCACAATATGTTAAGCATTTGATCTGTGTGTGTGCGTGTCTGCGTCTGCGTCTGTGAGAAGAATAGAGATTGTATTCAAATGTGAAGTGTGTACGAGTGTGTGCGCAGCTAAAAATGCGAGTCTGCGGAGGAGACTGCACGGGGTAAACATCTAGCCTGACACAATATCATCTCTATCTCCGTGGCGTCAGGCATCTTTACTGTAGCTTGTCTCTCCCCCTCAGGACCTCTTCAGCCGTCGTAATCTGGAGGTTCTGGGCACATATTCGCTCCCCTCCTCTGCGAGTGTGGATCTGGAACTAATAGAGGAGCCCGAGGATGCAGGCTTGACAGATAGGCCCCTCAGACTTGCGGCCAGCCTGTTTTGGTTTGTCTGTGCCGTGTTATTGCTTGTGAGGGGGAGCCTCTGGGCCCGTTTCCCTGGAGTAAGCAGCTCTACTTCCAGTGTGGTTTTGTTGCACTCTGAGACTGGGAAAGCCTTGGACTCTGCCTCGGCTTTGGCTTCGACTGGAGGAAGGGGCGGCGGAGGAAGGAGGTCATACTTGGATGTTTGCGAGGAGCGTTCGACGGGGTGCGTTCGCATGGTGAGCTCACGGGCTGAGGAGGCTGGAGGCGCTCCAAGGCACGTCCTCTTGGCCCTCTGCGGGCGCGGGTCTTCCCTCACGTCGCTCGGCTTGCACCTCTTGCTCTTGCCGGTCTCCTGATTGATTTTATGCTGGGAGGAAACTGCTGAGTCTCCATTGGGGTTGATGCTGTCTGGGAGTCTGTTCTCAGTCAGCCGCTCCCGGGTCAGGCCCTGCTTTTGCTCTCCTGTGCTCTCAACCTGGGCCATTTCAACTAGGGCGGCGGGGCAAGGCAGCAAGTTTAGCTGCTGCTCTGCCTCTGGGAGGGGCACCTTCTCTCCAGGGCTGCACACAGTCTCTCTAGGGCTTGTTTCTGACTCTCCAGGTCTGAGCTCCTCTCTCTGGTCTTTAGCACTGGCTCTCTGGTCAGGTTGCTGCACCCCCACACTGGAACCACAGAGCTCTCGCTGCACACTGGCTTGTCGGGCCCTGAAAACGTTGAAAGCATAAGAGGATATGAACAGATACATGAGCGTCCTCTCTGACTGGTGGGGTCGGAAAGTTCTGCATTAGATCATGCTTACATCTTTTGAAGCACGGTCTTCTTTGTTTTTGTGGGGCCGTTTAAAGGCTCTTGGGTTTCTCCCACTCTGGAAAAATATTCGGATCTGCTTTGTTCACTCAGCTCAGTCTAGAGAGGACAAACAGAATCAGTGTAAACAAAAAATATTATTCCTGGCATGCTCTGGAAAGGTTTGGCTCCACAGCGGACTGCTGTCATCATCTGGCATTTTCAGACATTACAGAAAGGCAGATTACATCCACTAGACTTAACCTGCTGGAACAATGATAAAATAATTCATATAATTAAAAATGCAATACAAAAAGAAGTGGGTTGTGCATTGAGTTTATATAAATTTATCCCCTTTTGATTCTGCTGAATTCCAGACAGTGCTGTCTCCTCTTTCATACTCTCACTGATTAGCTGTCTTAGACATTGTCTGAGCTTAGGCAGACAGTTATATTGAACTATGATATAGTACATTAAGAATGTTTGCTATCATGCCTTCAGAGACACTTACTAACACCCCAGCTGGCACAGAGAATTAGTCCCCCACTTGACTAACACTGTCCAAAGGAACCACTTCAAAGGCTTGTGAAAATAATCACCAGGCCGTCATAGTGTGACGTGCGTTTCATAGTCTCCACTCTGAGGCTTGGAGTGATACTTGCAGCCTAAGGCAGAATTACTAAACTGCGAAACCATGTTGACAAGTTAAAACAGCCATTTAAGAAGGCTCATTAATAGGGCGATGGAGCAAGGCAAGGGAAAAATGCAACTGAAGCACGGCAATGGAAAAATGCAAAAATAGGCAAAAAAAAGAAAAAGAAAAATACATGTCTAGGGGGACAGAGGATAATAAATGAACAATTTAGTGGCAGTAGTCTCATGGGTAGTGACGCAACTTTTTGACTGGTTGGCTCACTGCTTCAAATCCATAGACAAGAAAAGGAATAGGAGCCCTCTCCCCGCCCTTAACAACTAACACTGACACTGCCTTTGAGCAAGGCACTGAATCCCAGACTATTGCTGCTTTGTGGCCAACAGCATGACTTTGTGGACTTAAGTCTTACCACTAGAAAGACATTCAAAGGTCCATCAGTGGAAAGGATAATTGTGTTATTATATCTCTAATAGAGCTGCAACGATTAATTGATTAATCGATTAGTTGTCAACTATTAAATTAATCGGCAACTATTTTGATAATCGATTAATCGGTTTGAGTAATTTTTTTAAGAAAAATAAGTCAAAATTCTCTGATTCCAGCTCCTTAAATGTGAATATTTTCTGGTTTCTTTACTCCTCTATGACAGTAAACTGAATATCTTTGGGTTGTGGACAAACAAGACATTTGAGGACGTCATCTTGGGCTTTGGGAAACACTGATCGACATTTTTCACCATTTTCTGACATTTTATAGACCAAACAACTAATCGATTAATCAAGAAAATAATCGACAACGAAAATAATCGTTAGTTGCAGCCCAAATCTCTAATACTTTCAATGACTCAAGCGTATCAAAGTAGTGTGAATCAAATGGTGTGACAGTGCTGTGACTAACTGGCTTCGTATGAAGACATCTCCTCAGTTTTGTGTGGGTTAGGTATGATACCAAGACAACAAGGAAATCCAAAAACAAACAACCTGGCTCCCAATGCAGCCCTATCAGATCACAAGCCATGATGAATTGATGGTTGATTTCAGCAACTGTAGCTGACTGACATGAGACCTCCAAGGTGTGAGTGTGTGTGTGCGTGTGTGTGTGTGTGTGTGTGTGTGTGTAACCTTCCCTGCCCCTGCCACTATTCTCCCGGGCCGTTGTCATAAATAACGTGTCCCAAGTTAACTTGCCTGGTTGAATAAGGGTTAAAAGTTCAATATACACACGCACTTTGAAGTCTTTGCAATATCGGTGATGGGCAAGGCATCCTCTGAGGCAGAACGAGGGGAGAGCAAGAGATTGGATCTCACCAACGTGCGCCTTCAACAGGCCACTAATGAAGGTTAATCGCGGGTCCTTTCCTTGGCTGAGCCAGAACAGAACGTGGACTTATGAGAGGACAAGGGACGCTGGGGGGAAATTGAGCAGAACTTAAAGGTTCAGAGCCTGTCAATTTATCCCAAACTAATTGCAGCAAAAACATTGGTGGGAGAATGTCAGAGTAGCTCTGGCTTAGAGATGGAGGCTAGGTAGACTCATTTCATCAGAATGAGCATAGAGTGTATAGATGAGTTAAAGCGAAATACACACTATCTGTGTCTCATGTCTTGTTAGTGTATTTAGAAATAACTAATGAAAGGAGCCAAAAGAAAAAGAGTTAACAGCTACCCTATACTCTATAGACTACTGGGGTGGGAAATTACTACCAGCCAAAAGCTAAATGTTTACTCTACCAGCCACTAACAATTGTTATTTGTGGGTTTATTACTATTCCAAAACTGGCTGGTAAAATAATCAAAGTGACTGTTTTGTAAGAGTTGGAATCCAGCCGCCACTGTGACCAGAAAGCAAAAGAAAAAGTTTGTTTCCCGTCCTGCTGACTACAAAAATTGAGATTTCAAGATACCAGTGACAATATAAGACCCGATACACAAGAAAGGAGTAATCGTTCCGAGTTCGAAGGGCAAGTTGGGGCATTGTGGCTTGGCACTGGGTGTTGAGACCTAGCCACTGCACTATGGTCTGCGGTGCGGTGGACGGTATAAAGAGGCCAGATGGAGGGGAGCGGGGGAGTTGAGCAACAGGGAAGTAGGCGGAGAGGACAAGAAACGAGGGACGAGATACTATAGAATGAATGAGAGAGACAGAGAGAGAGAGAGAGAGAGAGAGTATAGAGAGGAGCGCAACAAAAGAGGAGGCACCCCCCCCAGAGTCACATCCCCTGACCTCAGCAGTCTCTCCAGCATGCCCACAAACACAAGAATCCACACACAGGAAGTCCTCCACAGGCTGGCCTTTGTGTGGAGATGGAGTCATGTTAAGAGTGTGGGCTGGGGATCTGTCTCTACGCGCTCTCATACCCCAAACCATGGCTAGCCTCGGATTTGGGACAGTGACACACATGCACGCACGCACCCACGCACGCACGCACGCACCCACCCCGGACGACAACAACAATTCTGAGAAAGATGTGGGTGCGTTCATTTGCATTGTAATGCCTTGATATGTATTCTCATCTGTTTAATATGAATAAATGCCGTTTGAAAAATGAACTTGAAAGAAAAACCAACAAGAAGCCAATGGGAGGCTCGCTGGGAAAGCTTCGTGTCTTTCTGTTCCTGTCGGCACAACATCAAAAGAGCGAGGCGTAGAGGGATCCGACGAGAGCAAAAGACAAGGACGGAGGGATGGAAGAGGGAAGAGGATGAAGGGAGGAAGGGGCAGCAACTGGAAAGGGGGGGAGATTGGGAGGGAGAGAGAGAGAGAGAGAGAGAGAGAGATGCCGCATGAATAATTATCACGAGCTATGTGGATAAAACGGTAAGTAGCGTGTGGGAACCAGGGTGGCCTAATCTTGTACGGAATGATGCAAACCCCCAACGGCTGGAGAGCGGCCATGGAAAGAGCAAGAGAGGGAGGGAGGGAGGGAGGGAGGGAGGGGCCAGCGATGGTGGTAAATAAGAACCTCCAGCCGCCACCACCACCACCACCTCTCCCTCAGCAACAAGGATTTAAACCCCCCCAACGCCAGCCAGTCTGCTCGCCCCCACACAAAGCTGCAAAACAGCTCTCGTGATGCAACATGTAGAGCAGACTAACATTACCCTCCCCGGCTCCGGAGCCTGGCCTCCAAACAACACGGTTCCACCACAGGAGCTGCGACAGACAGCGCATCTGGATGTCAGATTACACACAGTTAAGCCCGGCAAAGGAGCGAGGAGAGGCGAGCAAATAAATCAATAGGTTTAAAAACACACCAGTACCAATTCTCCCAACTTGCCCCCCGACTCTTGTTCTGCTCCCTGGATGACTGCTGGACACGACTTCAAACAGATAACCGACTGAGATTGTATAAAACGCAGGGAGAGAACACTCTCCTGCCGTCTAAGATAAGGTAGGAACACAGATAGGAAGATTATGTTGGTTATCTTTTAATGCAGCTGCACTTGAAAGTAATGGACTGATATGGCCTAATAGGCTCTGACTGGCGGTCCCACTGAGTGCAGCTCCGAAATACTCAACTTCTGCAGAGGATGACGAGACTTTTCCTCTTAGTATTTGAAGACGTTATTTATATAGCAGCCTAGACTATGTAGACATATAGTAGATTTATTCCCTATATAATGAGTCTTAATAATGTATTCATCTGCACAGTAGCATAGTGCTCTTGGCAGGTGAAAACCTTGCATCTCGAACATGCCAGCTTTTAGCTAAGAAAAACAGCCTTGTTTGTAGCTTGATGACTATGCACTTTTCAGTTCATCCAATGGGTTTTGAAAGGATTTCATAAGCCCAAGGATTCGTAGAAGTTTCTCAACCCACAGAGGATCATGTAATCCTTCAATTAAAGTTAAAACAAGAAAATCACCTAAATTGGATTTACGAGGTTTTCACCCGACATTGACAATAGGCCATCTTCTGCACAGGTCTGCATAGGAAAGCTACAGTTGCTGCAATCAACCATCAATTCATCATGGCTTGTGATCTGATAGGACCGCATTGGGAGCCAGGTTGTTTGTTTTGGGATTTCCTTGTTGTCTTGGTATCTTACCTAAGCCACACAAAACTGATGAGATGTCTACGAAGCCAGTCACAGCACTGTCACACCATTTGATTCATATTACTTTGATACGCTTGAGTCACTCAAAGTATTAGAGATATAATAACACAATTATTCTTTCCACTGCAGGACCTTTGAACGTCTTTCTAGTGGTAAGACTTAAGTCCACAAAATCCTCACACTGGCACCAACAAACAACAGCAACACTATTGAACAGTGTCATGGTAGAATAGCTCCCGTGGAGATGTGCGTGAAACCAAGCAAGTCTACAACTTCCACCGTCTCCACTTGCCCTCAAAACACTCACAAACCTCACCCCCTACTCGCCTTGCTCCCAAGAATGCCCTGTTTGTCTAAGCTCACCACATCTTCCATGCAACAAAGTCAACAAACATGCATGGGCACATACTTCTATAAAAAGGACAGTTGTTATCCCTCACAATGAGAAAGTTTCTGGACCCACCCATCTGCAAGGATCAAGGCGAGCCATTAACTGTTTGGATGGCCTCCTTTTCAGGTAGGTAGGTCAGGCTGGGTACGGTATAACATACAGTGTCTCAGTGAAACCAGCTTCTGACGGGGTGCAATGAGGCGGCATGATCATGTTCTGTAACACACTATAGTCACGCAGTTGACGCAGGACGCCATTACTCCGGCCATTGGGAACGAGCTGCTGCTGGCTGTTGAGAGCTGTGAAGAACAGAGGCATGCTGAGGTCATGAGTAAACACACAGGCTCTTCCAGTGAGAGAGACAGCGAGAGAGAGAGAGAGAGAGAGAGAGAGAGAGAAAGAGGGGGGGCTGGAAACACATCTGCTTTGCCTTTGATCCAACCTTCTGCAGCCCAGCACGCCACTCACCTCAGCTGCCCACTCTGTGCCTGACTAGAAAATAACGGCCACAATCACAAAACACTGGCTCTTCCTTCCCATGCTGCCCGGCTCACTGTTGGTGCTGACTCATAAGGGGAGCATCTTTTTTTATAAGCAACTCGTAATACTGAAATGTCAAGGGAAAAAAAAGGCTATGTGGTCTTGAGAGATGCCTTTTGTTGCCGATTCCCACACTCTCGTGCAAACTTCTCAGGCATTGAGTTTCAAGGCCCTACCTCTGCAGGGCAACAGTCCCTGCTAGAGTTAGACCGATGCATTGGTTTGCTGATATTTTGGGCCGATATTGTCCTTTTAATAAAGATCAGGTATCAGACAGCCAGTCAATTTCTAAGGATTGATTTTACTCCCAGCTTCAGGGGGGCTGTATGTAAAACCTGTAATGAAACCTGCTTTGTTCTGCCTTACGGAGCTGCTAACCCACTTAAAAAATTCATTAGTCTGGGTTTCAACTGAGTTTTAGTGTCTTATGATGGTCTAAATTTCCACCCTGACAAGAATAAAAATCTGGGGGGAAACACTGAATCCTTGTAATATTTTTTTTTTTTTTGTCATGAAAAATGCTAAAATTTAATAAATACTGAATATCGGCACGAAAATATTGGCTATCGTCAGCTTCATTCCAAAAATGGTATCGGCCTTTAAAAATCAATATTGGTCTCTTCTACAGTATTGGACATGACTGAAGCTCTCCATGCGCTTTTTTTCGGCGAACCACAGCTCAGGATATGACTAATCAGTGAACACACTGTGCGAGAGACACACTGTACAGCATGAGTGTGGGAGTGTGATGCTGGCTTTCAGTGGACATTAAAAGGCCAAACATGATGTCACCTTAGTTCCCTCACAACATAACCCCCTGACCTTATGAGAAGTGCTAATTTGATGAGACTATATTTCCACTGCGGTCGAGGACTTTTGTACAACAAATCACACACACTGAATCCAAACAATAGAGTCCATAACATCCCAGAGTGCTGGGAAACGTGGCATTTTTTTTAAGAGTTGCGGGCTAAAAGACCCCCTCGTAAACATACTACCTCTGACGTGCAATTCCAACGACACCATTACTTTTTAGATGGCAACATTATGCATTTGCATCAGTTGTGACTCATTGTGCAAAAAAACCCACATTTTTTTCATTTAGATTCAGGACTTTCCTGGCACCATTAAATCTGCAAAAACTCCCTTTCTGACGAATTAGAACTGAGTGAAGGAGGTAAACAAATAATTGTTTTTGTCATGTGAAAAACTTCAGCCTTGCCGTCTGGTATCTTTCCCTTACTAACCACGCTCGAGGTTGGGCTAGTGAGAGCTCCACCGCAGGACTCCCACCCTCCAATTCCCTCCGCTTGTACTGTATGAGCCCAGAGAACCACATCCTGAGGAGAGGAACGCAATCGACAGCAATGCCTCCTTGAACTGGAAAATTGGTTACACAATCTGAACTTTTCACTGACGACTGTGCTGCTCCACTAAAAATATTACAATCGTTGCTTTCATTGGGAGCCAAACTGCGGAGAGTGCAGAGACATTTCAAAGGGAAACAATAGCAAAAACCCCATAGAAAAACAGCGGGCCACTGATCATGGGATGTGATCGGAGAGATGTCTGTCCTTGATGTCAGTGCCAAGGTGAGAGGCTCCACCACAATTTCCCAGAATACTCTGGGGAGTTTGGGTTCAAATGAACACTGGCCGAAGGATGCTTGCCTGTAATACGAATGGACAAAAAAGAACCAGAGTGTTAGGTCTTATGACATGGGCATGAGTGCAATACGATATACACAGCATGGACTCTTAAAGGGAAATACCCGCTGCCCCCAACTCCATCTGAGTCCAATCAATCAAGGCACATGACATCTGACGGCAGACAATCGTGTCAACTGAATCCTGCCTGAACAACCCAGACAATGTACATGTAACAGAAAGATGAAGAGGTGTTGTTGTAATTCCATAAACTCTAACAGGGCAGCATGAAAGATCTGTACTGGAGAAGTTACGCTCATGAAAATAAAGTGTTTGCACTTAGACAGAGGTGGTGAAGGGTGGACAGAAATACTGGATCTTTATATCAGGTGATGATGTACTGTATGTCTACAATGTCTACACTGACTGCAGTGGCAGAGTGAGCTGCGATAAAAGTAGAGAGATTTCAACTTTTTGCTGTCCTCTGCCACATTTTTCCAAACCAGATATTGAATCTGTCAAACTTCTACTCATCATTCTTTCTAGGACAAAACTACACTTTCTCAGGACATGCAATTTCCAGAATTAGTTTTGGTATAATCATCCTGTGACTTCCCAATAATTCCGACGTTTACAACTGCCCCGTCTTTGAGTTGACGAAAATGAACTAAACTGTGCAGCTGGGCTGACTTGGCAGGATGTGTCGCTCTGCAAGGGTGTAACAGTATCTCCCACATTAGGAGGGAGCAAAGTCGGGGGTGGGAGTGGGAGGGGGGGCTCCACAAAAGAAAATTGTGCACATTTAATGTAATTTTAGATACATCTGTCTGTTAAACCTGTCAACTATTCCTTGTAAGTCTGTAAAGCTACATATCAATTTTAAGTTCATGGAAGGTGGCAGACAGGCACCTAGGGAGGGAATGTGTTTCATAGTGCAGTCTTGGTATAAAATTGTTAATGACTGATATCAACACATGATTGACTGATATCAATACTGTGATTGGAACCATATGTAAGGAGAAATCCCGCCATTTTTAAAGTTGTATTCAATGATTAAGACATTTAAACACAAGGTCCTGAACTCTATTGTTTCTAGACAACCTGTCAGCTATATTCAGTATCGAATTCTGTAAAGCCAAAAGACACTGCAATTTTAAAAATATGTTACATTACACCAGAATCAAATCTTTGTCCTGTCAAACATTGGTTTCTATGGCATTAAGTTTGCTTGGGTTTGTCTAGGACTAAAATGGATGTTAAGTTTTAAAGACACAACTCTACAAAATTGTCTTTGAGAAGAGATGAGAGGAAATGATTACATTTCCCTCTGAGAAAAATGATGCCCTCTTTACCCCCCTACAAGCTATCATAAAAGGTATGTTATACAGTGTTACAGCATGACTGTTAAAAACCATTCCTGAAATCTAAGGATATGGACTGTATCATTAAGAAATGGCTATGATTCTGTTAGAGGCAATATGAATTTAGATAACATGAGGTCAGGTAGAAGAATTTGAAATGAAGAGTAGAGAGAAATAGTATTGGTTGTGTTTACTTTATGGGGGGGATCAATCAGCAGATAAGAATCTAAGCTTCAGGCAATATATCACATTCAATCATTAAAATTGATGGAGATACAATTGATAAACTCTGACACATTTTCAGATTTACCTTGGGCAGACCTGTCCCCCAATGCCCCCCTTTAGGTTCTTCCTATGCCAGCTTATTAAACTGATTCAGCTTTTTTAAACGCCACTATGACAGAAGAGGTTCCCCGGGGCTTCGTTCAAGTCTCTGGACCTTGGTTCTAAGAGGGGGTGACCCAGCAGCTTTGGACACCCCTAACACCCCCACCTCTCTCTTTCCCATCATTAGGTCTGGGGACCGGCTCCGAAACAGGCCCTGCAGGTTCAGAGGCCACCCTATGTAAACAGGACCGGCATATATACAGTGAGAGCACAACTTGGCAACGCACCGCTATAATAACACACAGACCCATGCAGGAGTTTTTGCCAGGCGACTGGAAGAGGAAATAGGGGAGTATAAACAGCACTCACCGCGGCCAGGCTCAGGTTTCCATGGTGCGCTGAGGCATCCTCTGGACAGCTCACACACACAACATAGCGTTCAGGAAACACACGCAACTCTGGGGCAGGCGGAGAAACAACAGAGACCGTACTAGTTAATAATGTGGGCTCAATTCTGGCTAGGAGTCAAAGTCAGGCAGAGGGAATTGTGGTGGAGGTTCGTAAGGCCATCAACAAGCTCCAAGTATTTACTAGCCCTCAAACCAAATAGAAAATGGCAGTTTACAGACGATTGCCGGTCTTTATGAGCCACGTGAACAGCATGAAATATTAGGAAATTTTACATTAACAACGGCTCTCAGGGAGCAATCTGAATGTTTTATCTGCTTCAGGGGTAATGACCATTTACAAGAACAACAATACTTTATATTACATTTATTATATTATTATGCTGCCTAGCAGTCCATTAATATTCCAAAAGAACTGACCTCATATAACCACTTCAACTGGACAACAGTCGCCTAGCTGGCCAGTATCTAACTGAGGCTTCAGAGGGACTGTGATTTTCTTGCACATAAACAAACCACACTATCTCATTGATTCCTGTACATTCTTTTATAGCTTCTGGACAAAGCCTGAATAATAAACTGATACACAGATATTTTTTCTCAGGCTGTAACTACAACAGTTGTCAGAGACATTTTATAGTTTATTTCAAATTTAAACGACCTGACCACAATACACAGCTAACGCAGTGGACCAAATTACACTACCTTTGACCCCTGGGTGACTAGGTCTAATTTGATGTGTAACGGGCCTGCTGAGAGAAGCCGTCATCTCAGCCTGCAGCAGGTCAGTGCTGCCTTAACATCCCGCTCCCTGGGGTGCAGATATTAACTTTACTGACAGGAAGAGGGCCATGTTGGTCCCATGAAAAGGTGGCCGTGGGTCACAGGCGCTAGATGGGCCATGGAGATAGATTCTCACTGCCCTCCACAGACAGCCCTCCAGTCTTTCTCTCCCACTCTCAGTAGCCTCTCGAGGGAACCACTTAATGGCTGCCTGTGCTCCACAACACCCAGAGCAGGTAGGGACAGGACATAAAAACAAGTGAGGGGGAGAAAAATCAACATGCAGACCACATGAGATGACTTGCTCTTTTCTGTGGGAAATTTGGACGAGTATGAGAGGCTGAGATGGCTATTTCTGATTCATTTAACTGAGAGAACTGATTTACTGAAACTTTCTAGGTTACCTACCCCCATAGAGCTGTTTGACAACACATCTGAGGTTGTAATGCCGCTTCAGAAAACTGGCCACAAGGTTGAAGCTTTTCCCTATAGAAAAAGAAAAAAGAAAAAACAAGTTAACAGTAAAACGTAAGACTAGACACCAAAAATCATCCTCTCCCTCTGGAACCATTTACAAGGCTGGAAAATCGTCATTTCAGATTGGAAAAATTAATTACTGTCACCAGTGGGTTGGACTTTTTGGATGGTGTGTACTGGCACTGTTCTCATAGAGTGATAGACTGATACCATTTACTCAATGGCCACTGTTGGTATTCAAATCTATTTGCTATCAAGACAGTTAAAGTGGTTAATGAAAGGACGCTCAATGCAAATATTTCTGTTCCGACGAAAAGCCCTGTGGGTGATGCATTCCACAACTGGCACCGCTTCAAGAACATAGACACAGACTGGGCTCACTGATTGGACACAGACTGCTGAGGCGAAAACCATGAAGCAACAATTAAAGTGAATACAGGACTGTCAAGGAAGAACGCCTTATCTGTTTTCATCTCTGCACTCGGATCTGTCCTGGATGACGCCCACGGACACAGAGCCCTTTGATGTGATGAGAACATCCAAATTTGCAAGGTTGCAACAAGTCTGTTTCATCAATACATAAAACAATGTCCATTCATATTGTTGGTTCTGCGTGCCAAAGGTTGAGGCCAGTCCGGATGACCTTCTCTTGTCTATAAACATCCACTTTGTCCTAGATAACACGGCCTGTTCATTCCCCACTGTACAGCGGTCTTAATCTGGGTCTCATTCTGGCATATGAGATGAGCTCATCCATTCATGGAGTGAGAAAGTCTTCATTCTGTTTTCATTTAGCTGACCGTCCAGCCTGGCGGGAGCAGGGAAACCGTGTCCTTGGCCTCCGCTCTGTTTGTCATTATCCGCGGAATGTAAGATGCGCTGGGCAAAGACAGAGGCCTGTTGGCTAATCTGGTAGGAATTTGTTGACTAAAAGCGGGGGTCTGGCTAACACGCTATCCAGTTGTTCTTTGTAAACAAGACAACAGTCCTGGGAGGCTGACGGAGCCTGCTTACCCCTCGCTTCAGCCTTGCACAGTCTAGCGAGAGAGTCCCAGTCTACCTTTGCGGTTCTCCACTATAGCTCATAGAGGGATTGTAAAACCATGACCTTATCACCAGCTCTTAATTTATTCTTATTCTCAGTTTTTCATATTGCTGTTGTCGTGTGAAAACCTCTTTAACTCCTACTTTGTTCATTTGGTTTTTACTTTAATTGAAGGATCACACGGTCTTCTACGGGTTGAGAAAATTCTCTGACCTCTTCCGCTCATGAAACCCTTTCAACACCCGTTGGATAATGCCAAAAATGCATTGTGATCAGGCTAAAAACAAGGCTGTTTGTCTTCGTTCCTGAAAAATTGACATTTTGGAGATTTTTGGAGGTTGTCACCCAATAGCGACAATGCTGACAGTCACGCACCACTCTGACTGTAGGCCCTACAGTCAGAAATAACTTGGACAATCAATACTGACAGCCTACATAGTACACTCTCTTACAAAAGCTTGACCTACAACTGGGACAAACACTCAGGACATGAACATACAACATACCAAATAGACAGCATGTTGACAGCGTGAGGCCACACAGAAGTGAGTAGGGGCCTGTGTGAACATTTCCCCTTTCTCTGTTAGCTGATGTCATCCCAGCTCCAGCTCAAAGACTCTAATTATCGTCTTCAAAAAGAGCCATGTTGTGATTCTGTAGGTAATGGCATGCAATTACAGAGACAGCTTGCCACAAAACTGCCACAGGTAAACAGTTAAGTCCACTGGTCAATGATTAATGGCACCACCTCTTTCTTCTTCCCTTTGCTTGTGGATGATTTGGCCAACATGGTGAACATTTCGGTGAGAATTAATAGTAGCAACGTTATTTATTTATATATTTATTATTCTGACATCGGTCTATTTTACTTCAAATCTACTTCAAACAAACTCAGCCTGTGATATCAGTAGTCTGATAGTCTGAACTAAATGCTCACAATATTAAGCTCCATTCAACATTAGCATGACCTGAGGAAATAATGCACAACAAATCAGAGAAAGGAATGTGGGTTTCGAAATATGAAACACCCAAAGATTGTTACTATGGTACTACATAATTACGATCAATATTTTTTCCAAGATAATAGGGTGAAGCTATTATCTAGCTGACAGGCTGCAAGAAGTGCCAGTCTGGCTCCTGTGGAAATATTTATGACCCTCCAAAGCTTTAAAGTAGAAATTCAGCCTAAAGCAGAATACCCACAATTTATTCCTACACTGTGAGAAAACAAGGTACAGAGTTGGGCCTTTTGTCACTGGGCTGTATCCTTTTGAAGGTACAACTCTGTACCTTGTTCTCTCAGTTTATGATGTTGGGACAGCTTAGTCAAGGTTTGTGAACAAAGCAAAAAAAAATCTCCCAAAGCTAGAAACAAAACTAATCTCTAATCTGTATTTTTGGCAATGAACAGGAGATCGTCTTTGTAGAAACTTCAAGAAGGCCGATTTACCAGGAATATGCTTACATATTTTGTTTGAGAAATATTAGCGCTACTGCAAAACAAACCTTGTTCATGTGTAAAAAATGAGATCTGAACCCATATATTGTCAGCGCAGCAGCTTCAGAAAATGTCGCTTGATAACATGACAGAACAGAGCTGTAATTCTCAAGATTGTAATTTTGGAATAGAGTAGTTTGTGTTCTCAAAGATCATGAGAATAACATATGTAAATCCTTTTTTAAGGTAAGTTTTCCCCCATCTGGGAATTGAGTTCTCATATGACAGCAGCACCATCCAGAACAGCAGTCAAGATTGCCTTAGGCCCATTCCCTCTGGGTGGGACTCTTGCAGCAAGAGGCAGTCCATGTGACAGCTTTAGATGGATGATAAATGGGGATTTATAAGAGTCGTTTTACAACTTGTTTGCTGACCCAGGGCTCAGGTAGCCTATGTGTATGAATATGGAGACTGATGGAATGGACATCTTGTTGAGCCAGGAGAGCAAGAACATGTTTAATATCACATTTATGAGCACCACATGCTGTTCTGGTACCTAACACTTAATTATCTAAAGACTTGGGCTCCTCAGAAGTCCATTCCTCAAATAAGGGGTGCACACAAACAACATATGCAATAATATCAGCCAGGCTTCAATACACTGTATGGCACCTTGACTGTCAACAACATGAATAGCAGCATTTCTTTATGGGGAAAAAAGTCCAGTATTCTGTTGTTCTTTAAATAGCAACCCATTGGTCATCTACTGACCATTCTGGATGGCTACACAGAGAGGAATGCAGATCGGTATCTCTGCTTTGTTTTCTCTGCCCATTCTGGGTTCAGGAGGGACCAGGAAGCAAGCATCTTTCATTGCACATGGATGGGTTTGTGTGTTTTTAAAAGCTTTGATTTAGTCCATTAGACTCTTTAGCCTCATGTGTAGCTCTACAACTATTCTCATTGCCTTCCCTGGTGGGTTGAGCTTGCCAATTCCCAGGACAAGCCTGACAGGGACGTCTGGTCGCAGAGTTGGGAACCAGTGAAACGGCATGACTCGAGACATCAGCTGTTGCTCCAACTTTATAACGTCCTGCACAGCGCGGAGTTGCTCTTGGCCCTCTGCCCGGGCTCTCTCGTGCTAAGCTTACATTCATGTTTCTCTCTCACAAACAGTTTGCTGGTGCCTCCTTGGGGAATGAGTGGCCCCTTTCTGTGGCAACTGTAGCCCACAGTGGTGCAACACCCCGAATCTGCAGAGTAGAGACCTTAAAGGGGTTGATTTCTACTTCCTTCGAGGGAGGAAGGCCTTGCTTAATTGTTTTGAAACCCGATGCACAACAATATTATGACAGGTCAAATCAAACAGTAAACAAGCCAGCACGCCATGTTTTCAGAAATGTGGTAGATAATATTGTAACCACTTGTAGGGAGAGACTTCTACCATCTTGTAATATACCGCAAGACAACTGCTGAACAAGACACAGGCTCCACAGGGCTGGTGCCAAGGCTAGAATACTGTACTTATGCGACTCAGTCACACACACACACACAGACACACACACACATCCCTGCAGCTTTCACCGCTTCCTGGGAAAACAATGAGAGGAAAGAAAAGTCAACAAACCGAGAGGCATCCAGAGTGACTAGGACTGTAAAATGGAACAGGCAGGGGTGAGAGGCATTCAGACCAGGGTCAAAGGTAAGCCCCCATGGAACAGACTTCATTAACTCCAGTCATATCCTGAGGAGATCATTAAAACAGCCATAGAAAACATAGCCTACTTCTTTCTCGCCATCCGCATTCCTGGCGGCCCGTGTTGTTGTGACTCACACAGCAATCCGTAGGCATTTCTGCGCCGACACGGAGGCTTTTTTCGGGGGCTCCTGGTGGGTCTCTGCCACGCATTAGCCGGACCGCAGTGGGTCAGGGGCCAGTAAGGAGGACTGCTTCACTGTATGTCTTCACTGTATGACAGGAGAGCCGCATTTCCCACGCAAGCCCTTTATGAACAGGAGTTGAATCAGCAGGACAGTCAGACATCAGTGCCTGAGAATCCTGCTCCTTTGACATCTCCGCTTTGATGTCGACCGCCTCCCTCTGTCCTCAAGAGCGGGATGGAGAGTTGGGGGGGTTGGGGCAAGGGAGGGATGGGGGGGGTTGTACTTGAGAGAGCATGAAGGAAGTTACCCACATGTAAGTGGGGGCTTTCCTGGAAGGACATCACTCTCTGTGTGTAACTGTAACTGCAGCCGTAGCGGAGCGCTGTGCCTTATCATCCCGCTCAACGTCCACCTGAAACAATATTTGCACATGAGTGTTCAATTTAACATTTGGGTGACCCCTTCATCGCGGTTACGAAATACGCCGCAGCATGGTAGCGCAGGCCAGCCCATAATGCAGCATGTGACTAGAGTGGTGGGGAGCAGTTGGGAGGACAGAAGAATTATCAAGGGGAAAAAATCTATTTCTCAGAAACATAATCTGATGAAAGAAGTGCAGTCACAATACAAAATGTCACATTCAATCATCATTATATCTTATATCTTAATTAGCCCAGACAGCCGGAGATCTCTCAAAGTACAGTAGGCCTGCGCCATTGTTTATACAAAAAAAAAGATATTCAAAATGGAAGAGATGGAAACTGCTTATTTTGTTTTAGGCTCCTTTAGATTAATGTTGTGCGGGGCAGTTTGAGGACTTGAGTTATGCACTGCGCTGGCCCTTTAAATCTCCGATCAAGGTCTCATTGGAAGCAGGCCGCTTCTGCTTGCTGGTTCCCCCTGTAAATCTGCTAGCCTGTGTGTTTATAAATCTAGATAGATGAAACAGGCCCAGGGAACACATGGAGATTCTATCAATGTTTCGCTACCAGTGTCTAACGACAACAGACAAGTAAGGCCACAGCGAGGAGAAAAAAAGTGTTGGATTAATTTTAAAGTTTCAAAGTTTTTCTTTAAACTTTAAAAGAAAAAAAGTTTAAGTGTTGTAATGTACTGACCTCATACCTTCAAGGCCTGGAAAGCATTAATGTCTACAGTTACACTGCAGTGCAGTGCAGTGAGTGCTGCTTTCATAAAGCCATCCTAGGCAGGCCTTTTAATGACAACACAAGGCCAGTTTGGCACGCTGCGCTGCCATGACACCTGTTCCCAGGAAAAACACACAGCTCACAAGAGCACATGACACAGGCCCAGGATATTACTCAAAGTGAAACAAAAGAGGAGAGAAAAACACGGAGATCCTCCGAAATGTTTCACTAATTCCTAAAACAAGGCCTTTCGGTCGGGCCGAATTGTTAGCCTGAGTTCAGGAGAGTGTGTGCCGTCTCCCCGACCAGATTGTGGTAAAGGGGAACAGTCACATGAATGTGATCCGTGCTCAGGCTACCATTCCACGGCCCTAATTATATGGGAAAGAGTGTGGTGTGACAGCTATGGCTGGGGTTGCGGTCGTGTCCTAAGAGACTGCAGCTGACCCTGTGGAGAGGGAAAGGGAGAGAAAGTGAGAGGACATGAAGGGAAGAGAAGAGAAGAGAAGAGAAGAGAAGAGAAAAGAAGAGAAGAGAAGAGAAGAGAAGAGAAGAGAAGAGAAGAGAAGAGAAGAGAGAAGAGAAGAGAAGAGAAGAGAAGAGAAGAGAAGAGAATGTTTGTCTGTATGTGTGATAATGGGAAACACAAGAACAGAGACAGAGAGAAAAAGAGAGAAAGTGTGTGTGTGCAATAATGGGGAGGGGGTTAACATTGGAGTCAGACTGTCCTATGTGTTGCTGCTGAGTAAGGCCGGGGGCTTACAGGAAGGATTTACAGAGCCGCAGCAACACCACAAAGCACCAGGGGGAAGGGGGTTGCCCAGCAGGGGACGGGGAGGGAGGGGCGGCGGGGAGAGGGGCAGGCAGGCTGGGGCGGCTACTCTGATCAGGATCCATTTCCAGCCTGGGCCTTGGAATTCCTTTGTTCCTGTCACAGGTCTCCGTTTCCCCCTCGCCTTAATCCCAGCCTGCCTCACGCCCAGTAACACAGAGCAGGGCAGGTAACTCTGCCGCAGGCATGCCTCTCTATTTACAGACCAGTCCCTCACTGGCCTGGATATGCACAGCACAACAGCCACACACATAAATAGTAATAGCTGTGGTAGGATTGAGAAGAAAAAAGGCAGAATATTGCAGGTTGTTAATACAGAATTACTTGCGAGTCTTCAGAGAGCTGCTTTGAACAGACCCAGTAGTAGGCTGCATGGCTGGAGTCTATGGCTTCTCCCTAGGGGAGGCAACCCAGCACGCAGGTAACAGTTTATAGAGGAGGGAGTGTTTCATTATGTTCATGCATTTTGCTCATGAAAGGTCTCGCTGACAGTTTGACCGATGAGCTCTGCCACATTTGAAAAACTGTTTTAGTCTGGGGCTGCAGGCCTTCAAAGGCGCAGAGAAGCCAAACAAAGCTAAATCTATGACAGAGGGGAGCGAAAATTAACATTACTCCTCTTTTCTCCCTTTCAATCTCAACACATCCTCCGCATTCTTCATCGGGAGGGAGATGGCCATTCGTAAACACATTCTCCAACAGTAAAGTTATCCAGCAACACTTGTGCTTTTTCCGCAACGGCCGTGGCCAGGCTGCCTTAAGCCCCCTTCATAGGGCTGCCAAGAGGAGTCAGTGGTACACTGTGCAGCGCTCGCAAAGCCCTCTCCCACGGCTATTAGTGACCATTCATCTGGGGAGCCTGGGAAAATGCCTCTCCAGCCTGCCGTGGCCATGGGGAAACAGGCTGGCAGGTGTTCCCTCCCCCTAAGCCCTGGCACCTGTGCAGGGAGAGGAAGAGGGACCCAGCTCTGCCCATGGGCTGAAAAGAACGCTAGGTACCAGTAGAAGCCTTTGCCAGGGCGTCTCTGACTGCTGTGATTGGCCGCAGAGTCTCGGTCTCTAGCCGTAAGTACACAGAAGAGGAACCCTGTTATGGAGAGATCAATGTGGCTGAATCAATACTAACCGTAGAAATAAGACATCTGCTAATGTGCTTTGGCAGTTTGAAATGGCATGTTAACTAAATCCGTGTAAAAAGGGGACCTTCTCGGTTTACACTCTAAGGAGCCTAGCACACACAAACTTGCACAAATACACGCACCACTCAGAAATACAAAATCAACATTTACTTGAGTCAAAAATAGTACAAGACTAAGACCAAACAGAAGGTGAGATAGCACACAATCAGCATTGTAACTAAACAAGAGCTAATCTAATATAAAAAGTAAAAGCACACTGGTAAAGACCTGCGAACAATCCGTCTGTACAGCATAATAAGGGGTTGGATACTGCGAGTTATCCAAGAGGGCCACGTCTGACATGAAGGGGTTTCCCGCTCCTCGGTCCAGGGGCAGATCAGTGGCATCTTCATAAAGATAACTGTGACACTCTTGCTTTCACACAGCATAACCGGCAGCTTCTTTCCTCAAATATCTGTTATATCAAGTGACAAAAAATGTATTCCTCAAAACACAGAGAACCTATTATCCACTCATTTTTCAATCTGTAATTACCCTCTGAGAAATGTGGGTGTGTTTCAACGCAGTCTACCAGGGAGAATGCAACAAGCCTCTCCCAAGCTCCCCTTCCCTGGGCTTCTAAAGTCCGGCATGTCCATTCTGCATGTCCAGAGCCAAGATGTTTGGTGGGAAAAGTTCCCTCTGTTCAGCTCTCTAAAAACATAAATAAATCACATCACTATGAGCTAATCATGAATTCTCAAGTAGCCTGCTTAAAAAAAACGGGGGGGACTGACATTTGGAAATTGGCCTCTGCAGCTGAGATTTAGAGTAATGGTTTGGATTTATGTTGGCGGGAGACATGGGACAAGCTGACATGTTCACTGGGTGCTATACATACTGCACACACACACATGCACACAACGCAGCATTCATACATAAATATAATAACCCGTGGAGATAATCGGATACAAACACTTGCACTGACGGGCCTTGGAATGTTAAAAGCTGTTGATGGCTCATTTGAAGTGCCAACAGCTGAGGCTGTTACACTGTTCTTACTGCTGGGTGTTGGCGGAAGCCCCTGTGATTCCACACTGGCACCAGCGCAAACACCGCCTCATATGAGACCCAGAATACCCCTCCGCCCCCAGCCCAGACATAGCACCACGCACCACGCTCCATCCTCCTATTCTTGGCCCAGACATCAATACTACCCCACCCGACACCTTTATCTATATGCAACACATGCGTGTGCACGTGCTCCCACACACAGACACATATGTCCTCACACACACACACCTCACTCTGGGATAGCCTACTTAATTCTCCTCTCAAATAACATAATGCTGCGCACAAACACATAGATACACATAGCTCCTACGCCGAAGCAGATACACACAGAAACTCAGCTTCCATTCCCCCTGCTATGGACAGTTTGAAGGTTCTGTGAGGATTAGCAGGTTAGCGTTTGACCTGCCTGCAGAATAGATGACCCCAATACTTAATACCCACCCTGAGGTTTGCTGGGCTTCCCTCCCTAAGCCTATAGTCTGTCCTCCCCTTTTTATGGCTCCTGCCTGCCTGCTTGCTTCTCACACTCACAGTCTCCACCTTTACTGCTCTGCCGCCTCCCTCACATGGGACAACAGAGAGACCAAGAATGTCATTACACTCACTTAAGACCTTTAATAGGACTGGAGCGCATGAACTGTGTAGGCCTGTTGAGGCGCTACCCCGTTTCATGTTCTGAGAGGGGAAAACACTCTGATATGGCATGGAGTCATGTTCCATTGGTTACGTTCTTTTTGGCAAAGCTGCGAGGAGCTTAATCATTTTTACATGCATATTTCACTGTTGAAATACCGATCGTCCCCTTGTTCACACAGTGGAGTGTGTATGTGCTCATAAGTGTGTGTGTGGAGTCTCGGTCTGTGATCTCCATCATTAGAGATGTCTGTCTCTCCTCAGTCTGTCACGGGGAATATGAGTCAGGCTTTTCAGTAACCTTACACTGTCAGCCTGTTCACACCTAGCCCAGGGGGAGGATATATCTCTCCAACACACTGTCGCTCCCTCTGATTCTCACTGGTCCTGACGTGTGTGCATGTGTGTGTGTGCCCGTGTGCACGCACGCTACACATGCACGCTACACACGCACGCACGCACACACACACACCTCAGCCAGTATGCTTGCACACATTCCTGTATACCAAGAAAATGCCACAGGTGGGTTTAACATGTACACTTGTATACATGTATACATGCATGAGCACACAACGCATGCATGAATGTATGCACACATGCATGCACGGATACACAGATGTAGTGGAGGGGAAGACTAAACTGGTGGAGAGTAGCGTGAGAGGCAGCGCTGCAGCCACAGGAGAAACTTTATGGGGCCGGCTGCCCTGTAATCCCACTCTCACAGTAGGCCTGCCCCGCTGAGTGAGCCCGGTTTAACTGCCCTTAACTGCTACCTGTGACAAACCTGTCTGCCTTCCACCACACAGCTGGGGGTTCCTGTGAAGCTGGGTTCACAGTGCTTCAAAGGCATGTGTGTGGGTGGCTGGGGGAATGTCCATAGATTGCATAGATGGGGATGGTTTGAATTGGCTGCTTTGTGTGGGCTGGGAGTATATTGATCTTTCTCTTTGTGTATTGTGTGTATGGTTAGGTGTCAAGACAACTGTTTTTGCTGGCATCCAGTTAACCATAAGAAATGCAGATCAACATAGGTGTGCCAACACCACATTGAACACAAGGGTAACAAACATCAGCCATTTTAAAGGACTTACACCTTGCATGTACAAATGTGACTGAGACGTGCCAAGTTAAACAGCGTAGCACAATATAAAAACTCCTATCAGCTCTCACCTCCACGGGTCACACCCTGGGCGTCGAAAGCCACCGTGTCCCGACTAGTTCTGTTTTTTCTCCACCCACACTCTCCTCAAAAAAGGTAGCCATGACATACTTTTTAGAATGTTTTGCAACTCTATTCCCACCCTGCTTACAGAGCTTCGTAACCTGCCCTGCCTGCATGCAGAGAGTCATATCTGCGCATTGAAGTCCAAGTGAATAAATAATGGTTTTGAGTTCACAGCCAAAATAAACCATTTCACTTATTCAAGCTGATGATAGACACACCTAAGACACGGCGAGGGAAGACAAAAATGACCTGATGCCAAAGGAATGAGAAAAGACTTGAAACCAAAACAGAAGTAATAAATAACTTAAGCTCTCATTATCATATTATAACAATTAAAATGAATGCTCCAAGTAACCAAAGAAGGAGCTAATGTTGTACTTTTAATACTGGATTCTACAGCATTTTGGAGGAGGAATGGTCTATAATACATGACAATTAATATGTGGACTATTTGGTTCTAGTGCAGTGTGTGAGAGAATGAGTGTTGCAGGACGTGATGTAGTTACCTTTCACACAAAGAGCTGCAGCAGGTGCCAGCTCCTTCTTCTGTTTGGGCTGTCTTCTATTGTGGAGAGACTCTGTGTACTGCTTAACTCTCTGGTCCACAGCATCTCGAACCAGAGCTGTAACTTCCTACAAACGGTGTGCAGATAATTCAATAGAGCAACATATTGTGAAATGCTGAGGAAATTTACATAGGTTGCAATTTGGTAGAAGTGCATGATACAGTATCTTCCAATGGCGACTTGGAAGCAAAAACTGGTGGAAGATAAGATGCAAAGCATAGCATTTATAGTAAAGATTAATCTAATGAGGAGCCCAGTCGCACAGGTCAGCAGAAGTCTCAAGTGCAAGGCCAGAGAGGCAACACCAAGAGTGGCTGGGTGGAGAGAGGGGGACAGTTTGCATTTTGCAACAATGAAAATCCCTAGGAAGGAAAAAAGAGAAGGCTCAAAGTCATTTTAGATTCCACGCTGTTGCTTTCTTCTGAAAAGGCTCCCACCAGAACATAAGCTATACATTCACACACACACACTTGTTCACACACACGCCCTTCTTCCTGTGTCTGTACCTCGATGTGGTCCGTAGTAAACCAGCTGGCCTCCTCTTGGCCGCCCAGGGGCAGAACGTGGAGATCCACCAGCACAGCAAAGTTCCCACACTGTAACACAAAGAGGGAGGACAGCCACAGGTTGCTGAGGGGCAATAGGCTCACAGACAACAAAGGAAATCAGAGTGTGGGTGATTGACAGCGAGACAAACCACAACGACCCCCTACGTCCTCAAACATCACCCCAGGCCTCTCGCAACAGTGCCCTCCCTCCTGTTTCTCTGTCTAGCCATCTCTCTACCGATCTCACAAAAAAGCATGGCCTAACCTCTGTCTCCTCGTGTTTCCCTTTCTCAGCATAAAAAGGGTTTGCCTGTTCCATCACCTGTGCCATATAGTCACTATTTCAGGCCAGATTAGGCTGCACCAAACAGCCTAAAGATGTGCTTTGTAAATGAGCACTATCCTACGTTTTAGAAGAGTGGTGAAGAAACACCACACAACATCCACCTTAAAGCATTCAGTGTTTCTGTACTTCTGAGCTGCAAATTGTGAGTGCTGTAGAAAGCTGAGTGGAGGGCTGCAGAGTGGATTCCTGAGGCACTATGTCATCGTGTCATCGACAATAAGCCACATGGGACAGAGGGGCCAGAAACGCCGCGGCTGGTTAAGTTGCCGTTACATCTTTCTCAAGCTAGCCTGATTATGGTTTACACATGAGTGCAAAAGCTGCCCGCTGCGGAGAGCGAATGGATGTGGGTCTCGTGTGAACCTCGCCTCTCCCTGGACAAGGAAGTGATGGATGGACTGAGACCACCCGCAACACGACACTGAGGAGCAACAAGCACGGCCCTGGAGCCCAGACTGATAATGCACCCGAGGCACCGACCTGAATGGAAATGGAGAGCGAGGACACAGAGGGACATATAAAGACAAAACCAGACATACAGGAGAGTTCAGGCTCAGAAATGCAGAACTGGAATAGATTGTGGACAGAGAAAAGAGATGATAATGGTAGTCATTTAGCAATAGTGAGTGTATAAGCACGCAAAGAGAGTAACTCCACATAGCAGATCCTGCCTGAGACAGCAGCTTTGTTTCGATCAGCCCCAGCCAGGCCCGTCCCCTGGGCTGATCTCACAGACATGATGGCTAAACTCCACCGGCGGAGTTACGAACCCAGACTGGAGGGGTGTTCCTGCGGCCCTGCTCTCAGGATGACGCGGGAGAGAGAATTAACAGGGTGTGTGTAGGGGAAGGCCCCTGCTACTTAGGTCCCAAGTCTGGACACAAGCCTGCATTTCCCCTCCTGTTGCCTCCTCCTCTCCTTTACTAGAAGCAGTTAGGCCAGCTCCTCAGAGAGAAAGGGAGAGAGAGAATCTAATTTACTTTGATCATAAAAATGACAGTTGGGCTGAGAACCTTTCGTCTAGTGGGATTAAAAGGCTAAATCAGTGAAAGGATGGTTCTGGGCAAATTAAGTGGCCAAATATTTTCTTTTTTCACATGAGAGCATTTTTCTTTCTAATTGTCTCTCTGTAAACAATGATGGAAGTGGAGCTGCTCCTCGCAGGTCAACTAGTGGATAGGGCGCCCCCATATGGCTGATCACTTCATGTTTATTATGTCTTGCACCATGCTTTTGCAGAATGTTAGGTACTGTGTGTGTCAGTATGTACTGTCAATATGTCTCTGCACCCATGTCACCAAAACAAATTCCTTAGTACTTATTCTAATGAATGTGATTCTGAGTCTGTCAAGGTGGCTCAGTAAACACTGATCCCCTGACTCTATCCATACATATCATGAAACTTATGTGAACAAAATTCCGTACATTAACATCTAGATGTGATAACCATGAATAGAATCTTGCTAAATACTAAATAGTCTATACAAAACATAATAGGATTTTGCACAGCTTAGCCTGAAGGAAATAAACACAAGTTTAGTTGTTTTCCTTTAAAAAAAAAAAAAACCAATACGCTCTCACAAAAACATAAAAGCCATGGGCCAGAACAGAGCTCTCCTTATGTGCAAGCTCCTCCATGTATAAAATGTGTGCATGTGTGTCTGTCAGTGTCAGTGTAGGGCCAGCTCTTCCCTACAGATCTGCATTCTCCCCGTCCTCTGCCCTTTGTCTCATGGCGGTCTACGGATGACCGGTGGCTTCAGCTGACTGGTTCCAACAATTACCAGTGCGTGGGAAAGCCTAGCAGCGGAGGGCCAGGCCCTGTCAATCACACAGAGAGGGACCGACTGGCGGCTCAGTCCCACAGTGGCTTCTTGGGCTGGACTTGACAGACGCTGGACTGGCTTTGAGATCCTGCCTTCAGTTTTTGCCGTTTGAGACCTCAGAATGCCATTACAGATAAGCATAGGAATGTTATATGATAATATGTATATGCTAATATGTATATGTCACAGTCAATATCAACCATGCTACATTTTGAAGGATTAGACTTGGAAAAGATGTTGTTAATCATAAGGAGTGTTATTACTGAGTGAGTCAATACCTAAAGGAGAGAATATCTGTGATAAAAAAATTAAAAAAAAAAAAATCCTAGCAAGAAACACGGGATCACTCCGCTAGGCTACGTGGCTTAGAATTACGCAACCTAATGCGAGGTCTTAGGAGCAACACAAGGATAATGTGATCAATATCTTGGACTGGAGAGAGCAGTTAGGTCTCAGAGTGCAGCCCTTGTGGAGAGGCACAGCTGGGTGAATCCCCTAAAGTGGTTTCTGAGCTTCTGATTGAGTTTGTGTTTTGGGCAGAAAGCCAGACAACTAGCTAGCCTTAGACTAGCTCCCTTTTATCACATTAGAGCAGCAGACAAGACAAGACTGGGAACTGGACATTAATGATAAACATTGGTCTGTCCCTCACGCAAAAACAGCATGTGATTCCCTGGGCCTCTCGGAAAAGGGGGATTTTGCCAGGAATGCAAACTAACGCAATCGCACTAATGGGACAACGATTAATTTGCTAGCATAATTGTTGATTAAGTGGAGGCACTAATTTCCCTCTAGTGCGTGAATCTTTTAGTCCTTGCTGCACTCTTTAGGTGCAGCAATCAGTGGTTTTAGAAAAGGCTTTTCATGCTGAGTGTGGTGGATGGTGACAGACTGGATGAAGAGAGCCAAAAAAAAAGGGGCAGAATCTAATTTTACACAAAGGCTCTGACTACAATCAGATCATGTGATCCAAATTTGTCATCTCTGAGCACAAAGAGTGACCAGTGGGTCTCTAAAGGTGAACCCTGCCATGACCTATGACCTCCATGTGATGAGGCCCCCCCCCCCCTCAAGCCCAGCTATGACCTCTGTTTAGTGAGATCTCCACAAGCGGCCTAATCCTTTGTGGATGCAGTAATAGAAACCACAAGAACCTTATCCTCCCTGAGCAAAGAGGAGATCGGAAAAAAAAAACTACAAAATCCAGTATTCTCCTTGAAAGAGTGTACACCAAAAATAGCAAAATAGAGCTAATTCAAAGGGTCCCGCACAGCAAATACTGCACATGTGCCTCTCTCTTTAATACCATGTCTGCAGTATAATGGTTCTAAAGGATTTTAGTAATATGACATATTTATTTATCAAATGCATAAGATATCCTAATATATTTACTTTGCTTTGACACATTTAAGGCAATATACTGAGCCGCTGTTGTTGGAAAGAAAGGTTGGATAAAGGGCCAAGTTCTAGAGGAAGTTACTCTTTTCATACATACTAAAGTGGGCCAGTACTGCTTTGTTCTCTGCCTTGCACAGGCTTTTTAGAGTTATGAACAGAGGTTGAAGGCTGAATGAGAAGCGGCTAAGAGTGCTACTTAATACCAAATCCTTTATTGTGCCATCTTTTGTGTGCCGTCACACAGTGAATGAATAGGACCGAGTCTTCCTGCAGGCTAAGCTCAACTTCTCTATCCTAATTCTCCCCGCTGCCAATCTGATAAGCATGACCCGTAAAAAAAAAAAAAAAAAAACACAGACAAAAACATTAGAAACATTCGAAACCTAAACTACCCAGAAGTCCACAGCTCAGCTTCGAGACAAAGTCGTTCGATTTTCTGTCCGTAATCAGTAAATAAACAAATAGTGAATCAATCCCACTGACGGCTCCTTTCCCTTTTCTGGTCTGCGGGGCTCTGGTCTACATCACTCTCAGTTCCCAAGACACTTTCTACCTTCCCTTATCTCTCTCCCAGACCCCGCTCTCCATCCTCCCGCCTGCTCCGCTCCAAGTTGGGCACGGGGCCCAAACTCTGGGAGCAGTTCTACCCGCCTCCCCACCTCGCTGCCCTTTGCCACTGCTATCGCGCCGTATAAGAACCAGACCTCCTCGGCCTGCACTTAGCTCAGAGGCTAACACTAACCAGCCGCAGATGTTTACATTGGGAGAGAAGGGGCAGCAGATGCGGTCTCACTCAATAAAACTTGCATCTCTCTCTCTCTTTCTGTCTCTCTCTCTGCAGTCTGCAAAGAGCCCAGGGGAGCTCTTCAGATCTGTGGGTGTGACAACCTTGCTCTTTAGGCTTTATTCGCCTCATTCCCAGCTCTCTGTTGCTCTCTGTGAGTCACCTGGGTTTCCCCTTAGAAAAAAAAAAGACAAGTCTCTATTCCAATATTTCATACTGTGCCAGATACTGGGCTGTGAGAGACTTGAGAGCATGAATGTGATTATCACCGAGGCAAAATGTTATTTACTGACAAGAGTTGGCGGAAGTGCTTTGTGTGCAAAGCTCCTTTCATTCAGGTGAATGTTAGCACACCTGAGTCCTCTTTATTTGATGATAAAAAGGGACACAACCCAGGAGCGGAATTCCAGCAGCAAGAACAGACAGGAATATCTCCAGGTAACACTCGGCAAACAAAACTCAAGTAGACACATCCCTGAGAATTGGTAGATAGACATAAGCAGTGCAGCTGAGAAGTGCTCATTAGGACACGTGAATTCCATAGGGCAGTATGGGGCAGCGCGGGGGTGAAAGAGCACTCTCTTTACCCTCCGGAAAGGTTCCCCCAAGTTGGGATGTGTCAAAATGTTTCTGATCAGACTGCAATGACTTTGTACAGAAGCCCGATGTGTGGTCTGATATGAGCTCATCTACAGAGTGACAACAACACTAAACAGCACATAAACCTCTGACATTAAACTGCGCTGCGATACCTCAAACGTTTTATACTCAAAAACAATTTGGTCTCCCTGTCATCCCACTACATTAGATGGTTAGAAAGTCAGCAGTACATAACGCTAATAGAAGGCAGATTGCAGGGCTCTGGAGCAGTAATGTCCTGGCAGACAGCAAGCGGTTCAGTGGATCAGCGTTTTAGCCTGCAGGCCCTTTTGGGGAGGTCTGAAAAGTGGCAGGTCACTATAGTCTAAGCCTATTTAAGTAGGAGCATACCAGCACCTCCTGCAGCTCCCCAGACCAGGCAGAGAGCTGCTTGGAAAACATTTGAGGAGACAGCATCATAAAACACACTGCCGAACAGCCCACCTAAACACCGCAAGCTGAATCCAAGAACATTATTTAGAATTCCTCGGGTTATCCTTGCACTCGAGGCATTCTGGTAAACAAGTTTGCAAGAGCCCTTCCTGAACACAACGTCTCTACATCCTTTCATATCCCGAGAAGTCATTCGCTCATTAAAAAACATGGTGGTAGTGCTGTTTGTTTTGCGAAAGAGGAGCTCAGGGTTGCGCCTTAAATGCTATTGTTTGGACTGATCCCTTCTAGCATGCTTGTTTGTGGTTAGTTGGTTAAGAATGGTAGAGGCTCTCTGCATTTTCTCAGGCAGGGTAACACAACAGTATCATTATGTGCCCACTGGGAAGGAACCTTTCATGAACCTCCAGGGCTTTACTCTCCCACAACCGACTGAGGGGGCGGTGGGGTAGCCTGTACGCAGGCATGCATATGAAACGAATAAAGAGAGTGAACGCAATATCTGGTCAACTAGGCACACATGGCATTATGGAGGATATGAGAGATCAGTGCAAATGTCCACGGCCCTCATCCAAAACTCTCAATAAATGAAACATCAACAACAGGAGAGACCAGCTGCTTTCCCTGCACTTAACAAAAACATCTGATGTGCATTATTCCTGACAGAGCTTTAGACGGAGGATGGACGGCTCAGCTTGTTTAATAGAATGAGTTTCCTCTGCCCCGCATTGCTGTGGCCATTAACAAAAGCCTTTCAAAGAGACAGTCAGGCTTAAGATTTGCAAAAGGTGACTTGAAACACTGAATAACTTACTCCATAGAAGGGAACTAAAGCAATGTCAAATATGTCAAAGGCAAGACAGTTGAAATGTGTATCTATACTTCCCTCTAGTGGCTGAAGAATGGGTGACCGGTAGAGCGGGAAGAAATAGGCAACAGGCAACACAGACATTGCAACATGAAGTTCAGATGTTTAGCCGGTAATTGTTACAGTAGCAAGATTATATCACTGTGCACCATGTGACCAGTATTTTTGTTATTTCTCCAACTGCCGAGCAGCCAGTGCAGTAAATACACAGAATATAAATTTATGTTTTATAAGGTAACATGAAAATAACAGAATGGAGCTTGCTGTTCTGAGGAGGTTTGGGCAATATCAATATCAAATCAAACTCAAAAATCTAAAATATTTATAACTTTTTATTTTGCGTTTTGTCATTCAGTTTCTTGTTTATTCAAATGATGGGTAAATTATGTCCAGCATACCCCAAATAGCCCACTTCAGATGATCTTTTTTTTCCCCTTTATCCTTTAATAGAACTGGAGGAGGTTTTCTGACAATACAAAACCGAATAGCTATAGCCTAAAACCCTCTAAAATGATTTGTAGCTGTGGCATTTGAATATTGAACATTTTAATGCATTTTTAATGACCAAAAAAAAACAAACATTTTGTACTCCATGGTATGCCTGACATTTCAAACTATTACTGGCTGCACATGCCTAAACCTGAATAAATGAATGATGATACAAATGTAAACAACTGTGAACTGAAATTGCATCATTAGAAACATTATGCATTTATAAGTTGTGGGATACAAACTTAATTCATTCTGCAATTAATGGGAACATTTCACATGGAATTAAATAATGGGAATGTGTTTGTCTATATGATGGTGCAGAATGTATTTGCTTTGTCATACTAGTAGCCCTTGTAATGTAATGTAATGCAAATAAAACCAGTCTTGGCTATGATATCATCTGGTTATGATATAGAATAGTGTGTTATTATGAAAGCATATATTTCACTTGCACTCACCTTAATGACAAATTTGCGAGGAGTCATTGCAGTCAGTCAATTTAATCTGAAACAAGTGCAAGCTCAAGGATCACACATGGTACTTTGCCCTCAGAGTCTCCAATGATCACATATCAACAAAAATAAATTAGACACCATTTTGTACTGGTGGGCTGTTTTGTTACCACCTTCCATACAAAAAAACAAAACAAAACACTGTAACGTTAATATTGCAATAGGCACATAGTACACAGACACACTATAATTATAGTGTGTCTGTGGTAGTCTTAGTGTTTATAGAGACCTTATTTTATTACCATTTTCCTAACAAAAAACACTACGATAGTACTACAGGCACTTATAGTGTGTCTATGGTAGTACAGTGAGTTTATAGCGACCATATCGTAGTTGATATTAATCTATAATGGTTTTACGATAGGATCTGAGGTGTTTTTTTGTTGTTTTATTTTGTTAGTTTTTTTGACTGATAGTAGTTACATGGTCCTCTTACATTTTATAATAGGATTACTGCAATCAATTTATTTATTAGCTAGCTAAGCGTCTTTTTGACAGTGTACCTGACTGATATGAATTACTAGCCTATCCATGTGGCTTCTTCAAATCTTGGTTATAATTAATGTTTAATTGTTTAGGTTTTCAAGTAGCCTAGCTAGCAGTTTGGGCTCTAATCTCAACAGCAGCATACACACTAGTATTGTCAAGAAACAGTATAGATCCAATCCATCATTGTCCAAAGAGATTACATTACAAGCAATGCGGTTACATAAACATTAATATATTGCGATATATGTATAAATATAACTCCAAATATCCTACCGCCAATAGTTTTGAATGGTTGTCAAGGCTAGAGGAGATCTACGGTTAGTAAAAAATGACGTCATACTCCCGCAGTTGAATAACCAGGAAGTGTGAGTCGGAGCTATGAGCGGATAGTTTTTTGCAGAAAGTAAAGTAGTTAAACTTGGAGACATATTTTAGCATCTAAGCTAGCGAGCGAACTAATTCACAATCTTTGTTTGCAAGTAGGTTTATGGTATTTTGGTGTGTTGATTACAAAGACTCGCGAGAGAAAACGAATGTTTTGTCGAATCACGGATCTCTTCTAGCCATAAGATGTAGGACCCCAGAGGACCCAACGCTATGACCGACACCATGGAAACGACTGGCGGAACTAAAAAGCCTGTATTAATCTTGAAATTATACTTCATCGAGATGTATCTATATTTTAACTTTTCTCCACAAAACCCATCCTTTCACCAATTACATATATTTTAATGTATTTAAACGTAGCATAATCATCTGTAATTCTAAAAATCAGTTTTATTAAGATCAGGCATCGCCTTAATCCTCACTATCCAGATCGTGTCAGTGTTTACCTGTACGTGTTGTCCATCTGACTTGGTCATACAGACTGTCGAAAGGAGAAAAATATGTGTTCGTCGCTTATTTTACTACCGTCAGCCAGCAAGTTAGCTCATTATCTATGCTAGCAAAGCTTCTTTAGCGGGCTATCATCGACCGAAAGTTAGGGCTTTCCTCACGTTAACCTGAACCTGCTTTGAGAATGTCTCGACTCACCAAGAAATCGCCATCTCTGTGCACGGATTTACCGCTTGACAACCCTGATATTTGTCACAAGTTTAATGTTCTACGGCAGCTTCTCAAATCCTGTTTTGGCCCGTCTGGCAGGCTGAAGCAAGTCCATAACAACATTGGAGGGCACGTTATAACTACCTCAACCTCCTCAGTTCTCCTTCAAGCCATTTCATCTTCACAGCCTTTGATCAAACTCATAACAACCTCTGTTCTCAACCACGTGTCTCGTTTCAGTGACTGTGGTTTGTTTACTGCCATTCTGTGTTTGGCTGTTATTGACCAAGCAAAGCAGTCTGGCCTCAGGGGAAATGTGGCTATCAGCGTGAACAAGCATTTATTGGGTATGTGCACCAGTTACCTTCATCAAGAGGACTGCGGTTGCAAAGTGAAGCTCGACTTCTGCAGCAGCCAGGACTTGATCACACTGGCTTGGAGTGTTATCTCCAGCAAGCCCGCCTGTGTGCTAACAGAGCTGGAAGCGCTGTACATCAGTAAACTGGCCGTGCAAGCTTTTGTACTGACTGTTCCCTGTGACAGTCCAGGTAAAGTCAGTCTTGGCAAGATAGTGACTGTGTCTGTTGAAGGCCATCCTGTTCTGGACTCTGCAGTGTTTCCAGGGTTGCTGGTGGACGCGCCTGATGTCTTCTGCCTCAGCGATGTGGAGAATCTCCACTCTAATCCACTACGAATGGTGTTGTTCAGAGTGTCTCTCTCTGGGGACCTGTTTGAACTGGGAGACGGGACTCTTGAGGCGCACCAGGGTGCGGACACGGACTCGCAGATCCTGGATCAGCTCCTGGAGCTCGGGGAACGGGTGGTAAAAGATGAGGTGAAGCTCTTTGTATGTCAGAAGGTCATCCACCCTGTCCTGCAGCAATACCTGAGGCGTCATGGTGTAGTGGTGATAGAGAGACTGGGAATCGCTCTCATGGAGCCACTTTCTCAGCTGACAGGTTGGTCTGTTAGCATAGTTGGATTGGGTGCTGTGTTTAGGCTAAAAGCTTTCATAGACCTGAACGTATATATGTATAGTCTACTGTCCATGGTATATCTTGCACTGCTCCTTTGCACTGTATCTGAGGTCCTGTTTCATTTCTGTCCCCCTTTACATACCAGGTGCTCAACCTGTGGCCACATTGCAGACCACAATCCCAGCCAAGGCCTATGGGCAGGTGAAGGATCTCAGTATGAGGCAGTTTGGATCCAAGACAATGCTGCATCTATATCCTCCTGGAGAGCCAGCGATCTGCACTATGATCCTCTGCCATAGGAACGAGACAATGTTAAGTGAGTTGAAGGTAAGCTCAGTTTCCATCTCCCTTCAAAATATCTCATTCCCTGTCTCCCAAATTTCTTGTCTGTGTTCTACATTATATAATGAAGCAGAAATGGCCTGTATAGCTCAGTGGGTAGAGCATGACACCAACACTGCCAGGGTTACAGGTTCAATTCCCGCTGGGGTCATCCACCAAATGACATATGCATTTTTGAAAACAATCATAAAACTGGTTTCACATCACACAGACGTCAGACTGGAATGTCCATTAATGAGAAAATGTACAAGATGAGTTGATCTTTTAAATTCCCTGTCTGTCTGTTTCAGGTGGCGTGCCAGAAGACAGAACATGTGTTGAGGCTCACCCTGAGGGAGCCATCTGCCCTGCTCGGAGGGGGGTGCACTGAGACCCACTTAGCTGCTTACATCAGAAACAAGGTCAGACCCACTGTTGAGTTTTAAACCAGTTAGCAGCGCAGTAACTCTTGTTTTTGATTGCACAAATCAGCAGCAAAAAGTAAGCAGGTAGAACAGGTAACAGATAACTCATCTTTGTTTGCTCACTCTCAGCACCCATTGCACGCTTGACCTGTCGCTTTCATATATTGTTTTCACAGTGTGGGCGTTGTGAATCCCGTTGAGACTGTAACAGTGATTAAGAGCTATACAAATAAACTTGACTTGACTTGCCTTTTACATTCACTATCACAGGTGGTATGTTTTGAGTAATAGCATGTCCTGATTATGTCATGTTTTCATCCTAGAGTATGAATAAAGTGCCAGAGGCAGCGTCGCTACTTGGCTGCTCACAGAGAGAGTACCTGCTCGGCATGCAGGCTTTCTGCCGCTCTCTGGAGTCTGTGGCCGAGGTGCTGGAGCACAGCGGTGGGAATTCTCTGATGGATCTGACCCACGCTCACCACTGGACTCTGCCTGCGGATGTGGTGGAAGCCCAGAGGGAGGACGCCCTGGGCTCCTGTGGCTGTGGGCTGCTGGAGAGTCAGCCCGGTGAGAAGTGGACCTTTCTAAACTCTAAATACTCAGAGTTCTGTCCTGCACCCCTGTCTAGAAAGGCTACCGTGCAGCCACGTGTGCTGGACTCCTTCGCAGCCAAGATCAATGCTTTGCAGGTCGCTGTAGAAACTGCTAATCTTGTGCTGGATGTTCGATATATAATTCAAGATGTGAACTAGCTGAATAGGTTTTTTTTCCCAGTGTAGAATTCTGATTTGTGATGATGAAAATAAGGAGTGAATGTTGTCTTGCTATATTTTTTTCAAATGCAGTGTTCAGTTCAGACACTAGATGTTAGTATTGGCTTAGTCTGATCACTGACAATAGAACCATGAAGTCAGTCAGTGGGATTGTCTTGCATTCATTCTATTACTATAGTCTTTTGAAATTGTTATCATTAAACATTTTGTTTGCTTATTTATTTATTTATTTATTTATTACTGGTCAGTAATATGACTTTATGTTACAATATTTCCTGCGATATAATCTCACACTCTTTGCAGAATTTGATACTATAGATTTAACTGATTAAGGTGTAATGTGGAAAACAATGAGCCATATGTGATTAAATGCACACAAGGAAACCACATCTATATAGGGTGTAAATTGGTTTATTAGATATTGCTGTGCAATCTCCATTTCTAGTACATTATTATAACACAATCATTTCCCAGCTTTGTACTTGGCTTGCATGTGTGAAATGTGTAAGTATGAGCTACCATAATATTTGTTGTCAGACAAACAAACTTTTCTATATGCAGTCCATGGTTGCTGGTAAATTTCCCCACTCACTGGCCAATTTCACAACTTTACCAGCCAATTAGACTTTTAGATTTTGAATAGGACCTCCAAGGGATTGATGGTTAGAAATGTCTGATAGAATATACAAACTTGAGGAACGAAAAGCATTCAGCAACTCTTGGGGAACAATTGAAGAAAGCCTTAATATTAAAAGCCAGTGCGTTTCGGCTGCAATAGCCTTCGTCAGCAGTTGGAGGAGCTGCACAGTTGCAACAGTTTTTTTGACCTAGACTATACAAACTTACCAGCCACAGCTAAAGATACCCAGCACTTGGCTGGTGGTAATTTTCCACCCTGATTTCTATCATATGTTACATCCAGAAATGTTCCCACACTAAACTTGCTGATTGGTGAGATAACTCATTACCAGACAGCTGAGAACATACACAGAGTGACAGCACAGTCATATACATTTAAATCTGTGGTATGGTGAGAGAGCAGTAAATCAGTCTGTATGTCAGGATGCTATGCAGTAATTACTGTGGTTGTGTACAAGTAAAAGACAAAGACAAAATGATTCTTGTGCAGTAAAATGAGTGCAATTTCACATTAAAAAATACAATAGGAGTGTCAAAAGTGCAAAAATTCCTGCTGATTCCAAGAAGGTGCTTAGTCATAGTCTGCTCCTATAAGAGTAGGGCCGGGCCTCTTCTCTCAAAAGATGAATGGAATCAAAGCCTTTCGTAATCTGGGATAATCTTTGAATTTCTCATGGTAAAACCTGTAACAATGGAGCAAAAGATAACAGTTATCATCCACAAATTGCTCATGGTTATGGCTATGCTTGGAATGCAACACTTATCAATTCTAAGTCTGAATGGGTGAATTACTCTCCTGGAGTGTTTGTTTACAGTCTCAGTGTTTAGCTGTAGCTGTTCATTAGTGTCTCAGGCACCTGTGATGGTGATACGCTCTTGGTCCAATGAAACACAGGCTAAACATAGCAAAAGAGAGTGCTGGAAGGGACCAGGTGGCGATGGCATAGCCAAACCACTCCACAATCTCTCCTAAGTAGTTGGCACCAGACACATATTCAAACAGACCTCCTGCAGGAGATTTAGAAGACCACGAGTCACCAAAATTACAGAACAGAAGAAAGGTAATCCAAGTGTGATCTTTATTCTTTACCTGTAGGAATCTTGTAAAGTACTTCTCCTGGTTTTCTCAGGTTGCGTAGAATATAGTCGCTGTGTACATTGATGGCCATTCCAAGGTAAAACAATACTAAACCTAGAAGAAATGCCTAGTTATGAGGTTGCAATATTGCCTCTTAAAAAGTAAAATCAACATTGTTTCAACAAGTTTCACAGTGGATGAAACTGGATAAACAGACCAAAGCAATTGATTAGGCCTAAGTAATTTCAAAATAAATGTCTTGCTTGCCAATGAAGGTGAAATCTTGATCCTACCAGATTTAAAGCGGTAGTCGGCTGACCAGCCATCATCAAACTGGGCACAGTGCAGCAGGTAGTGTCCCTGCAGGAACCCATTCACAGAGCAGAAAAAACCCGCTGCCACCATCACGGACAGTGGGACAGGCTGTCCACGGATCAGTAGGGAATAAACAAATGTCCTATTGTTGTCAAAGAAATATAATACAGTAGATGAAAAGACAGGGGGAAAATTGCATTTCATCCATGCTGGGAACATGCAAAAATCATATTTCAAAACCGGGCTGAGGGGTCTCTAGCATAGATCCAGCATGTGAGCCTTGTCAAAGGAGGTGCCATTAGGGCCCATTCTTTATGGCAGGTCACCAGTGCATTCCTCATGGTGTTTTTGGCCATGGGATTATCACAGCAGGAAGTCTGCTTGTTTCCAAAGTTCCCTTTTCAATGTCTCCATCTGAAAATCTGTCTTGTTGCACAAAGTTGCTGAAAACAAGCTGGAGCAGGTGGTTAGTTGCAAGTTTTTGAATGAAAACTTGCATTCATCTTAGTTTTTATCAAATTTGGTTCATGTTTCTCTCTGTGTTTGGATTAGTGCTATAATAAAACAACATGGATAGAGAATCACAGTGTGCCCATATAAAGATGCATTTTCTGACAGTTTAAACACTAAACAGGCCCTACCAACACATCCCTCAGGCATGATCATTGAAAGATTAAGCTCAGTAAAACAACACTAAACCTCACAAAACTAGTCTGAACAGTAACTGAAACTAAACTGAAATGGAATCAAATCAAATCAAATCTGAAAATAATGTTCACATAAAACAATAGTAGATCATAAAATTATAGTGACCCCAAGTCCACACCGTCCTGTTGACAGAGTTTAACCTTGTCTAGTTTCTTGTAGTATCTTCATAAATGAATGACTGTGTGTTTACCTGCTGCGTACAACTCCAGTACCACTACACTTAAAGCCCCTGACCCCTGCTGTACATCTTAAAGTACATTTCCCCCTTTTCACAGCCAATCAAAGGACTGCCCAACTAAATCAAAAGCCTCTATCAATGCCTTATCATGTGCTTTTACCTTTGAAAGTAGTGCGTGCAAAAGGTGCCGAGCAGCAGGTGCCTCCCCATGCTGGAGGGTTTGTGCTGGATGAGCAACAACAGTAGGGGCACCAGGAGAGCTGGCATCTCCTGGAGGAACCAGGCTAGTCTGGCTGGCACCGTCCTAACCAGAGGAGAGGGTCCTATGTGGCGCCCATAGGAAGACTGGCATTTGTTGTGCCAGACCAAGTACCCCAGAGCTGCCAGGATCATCCCACAGCTGAGACAGTTGATCAAGTCCCCGCAGCAGTGCATCTCGCAGGTCTCAGCAACCTATTCCTCTCATAGACTTATCTGAAGCATCTGTGTAAGGCTCAGGAGAGAGAAACTCACACTGACTCCTCCCCAACACACAGAGAGGTGAGTCAGCCAAGCAGCAGCACTTATCTGTGGAGTACAGTGTTTGAATGTACTAGTTGCACAATATCCTAAGGTTATGACAGAATTGCACGGAATATGGTAATCAGCATAAAATTAAATATGTCGACCAGCTGCTGGAATTCTGCTTGGTTTCAAGTCAAATGTCTTAACGAAATCCCTTGCCGAGAGCCTCGTCTGTCTGTCTCTGTCCTGTTCTGTTTATCCTGTTTACCGCTACAAGGCAACATCTGCACCAAACCCAAATTATATAGCTAAGCAGTAAATTTGCAAAGTGTAGAACATGCCCCATTAAAATGAAGTATGATTTCAGCCTTCAAATGAACATAATATTGACTTTTTCATGGGCTCTGTTCTGTTTTTATCCCAAACTGTGCAAGGTAGCCAGTCTCCTGGATAGGCTGATGGTCATAACAGCCCACAAATTGAGCGCTGATGACAGATTCCGAGCTTTTCCAACCCTTTTCAGTCCCGGAGAGAAGAGTGGGTGGAATAAGTGAGAGGTTTAGACGTCTGCCAGGACACTTGAACAGGAGGACTGACCGGTCTCACCACAACATCACAACATGGTCCAGATGCAGCCAAAATGCTTTTAACACTTTTGACTTGATAACAGTTCCCCAAATCATGACCATATATATGTGCTGTATAGCCACTACAACTGCATTTAGCAAATTAATTTGTTTTAGATTCGTCTTTTTGTTTAGAATTAGACTTTCTCTAGACCTAGGAAACAAGGCTGCTGTATTTGAATTTGAGGACAGTTCGGACACAACAGTCCTCACCTTCCAACCCAGTGACACCAGCCTAAATAGGACAGGGGAAAATGTGACAAAAACACACACATAGACAAGACATGGTGCATGTAGATGTGCACCACTTTCCTCCACAAGATCACAGTAAATTCACTTCAACGCCAGACTATCTTTCATGCCACCCTGTTCTTCTGACGTCCCTCATTACTGATTAACACATACGGTAAGAAGTAATGATTTCGCATAATGGACGGAGCTGCTATTGGATATGAAATGGCTTTCTCCGACGGGTCAACGGCTAGCATTTGACACCTTTGGGCTCGTGCTTTACCAGCCCGTGCCAAGTAAAGCCTCCTCCCTCCAGCTGTTCCTGCTTGTCTGGAAACTGGAGGCAGAGGAGGCATTTGGGTGGCCTCGCTGTATGGCACACGTGCGCCTGGCCCCGAGCACTTACCGGCCCCGTTGCCCCCAAAACCCATCCAAATTCATTAATCAAGAGGCAGTTGTGGCACACGTAGCTATTTTCTCACCAAGTTAAACAAAGTAAATGATCCTGTATGTCATTTTAAGTTGTTGGTGGTTAGAATGAAAATAAGAATTGGTAGAGATGTAGGAAATGAAATAGGTCAAATTCAGGGAGAGGCAACTTTGTGTGAATAGTCTGTAGCATAATCATCGATAGCAGTCATTTATGATTCAGACGCACAATCCACTGAGGTTTAACTAAAGGACAGGAAAACTAAATATGGGACAGAAGGCATTTTCCCCGAACTAATTTAAGTAAGAAAAGTAAATTAACTGTCATGGCTTTTGGAATCTTGATAGAAGGCCTTAGTATGTGAAAGCTAAAAGTGTGTATGTGTGTGTGTGTGTGTGTGTGTGTGTGTGTGTGTGTGTTTTGATTGATGCACTCAAAAAACATTCAACTGGGGCTTTAAGAACTTGCATCAACACATCTTACACTTCCAGACAGGCTTAGCTGCTGTTGAAGATTACATATAATCACACATTGTGCTGACCTGACATTACCCTTTATAAAGAAAAAAAGGCAACAGGTCTGCCAAATACAGACAGCAAATACACATTTTGAAATGCAAACAAATTATTCCTTGGTCATTCTTTTAGGTCAAATATAGGGATGCACTGTATACGTCCAGGTGAAAACATTTAGCTTCTGTTTCAGAGTGTGTATTAGAAGTTCTTTCACAGTGTTTGTTGAAGTGTGTAGTAGATCATACACTAAGATGTCTCACAATTTGGATGATGATCACAGTGAGCAAACAAGACATAAAGCATAATGTTATAGGAAAAATTTAACCTTTGTTTCAAGACTTCTTGGCAATTTGACTGTTAACCATTGAGCAATTTAAATACCATTAACCATTAATCAGTGTGATTTATGATTACCAAAAGAGAAACTGAGTGGTCTGGATACATTAGAAAACACCTACAGTATATGAACTGCCCTCATCAGTTTCTGTAACCACCAGTTTATGACCAGCCAGGCTGGCTGGTCATAAACTGGTGGCGCTAAATCAAGCGTTTTCTTGATGCACTGTTGCAAAGTCGGAGGCAGGCATATTCCCATGAACCAGAAAGGTTAAAGACGTAGATGTTATGGAGTATGTTTTGGTATGTTTTGGTCGTATGGTCATACGTGAAGGTCATGCCAGTATGTCTTTATTGTGTATATTGTGACCACCATCCTCTATTATTGAAAATTCAAATAAAAACAGTTCAAATAAAGGATGCACCATAAGGACGCAGTACTTCATGTCATCCAATTGGATCAATGTACAACATTACCTAATGGTAGGTATTGCTAGCTCTTGGCATTGTAGGAGAGAATTTGACTAAATTCCTCCATTCACCAGTCTCCCTCTGCTGGCCACATTTGGCTAAATGTTAGTTAGAAACGACAAGGGGTGAACTGTTTTTCTTCCCCAAAAACACAAACAGTTTAGGACTTAACTAATATTTGACGCTTCATCTGCAGCGGCACTGAAAATACATCAGGATATTCTTCTACTGCAGTTTTGCAAGAACAGACACATAAACAAACAAACAAACATATAAATTAAAAACCTGTGATTCAAAAATGAAATTCATAGTTCCAAGTCATTAATGCATTCAGTCACTAACGTGATTGCAAAAACTTAAAGAATAAGACACCAGAGAACACATGCTTTTCAGTAGATTTTACTTTTTTTTGTAACATGAATCCTCGGCCTTATCTGGAGAGCATTTTGGGATGCTTTGTCAGTGGAACCTGAGATCAAAAAAACTCCTTTTGGGGAGTATTTAAGTAGTATACTTTAGGTTGTGACGTGTAATTTCCCACTCTCTAAGCAAGAAAAATAATACAAAAAAACATTTCTATAGTCTATAGTTAAACAAAGATCCATAAACAGAAAATGAACAGTGTTGAGGTTCAGCCTTTGTCTCTCTACAGGAATGAGGTGAGGTGGAGAAAAACAGAACACCACTCCCTGCTGGAGAAAGGAGATAACAGTTGGTGCCATTTTAGACCAACAGATGGGGGACGGGGGGTCACACACACACCCCTGGAGTGCTGGGCGAGTTGGGAGACATTGTCGGGCACTAGGCAAGAGGAGGTGGAACAACAAAAAAAAAACTCAAGATACACATTCTAAGATAAGACTCAAAGTGAAAAATACGCTTTAAATGTATATATGTGCAACAGTGATCCAAGGCACAATAGCACAGTGTGTCATGCTTTACTAGTTTCCCTTAAATGAACTTCAGAGGTCAAGTGAGTCTGGGGATTCATCTGTCAGTTCTGTGCCCTCTTGGTTCAACCAGGTAGCTTAATGTTAAGAGCGACGCCGCTCACGGTGTTGTGCTGCAAAAACAGCAACCAAGGTTTTTCCCTGCATGGGCCGAGAGGGAGGGATAGAGATGAGAGGACTGCATCGTCTAAAACAGGGGAAATGCTCGACTTCGGCAGCAAAAGCATCCATCAGTGACAACTGATAATCAAAAGGTCAAAAGATAGGATGGCAGACGTTGTGCACTGCACACCTCAAATGAAGCAAGTCCAGAAAAAAGCCTGCATTTACATTACCACCTTGAATCCATTTTGGTTTCCCTGTCGGGCTTCATGAATGCATTTTGTTCAGCTATGAAAACATTAGGGGAAGGGGGGGGGTTCAGGAAACATCACTTTTAAAAAGAATTTCTGAAATTTTGCTCATAATTACTGATCTTCATGGGTGACTGACATTCCAAAGTGCAAATACTCATATTTTGTTTTCATCTTGGAAACAGAACATCCAAGATGAGACAGAGTTCAGTGAGAAAATGAGTAGGGAGAAAACAGTAGGGAGTAACAGCAGTCAGTTATCTGTGTCAGTCTTTAGGCTCACTGGCAGGAGCATGGTGACTCAATGCAGTTTTAACTCAGACTCTTGTTTACTTGTTTCCATTAACCCCATTTATCCATGGAGTAATTCTGAAGTGTAATCACAGCTAAATTATCATACACATACACTGAAATGGAAAAAGGCTGGAGAGCAAACCTGAAAATAAAGATAAAGACTCAGGTGGTGATTATGGAGTTCAGACTTCTGGAAGTCACTGCACAGTAGTGTTTACATACTAAAAATGACTGACATCACTGACTTCAATACCTTATTGAATAAAAATGTAATCCACCCAACTACTTTTGGCATCCATTAATCAAAACGAGCTGTAGTTTTGTAATTGTTCAACGAATAAGACTGAAAATCCCTTAAAATTTCAGCAGACAATCTGCGCTTCAGCCTTTTGCTCATTGAGAGTATTAAGACCAAGACAAAAAAATGTCTGCTGCTCTCCAAATACTTTGAATTAAATGTATATTTAGAAGAAAATCCAGATTTGATCTAGAATTGTTTCTGACTGATGAAATGTTGACCTAAAAATCCGCGCTCAGGTCTCCTATGCTGAGAAGATTCAAGGTGGCAGTGTAAACAAAGACTAAATGCGTCAGAGGTTATGAGTAATTTACTCAATATCCAGTTTTGATTACATTTCTGTAGCACCCACAGCTGCGGTCGGACACCGCCAAAACATATTGTCAATGCTACTAGAATCTCATTAGAATCTGGGTTCAGTGTTGCTCTCACCAAGTTATTGGGCAAACCACGTTGATGGCTTTGGAGCATAAATGACAACACTGCTTTTGTTAAAATATACCGCCATACGACTGGTAAATACTAAGTCTAATAAAACTACAAAAAAGGGAGAAATAAAGGGAACAAAAGATGAATGAAAGAAGATAATATTTAATAGACTAATATGAGAGTAATAATAATAATAACTGTTTTTGGTTTTGTACAGCAGGGGGTTAGTGAACTTTGTTGGGTGCAGCCCTTTGTTAGCAACTACAACATATGTTGAAGAGCGGCGGTAGTAGCTACCTATGATGCTATTTTCAAAGTTTAAGTCGCATATAGCTTGAAGCAGTCAGTCAAAACACTCATTTCATATTCATCTGGCAACATATATATAATATTCTTGATTTCCATTTATATCTGCAGTTTTATTATCATTCCTTTTCTGAGGCAAATTACATGAGCACAGATCGCCAAGAGTGCAAATGTAAAGATTACATTGTCACAACTCAAATCCATCTTTTTGTCAGGGAAAACAAAAGGGACGAAGAGGACGACTACAGTCCTTGCAAGATCCCAAATAAGACTTTCCCCCCCACCCGGGCTTTACTCCAAGCCAAAATAATAAGCACTCCTCCTATCTCCTCTAACCATTCGCTCCTACATAATCTCAAAACTGCACTTCAAGCAAAAATGTTTCAACCAAAAGCTCCGAGACACACTTCAAACTGAGAGGAGGGGTGGAGAAAGGCAGGAGGGCTGAGGGGGAGAGAGAGAGAGAGAAAGGAGACTGTATTGGCTTTTGAGTGTCTAGGTCCTTCCTGCAGATAGTGGGTGTAATTGGGGTGGGGGGTGGGTGGGTGGGGTAGGTGTCTGGGTCGGGTTATGGCGATAGATAGTAAGGGCGGGGGCGGCGCTGCGGCGGCCCCCTGGGAAAGTCGACCTCAATGAACGATGAGCGCCCCGGCGGCGTAACTCACGGAGCTGTCCTGCCAGTTCCTGCACTCACTTGACTGGGCATAGTTCAGGAAAGAGAAGTTCATTTCTATCCCGCTCTTCCTCAGCTCAGCCACAGCCTGCAAGACAACGAGACACGCTCAGTCACTTGTTCATGACATGCCGCATATGCACCAGTGTATACACACACACGCAATAAGGGTGGAGTGTCCCCTCTTCCTCTTGTCAGGCAATTCAAATGAGATATATTTGTCATCGAGCAAGTTTTTTTTAAGTTGTCCCTCACTGCTGACCGAACCACCATCAACCCTCCTATAGAACGCTGACTGTGATACTCACATTTAGCAGCACTCCAATCGGGTGACGCCCACAGATGGTGTTGTGGTACTTCTTCAAGTAGTTGGTGAAGGACATGGGATCCAGCTGCTCTATAATGCCCATCCCCTTCACATGCAGAGAGAAACAGGCAGCGATGACAAAACTTAAGTATGGTTTTCACTGTCCTATAGCACAAATGGCCATAATATATCTGTAGGAGGCTGATAGGGTTTTTGATCAATACCAACGACTCAACGACACTCCATCAGGTGCTGAGATTTCTCTCACTTCCTGGCCTGTTTTCCATTTTGGAAACCCCCCCTCCCTTATTTTCAACTGCTCTGTAATGGAAGACGGTGCTACGAGCGAGTGAGCGGCGTCAGAACATATTGTTCTCAAGCCAAAAAAGCAAATGACAAAGCAGCATTATCATGCATCGTGACATATTACCTCTTCACTAGACGTTTCTGATGGAACTCTGCTCTAATTAGACAGCTTCCTCTTTATTGTGACTTTATTATTTATGTCAATTACAAGTCACCGTAAGCTGTGCCAGACGATGTTGTTGCAATTCCTTAGTATCTGATGGAGGTCAAAGGGTTAAAGTCATAAATTACTTAATGTCCCTTTAATACGTGCTCGGCTACTCTTTCAGTTGTGTCGTGCAGCTGAGCGTAATCCAAAGCACAAGAACATTATTTCTTTACACACTTAAATCTGCAAGTTGTAGAACTTGCATTTTAAACAAACTTGTCAGTTGAGAGCAAGATATGGTTATGGCCTTACCATTTTATCAAGGTGCTCAATAGATCTGTAGATCTCCCCTTGAGATTCATCATAGTATGTGTAGCGGAACCGTTGACCTTCCAAGAAGAAATGAGCATCAGTACAAAGCTGGATAGAGAGTCATGACATTTTAGGCCCTGAGGATGAAACTATCCCGTGAGCACACAGACTACACTTTTATAATGAGGTTATTTCCAAAGAATGAATTGCAATTTGAATGCAAAGTTATTTGTCAATACGTACCCCAGTGGCAGAAGTCGGATGAGATGATGAAGAGGTTGGAAGGGTCTGCCAAGTACTTGCTGAGCAGCTTCCCATACTCCTGTTCCTTGGACTCGCTCAGAGCGCCCACCAGCACAGGGACGATGCTAAACTCGTCTTTGTGGCTGCAAATGGAACAAATCAAATGACTTGATTAAACAACCTGGATGCAATAACAGCGTCTCACTGCAAAGATTCAGTTTGAGGAACATAGGTGGAAACAAAACAGAGCATCCATCAATGAAAACTAATTAGAAACCTCCACACACTGTAAACAGATCTGGCCAGCTGACTGCCCCCAACCCCTCTATGCGATACCTATTTTTGGTTTTTGGGTAAACATGGTTGGATGGTACGTTGAGCTAGTGTGCTAAGTTCTCTTTATACTACCTGATCTCTGCTTTTCTGAAGCAAGAGACTGCCTTTGACTCCTGCCAACCTAACAGAAGGCTGTATCAATTATGCATGTCAACACATCCCATGTGTCACCGCCCAATGTGATTTGGGTTTACGTATAGAAAGGCAATGGAAAGCATGAAACACATAACTTAAAAAAATGCTGTCTTCTATGGTTCTGTTAATGGTTGCAGATGTTTCAATAATGGTTAAGAAAAACTCTTTCATCCTGTTTTCCTTCAAGGTTTATAGTATCAGCTCTTTTGTGTCTTACCTCTCCATGGCTTTAGCAGTGTAAGGCAAGTGCATTTCAATACTGTGCTCATCTTCATCTGTCTGCAGACTCATCCGCTCAAACATCCCAGTTTTCCAGAGGTCAGCATAAACTGCAAGACAGAGGTGACTTTTGTTTTAATTTGTGAGTATTATCATGTTCATTTCTCCTGATGAAGTCATCTTTGGAGCCAAACACTCATTTAAAGTGGGCATCTTGATGTGAGTGCTCAGCGGCACTGAACCTCATCACTGTGAAAGCCTTTATCCTCAGAGTCGGGGAGATGTCTGGTCCCTAGAGGATGCTTAAAAGTATTTCACTTCCCAAGACTGCTTCAGGTCTGCATATTGGAGCTGGCACCTGCAATACTGTGTCCAATCTAGACTACAACTGACACACTCAAGGAAGAGCACAACTTGCCGCCATTTTTACTAGCAATGCTTCAGTTTTTTCTACAATTCAAATGACCAAGAATGACTGAGAACTATTTCTTTCATCACATTTGTTTTATGATATAAAACACTGCTACAGGAAACTAGGCAAAACTACAATGCAGTCCACATCACCCTGAAAATGAAATTTTCATTTTCAAGTAAGCCCTTGTGAGCTTGTGAGCTCAAGGAAAGAATAAAAGAAATAGTGTGGATTTGCAAATGATTGTTACGAGTGACAATTTAATGAGGAAAATACCCTTCTGGTCGATCCTCAGGTCGTAGAGGGGCGTTCTATAGACCTCTGCAGGTGAGAGGGCACAGCGGGAGAGGGGCACATGGTGTGAGGGTCCCAGGATGAACACCCTACGACTGAAGGACAACAGGACTTCATCTCACTCACTCTGTTCAACAAAGGCTCACCACCAATACTGTATACTGCTACCTGAACTAATATCTGTTCATTCTGTAGCCATACAAAGCATTTCCTACAAACTGATGATGGTTAGGAAAAGGAAAGTGTAAAAATGACTCACGTAACAGAAGGATCAACTTGCTTGTAGGCATGTGCCGCACAAGCACCACAGTAAGTATACCCAGCATGCCTGGAAACACAAACATGTCCAATAAGAATAGGATGGCAGCACATCAGTTATGCCATATGACATGTTCAGATGATATTTTTCTGTCTATTCATTTCAGAATGTCTGCTTACGGTGCTATGATGGCTCTAGCAGGTCTGATAGTGGATTGTGCTTGGGACAGCCAGCCTTCTAGTTGTGCATTCAGCTGGGATCCTGGAAAGGCAGAAGCAAAAAGAGTATATTGTCATGTCAGGTTTTGTGTTCATTGCCTGTTTAAAATTCAAAATTAATCATACACAAGTAGCACAAAAACATCAACATCTTTAATTTATCGCACATCATTAGGAAATACCTGCAACCTCAGGACTTCTCATTACTGAATTTGATCTCTGATCAGTGGAATAAAGTGGAGCAGGCTACTCACTCCATCCACAAGGTATGAACTGTTACTGCTCTCTCCATGTCCCTGACTTACATGCCCAAGAATGTCATAGTGGGTCAGCACTAGCAAATGACAATAAAAAGATACAATAGGGATATGTTCAATATGTTCAATACGGATAAGATTCAATGGACACATGAAAGCTTCAAGTGATGGTCTTGCAAAGACAGATCAAAGTTGTTTTAGAGATTAATTTAGCCTCTGTAAGAGTATGCTATATTGAGTGTGGTATGCAAATGAACTAGAATGAGCTTCAACATATCCTCCCCAAATGTTGTACAGCCAAAATCCCACCTCTGATGTCACCTAATACCGCTCTTGCCAAGCTCTCAGATGCCTGACCTTTGAGTGAAACTCAGCCTTCACCATCAATCTAGAGCAAACCAGTCTATAACTGTTCTGATCTAAACCTTAAAAGTGATCTATATTTTGAACTAAAACCCATTTAATTTTTAACCAGCTTCATGACAAATCAACTTGCTAACTATGCTTGACTATACTGGAATGCATAGAGATAACTGGGTGTTAGACCTGACACCATCTTCACCAGTGTCCAGAGCTGATCCAACAGCAATCAATGACTACATAATTAAGTGTGTAGGAAATAGACAAATCTAGACTCCTTTGTATAGAACCTATCATAAAGAACTGACATTTTTTCTAGTCTGAGCTAGGGTCTAATGCCTATACAACTAGCTTATGGATACTTTTATTGTGCATATGCAGTTAACACAAAGGGTAGTGTACCTATAGGCTAGTGTAGGGTGTTTAGCTACATGTTCAGACGTAAGGGGGAGGGGTATTACTAACATTGCAGTAGGACTGGCTTAAGAGGGATAAACAAGCAAGCTTGCTGGGCTTAATAAAAGAGAACTAGCAGCTAGCTTGTAAAATGGGGGAGGGGGTAGTCGGTGCAACATGAACCTTCAATTTGCTGCCCTGCCCTACCCAGTCCCTTTGTTCCAAGGCAGGGACAATTCTACACTTAACTTAAGCGAGTCGGGGTCAGAAACCAGCAAGACCACAAAATAAAATAGTAGCAGCTTAAACAGTTGCTGGCAGGCTGGCTCGAGAAAATGTCTTATCTAGCCACCTAGCTGGTATAGGCCAGGGAGTTCTGTAATGTTAGCCAAGTTAGCTATTCTTAAGTTGATGCTGACGTTAGCTTAGGTTGCTTGACAAAAAAAGCAGACTTGCAGACGTCCCTTTGTTTTTAAAATTTCCAACGGCCATCCGGGGAGAAAGTGCTGAATAAGCTCAAAACAACCATGCACCGACTGAGATAACAGAGATAAGACAATATATCAGCTAGCTAGCCTAGTTTCCATTAGCTGGATCACAGCCCTTCGATGTCTGATTTGTGAAATCATGAATCCGACAGTTGTTAACGTTAGATCTCAAATTAATAAACGTTATGAAAAATGAAAAGCCAACAAACCCATCAAAACACGCTGCCATGCGAAAAAAAAACAATAGCTAGCTAGCATATGGTGTGCTAAAGCTGCCGGTGCTCTGTTGACAGTTACCCGAAGCAGAGTACCAGCTGCCGGCGTGACTTGCTTCTCTGCACACCACTCGGTTCGACATCTTGGTTCCCAAGCCGCCTATCTTGGTTCACTTAACTCTTGTCAGGCGAAAAATAAAATCTTAAAAACCGGTGTTAAACCCAAAGAGCAAATAACGCCTGCTTGCTAACTTGCTTCTCTAGTAGAGACAAAGGGCAGTTCAACCAGAGAGCTGGGCTAGCTGGCTAGCAAGCTTGCTGTACCGTCAGCTCGCCGTTGTGTTGTTACCGGTATAATACCAAGTTAGCCGGAGAGAGCAGCTAGTTAGCCAGTCTAGCAATAATATATAGCAACTTTAGAGAGGCACAAGATCTTTGATCTTTAACTGTCGAACGATTGACGGCGGATCTAGCAGGTTTGTAGTAGGCTGCCAGAAAAGCAATAACAAAACCAAGAACTGTCACAAGTCGGGATCTGTGGATTACTGGTCCGTAGGGCTATCGAAGCAGGTAAGGGGCGTGTCTGAAACTCTTGTCAGCATGACGCTAGTGTATGTTGATTGGTTACTTGATCAGCAAACGTAAAGTGATTCGTAGAAAAATATTGTAGGCGTGGTATTTACTAAGATGTACGCTCGTTTTCCTGATTGCTCAGCCCGGCCGCCAGTTGAGCGGGTACGGTGTGTTCAAGTAGCAGTTTGAGTGGGGAAATATAGCATGTCATATTGTATAATGTGTCATTTAGTTTAATCTCCAAAGGAGAAATTAAAAAGTACCCCAAAAAACACTTCATTTTTAAATACAATACCTTTAGCTCGGGGTCAATTTAAAAATGTAAATGTGAAGAGTACAATGGCCTTGTGCCTTCCTATTTCATGTGTATCCCAGTGTCACTCTCCTCTCTACTTTCGTTTACAGGATTTAAAAAACGTATTTTAAGGAAATGATTGTTAACAGTCATGATCAAACAAAAGCCCATGTCAATTTAAAATCTGGGCAAAATTGTAAGTGCAAAGGGTGTAGTAAGTGTCAAGTGTCTTGCTACAAATATCTAAAAACAACAGTCTAGTACAGGCCAGTTCGTCTTGATCGAGCGATTTGATTGGCTGAGAAACAGCCTACCAGTGACGTTGTTATCAAAGATGTTTAAAATGACTAATTTTAAAGCCATCTATTCCAATGCGTCCCGAAACGTCTCCGCTAGAACGATTTTGCACTTGCGCACATACACACAAGGGCGTGAGATAAATCAAAAACGGATTGCCCTTTGTCATTTGAAACAAAGATGCATCACAAGTGACATCGATACAGAGGCGGTCTGGTACGAAAGAGTAAATACGGAAGTAAGCTCGACTTTATGGCGATTCTTCTCTCAAGCGTTATATACTCTTCGACAGCAAACCGGAAACTAGCGTGGAGCTGTTTGTGTCAAGATGAGGCTTCAGAGTTACTGGTGTCTTTTTAGCAAAAAAACTTGTCTATGAGCTGCCGGACTGCGGATTGACCCGGTTATAAATACGCTTTAAAAGATACATTTAGCCGTTTCATGTGTCATAAGTAGCTAACACTAACTTAGTTTCGTTACAACTGCGGGCAACGAGACAAAATCATGTCGGCCAAAATAAGCGTCCCTAAGAGCAAAGACAACACCGAAGTTGTTAAAGGCCACCATAAGCAGGCGTTTGAATACACATCTCTGGCATTAAGGATCGATGAAGATGATAAAGGTTTGCTTATTGTGTTATTCATGAGTTATTAATGTGTTGTGGTGTGTATGGCAGCTTGCTATATCACCCCACGCCCTCTCTCTCTCTCTCTCTCTGATGGCAGGTGTAAAGGAGGAGGCTGTTCAATGGTACAAGAAAGGCATTGTTGAGCTTCAAAGGGGTATTGCAGTTGAGATCACAGGACAAGGTGATGCCTGACTCATCAAAGGAGGTGTACATAATTGTGTGTGTACATGCTGTGGCCTTACTCCTTGTTTGTTGTTTTCAGGAGAGCAGTATGACCGGGCAAAGAGACTTCAAGATAAAATGCTCACTAATCTCACCATGGTAAAAGACAGGCTTGCACTTTTAGGTAAGTGTGCATTTTGCTAGTCTGGCGGCCTTAGGTCTGGCTCAAAAAAGAAATGACCCAGGCTGTCATGTGATAGCCTTGAGTCATGAACTGGAATCTGTTTAGTAGGTTTACCGAAAGGGTATCACTACTCGATCTAAACTGCTCTAAATAAATCCTGATCAATAGTGATCTTATTTCACAGAGGATAAATTGGCATCTCAGAGGAAAAGTGATCCCCCGAAGGCCTCAAATCATGTTCTTCCCCAGCCGAAGCCCGTCCCCAAAAGCCAGTCTGGAGCGGGCGGTGTGTCCGGTCTCATCAAGCCCTCCAGCGCTGTCAGACCCGGTCCCAGGTCCAACGATGTAAAGGTAAATTTTTTTTTTTAAGCCATCAGTTATGTAGTTGTACATTCATTTCAAACTGTCTGCTTCTTGTAATGTGCCTGGTGTTTTCAGCATGGTTTTTTTCCCCGTCTAAGGTTACCCCGCGGGTGGGGAGAGGTCAGAATGGCAAACCTGTAGCTTTGAAGTCGCCCCAAAAGAGGGATATGAAAAACTTCAAGAATGTGGACAGCAAACTGGCCAACTTGATTCTGAATGAAATTGTTGACAGGTACGGTGAAGGGAGGCTCTCACCACACTTACTGATGTGACTGTCAGTGAACTGCAAAATTGAAATAAGCTGCAGTTGAAGTAGCTTTCTGTGTTCATTGCAGTGGAACGACTGTATCCTTCGAGGACATCGCTGGACAGGATCTGGCCAAGCAAGCGCTCCAAGAGATTGTCATCCTTCCTGCCTTAAGACCAGAGGTGACCGCTTGAAAAAAACAATGTCTTCAGTGTCATTGTCTCACTCTCACCATCATTCAGATTGTGAGGCTCATACAGTTTATGCTATTTCACATTTTGCCATTTAGCTCTTCACTGGCCTGAGATCTCCAGCGCGTGGTTTGCTGCTATTTGGGCCTCCTGGAAATGGGAAAACCATGTTGGTGAGTTGAGAAAATGTAAATAATTCATGCAGATCTGACTGTACTGTCTGCATATGGATGATAAAAGTGATGCCTCTCCCTAGGTGAATCCATATCAAACTCTTGTTCAGTCATCATCAGTTGAATCGCCTTTACATTTCCTCTTACCAGGCCAAAGCAGTCGCCAAGGAGTCAAACGCTACATTCTTCAACATCAGTGCTGCCAGTCTGACCTCTAAATATGTAAGTGGGCACTGATCATGCGCTCTTGGGGTGTTGGACTCCATGGTCATTATTCTTTGAGCTTTCCTCTTATCTCCATCACAGGTGGGAGAGGGCGAGAAGCTTGTCCGGGCGTTGTTCGCAGTCTCCAGAGAATTACAGCCGTCTATCATCTTCATCGGTTTGTAGTCCTCTCTTTACAGACCCAACAGAACATGCTGCAAACACATTTCAGCCCATAACAGCCCATGATAAGCGTCTATTTATTATTTCTATCTGACATTCTTACTCAGATGAAATCGACAGCCTGCTTTGTGAAAGGAGGGAAGGGGAACACGATGCCAGTCGTCGATTAAAAACAGAGTTCCTCATCGAGTTCGACGGGGTAAGAGCAGCAGCACTGTCACACTCAGGCCTTTGAAACCTGACTCTTTACAGCACTCGATTCTAGCCGCTGTTATCTCTATCTGTGAGTATTGATGTATTTTCATAAGAGCGCTTGTTGTTTTCAGGTGCAGTCAGGAGGGGATGACAGAGTGCTGGTCATGGGAGCTACCAACAGGCCTCAGGAGCTTGATGAAGCAGTGCTCAGGTACATGCCGCTCTATCTATAGTATAATGTGTTTGTTTTTTTTGTTGTTTTTGTGTTTTTTTTTGTGCAAGGTGTCATTTTTCTCTTTTTTTTAATCTTACAGACGCTTTGCAAAAAGGGTGTATGTGGCATTGCCAAATGAGGAGGTATGTACTGGAGACCATTTTGTGTCTTGTGATAGTATTGAAAAAACACATTATCTCAGTTTATTACACTGTGTGTCTTTGAAAAGTGAATGGTGCAAGATTGTTTGGTTTCAGTTAGTCATATGATGTGACTCTCATACCCCCAGACAAGATTCAAGCTGCTCAGAAATCTGTTGGGAAAGCATGGGAACCCACTGAACCAAAAGGAGTTGTCCCATCTAGCAAAGTGAGTTCGATATTTATCATGTCCGTATTTATCCATCATACTATATTATTATTTTATTATTTTTATTTTAACTTTCATTAATACCTGGATATGTATCTTGGCAGAAAGACCGCAGGATACTCAGGAAGCGATCTCACTTCATTAGCCAAAGATGCTGCACTTGGGCCAATTAGGGGTAAGACTGGTTCCTCACATTAGCCTCAAGTTGATGTATTCATATTTTGGCTTTCATGATGTGCTTGATCAGCTTGTTCTTCAATTAGAAAATGCTCTTTCATGCAGAATTGGGACCAGAACAGGTCAGGAGTATGGCTGCTAGCGAGGTGAGATAATACCTTTTCATGTTTCTGCCTCTAACAATAATTTTGTAATAACCTTTACCTTTAAATATACTCTTGTGTGTGTGTTTGCAGATGCGGAACATCAAGTGTAAAGACTTTGAGGATTCCCTGAAGCGTATAAAGCCCAGTGTCAGCCCACAGACTCTTGATCTGTATACCAAGTGGAACACGGACTTTGGCGATACAACAGCTATTTGAACTTCACAAAAGTTGTTCACAAAAAAAATGCAAAACAGTCTGATTGTTCTGTTTTGCTTTGCTCTTGCAGGTTCAAATTGAAATTGAGGAATGCAATTAATCTTAATGTGTTTATAAAATCCTTGTACATAGACATGCGGCATCAAAAAGCCTTATGAGCAAGCTTCCTGTTTTATGGGAATGCTTTGCTAATTATTGAGATTTTTTTTCTTATGAGTTTCTTTTCAGTATTAACTAAATGCACTCCTCAAACGCGGTCTTGCTACAAGATAAAACATATTTATTCTCTACTACTCCTAAACCAGAACAGGTCTCTCTCCTGCCTCAGGAGGGCAGCACATTTCTGTAAAACAAGGCAGAGCCTGGCTGACATTTCTATTGATGATCATTCATTGGGTAGCTGATTTATTGACATGTAGATGGTATTGATCACTGCTCTGTGTACTTTTACTCACTACAAGACAAAAGTGATTTGCCAAATTTAATGCTTTAAAATTTCCATGCTAACCATTAATTGTGGGAGTGTTGTGGAGAATTTTTCATACATAGTCACAGACACAAATACATGACTTTGATTTAAAAGCAGGAGACCTAATGATTTGGTTGGGCTGCCCAACTGTTTTTTTTTTCTGTTGAACTGATGACATTTTCTTTTCATTCTATGAGTTTTGACACATTTAGTGGATTTAGCATTAGCATTTCTTTGAGAGGAATCGTGTCATGGTTGCCACTTCCCTTGTGTGACAATAAACAAATGTCTAAGCAGTTACTTTAGCAGTGTTTTTTTTTTCCTTTTCTTTAAAAATAGATACTTTAAGCCACTGATTCTCAACCTCTTCTCTTTTCATATCAAGGACCCTAATTTAGTCCACATTAGAGCCACAGACCCCCATTTGATGAGATTTAGTCTCTCAGATTCAAATCTGAGAATAGTTTTGTCCAGAATTCCATGACTATCTGTATTGTAGGTAGAGAGATAACAGTGAAACTATGATCAAAACATCATTCATCTACATTTTCTAATTGTGTTAACTTCTTGTGAATTAAATAATGGTGAGGTTTAACACATCATCAATTTGCTGGGGACCCCCTGGAACCCCCTCAATGACCCCTGGTGGTCCCTGGACCCCATGTTGAGAACCACTGCTTTAAGCACCTGCACAGATGATTCACATGCTTTGCTCTTCTGGATAGATGGCGCCACAGTTCTACATTTGTCCATTTCGTGTTTCCCTGCTGTGGCCTCAAGCCACATCTACACTGAATATGATATTTGCCCACAATATGTGGAATGCAGTAAACCACTGTTCATGAAAACAAATTCTGTTTTCTAGTGTGGTGATTTTGTTGTCAGGCTGAGTGAAGCGCTGGATGGAGTGTGAAGGTTTGAGTATGCCAGATAGTCACTCTTGCACATACATGCGGGTGCAAGCGCTCCAGAGAGAGGTCACTGTGTTGACGACTGAAGTCATGTTATACAGCTTTCTGTGGCCAAGGCCCCATAACTAGCCAGCACCTAATAGCGTGCCAAGTGACTGAGCAGGCAGAGGGGTCATCAGCTGTCAGGACATGCAGCGAGCCGACTCTGGCTCGGTTTGCGGTCAGGCGTAGACCTCAATCTTCGTTTCAGTCCGCGCCAAACTTTTTCACTGGAAATGCCATCTAAATTCAACCTCTCTCCCAAAGGCCCTTCCCTTGGTCAGCTAGCGGTGTTGCCTGTGGCTTCTGTGGGCTTCCAGCTGTACTGTCTGTTCCTGCAGATGTTTACAGGTCCAGTAAATGTAAACCTGCTTTTGGCAATTAATTTCACCTCAGAAATCTGTCTTTAGACGTTCATTTCTGCACTGCTCAAAGTCATCTTCCACCCGTGAGAAGAAATGAAAAAGCACACAAATGAACAGTCAGACGTGTTCAACACACACACACACACACACAGAGTCCCAACCACACCTAGGACTACTTTCCCCCAGGGGAGAGATGTTGGATGGGGTGTTTTTATTGCGTGTCATGACTGAAGAGCTTCTTTCATGGCTGCAGGCTGGAGTGCAGAGTGTTAGGGGTTGTAGATTAGTCATCACTGTATTTTTTTATTTACTCTTCGCTGAGAGCATCCTGCACATGAAACAAATGGGCTTTATGGCAGACTATTACAAGTCGCAAGACGATTAAGCCTCATTATTTCCTTACTGACAACATTCTCCCAGCTTTTTTTTTTTTTTTTTTTTTTTTTTTTTAACGTGTCTGAGACTTAGCTGGCTGCCTACAGGTGGTAAGCTTAGGGAGCATTTACCAGGCTTTTTGCTGAACTACCTTCTTACAAGCAATTATTTTAACGAGGGCGTATCATTACAATCTCATAATCAGCTGTGCTTTGAAATGAATACACGTCAAATTCTAACCCGCAGAAGACAAAGCATCACTGAGGTGGATTCAAACATGCAGGTGATTGACAGCTTTCCCTCTTCAGTTGCGTGTCAGAGCCGTCCGCCTCCACAGTGGCTCATTGATGCTTTGACCACTACATCCACTCAGGGGAAAACAGAATAGGTGATCATTTGACACCTCCACTGAAATAGCCCACCCTGTAGTGAGTAGAATAATAGTCAACACAGTGAGGACCACTCACCAACTGAGCAAACAGAGCATGAGTGTTTCTTCAAGTGGCCCGTTATCAAAACAGTGTGTGGATGGGAGGGTTTTGTTATGCTGCGTCTCGCTTTGAGGCTACTGGAGCTGCGGGGAGTCGTTCTTTGAGTTCGTGGAAGTATTAATTGCAAACTTGACATCATTTGTGAATAACCTGGACTTACAGTACAGTACATTAGACACTGAGAGGCTAAAAGAAAGACAGTACACCAAGTGTGTACAGAGAGTGGCTGTGAACTGCACTATTTTTTAAGAAAAGCCTGATTGTAAATTGTTCAGCTGGTGGCAAGGGATTTCCTTCCAAATATGGGATTTGGCCCTTTTATCACCCCTGGTTTAGAGGTGTGTTTCAGGGCTTACACAGTGGAAAGCGTTCAGGACTGAGTGTGTCCACTTTCCAGCACTGGCTGCTACTGTTCCACTGGCCTGCACAACCAATATATAACTTCATTTACCATGGGAGTATTATCTTTCTCTCTCACGGGAGGCAAGAAGCCGAATCTAATCTTGTATCCAATGGCAACATCTGTCTTTTATGAGCAAATTTATTTTTCTTACTAGCTATTTATTTATGGTTTGTGTGTGTGTGCCTATGGGTGTCTCTGTGTGTGTGAGAGTGAAAAAATGTGGTGCTGGTACATGGATATGCACATATGTGTATATGTGAACATGGGTTGTCTGTGATATTTTCAGCTTCAGCCCTAGGCTTTTAGAAGTGTTATGGGTATCTAGTTCTTCCATGTGAAGTTTACACTTTAAAAAGTTTCAAATATTTTGATCTCTAAAACTAATGTCATAAATATTATCAGTAGCTTCATATAGGAAGTAGCAGAATTTAATTATTAAAAATGCATTTAATTCTCTTTATATCAATATATAATAGTAACACTGCATGGTTTGGAATGATTTGGGGTCAGATTTTCACCTTTTATATATTGACTTTTTATTTACCTAACCAGTTAGCTAGGCTGAGCTGACGCTGTGTATTTTTAAATTCAAATGGCAAAACATGACACACATGAGCATTTAAATTGGTTTCAGTTGAGCTAAATGATACAAAAACACTAACAGGTGAAGTGGGATGTATGTATGTATGTATAATGTTTTATGTCATGTATTTTTTTATGGTGAAGCCAAAGGCAAATTTCCACATTGTAGACAATAAAGTTTTGTATCCATATCATATTTGTATTTGTATTCGTATTCGTATTCATATTCGTTTTCATTTCGATGGAATATCATAACCGATACAAACTACTGCCAACTTGCCATGCAGCAGGACACTATCTATCACATAAGGGTGTTTCATTGGGATTAGGCCGACAGGAAACAATGAGATTTTGCTGTGGAATTGCAGTGAGTTTAACATGGCAGTATAATCTTCTTTGTGGGGACAACTGACATCGCAAGTATTTCATTTTGCCACACCACACACTGAATCTAAACTAGGCCAACACCTTGGAAACCATACCACCCACTCTCAGTTCAAGAGCTCATCATAACAAAGCTGAAATGAGACACATGCATGCTATCAGATGAGAATCAGCTATATTTCACATATGTTTAAAGAGAGCTATGTAGGTCTAAATCCCCAGCTATTCAGGAGCCTGAGGGGTTTTTGTGTTTGCTGGCTGATTTGTACATGCCTTGCACTTGGGGAATCAGTTTAAACAAATCACCTGACTGTGTGTCATTTCTTCATCTTCAGTCTGGCAGTGATAGGTCTGTGGTGAGGTCAGTAATAGCAGGTCTTACTACCTCACTATCTAATTTGGGAAGCCACCACCTTTTTACAAGGTTTTTACAACTTATTCTTTTGGGGTTATAGTGTGTATGTAGGTGCTTGATAAAGGCAGGGAGGGGATTGTTTCTGCCCACGGGGGATTTTGGATAAGAGGCTGTGTGAAATGCTTTTAGAAACCCCACACAGCAGTGCAGGAGGGGTCTCAGGGTGAATGTATTCCATGTCTGCATGCCTTGGACTGCACCAAGCTAAGTTCACATGTGTTTTCTCTTTGACTGCAGCCTGCAGCCACAAAGCTATAAATGACTGGAGTGGACAGAAGGGAAGCGAACTCTCCGTCATGCCCACACATGACCTGTACAGGCATTAATCTCAATAACCTGTGTGAGGCGATGAGAGGCCGAACCCTTTGCCTTTGACTTCACCGACACCTTGGCAATGTGTCAGACAGACTTGACTGGACCCGGTGCAGCTGTGTCTGACAAATCGCTAACAAGGTTTTCAGTGTCACATCAGGCTGGTCAAAGCCATTAATGTTAAAATATCAAATGGATTCCATGTCTTAAGCTAAATGCTCATGCCAAAATCATCAATACATTGGCTGGGTATGTGAGCGTCCCCATCATGCTGGCTTCCCTTTATGTCCCCTACCTCCGTGGACAAGTATCCCTGCCAGATGATGCTCAGGATGCGTACGGGACCGGGGCGGACATGTCGAGACGTGGGCTGGGATGCGGGGAGGGAGGGGTGCAGTGTCAGGGTGAGCTGCAGGCTGCCCCGCGGTGCATTCCTGCAGCCCGTGCGCAGCCAAAACACTTGATGAAAAGTGAAAGTGCAGCGAAGAGTGTGTGTTTTCACAAGAGTAATGCTCCGTCTGTCTGTCACTGGGCTTCTCTCTCTCCCCTCGTCCTCCCCGCTTTTATCTCTTTGTTGCCTCTCCCCCCGGTCATTCATGTGAGGACAGGAGCGGCTGGTTCACCTCCACCTCTGACCCCGGCCAGGTTCACCGTGCCGCAATTAGCCTACCACCCCGTTCCCATCTCGCACCACCTGGTCAGCTTGGGCCCTGCCCTCCAGGTCCAGGATTAAAGACAGCTAATGAACTCGATCTATTCATCAACTCTTACTTCCGCTTTTCACCAAGCAGAATATCATATATCATATCATATATCATAACTAACCCCCGTTAGCAATGCCCGCATGTGACTTTTCCCAGGTGTTAAACTAAATTTGTATGTGATGGAAGTCATGTGTTGTAGTCTTCAAACGACAGTGATGATGAACTTCAGGTGCACTGTTAGGGAACCCACACAAGACAATGTAACTATTCTCTTCAGCATGCTTGGGTGACACCCATCTCCAGACAGAAATAAAGACCAGATCAAGTGACTATAGGAGTTCTGGGCTGATATTGTGAATTTGGAGCTTTATCCTCAGCTAATCATACTAAAGTCAGTCATGAAAAATAAACTGGATCTGATGCCAGCGAGTCTACTTGACTTAAAGAAAGGTTTAACAATGATCAAATAAGTTCTTCATCTTAATAAAACTATTTCTTAAGCCTCCTTCTTAGTCTTCAAAATCTGGATCACAAAGCACAAACTGTTGTTCTTGTCCAAACACTCTTTTGTATGCAGAATAAATATGTACAAAGATTAAAACAATTAACTGTAGGTCTTTTGAAGATGATTTTCAGTGGGTACTGAGAGAGTTAAAGAAAACACTCATTCCAGCTTGACATTAACAATAGACCCAAAAGGACTGAAGCTGTTTGCAGAGCGTAGCAGATCTGAACACGTTGGCATGCTCCACCTGCGTGCTGCCAGCTTGTACACCTTCAGCATCTCTGATTGAACAAAAATAACTATTTGGCAAAGTAACCCAACGAGTTATCCTTCTCCCACTGGAAGCAAAATGTTCATCTTGGGACTGGAGCCCCTGGAAATCCTTCCTTTAGAGCCTCAACTCACAAAGTAGTTTAAAGCAGTGGTTCTCAACTGGTTGTGTGTGTTTGGACCCAAATTTTACCTTGGTGTTGAAGTCATGACCCATTATATGATGTTAAAAACTCATTAATTAATAACCAAAAGTTAATCAAAAGTGGCCTTGAATCTGCATTCAAAACAGATTTACTCAGTTTAAACCTTTGAACTTGTGGATCCCCTCATGGGAGTTCATCATTTCAATGTGATCACTATGGAAATAACAGTATTAAAGTATCACACCTAGGAACATTCCTTCACCAATCCATCCATCCATTTCCCATACCCGCTTACTCCTATTCAGGGCCAGGTGGGGGCTGGAGCCTATCCCAGCATGCATTGGAAGGAACAATCCAACCAGAAATTCATTAATTTTCTGTCATGGTGGATTTCATGCTCCACGGATCTCACTGCCTACCTTTTTATCATGTTGCACGCAACATATGTGTTCTGGAGCATTTGTGGAACCTGCGTGAAGACGAACATGTTTGCACCCGTTTGCACGGGATATCAAAGCCTATCGAAGACATCACAGTGAAACAAGCTTATGGTGCAGTTCGGTTCCATCAGATGTTTGGAAGCAGGCCGTCTTGGCCACGTGCCCAGGAACAGGCCTGGAGCCCTTTCATCTCTCTGTGTCTTACAGCATCTCACTGTCTCACAGCACCACTGTGAAATGACCACATGACACAGAACACACACACACACGTACACAGCAATATCTCAATCCTAGTCCTATTAATCGCCACAAAGTACCATAAAGCGTACCACAAAGTACCACAAAATGCACCACAAAGACCACAAAGAATTACAAAGTACCATAGAGACCCTAAAGTACTGCAAAGCCTACCACAAAGTATCAAACAGTACCACAAAAAAAATACAACAAAGTATCACAAAGTACAGAAAAGTACCAAAGAACCACAAATAGCCTTTTTTTTTGTCCACTTTCAGAATAACAGATAGAAAAGTAACTCCATACACATGTGGATGAACAGTAGACACATACAGCCTCACATACACGCACTCTTCTTTGTGGTACACCTTATGGTAGTTTGTGGTTCTTTGTAGTACTTTATGATACTTTATGGTGTGCTTTGTGGTATTTTGTGGCTCTTTGTGGTACGTTGTGGTACACTTTTGATACTTTGTGGGGATCAGTGAGAATCTGTGTATTTTTCATATAAATAAATGTCAATTTTGCTACACTCTATCACCAGCTAATATAACACAACAGTGATCGAACCTAGGGAATATCCATTGGCGCATAGGAGGTGTTGTGATTTATAGTTTTGACAACAGCAACAGCAATTTGCTTGGAATGAACAGAAGAAGAACTCTGTAGTTAGGATTACCAGTGATAACCACCATGGCTGACAGACAAAGAAAGGAGTGGGGTGGAAAAAAAAAGAAAACTGAAAAGGCAAAAAGGTTTACAGAGATTAACACTTTAAGCTTAAACGACTCATTTGACAGGACTCTTTTTACTTGCCATAATCTCAAACCAGGGCAGAGACACAAGAGTCTGGGTCTGGATCAGGCTTTGAGACGGAGCCAGTATCTCCAATCAGGACCTGTTTCTCCCTTCTCCTGTGTCTAACAGTGCACAGTCAAGGAGTAGACCTTGACCCCTATCACATGACCTGTTAAACAGAGGTCTCGTTATCCAGAGCATCAGACCACGAGGTGCAGTCTACTGGGGGATGGGACAGGGGAACGGGGTCACTCTGAGGATGTTGTTTTCCAAATCTGTTACTGCATTTTTAATGATAATTCTCTGAGAAATTTTGTGGATTTTGTGGCATGGTAAACACAGACTGCAAGAGTCAAGAAGCAAATTAAACTTAATACAATAAAGGCTCAGAGTTGACATTCAGTATATAATATATAACCTTTATTTAACTAGGAAGTCACATTGAGATTAAAATCTCTTTTACAAGTGAGACCTAGCCAAGACTGGGTCAAATAGCAGCAACAAACACATAACAGGACAATAACATAATAACTAATCACAACAGCAACAATAGGTGTGACAAGAATACATTACATAATAAAGTGCATAAACAAAAACAAGGCAGCAATATTTAATCAAGTGTTTGTTAGTTGAAGCAACTGCAGCTAACAGTGACCGCTTCCATTATTCTAAATGTAAAATAATTTAAAGGGGTACGGGTATCAAGTTTAAGATTGGCCTGCAAATCGTTCCAGGACCAAGGACCGTAGTAGAACAAGCTTGATTATGATTTGCCAACCTCTGTTCTGCTAGAAGGCACTTTAAACTGAAGCCATTTGTGTGACCTAAGATTATGACTGCTTTGCAAAGGTAAAAACTTCTGGCTTAAGTAAGTAGGTAATTTGCCTGAAATAATCTTATAGACTAAAATGTACCAGTGTTGAAGCCTACGCAAAGTGAGGGATGACCATCCTACCATGCTGTATAAGGTACAATGATGGGTCCTAAAGCTAGCATTAGTGATATACCTCAAGGCTGAGTGATACAGGGGATCGAGTTTGGACAAGGTGGACGATGAGGCAAAACTATAGATAGTATCACAAAAATCATTCTGAGTCAGAAAAAGGTCAGCAACCAAGCGTTTTCTTGATGCCATGGAAAAACAGGACTTTAGCCTGTACAGAAAGCCCAGTGTAAATTGTAATTTCTTTGCGAGATAGTCAGTCAATGTGGAATTTGAAATTTAAACTTTTGTCCAACCAAATTCCCAAGTATTTGTAATTATCAACGGACTGAATAGAGACACCATCAAGGGTATTGATGGAGAGGGTTGGAGCCTTTTTATGCCTAGGGGGAAAAAAACATCGTTTTAGTTTTGGTTGAGTTTAAAAGCAATTTCAGATCCGATAGGGCGTGCTGCAGGGTGTTGAAATCAGTCTGCAGATTAGAAAAAATCTCTGCAGTGGGGGTACATGACTGTATCGTCTGCATACAGATGGTACTTGCAGAATTTGAACTTATCACTAGAAAGATCAAGGGTCCCAAAACCGATCCTTGTGGAACACCCTTTGTAACAATGACTGGGTTGGACATGGCATTGCCATGTTTAACAATCTGTGAATGATTAGTCAGATAGTCGTGGAACCACTTTGCCGCTTTGCATCCAATGCCAGCACTCAGCAAGGTGTTAATGAGTAATGGGTGGTCAACAGTGTTGAAAGCCTTTGTAAGGTCTATAAACAGAGACACACATATGAGTTTTTTGTCCAAAGCTTCTTTGATATCATCCAAGACTTTCAAAGTAGGGGTTACAGTGCTATGCCTTGATCGAAAACCGGATTGCATATCGTTTAAAATATTGTATGAATCCATATATGATTTCAGTTGGTTAGCGACTAATGATTCCAAGATTTTTGAAAGGACAGAGAGATTAGAAATTGGCCTGTAATTATTCATATCAGATCAGTTGCCAGATAGGTTGCCAGCTTTAAGTAGGGGTGTAAGGTAAGCTTGCTTCCAGGTAACTGGAACCTGATTAAGACTAATTGACATGTTAAAAATGTGGATGATGGGCTCCGCTATGACCAATGCAGCAGCCTTTAACAGGAAGGGGACATTCAGTGTATATCTATTGACCAAGTTCTTATTTTCTTTTTTTAGCAAGTTAGCAGATAGCATCAGACATTGTCACACTGCACATGTGCAGAACGGAAACAACTTTCTAAACTAATTTAATTCTAAAAACGCTTCACTAAACGGTAAAAGGTGTACTAACAATCACCTCAGGAAATTGTGTCATAACCCTACAAGTCCTTCTGCAAAGCCATTTTGGAACGGTCAATTTGATAACATCAACTAGAGAACTGTTTTGAATTTAACGTGTTGTGTCAACAACACAACTGAAGAAAATTAACCTTGAGATTTTCAGTTCAATAGAAATGTACATACAGAATAACATAAGTCAGCACAGCAATCACTTTATATTGGAATTACATGTTTACCATTATTGATACTGTACCTTGTTGAGAAACTCTGGCCCCTGCTCTGTCAGCAGTCTTTCAGGTGCACCAAATTTGTAAAATAAATCCAGCATACAACTGGTTACCTCATCTGCTGTTTTGCTCTTTAGTGGGTAGGCCTTTGCCTTTTCCTTAGGATTGTCTCTCTTAAACTGGCACTCTGGATACTGAGCTATCTAAAGCAGAAAAATATCAATATATAATTATGAACAAACCAATAATAAGATACACAGAAGGTGTTTAAAGCATATCAACAGAGATTGATAGTATTCAATGGATATGTGGATAGATTTCCTCCATTCTCAAATAAACAGTCATCATCACCCTGAGCTACACTAATAATAGGATTTAGTCCACCTCATTACTTTCAAGATGTCAACTTACCCACTTGTGATTGTCATCCTTCATGCCAGGCCAATAATAACGGCTTATTATTGCACTGTGGGTTTTTCCTGCACCAGCGTCCACCAAAACGGCTAGAAACAGGCTATATTATGAGCCTCCTCAGTGCTGCAGACATTGACAAGATGTTCCATTCAGTTTCTTTTATGTCTGCAGATGTAAAACAGGTCTCCATCTGGTTTGATAAAGTCAGAAGATTAACTTTGATTTTTTTGAGAGTGCGTGGCAAATCATGACTGATTTTCAAAAGTATTATTCCATACCCTTTTCTCTTTATTATAAATCTCTCTCTACTTGTTGATCCTGGTTGTGGAGTTTTAAATCCATTACCTCTCTAATGATTTTTGGATCCATTTTGTCAGTCTCCGGTCTACACAGTGTCTTCCACTGTTCTCTCTTCCTCCGTCTACCTCCTTCTCTCCTTCACACACACCAAAATTGGATGTGGATGGTGGGTGAAGACTGGAGAGAAGGTTAAGAAATCATCTGTTTTATCCTACACCAGGTGATTTCACTGATTAGTTCCTCCTCTCTGGTTGAAGGTGTGTTAATCAGTGAAATCAGCTGCTGTAGTCCTTGCTTGGAATGAAAACCTGCATACACTCGGCCCTCCATGGCACAGGAACGCTGTCCCTGTGCTGTTGCTTCATATCTCCTTGTTTTCCAGGTTGAATTTTATCAACTACATCTCAGTCCCAAAAACTATTACATTTATTCAATATTCACTGAAACCCAGAAACACTTTGACAGGGTAGCCTACTAGAGCTGTTCAAATCCATAACTTCAAATCGGCGCTGAGGAGAATGAAAGCAGAACGAGCGTAAGATCTGTTCTGATCGTGTGATTGGTCGGGAGTTGGTGAGGCTTATGGGTATTGTAGTAGGTGTGATGGAAACGTGTCGGAAATTAAAAAGCTTATTTTTCAACACAGAGGTTGAACCACAGCCATTGATGATAGCAATCACATAATGGAGCCTTGATTCACCCCTAGAAACTTATCAGCCTACTTGATACAGATGGGCTGTAATCAATGACAGAAAGAAGTTGGACGGGTGGTTAAACGTAGATTTGATTGAGGAGAAATGTGTGAGAGCTGAGTCACAGGAAAAGCTGTTAAATGGTAAACGGCCTGTTTTAACTACCTGGAAAGCACTTCTGAACTGAGGACATTTTAGAAACTACTTCATATAGAAGGGAAAGAAGAGGTGAGATACTGAATGCCTGCAGTGATTATTAGATGTTTCAAGTGGTGATTTTGATATGGAAGTATCTTGGAGGTAGCATTATGGGTAGTAAAGTTAAATGCATACCCTTGCAGCATCCTGTGCAAACCACTGTATAATTACTGTAAAGTGTGAATCAGCCTCTGCAATGTGCCCAGTGGTAATACTGCTAATTGGCATTGCAGCCATTCCTCAAGGTCACAGGCATGGACGCAATACCACAGTCAAACCTGTGTTTTTAAAGCTTGAAAGGGCATTACTGCAACGGAAGTTAGAGCAGAGAGCATTTGTGTCATCCTGGACTGTTTTTTGACATCAAGAAGAGTTGAGCATATTGCAGCTGAAGATGAAGATGAGAAGCTGGAAGCATCTGCACACAAAATAAACAATTACTCTAGCTACAAGCATGCTATGCGCTCTTCCACATGTGGCACACAGAGAGGGTGAGAGGGAAAAAGATGAAGCTACAAACTTTATGATCACATCAATTAATGGGCTGGTGTAAAATCAGGAAGCATTATTTATGGGAATGGTGCTATGGGAATCCTCAAGGGATGAGTAAATTTACTGTATCCTAACTCACATTCCTTTCATCACCCTTATAGATTTATGACTGCTCTCAGATTTTTATGATGTGTTACTTTTCTGATAAACGAAACATATGTATTTTAACAGCAGACCGCAAAACAGATTCTAATGAGGAAATAGTGATAGATTTAATTGTGACTAAGCAGATCGTTGCAGCAACAAGCAGCAAACCATCTATTTGATCTGTAGGCTCAGCTGTTCTGTAAACACACACACTGTTAACATACAATGCCATGTGGCTGGTATTTTTAGTGGAAGCCTACATCTTGCCAGGTGTGCTACAGCTGGGTGTTGAACACTTAAGTGAGTCACTATACGGACTGTCTGGTATGTTGTCCAGGTGGTCAGGAAAAAGTTGCCCTCTAAGTGAGACCAGGCCTCAGAAGGCTGATCCTTCATATTGGAAATGAGCCTGAAAAATATGTGAGAACAGCTTTGAGAACTTGTTTCCTTTGCTTAAACATGCACATCCACCGTGTCACTCTGCACATCTGCCCATCTCTGCACATCTTGAACATTTCTGATATGTGCGTTCATGCACATGACCTGTTCATGTTTCTGTACATATCACTGTATATGAGCTGGTACATACTTATGGATGCATTTGTGTACAGTTTTGTAATGCTACTTCCTTCTATAAATGTGATCTGATAACAAGAACAGCTAACAATGCACCTTTGGATTGTTTACAAAGTGTATTTACACATTTCAACAAATTTGCAAGTCTAATTCTGTACAGAATTCTGACAAGTTCTGTACTTAAGTTTTTCCATCAGAATATCTCGCACTGTGAACAGCTGGTGCTGCACACTTGCACATGCTCTACACATTGAATAATGTGGTGCACCAACAATTTTGCACACCCTGTGTATATGTGGTTAATTATAGATCAGTAACCTGTAAACTATAAGCTTTATCTTTATTTGTATTTGGATTAGCTGCAATTATTTGTTGCATTATCCTCAATACTCTGTAGGCCTATTTGTTCTATTCTTACCTATCTTATCCTATTATCTGCCACTGCAGTGACCCAATTTATCCACAGGGATCAGTAAAGTTTCTTCTACTCAAGAAACAGAAATGAAATGTACTGGATTTATAGTGTACAGTGGCTCAGTGGTTAGCGCTGTCGCCTTACAGCAAGAAACACCCAGCAATTTCCAGCAATTTTTGTGTGGAGTTGGCATCTTCTCCACATTCCCAAGACATGCAAGTCAGGTAGACTGGAGACTCTAAATTACCCGTAGTCACTAATGAGAGTGATTGTCTATCTGTGTTAACCATGTGGTGGACTGGCAACCTGTCTGCAGTGTTTCCTTGCCTTCCACTAAATGCATGTTGGGATAGGCTCCAGTCCTCTGTGACCCTGAAAAGGAATATACAGGTAACGACAATGAATTAATGAATGGATTTTCCATCAGCATGAAGATTTTGCTTCAGTTGGTCTGTTGAATTTGAATGGTCCATTGAAATATTTCTAACTACATTTGAAGGTCTATGATAGATGAGTTCATTGGCCCTGACAGGGGCCACATTCACCCAGCGGTCAGCAGGTCAGTTTGAGCGTTGTCCTGTTCCTTCTTAATTAGGCCCAAACAGGCATGTGTCATGGGTCATCAGGTGAAACGAGTGTGTCATCTTTGGGGATAACAGCTTTTGTTGCTGAGGGAGAGGGTAATGGTTTACCCCAGTAACCCCCTGTCACACACGGGTCAAACCACTGACCCTGAGGGGGCGTCAGGACAGCTGAGAACATCAACGTTGTTAACGGGGTCACGCTTTTTTAAGGAGATTTGAAATGCTTGTTTGATCCGACTTTGATCCTGAGTGACAGTTTCAAACTTGTTGACTCCCTTCCACCGGCGACTGAGGCGTCCATGTGTTACAACACAACAGGCTGGGGGACAGGTGAGCTTCCCTCGAGATGCCCGTAGAGATCTGCGATGTGATAGGACGTCAGTCTGTCAGGCTCCTGCAGCTGCAGCTCCACAGAGGAGTCAGTGCACTAATCTCCTCAGTCCCCACAAGGCCCAAGGAGAGTATCCAGTGTCCAGTGTCCGTAAACAGACCTTTCACTCAGAGTAGGAGGCTGAAGCGATCAGCCATCCATAAGCTCTTCACCCGTGCCAAGCAGAGCTATAGAGATGCCAGCTACTCCAGTCAAACCTCAGTGGAAGCAAAGGCCTCAGTCTGTAAGACATCAACCAGCTGGTCAGACAGAAACGATGGCAAGGTTCCCTTGAAATTACATTCAAAACTCTCCCAAGGTGTGTATGTGTGTATGGTAATCATGGTTGCTTGATTTCCCCTTATTTCTTTCAATCCTCCCTGTTTCTTTTCCATATTGTCCACACATGATTGTGTCCACATCCCAACAGGATGTGAAGCTTAATTTGCACATTTCCATTTCCTTGTGGTAATCACTTTATATTTTGGCAAAATATCCCTTCATGTCAAAACTGATGTGCCTACCCCTTCGGGAAAGGCATGTATTCAACCCTAAATGAGACCTACTTACATAAGTTACCTGCTTAAACAAACACAGAGTCTGGAGGAGAAATTGCAACCTGGACACAGTGCCTAAATAAATGTTTGTATGTGGTTCAGTGCCAAAGATCTTGAGCCACAAAAGCAATCCACATTGCTCCTTGGGCTCTACACAGAGCCTGTGTTCACTTGCTTTGGACTGAATACTAAACTATTCAGGTATTCTTTTCCTATGGGGTTTATTATGGGGTATTATGCATAAAGTATTTCACACAACAGTGCAGTCCTTCTCTCTCCACCATAATAGTTACAAATAAGACCAATAATACAAAGTGCACTTTGCCTGTGTGCAATTTCATGAATCTCGACGTGATGGCAATTTAAGCATGACTAAAAATCTGTTACACCATGCATTTGCTTGCAAATATCATTTAATTTTTGTATTTTAACAGCAACTTCTACCTCTGCAGGCTTGCCTCGTCAAGACTGGGAACTGTTTTGACGCAAGGGAAAGAGGAAAAACAGTCCAGTCTTTGTACCTTTGGTTAAGTCACTGTATGAGCTGTGGTCTGCACTGATGAAGTTTAGCAACCCTTGCCCTGCCGGGAGCACTTCTCAAACCTCAGAGCCATACCATGAAGCTTTGGAGTGAGGTAAACACGCTGTCCAGCTGTTACCTTCCATATCCTACATCCATGTCACATCCATATCATATCAGGGCATGGATTTTTCACAGGGCTGGAGATGTTGCAAAACTGCCATAACGATATTGTGCCTAACACTATGGAAGTGTAGTATCAGTGTATCTTCAATGTTACACAGTTGTTCTGTTGAAAAATTGCTCTCTAGTGAAATAACAATGAATACCCCATTTCTCTAAACCAATATTACTCCTAGGAGACTCAGAGCCCTTGAGAAGAAGGTGTGAACATGCAGTGGGCAGGCAGCAGTGATTTATAGGTTTTTGTTACTGGACCCATGCCACCTTCAGCTGTAAGCCAGCTGGATGTTCCTGTCAATGAGTCTTCCTGTTTCTGAGAATATGGAGTGGAGATGAAAACCTTTTCCTCGTTTTCATCTGATGTTCCCCAGAACAGCTGTACTCTCTGATAGGCTTGCTGTTGGAGGCACGGTCACAGGTCTGACTCCCATCTGAGAGACAACTCATAAAATAGGCCAGGCTTTGAAAAGCTTCCACGAACAGAGATTCATCCCAGATTTCCTCAAGACGTTGTAGATTATTCCAACCAATATCTTGTAACTGAAGATAGCTGCAAACTAAAAGAAACTATAGAATAATTTGTTGCTGTGAAGGTCATCCACTGAGATCAGCCATTTATCAATATCCTGCACAGTTTGACCCAAAAGAATTACAGGGAAGCCATTTACCTCAATACTGTGTGGAGCAAATTCACACAAGCAGTCCTTGTGTCTGTGCGCCCTCGCTCAGTGACAGGGAGAGAGAGTGTGTGTGGACCATTTCTCCCATTTTCAGTCTTGAAAGTGAACCTTTTTAAGGAGAACCTATATTGGTCTCTTGACCTGGTGTATGTCCTCTGTGAAGAGAGGCTTTGTTGCCCTCAGACAGCTCATAGCTTTTAACACACACCTCCATAATAGTATCTGTGTCTGTGATTTTCCATTTGGAAAATTGTGAGCTTTTAACCTCACATCCCCAGCTCTGCTATAAAGAGAGAGAGAGAGAGAGAGAGAGAGAAGGAGCGAGAGAGGCAATCATCATAAGCCTAATGATACAGTGGCCCACTGTGGCTCCACTGTGATTGCCACGCTTCACACACACATGCCAAAGCACACAGACGAGAGTTAAGATAACCATGACAACCACTTCCTGTAACGTGCTCACACCTGAGCATTGTACACTGTACAGTACGTGTCAGTGTACTGTGCTTAGCGTAACCTCATTTGTGGTCAACTTAATGCTAGGCTAACGTTTTGCCACAACAGAACATGAAAGCCTGGATGATTAAGGATTAGAAAATCACTGCAGAAAATGACCATTAACTATCTGACTGTGACACAGAATGCAGAGTTACTTTCCCTGGGTTAGCACACACTTATTTCATGTCCACTGCCTACTGCCACAGATACTCTTGGTCCTTAGCACCTGTTGAATGCAGGTTCTGCCTTGACCTTTGGCCTCTTAGCTTAGCAACAGTGTAATCTCAATAGCAGCTGTCCGCAACACTGACGGCACGACAATTGCTGCTGATGGCCTGGCTGCTACCTAGACAGGCTGATCTCTCACTTTCACTGTAGGAAGATGACCCTCCTAACAAGGTGCAACAATCATTCATGAGAGTTTACAATACATTCCCATTGTCCTCTCAAGTGAGACATAATTTTTCAGCCCAAATAAGGGATTCCCCCTTTCAGTCTGATCAATACGGGTGTGAAATGGTAGCATTTAACTATGTCCAATGCTAATATTGATTATTTTTGCTTTTAGGGGAGTCCTCTGTTATGCATTCCTATATTTGTTGAGGTGGATTCTGAAGGGTTTTGAAGCTGCAATAACAAAAATCCAAAAATCGCTAGCCATACTTAGCTTAGCATTCCAGCATTTCATGGCTTTGTAAAGCGAGGATAACATAGAGTGAATGGAGGATAACGCAACGCCCCATGGTTGTAAGAAAAATATTTTTGAAAATTTAAAGTGTTAAAATATGTAACAACTTTGTCATATATCATTACTACTTACATTATTTCACCCATTAACAGATAACAAACGGGGTTTGCCAATCGTTTTGAGGACTTGAGAGGACTATTGTAAATCTGTTATAATTTCCAATCATGAACAACAAACCTGTTATGCAATAAATTCATTAGAGATTCAGTATTCAGTATCTGTATTACATTAAACTTAGCACCTGGCACAGCTTCCATGAGCTGCTACGTTATGCCATACTCTTTATACAGGCTTCTGTGTGATGCCTCCCACAACCATTATCACATTATCCAGTCTGACCAGAAGACTCACACCACAGCTGCATCAGAAAACCTCCCTCTCTCTATGGGCCGCACACACAGGGACCGCTGCCGAGCCGAGGCCTTGTCGTGTGGCGTCTGGGGTGAAGGTGGGGGTGAGAGATGACTGGGAGCAGTGTTCGCTGCTGGACGGGTGACAGTCGGGGTCAGAGGTTCACTCTCTCTTGGCTCCTTCTCTCCTCGGACTCTCTTTCTGGGGCTCAAAGGAAGGGTTTGACGAGAAGGACTCGGAAGCGCCAAGGCATCTGGCAGCAGCAGCCCTTCCCTCCACATCCTGAGGGCCAGCAGCGGCTCTGTGGCGGCTAGAGGAGGGAAACAAGGTGTACACTGTGATCTAAACACAGGCCGGGGGGGGGGGGGAGTTCAGGTTACCCCCATCGCTAGGTGTTTTACCACAGAGAAGCTCACTGTGAAGAGGGAGAGAGAGGGGGGGTGGGGGATGGAGAGTTGTGGTGCAATTGTAAGTTTACTAGCATACAGAACAAAAGATTTCAATCAATACAATTGTACTAACACATGTTGGAGGGATCCCAAACATGTTCTTCCCCCAAACTGTCATTGATAAGTGCCCTAGTTTGCCTTTAATTTGTTTTTGTAATATATCATGGGATATTCGGTTCAACAAGACACTTTCATGTGCTTGTTTCCTCTTGTTTCCAGATGCTCTTACGCTCACATATGAATCAATTTGTCGGTGCACATATTAGCTCACACAAATGTAATCATACTTCATTATACTCCTGACCCCAGTTAGCTGCCTTGTACATGGGGATGACTGTGTTCCACATTTCAGCCAAGTGCAGTCATGTTGGTAGGACTGCAGTCATCACCTGCATGACCCTTCCTAAATGGAAGTGATTAGAGAAAAGTAGAACACCTCTCTGGGGGGAACGCAACCTCAGATCCATTACCCCATAGTCATCAGTGTAGGAGTTAAGTGCAAAGTGCAAAGGAATTTTTTTAATGGTTAGGGTGTTGCAAATTGTTGCCAGCCTATATAAAGTCCAGTAAAAGCTTAGCCACCAAAACATTAAAAGAGAGGAAATATAAGGTGACAAGAGGTTTCCCAGTGCAGTCCAGTATTACTGTTTTTCAGCATATATGTTCGTGAAGTTCAGTGTTTCAGTATCTTGGACAGCATGTTGTCTCTTAAGCATTTTGGCTAGATGTTGGATGTTGTCTTCTTAGGATTATCAAAAAAAATTTTCATTGTTCACAAAGTTTGATGGTGTTACATTAATCTGTTTGGACGTTTATATTTGTGAGAATCCTCAAAAAGTTATGAATGGATTTGCACGAAACTTGGTCATGGGGCAAGGAAGAACTGATTAACTTGTCGTACTAATTGGTCAAAGGGGGGCGTGGCGGTGGGTGTTGCTTCTCACTAAAATGCATGTAACGAACGAACAGATTCTTGTAACACCATCAAACTTTGCGGCCTATCAGCAGACAGAGGAAGACGGAAACGCTCCATTATTGGCCCAATCAAGCAACATGGGGGCACTGGAGAGCTCATTTCCAGTTTAGACATAACCGCCCTGCCAATTTTAACAAAATTTGGTACAGTGGTAGAAGGGCAGCCCTGATGGCCACTTAACAAATTTAGTACTGATTGGCCATGTGATGTTGCAATAATCGTCTAAAATGCTTAAAAGTAGCTAGAATTTCAACATGCATATCTCAAGTCTGATTTCAGGTCCAGTCATGAAAATGTGTGCATCTCCTGATGTGAAACAAGGTGGTAATGGGGCATGGAAGAAATCATTAGCATTTGGTGAAATTCCGGCATGTTCTGGCATAGTGCCCTCTAGTGTCATTTAGTTGTCTCTGTGATGAAGTGGATTTTAGGATTAAAAATTAATTTAAGTAAAAGAAAACCCAAATAAGTCACATTTGCTTTAGTGGAATGGCTTACTGGACTTTTTCTCTATTGGTTAGGATTTCCCCCCAAAATCTCTGCTTAGTCGTTAAGAAATAAATGGGATTACAGGTGCTATCATTTGGACAGTGAGTTGTGGGGTATTAGTGAGTGTCTAAGCTGGATTTAGGAGGAATTGACCAACAGTCCCCACTGGCATAGCGCAGCAGTGTCCACTGAAAGCAGAATAGCGAGCACAGAAGCCAGCAAGGATTCATGCCTTGGTATCGAAATTCAGGCCATGGAAATAACACTGAAGAGTTATCCTGTCAAGGTTGTCAATATTCCATGGAGGAATAATAACCTCAGCACTCTGCACACTGAGCCTCCTCTGTCAGAGCAAGGAGAAACCATCATTGGAGTTTATCTGTTAGTGCTAGGTAAGTCATATATTTGGAAATTGTATAGCTTTATAGGACTCATTTGAATTGCTTACTTCCAGTGTTTAATTTGCATACATTGTGTACACTGTGTAGCTCAATGTGTAGAGCATGACACTACCACTGCTAGTATATGGGTTGGATTGTCATTGAGACTGCCCATACCAGAAATATATGCACTCATGCCACTGAAAGGCACACTACATAAAAATGTCCACCCAATGCTACATGTGCATTGGTGATAAATATCTTCTTCTTGGAATCCCCTCACAGTGCCACCATGAAACAGAAAGTTTTGCCCTTTATGTTCTTTTTACCAGAATATTAACAAGAAAGAAAGAAAGAGTCACACATTGCTGAAGTGCCAGCAACAAAAACAGCTGTTGTCCCTAATGTTTCCAAGGGCCAGTCCCCAGCTGACACATACAGCCTGGCTGCTGTGTTGGTGGCACAGTTGTCTGTGTCCCCATGTCAACTAACACAGTCAGGGGATTTAGAAATACTTTCCACAGACTGAGGGACAAAGAGAAGCGGGCTACTGTTGGGCTCCTGACCGCAGTTCTGAAGTGGTTTAAAATTGACCTTATATCTACTAACTTCTATTACTTCTATTATTCAGAAGTTTTGTTTATTTTAGTATTTCAGCACCGTGATACTGTTATCAGGAATCAGGAATGGTACAATACAATACCATGTAATAAATATGACATACTATACTATACTATACTATACTATACAGTACTGTACTATACTATACTATACTATACTATACTATACTATACTATACTATACTATATGCAAGGTATATTTGATACTGTTATCTGGAATCAGGAATGGTACAATACAACACTACACTGTATTGTACTGTACTGAACTGTACTGTGTTATACTATAATGTACATACTGTACTGTACTGTACTGTTCTGTACTATACTATACTATACTATAATATACTATACTATACTATACTATACTATACTATACTATCCTATACTATACTATACTATACTATACTATATTATGCTATGCTATGTTGTGCTATGCTATGCTATGCTGTACTGTACTGTACTGTGCTGTGCTGTGCTATGCTATGGTATGCTATACTATACTATACTATACTATACTATACTATGCTATACTAGACTATACTATACTATACTATACTATACTATACTATACTATACTATGCTATACTAGACTATACTATACTATACTATACTATACTATACTATGCTATACTAGACTATACTATACTATACTATACTATACTATACTATACTATACTATACTATACTATGCTATACTAGACTATACTATACTATACTATACTATACTATACTATACTATACATTATTAAATGTGGCTACATCAATAAGACTATGAGGTTGTATAATAAATGCTATTCGTTCATTATAGTATTCATAATGGACCACTGTTGGGTTGAGTTTTGTGTGTCTGTCTCTCTTAGGTTGGCTCTCCTGGTTTGGGAACAGTTTAGTGATCTTTGTCCTGTACAGACAGAGAGCCTCGCTTCAGCCATCAGATTTCCTCACTTTAAATCTCGCCATCTCTGATGCCAGCATCTCAGTATTTGGCTACTCCAGAGGGATTCTAGAGATATTCAATATCTTCAAGGACGATGGATATTTGATCACCTGGATCTGGACATGCCAGGTAAAAACCAGGCCAAGACGCTTATCATTTTTCAGTAAGATTGAACTTGAATTGGAGTCAGGTGTGTACAAAGATATTATGCTGTAAATTCCCATAACAATATCCAACAAATCTCTGTCTGTCTGTCTGTGGTACAATTAAACAACATATTGTAGGCGGCTTTAACAACTTATCAAAACCCAGGAATGTTGGTTTGGCTTAAAATGATGACTGTGCTTGCAAAAGGGACTTGTGTGTATCCATCTGCTAATTTCTTTGGCCAATCCCAATTAATGAAGTACGGTAAAAGACCCTGAGGAAGTCTTACAATAAAGCGTGTGTGTGTGTGTGTGTGTGTGTGTGTGTGTGTGTGTGTGTGTGTGTGTGTAAGGGATTATACTAGTACCCATGTGGGCTGGAGGTTAAATCTAATCAGATTACTACTGTGGGGCCCTTTAAATGGGGAAACTATTCAAGCAGCATGGCACCTGTCAACAACCAAATAGGCAACAAATAACAAGTGCAGGGTGGATATTTGTTGCATCATTTTATTAATAGTTCTTAGGTTGCTTCTGAATTATGTTGTAATCCAGTGAACAATACTGCTTTACAGGACCAGGTCAACATAATCAGCAGAGAGCAATTATTGGCCAATTCTACTGATACTTTTATATTAACTGTGTTATTCCAGTGATCTTGGATAGCTAAAAATATTATCTACCAACATTAACAAACGTATCTCAAAACTCAAAACCCGGTAGTGTGAGGTTATCAAGAGACACTTTCTGGTGCTGCTCCATCAACACTGAGATGGAGACTGACTCTGTGGCATTTTAAGCTTTTGTAGCCAACATTTTGACAAATCTATACAACATAAAATATAAGTCATAGATAGATAGATAGATAGACAGACAGACAGACAGACAGACCTGCTCTTAGAGGACATACAGTACTTTAACATCTTTCTGCCTCCAAAGATAAGCTATAAAGTGTCATATTAACAACATTTTTGTGTGCAATTTGCAGGATGCACTATTCATTTATGTTTGCCTCCTCCCAAGGCCTTTGCCTGCAATGAAATAGTTGTCATACTTTAGCTTGGAATTCTTCCAGGTTATTTTTCTTGCTCAAGGCTAGCCTGTGGTGGAAACCGTGATATCCGCGCTCCTATGAGAGGAGTCTCTGTGGAATCGTAAAAAAACATCGGCGCAACAATAACAGCTTCAGTCTCAGAAGCGCCAGACCCCATAATCTGAGATAGAGATAGACCGAGGGTCACTGCTGCCTGGCTTAAGCACAGCTCTATTCAAGAAACAGCAACTGAGGTGATCTCATCTCTCAGCCATCCAATCTGAGGGTTTTCAGGTGAAGGAGAAATATTGGGATAGCAGTACGCCCCTCTCATTTCACCCTCCCCCGAGAGAGGGGAGAGGTAGAGGAAGGGGGCAGAAGAAGCAGAGAAGGGGAAAAGCAAGAAGTGGCAGAAATAGAGGAGGGACGGAGCAGGAGAGTGAAGGAGACAGGCATGTGAGAGGCATTAGCAGATTACTGCATCAGCATGATGGGACATGAACATGTTACACACAGTGTGGGCTGAGCCAAGCTGGGCCAGATCCCTGTGTTTTCCACTTTATGGGACAGGAAATTATTGAATATGATGGAACCTAATGAGACCCTCTCACCTTGCAGGGGGAAAGAATTGCACAAAAGTGTATACGGTGTATAAAGATTTTGGCCTCCTGGTTTGGCATCATTACTTTTGTGATGCTTGGTCCACAGTCCAAAGTGTCTTAATGCCAACATTTTCTTGTCAGCACAGAGGCAGAGGTGAAACATAGCTGGATGTGCGTTGTACTGTGAGATGGGCTGGGAGGATCAAATCACATCAATTCAGGCAAAAAAAACATCCCTATTAAACGTGCAATAACCTCACCTTGAGTCAAAAACTAACTGTTTGGGCAAATGCAGAGACACCGGCAGCACCGCAATCTACAGAATGTGACGGTTAAAAAACGTGATGATTGACAGTAATAGGATTAGGACTTAAGGAAGATCAAGAAGTAATCAGTGAGAGACCTTAACGGAGCCATGTCACCCGGCAATGTCACAGCAGGGTCCGTGGGTGTCACCCAGTGGGAGCCATATTGGAACACAGCAGGACAGTTTCCTGAGAGAGGAGCTGTGATTATAGGATCAACATCTATCTTTGCCCACAGTAGACTGTATGTATGATGCTAACATGTTTTGGTCATTTTAAATTTTTTATTATGTCCACAGAAAATTTCCATCGAAATTGAGGTGAAAACTGTGTGGTGCATTGGTATTGTTATTACTGTGCCACATCCGAGCTGAGACTTCTAGTAATGGCTATAGTGAAGATTCTCATTTTAATCTCCCAGTGCCGTTCCTCCAGGTTAAAACGGAAACGCTCTGGGTCTGGAACATATCAGCTAACTGTCAGGAAGGGATCTTAAGCTTTAGCGTCTCTATCTGATACAGTCCAAAGCAAAACAAACTCAACAAACAAAGGTCTGGGACAATTAGGCAGTCAATGGGTTCATCCCTTAGAGCTCAGACACTTCCACAGACCTGTTAAGTGGCAAACAGACATTTTGAAGATGTGATCTCATGATTCACTGACCCCCTCTTTCCCTCTTTGTGTCTCCTTCCAGGTAGATGGTTTCTTCACCTTGCTGTTCGGCCTTGCGAGCATCAACACCTTGACGGTTATCAGTGTCACCAGATACATCAAGGGATGCCACCCAAACAAAGGTGAGATCTAACCTTGTTCCTCACAGTGGGAATGTAAAAAAAAAATGCTTGAGGCCGGCGTCTCTGCCTTCCTCACATTCCACTAGTTCTTATCTGACAGAAAGTGTGTTTTTCTGTGCTAATGAAAGCTTATTACTGACTTCAGCTGTGGGAATAACTACCGCTTGACTCCGGCAATTTCATTTACATTTCGCCATAACATGTCATTAAGTTAATTTGAGGTGAGGCTTTCTATTTTTGGGTGTAATTGATGCTGAAGAATGTCTTAATTATATGGAAATTAGGTAGAGCAACTACCTCTGCTGTCAGCGTGGAATAAGAGTGTTACTGTTTGTGGTTGTTCATAAACACAAGCTATATAAACTTTTTAAAGGTTTTTTTTTTTTTTTTTTACATTGCTGCCTAAACTATGGATATTAATGGCAGAAGTAGGAGTTCATTTTTGTGCCAGTGCACAGCCTAAATATTTTCCCTCTTTGATTGTGAACGCACCTAATATTAATCTTGTCTATAAAAACTAAATCAAGAAATCCAAAAATGGAATGTGGCTTTAGGTCTACAAATAAAGTGAATTTAGCCTAGTAAAGCTTGCAGGTAAACTTGTGCAGGTTGGAAAACAGCAATATAAGGTCATACAGCCTGACAGGTTGAATAACCCATAGGAAGGTACTGTATATGTCTATCTTCTCTCACAAAATGTACTGCAGATATATTTACATAAGATATGTGAGCACCGCTTTATGAATAGCCTTGGAAATAGAACAGACCGATTGATTTTTTTCTTCTCCTGAATACAAAGCTATGTGTACTTTGTCAACAGAGGTTCTTTTCAGTCAAAGTTGTTTGCAAAGGCTGTCGGGACTAGAAAAGAACTCATTGTTCAATAAATGTCACAATCTGACATTCATAACAAGGCAAGAATGCTGCGTCTTTAAGTGCCTCTCACTTTTTCTGTCCCGTGTTTGCCAAATTCGTAACATTTAACCTTTCTAAACAGCTGTTCCAGGACTTGGGATTCATATATTTGGTCTTGTAAATCACATGGTATTCATGCCACACTTCCTTGTTGTGTGTATCTGCAGCGCACTGCATCAGCATGAACACCATCGCCGTATCACTAATCTGCATCTGGACCGGAGCATTCTTCTGGTCTGTGGCTCCACTGCTGGGCTGGGGAAGCTACACAGGTCAGTTATATAACACCATATAAATAAACTAAGAGCAGAAAGAGAGATGTATGAAGCCATGATCTGATCTACGTGTCCCATGTTCCACAGACAGAGGTTATGGTACCTGTGAGGTGGACTGGTCCAAAGCCAATTACTCCACCATCTACAAGTCGTACATCATCTCCATCCTCATCTCCTGCTTCCTCATCCCCGTCATGATCATGTTCTTCTCCTACGTGTCCATCATCAACACGGTGAAGAACGCTAATGCCATGTCAGCTGATGGTTTCCTCACCGCCCGTCAGAGGAAGGTGGAGAGAGATGTCACCAGGGTAGGTGAACAGGATGAGGCCTAGTTTATTTTGGCACTTGCCCGCCATGAAAACATAATATAAACTAATCACCAAGATCAGATGCAGTTGGACGAGTTTGTAGCGTTCAGATTTTTACTTCCCATTCATTTGAATGAGGCCACGAAAATAGCCTGAAAACTTACATTTAACATGTTCATGAACAGATTCAACAACAGATCCCACTACTGTGATTTTCAACTGATTATGGGTCCAACGTTTTAGAACATAATTTCGCCAAATAGCATTTTATTGATAGAAGAGAACATAGCAGAGGGATACCATTTAGGAGAGATAGTACCTGTTTGGGAGACTGGATCTACTTTCATTTTAAAATACAAATTTTTGTGTAAGCCAAGAATAGAAATGCTAAATGACGATGGACCAATTACTGCTTTATTGTCTTCAAAGGGGGATTAACCAACATGTTAAATGTAAATTTGCAGGCTATCTTCATGGCCTCATTCAAATGCTACTCATCCCAGTTGCATCCGATATTGGTGATTAGTTTATATTCTGGTTTTCATGGCGGTCAAGTGCCAAACCCCCATGTTAAAACTAAGTGGAATATTGCTTCAAGGATGTATTGAAAAGACTCGGTGGCAAATGGAAAATGAGCAGCTAAATGACACTTTAAAGCGCCTCTCAGTAACGACCCTCCTTCCCACACCTTTCCACTCCTGACAGTTGTTTCCTCATGTTCCTCTCTAGATTTCCATTGTAATCTGCACAGCGTTCATCATGGCCTGGTCGCCCTACGCGGTGGTGTCCATGTGGTCGGCCTGGGGCTTCCACGTGCCCACCACCACCAGCATCGTCACCCGCCTCTTTGCCAAGTCGGCCAGCTTCTACAACCCCCTCATCTACTTCGGCATGAGCTCCAAATTTCGCAAGGACGTCTCCGTGCTGCTGCCCTGCGCCCGGGAGAACAGGGAGGTGGTGCGTCTGCAGCGCTTCAAGAACATCAAACCCAAGGCCGAGGCCGCGCCCCCCGCCGCCTCGCTGCCTGCCCAGAAGCAGCAGGCAAAATACGCAGCAGGAGAGCTGATCCAGCACAGTCCTGACAGCGACTCGGGGGTCAACAGCCCTCCTCAGACCCCGCCGCTGGACACACAAGGGGTCTTCCACATCGATGTGCCCTCGCACATTGAAACATCACAGTACTGGTGCGACAGACTCTAAACACAGCAACTCTGATCGTTTCTGTTTCCATTTTACTTGAATGAAACTGCTACTTGAATTATAGGGGGGAGATTGAGAGTATTTTTGTATTTTTTGGTCTTGCCCATGTTAATAAATGATATGCTTTACACATGTTGAAGCAAGAGTTTTCCTTTCCAATTCCCTGAAAAGTCACTCATCCAGTCAGTGGTGCTTAACTGGTCAGCCTGAATGGATTCAAACTGTATCCAGCTGATGAAATGTGTAGTCAGCAATGGTAGGGAGACAAGTGATGCATGTTAACATCTGGAAACACTGGACTGTCGTCGGCCCGATAGAAGCAACATGATGGCATGGTATTTGGTCATTTCCCCAGCGACCCCTGAGGGGGTACATGCTGTTCACATCTCCTGTATGTCCCACATTCCCCAGGAGATGCCAGCCAGCACTCTACCAAGCACTGCTGCCCCACAGAAATGTGCCCTTTTACTGTAAATGTCCCACATTAAAGCAACAGGCATCAAACTGATCAGTATACCAAAGAACACATACTTGGCAAAACATCATCACATCAGTCAACTGAGTAGCAGGTTGGAGCAAAGGTTTTGATTGGGGGAAGGAGGGTGGCTGTTTTTTTTTACAGTAAACTGTCAGAACTCTACCAGTTGCCTATGGGTGAATTAGAACAACTCTGGTCTGTTGACAAGCTATCAAAGTAAGCAGCCTGTTGAAAGAAAAATGGGCAACTCTGAAACAGCACCATTTTTTCTAGCAATATCAATGGGCAATTATCTACTTGAGGCATGAAAGTGTAATCTCAAAAGTCCCCGAGGCGGTTTCTACATTTGCAATGAATGACCATAATCACAACACAATGAGCTCTTTTACAGAGGCCCTTAAGACCATTAAATCAAAATGGCAGCCAGCCTCAACACAGCCATCCGTCCATAATAACACAACTTTGTGTGCCAATCTCCAATCTGCATAAACCAACACGCTCTCCCTGGTGCCCTACCCCTCCTCACAGAAGGTTGACATAGCAGTGTGTGTGTGTGTGTGTGTGTGTGTGTGTGTGTGCGTGCGTGTGAAATGCCATGCAGACAACAACAGCAGACAAAACCCCTAAAGTGAAAGTGAGTGTGACTTGAAGTGTCTGTTTCCCAAACAGGTGTTGATTGGTTTATTTGGTGGCACACTGGGAGGAGGAGTGATGGTTCTGGTGTGAGTTTACACACTTGTCACTCTTGCTTGTTGTATTTCTCAGTCAGTGGATGGAGGAGAGCTGGAGTCAACAACTTAAGCAGAATCATACCAGAAACATTTTCCCCCCACAGTCTTGAAAAGAAGCTTTCCACATCATGCAATAGTCTGTTTGGGCACGCTAAAATCCTAAAAAAATGTTTAGTGGTTCTGTCCTAAAGTAACTTGTCAAACACACAAAAAGATGCTGACAAGCTGAAATGCTCGCGCTGGTATGCTGGAGGTTGCCAGCAGCTTGCATCCTCTCTCTCTCTCTCCTGATGGCCCTGGGCTACTGCTCTGCTGCTTGGGTGAAGCTGTGTGAGCCTGGAGTGGGACGGGCAAAGGGGGTAAACTCTGGCCCCGTCCCGTTCTCCACTTTTAATGAGCGCTCCGATCATGCAGACCTAAAAGTCCAGGTGGAACAGTTCATTGGTTGTTGATCCGCACTAGGTTTTCAATGAAGCAGGCGCTATTCTGAAAAACTTGCGCCGGGAATTATTTTTTTCTAACGCCTGGGGAATTATTTCATCGTCTCAGGTAAGTTTACCTTTATTGCTCTGATGAAATTTGAATTCTGACCAGACACGACTCTATACTACTCCACGCACCGAAATATGAATTGGGGATTGTGTGTTTTCTATTGCGTGTCACGATGCGGGTGAAAGAATTATCCACTTTCTTGGTGATGGAGCTATCGTGCGTTATTGATGACCAATTGTGTTCAAACGCGTTTTTCCTGGTTATACTAGGCTATTGGTCTTGAAATCTATTGGTGAATTTGAATCAATAACATGAAGTTTTGCTGTTGTTAAACTTTTTAAATATTTATTTTAAAAAAAAGTTTTCACTTCAGCAGCGCTAGTACGGACTTGACCGGCTGCCCAAAGCACACTGCTGCTTAAATTCTGTTTTTTCACAGCAAAACGCTCCTTTCCCTCTTTTCTCAAGTGAGTTTTAGCTAAATCAAGTCGTGGAGGTGAGGCACTGACCATTCATACTGGGCTTCTTCTCATGGGTGATGGTGAAAATCCTTGGAAAATGATCAGGCTTTATTTCTGTTATTACTAAATCTCTATTTTCAAATGCCATATTTGACTAATCTCAAAAAGCAGCATGCCTTAGAAGTAAACTCTTCAGTTTTTATTTTATTTCCATGCGCAGTATAATTTTATGTTTTTCATATTTCTGTCTTTGTACGTTGGAAGAGCCTGATCAAGCACAGGTGGTCCTTATACAATATGTCCAGCAGCAGGCTACAAGCTCTGGCTTGCATGGGAGACAGTGCCAAGAATTAAAGTAATTCAGCCTGTGCTGCACTCAGTAAACAAACAGTGCCTCAGCAGTGGTAGAATATGAAATGCAAAAGACTGCTGTGCAAGGAAATGACCTTGTAGAGACATGTTGGTTTTCCTGTGTCTCTGATCTCTCCTATGGGTCTTAGTTGGCTTGTTGCTACAGCGCTTGGCACATTTCTGACACCTGTGAATTAAAGCTGGGATTGAACATTACCAGGCCATTTTTTTATGTAGTGGCTGTGTGTAAATTAAATGTCTCACACCACCCATGCCATCATTCAGAAACACTATAAAACCAGCTTCACAGTTGGTCATGATACTCACACAAGACTCAATCCTGTCCAATACTTCTGTGCCTGTCTCTGTATCCAATGGTTACCCCAGACAAGGAATGTGGGTGCTGCTGAAATGGGGTTAAATTGAAATACAGTCCTTGTGTTTTGGGAATGAAGTTTCATGGCAGGACAGTTATGCCCTAAAGTTCACTGTGATTGATGGCAACTGAATTGGTTGAATACATCAGGAGTGAAATGTGGATTAACTCCTGGCTGCATGTCCTACTCAGAATTTATCACTGCTTTTGTTCAACACACATAGCAACAGCTCCCATTCAAGCATTTGTAAGCAATTTTGCCTTTGATATTGACTGAACAGAGACTTCCCTCTCATTCAAGCTACCTGCATGGTAAGGCAGGTGTGTGTGTGACCTGCTTTGTGAGCCTATTGTGTGCTGGGCTTAGAAATAGGCCTAGACAGCTACTGTGTATCCTGTTTGGACCATACAGTATCTACTGTATCTTATCAGCAGACACCTGGAACACTCCAGTAAAGGAGGATTTCAGCCAATACAGTGTCAGATTCCCGGCGGTTATGCATTTGAATTTGTCACTTAAGAGAAGGGAAATATTCCCGCAGGAGCTGAGCCGCTCGCTCAACTGCAGCAGCAGACCGATAAGCTTGGCTTTGTGCAGAACAACTTGGCCTTGTCTAATCTTGGTATTGTTATTTTGCTACATGTAATCCAGTGATCTAACGTCGTAGTGAGAATGTTATCCCAAATTCAATAGTGGTTTAATTCCTCAAGCTATGCGACCTGTCTGAGCCGTTGAGTATTGTATAAAGTGACTGAGGCCCCTTCCACGCACAGACACACATCTACACGTCTACTTTTGCACTGGCTGTGAAACCGACTGGCTTTTGATGGAAATGTGATATTGGGAACGACATACATGTTATACGAGAATATAACATTTCTAAGAGGCAAGCTGAAGCCGTGGCAGTGGCACAACCCATATCTAAAGTTCAGCACAGGTGTATGCAAGATGTACATACAACACCTACAGTACGCAACCCCTCCCTCTTTGTAATTTATGGCGATAAGCAGCGGGTCTGAAAGCCCCTTGCATACCGTGACATTCTCCACAGCTTCCTGAGCAGGTGATAAGCTCTCACTGATCTATGTGCTCTCTGTTTGTTTAGTTTTGATCCTTTCTTTAGCTGAATGCTGCTTGGAGATTGTGTCTCTGCAAGTCCCCTCAGGATCCATTATCTACAGGAAACTCCCCACGGTGTTTGTGAAAAGAAAGGATATCATTTGCATTGCCTTTCATTGCTGGAGGAGGAGGCGTTTAGAGGCGCACGCTCTCAGGACAGAAAGCGAGAGGTGTCAAGTTATTGCCTTTTTTTATTACTCATTTAAAGATTTTTTCTGACAATGAATGTGTGGCTCTTTTAAGATTCTTCAGAATAAACTAAATTAAAGACCTTTTAGGAAACTTTTTCGCTAAAAGTAGTTGAAGGCTCTAGTTTGGGAGATAGGGCTTACACAGTAGGCTTTAGTTCAGATGTAGTCACAGGTGTTTGACAAATTCATACTGTAGTTTGCCTCAGTCAGTGGAGCGCGCTGACTCACCTCTCCTACGCTGCAGGTCTGTCTTCTACAGACGCACATATCTGCCCCGGCTTGTTCCCGGCCTCAGCCCTCTCTTCCCTGCGAGGACAAATTGTAGTACTATGCAGCAGGGGATCTACCTGCCTGTCAAAGCACAACACTGTGGAAAAATCATGTCAATGCTTATGAATGTCAGATAAGAATGCAGAGCTGCATCAGAACTTTCACACCACCACCATATTAGTTTTACTTTAACGTGATATGTTTTGTTTGCAGAGTGTATATACTGTAAAAATCCCAGTATGAGATGAGAAATCATACACTTCACAAGCAACTCATGCCCACTTTACTTTAGGTTAAAGCAACTTCACATGTTGGCAGCTCCAAATGGCAGCGAGAGGCAACTGTGTGAAAAATTTTAACTTCAATACCCATGACTGTAGCACACTCATGTTTACCAATTAATTTATACCTCACTTTGTAATTTAGGCCAATAAGACGGGTGCATCTTTACATAAAAATCTCGCTATTTGTTGCTTTAATAGGAGTATGTCACTCCCATTTGGCCCGTATACACTGTATGCTACATGTCACACTGAACTGCATCACATCTGACCCTGCCTGAGAGGTCGCTGTACGATCACATGTCCCCACTTGATCAAACTGAACCTGCCGGTGTGTGTTGGCGGTGACAGACGGGACGCCGGCCTCGTGGGAGGTGCGGCATTCCGCCGGTAACAGGGAGGCTTCAGTCGTCACCTCCCCAGTGAGGAGTTCTGCCCCGCTACATCCTCAACCCACAGTGTGTGAAGGGCAGCAGCAAGGAGCTGTAAGGCTTTCTCTGGCTGTCCCTCTGATTACAAGTTCTGCTGTGCAGGAATACAGTAAATCTACACCCACAGAAAGACCTAGTTATCCATTATCACCAGCGCTATCATTACTACAAGGGAATCGCAGTGTCTGGAAAGAAATCTTGGCGACTCAGTTATTTTCTTGTTTACACAGGCTCTGACATCGTTTCATGACTTCATACGGGTTTACCTTCTGAATCAGCATGACTTTGATTTGACTTTATTGTCCTTCTCAGTGGAAATTTGTCTCAGTGGAAATTTGTCCGCGAGACATTTTCTGTGTGTACTGTAAACAGCCATAAATTAAAGGATCTGTATTTGAGATCGTGATTCGACTTGATGCGGCTGTTGCTGTCAAACATAAAGCCAGCTGATTAAACAGAGTTCCCCATTCCTCATGGATGATATTATGTCTGTGTGATCTCTCTAATTGCGTCTGACGCCATAGGTATTAGTAGGAGACACTTCTGTCTCCGAGCCCAGATGTTTGTTGCCATGCAATTCTTTCAGGCTTTTGTAACACATATCTGATCTAGCTGTGGGAGCAAGTGATAAGCATCTAAAATGTTTGTAAAATGTATGATTGACCGAATTGGCATTATTTATGGTAGCTATGATGGTTGTTGTTGGTTCTGGACAAAACATTTTCTCATATCCCATACGATTAGTACTGGTGTTGTTCCACTAACTCAGTCTCCTCTTTATTCAAATGCTCCTGAAAGCGTTGGCTGATGACACAGGTTTATTCTGTCTTGTTTCAAGCCAGCACTTGTCATGCTCACAGATGTAGATTTATGTGTCAAAAGTTGCTTTTACAATGACTTTGAGTGGGCGGAGGGAAGGTGAGGGAAGGTGTTGCAGAGGATAACGTAATGAAAGTCTGCTGCTTCTCCTCTCCACCTAAGGTTGGGAGGTTATACAAGGACATCTGGCTGACCGGCTGAACCAGCACACCACCCAACATGATCAGAGCATCACTCACTGCCATCTGCCTCGGTAAGCCTATCCCCCCCCCCCCCCCCCCATTCTCTTTCTGTCCCTCTCATCTCTCTCTCTACACATACTGTACTCTCTGCATGAGTACATTGGCTTTATATGGTTTTATATATCATTCTTGATGAGCATGTTTCCATAATACCCTCGGTGCTAACTCCGTGTTTCCTGCACATTAATGACAGTGAACACAAACACTCTCTGTATTCTGTGTGTACAGTAAACACACTGATGATTATGTTACTTTGTCTGCTAATACGTGAATCTCCCTGGCTTATTTCTGCTTTCCCCACAGCTCTCCTCCTCCTGTCCTGTGCTTGCTGGGCCAGGCCAAATGGATCAAAGAACAAGAAGCCAAAGCAAGGTAGACATCACAAACAAACAAGCCTGTAATCTCTGTGTCAGTCCCAGTATTATCGTCTCCACTTGCTCTCTCCACTGCAAGATTGCAGTGAATTCATTTAATTCACTCAACTAAAAATATATAATTCAATTAATTCAGGTGCAAATAACCTAATAGTTTCTTTCTAGGCTGGATATAAAAACTTTTTGAAATCCACTTGACCCCAACCTTGCTCTACCATACCTCCTTCCCCCAGCTGTTCCAGCCATAGAGTGTGATGTCAGAGCAGGAAAGATCATCCTCCCCGAGTTCATAGTCAAATGCCCAGCCCACTGTAAGGAGACCAAGCAGCAAGTCTATGGGACAGGGGTGTTCGCCTCCATCTCCAGCATCTGCAATGCAGCCATCCACAGGTAGAGTACTAGACAATGAACTGCAATGATAAATCTGATATACGCCCCAGAAAACATTATAGGTGATTCACTATCCTGAGGGTGACCAATTTGCAAGAATTTTTACTTTTGGATGATTCCTGGTCCTTCTACATTTCTGCAATGGAAACGGCCTGAAAAAGCTCCTGTGGGACTTCTTTGTTGTAATTTTTTTGCCCCAAAGACCCAAGAACCTAGAAGGGCACTCGGAGAGCGCAGACCTCCGCCAAGGTTTGTGCTATTATTGCTTGTTCGTGAGTCAGATCCGGATCCACTCCAAAATTTAATGGGTTCTTCCTTGGCCCATGCTACACCCTTCCACAAAGTTTCATGAAAATCGGGCTAGTAGTTTTTTCCGTAATCCTGCTAACAGACAAACAAACAAACAGACAAGCAAACAAACTGCACCGAAAACTTAACCTCCTTGGCGGAGGTAATGATACCTGCTGCAGTACAGTATGCAGTGTTGTGCCTCAATCAAAAGCATTTTAGAGCATTCATTCCCAGTGTAAATTCTGTGTCCACAGTGGAGTCATCACCAACGCAGGGGGGAAGGTGATCGTGAGGAAGATGGCGGGGCAGAACGTCTACAAGGGCAGCAATTCCAACGGAGTGCGCTCTCTCTCTCTGCCTAAGTGGCGGGAGTCGTTCGTTGTCTCAGGTATTACGGTGAAGAATACGATGTGAATCACGGCTCCTTCGGGTTAGGCCCCCGGTCCTCAGTTGACTCTGTTGTGTTTCAGTGGGGAAGCCAAAGAAAGGAGTGATGTACCCTTTTACCCTGGACTACGCCCCTTCAAGACCCACCTATGTGAAAACAAGTGAGGAAGGAGTTGGTTTTTTTTTTGCCATACACATTTTAAATGAACATGCATTGCTAGAGTACTAACTGCAGCCTGTCAATGGGTTGATTGACAGATGCTTAGTGTTTCACAATGATCAAACAAACCGATAAGCACAGAAGGTTATTAGATAAACTCTTGTCACCGTTCAAGGATCCCATGATGGGCTCAGGCATTCTGAAGCCCCGCTAAGGCTGAGTGAGGAGCCGGGGCGCTGCGGCCCGGTGAAGAATGTCAAGAATGCATTACAACACAGCAGTTACTGTAGACGCTCTTCCTCCCTATCCATCCATCTTGTGCGCTATACCTCCTCCTCCGTCTGTCGTCTCCTCGCAGGTCAAAAGGAGGCCAAAGCTGCCGTCACCACAGTGCTGCCGGCTACGACAGCGCCTGAACCCACCACGACCGCTGCACCCGAACCCACCACCACCACCACCACACCGGCACCCACAACCACCACCACCACCACCACCATCGCCAGCACAACACCCCCACCCACCACGACCAAGGCTCGTGCTGCGGTCCACAAAGTCAGGGATGCAGGTGAATTAAACACATACACACATACATGATACATACACCTCAAGTTTAGCATACATACATGTCACAAGAGAGCATTTTCTCTCTCACATCAAAGGATCCATGTATGTTATGTGATGGATTGTGTATTTACTCGGATGCAGGACAACATTAACGATTAATAAACTTAACACCCGATCCAGTAATACCAATCCACAACACCGCAGATCCACCACAGTCAGTGTGTCGGCTAGTGATGTTGACGTCTAACTGACAACTGCGGCATGGAGCTTACAGTTGGAATCACTCTGATTGCCTGAACAAGCTTTCATTTGCGTGCTACTGAGTGATGAAGATGAATGATTGCAGTTGGTAATTACAAGTCGCAACTGCAATTATGACAAATTACAGTTGGTCAGTGCTGAGATTAGGACTGTGCTGCTCTCCTTGCTTGACTGACCGAATGCACTGTACATTTGATCACAAGACCATTCATCACTTAAATGAAAACATAATCAGACGGTAATCAGTGTGAGTCGTCCGCCCCATTAGGATATAAATGCAGGTATGTAGACAATGCTGCAGTGTCTTAAGGTATGTGTACGAATGAAGTGGACTATGTGCCCCCCCCCCTCCTCTCTCCCTCACTTTCTGTAACTCTATCTCTCTCCTCTCACTGGCACCCAATGTGTGTTTCTTCTATCTAGGCAGCAGTCACCCGTACTTTGCCTCTGTGGCAGCCGCAAGCTCAAGTAAGTGAAGCAAAGCATAGAGGGGTCGGGACCTTGGTTGGTGGCATGAAGGGGCGCGGTGGTGTTGCTTACCACTGGGGTGCGCAGTAATGTTTTTTTATATACATATATCAAGCATCAGGTGTTTGCTTCGCACTAGTCCTCTGGGATTTGTGTGCATCAGGATTAAAAGCATTCTGTATTAAAGCTCATAAGGACATTGGTAGTCCTGACATTCAACAATTTCCAAAGCAAGTTTGTCATATATGAATGGCACAACTTGTGTATTTAAAAATGGGTGAAATCAATCCAGTTGTTTTAAGCCAAAAACTTAAAACACCAGTTTATTCTAATCTACAGTTATGAACTGAGCTAGTTGCTTATACTAAAGGCAAAATAATGGTCTATGTTGAATTTGCTACGTTTTTTACATTGAAATAATACAAAGATTTTTTTTACCTAAATTCGCCCACATTGTGTTATTCTCAACATTGGTATAGGACAGTCACAGAATGGTCAAGGAAAGCCAAGCCAAGGTATGTCCAAACTCTCATTGATTCTGACGCTCTTGGAAAGTCCTTTGCAGAAACATACAATAATTCAAGTTTGACTAAACACTTACATTTCTCCAAAGTATTCAGAGGAAGTGCCTATCCGAATAGATTTTCATCACGTGCCAATCCAGGTAAACCAAGCTTTAATCGTCCTGATGTGTCTTGTCATTCTACCTTTGGAGCCCAACATGCAGCTGGAGTTCTGTTCTTTTATATGCTCTTTTTTTCCCCCTTTCTCTCTTTTTTCTGTCTTTCTTTCTTACTGATCTACAATCTCTAAACTCTGCATGGCTTCTCTGTTCTCTATGTGCACAGCTGCCTTCAAGACTTTTACTAGACCGCTAACACAGGGCCAGAGCAGAATGTTCTGGAGCAGCCCAGCGTCTGTTCTGTTATCCTTAAAGTCGAAAACCACTCAATTACAGGATTCAAATGTGTTTTTCAAGTGCCATCGGACAGGCTCAGTCTGTATTAGTGAACATTTATCGTTGCCCCCTATGGCCAGAAATGAGAGAAGAGTTTATCTTACCTCTAATCTAATGGATTGTTTCGGGGAGAATGGATGGTAAAATATGGAAAATGTGACTGTTAGAGAATCTGCCACATTTATCAGGAAATATGGGTATATTTTCTGGTTAAGAGCTGTTAGCACTACTATAAAATAACACTCATCTGGCTGTAAAAGTTCAAAGATGGCGTGTGTCCATCACATCAGTCTCCAGTCACAGCTGCAGGCTGTGCATCTTGATGTCATCACACATCACATTTTCTCCACAGATGAGGTTTCTAGTTTGGTGCATGAGATGTTCATGTTCCCACAAAAAACTGACCACATGAACCACATGTGAATTGTGTAATTGAGAGGTATTCCCTTTTAAACAAGGCCATACTCCTGGCCCATCTACACTCCTGTATCAAAGCTAACACCCTGTTATTTTCTCTCTGGCTTACAAAACATCGTTGCCATTGTTACCAAATCAAAGCATTCTTTAATTGTACCATTGTTTCGTTGGAAAGGTTACCATAGAGTAGATCATTGCAACACATGAATTCATATTTTTAGTTATTCAGTTATTTTATATTATGCCATGTTATGTTTGTCTCCCGCTTTTGGTCCCAGGTCTGCGCAGACCAGAGGCAGGGTCGACTATCAGGAGACAGCCAGCCTCTCCTGTTGGCTCAGGTCAGCCTCATCACACACACACACACACACATACACGCAAGTTACAAACAGGTAGACACGGTGGGACGGACAGGGAATGTGGGTCAAGGGCAGCAGTAGACAGCAGGGGGGACAGATGGCTTTGTGGGAGCAGGAGTCCAGGAGACGGTGACTGTAGGCTGTAAGTCTGACCCTGGTGTCCACACCCATAAGCCCCTGTGATCTTCACCCCAGGGTCACCGCTAATCCGCTCCATCATGCATCTCGGCTAACATCGCATTCCTTTCAAGATCACCGCTGTTAACGGCTGTCCTCTGCCATCAGGCACATCCTCTTATTCATGTTTTGATTTTCCGAGATGAAAAGAGCAAATGATTTTGCTAAAGCCGAGTTAAGGCCTGTAAATTTACCCGGCATATATCCTCTTGTTTTTGATATCATGCTGCGGAGAAAATGCCTTCAACTTCAGTCAAAGCAAAACAGCTGGGCTGCATTTGTGGATGGAGCCCTCGACCTGAAGCTCTCTTCTGCTTTACCACCCCCCACCCCCCTCCACTCCTCCCCATCCTCCCCCTTTCCTCTCCTTACTCCATCTGCCTGTTTCTCATTGCTACAAACAGCTTTTAACAGGGTTCAGCCAGCCCCACCTGAGAGGACTCCCAACACTGGCCAGTCCAACCCCAGTAAGTATCTCCAGACCCTGAGCGGGACTCCTGAAGCCATACTTCAAAACATCCATACTTAGTGGAGGTAGAGAAGCAGACAGGTCTGATCAAACAGGGAAATAACCCGAGCAATAAAACCCCAGTTGAAATGTTTTATAAAGCAGCACTAATGTTAACCCTCTGTGGGACGCTGTGGTTCAATGCCTGTATAGAAATTCAGGCAGATATTCAGGTCGACAAACATCCAACCGACTTTCACGGCACCCGACATGACATGGTGGCAAATGGACGGCAGGTATGCAGATATGCCTCAAAGATGAGCGGAGGTGATAGCATTGTCCCGAAGTCATCTTGTGACATATCTCTGTGAGACAGCTTTCTCTTTAGATAAGACCACGATGAGAAACGCACTCTGTCAGTACTGTAATAATATCCTATGACAGATCCCATCTGGTGTGGCCTCTTCCCCTCCCTTGTAAATGCTTACAGAGGGAGAGAGATGAAAGCAGCAGCACCAGAGTGGCCCGATGGAGCTCCCAGAGAGAGAGACTCATGACCCAGTCCTCAACGGCGCAGACGCCTGCAGGATCTGGGTCCTCTCTCCAGCTTGACTAGAAATAGGAATAGAAAGCTCTTGCTATTCAAGTCCAGTCCAGGCTTGGCCCGCTGAGGAATGCGCCTCTGTTTTGCTTCTGTGGAATGCAAAACCATGGATCCCTAAAATTAGATTGGATTATATCCTCTTAGATTATGATTCATGGTATAATGCGGTTTCTGAACTGCAGTGCAGGCTGATTCAAGCCAGCGGGTCAGTTGTCCCGTTAACTTGTTGCTGTTTGGAAGCTATTAGCTGTGATGTTGTGGGCTAAATATAAGTCTACATGAAGGTGCCGTGTATTGTCTGATCAGTGCTGAGAACAGGTACAGAGATGGGTGGTTTAGGGATAATAATGTGATACGTTATTGATCCCCTTAGGGACATTCTTTTTATTCGCCCCCTCCACTGGGAGGTCAGAGGTCAGGGTCAGATACAGAGCAGCAGGCCTGGAGCTGGTAGGGATTCAGTGTCTTGCTCAAGGACACTTCACCAGGGTGGATGCTTGCTGACTCTGGGACTTGAACCCTGGTTTACAGGTTGAAGGGTGATCTCCCTACTCACTATGCCACCCTGCTGCCCTCAATCAGTGTCTGAATTTACTGTTGAGCCTTTTGGAGACGATATGACCCAATTCAATCTAACATCTGCAATGAGAGACGCCCACTTGATAAGCGCAAGATATACCCACACTCACCCACCACCTTTCCATGAATATTAAAGCCAGGTTTCTCCGTTTACCCATATTTAAGAGCGCAAGAGATAGCGTGAGATTGTGTCCAGCAGGTTCTGTGTCATACTGCAGACCCCGAGGTGAGGATCACTATCCTCGATTCTCCTCTGACCTTTTGGCCGCAGCGTTCAGCGAAGTGTGTATGAATCCGAGAGTTAAAGTCAATCCTTTTAAAGCACCGGTTTCATCAGAAAAAAATAACATTACTGTCTGCTGTATAGTGCTTGGCCTTTGACCAGCATCAGATTACTCTAATCTCTGTGTCCTACAGTATATACTGTCCCTGGGTTGACACCAGCATTAGAACAATACTCCCACGCTCCACCGGGCCGCTAGCTGGGCTCTCCCAGCCGATCCCAGTCAACAAAGGCCCAGTTTGCTAGCTGCCACTGGATGGGAACCCAGGGCCCAGGCCGTGTGTTTTTGTAAGCTCCTCATCCACTGTTAGGGAGGGGTTAATTGAAGTGTTGTCATGGCTAAGTTAGATCAGACAGATGCAATGTACTGTTATGGGTTTACTCGACTGTTTTTGCTACCGGTGCTCTGTAACATTCTTGCACACTTAGATTAACCTCTAGCCATGCGAGCCTCTGACTTAGTCCTTTAACTGCCTAATATGTTGCCACGTTACCGGTTGAAACTATGCTTTGGAGTCTGTGCAAACAAACTGTGATGCCAGGAGCAGCAGGTAGCAAATGTAAGAATGAGAAACACATTTGCTCAGTGAGTTGGGCTTCCTCTGTCAGCTTGTCTCTCTACTCTACAGGTAGAGAGAGAACGGCTCACAGTGGAAACAACTCGGTGCTACGCTTCACATAAACACCCCTTAGTCGCTTAGTCGCTGTATGGCCCCGGGCGACTATGTTTAGTGTCTGACTGAGGCTGAACATCTTGTGCATACCCCACTAATCAGGTGGCGCGGCAGGTTTAGTGGAGGTCACAAGTATGCTAGTCCTGGTGATGACACTGGCTGGTGCTTGTTCATGAACGCAGCTTTCTAATCTTCTCCTGCACAGCTTTTCCCAGAAGGGATTGGCTGCCCCCCTCCTTTGTTCGTCCTGATTGGTTCCCTGGAGCTAGACGACCAGCAGGTATCAAACAGAGGATACATCATCCTCCTTAACACTTAAACAAACCATAAACATATTCTAATCCAGATATAAATTGTTTTATAAAGTGTTCAAACTAGCCAAGGTAAGATGGTCTAGATAGAATTATTGTAATAAAAATCAAAACATTTTGACTTAAGGTAGGTTTTATAATAACCTAATGACCTAGATCCTTTTTATATACCTTGGAAAAAACTCTTGAGCTTTAACAGTTTAACATTTAAGTTAAAGGGGAATACCACTGAATCTATGCTCAGAATTTGGTCTGTATAAATAAACATTCAGAACTGTCACTCATAGTCTAACCAGTATGTAAGTAGTTTTACCCCCTAATCTATGGTGACGCACTGATGCACAACTCCATAGAAAATTAATTGGAAAAAAGCTTATTTAGATGTAAAAATTTAGATGAATCATATGTATTCACTAGACATTTGCAGGTTGCACATCCATATGATAGATTAGAGATTCTTGAGTCTTGAGTCAGCTATTCACACATTATCATAAATACAGATTATATTCCATAAAAATAACATGACGTGAATTTCGAATGTGTGGCATTCCCCTTTAATTGCATTAACTCTACTTCTGATCACTTTAATTCCCATTAAAATGTGCATAAGGGGCTACTGACTAAAGACCCAATCCAGACTATAACACCCTTCTATCTCCATCACCCCTGACCCAAGTGCCACTTGATTTTCTTTCATGTACTTTATTGGATTGCAGACATTTCTACCTCTCAATTTCACTGAGTGAGCATAGCAGTTTAAGATATCATGTGCTAATTTGAAGCTCTAAATGGGTTGCTTATATTGCTTTTGAGACTTTCTCCATCAGCCATCAAGAATCACCATGTATACAGCCATCATTTCTATTGGATTGGAGCTTTAAGGTCATATGAAGCTAACAGTCCTCTACTCCCTGAAATGTTATCCCTGTAGTTGCTGATGCCTCCACCTTCTCTACTGTACATTCAGATGTTAGTTACCCAGCTCCAGACTCAGGCTACACGTGGAGCGAGGCGGACACACCTGAGATCCCAGGTAAGTCACCACCCACTGGCAGACAGCACCACATGACAGCTTGGTGTGTGCCGCCCCCCCTCACAGGGGCAGGTCACTACACCTAGACTTGTATGCATTTACGTCTGCGTCCAGTGCATGTTGGAACACGGCATGCTTGTGTGACTGATCCAGTTTGGTATCTGCTGATCATGTGTGTGTTCAATGTGCTCGCCTCTGTAAGTATGTGCAGTGCCAGTGTTTCTCAGGATGTTTTACTACATGCCATCTGCCTGCCATATGACAAGATGTACCATTCCTGTGATGTATGGAAGGGATGAGCATATGGGCAGGTTTACTGTTTGTGCATGTCAAGAGAGACTCTGTAAGAGGATGAGTCTGCACAAAGTCATTCTCTGCAATGGTCTGCGATTGGTTGAGAAGGAATATGTGCAGTCTGACCAATCGCAACCATGGAAATCTGTGCATCTCCCTCTGATGTTCACTGTGGGAATACTAATGGGTCTGATGACGTCCTCCTCTAGCTCGCGATCACAGGCCTGATATCTCAGAGTATGAGCGGTGGTATTATAACTTTGGACCGTACCGTAAGTGTTTTTCCATTCTATTTGCTGGGAACTAACAGGTGTTGGTGTTGAGGTTTTATGTTGTCATGATGTACAGTATGTGATTCTGTAGACTTAAAACCTGTTTTGTCTTAGAACCAAAGTGCAATGTTTTCTCTCAGTAACACAACACACTCTATCCTTCCCCCTCTCTCTCTCTTTGATCACACACACACACATGCACCACCACATTCTCACTTTCCCCATGAGTTCATTTTCTGAAACATGGCTACTACAATTTTATCTCATTTAGTTTCTGTTGTCCAGTTTGTATGTTTGTTTGTCATTGTGACTTTTTTCTTTTGAGGTGAGATGCAAGAAGGTGAGATTTATAAGCCATTTGGAGTTTCTTTATCTCACCTGCACATTTTTCCTCTTTCTTCTCTCTTCTGTGTTTTATTATTTATATTATCACATAAATTAAACCAAAATTCTCCCACACATATGCTAATAATTAAAAGGATTTCTCCATACAGTGTTGAAGCAACCGTACAAGCTCACTAAGAACCGGGCCATAACAATTCAGTGCTTTGAAAGCAAAAGAATTTGATTTGTTTTTAGTTATAGCCTTCACACTAAAAAACAAACCATTTACTACATGGCCCAATGACAAGACACAAAAGCATGCACAAAGCCCTCAGATTCAGATTATAGGCCATGGCTCCATCTGTTTGATGACACTGCCGAGGCATCTAAATCTAGATAGAAGAGCCAGGGTTTGGAAAACCAAGTGGCTTAGCTGTTTCCAGCGCGTCCCACAGGAATACAACCACACATCCTACCAAATGAAATGTTTTGCCATGGTGTATTTGCATTTGTTTGAGATAATGTCATGTGTCAAGGTCTGAGATGACTGTTGAAGTCTTTACTTTCAGCTCCCCGTGCCACTGACTCAGATGGCAACCGTAAAGTGCCACTGGATACAACCCACACTAGAGGTGAGCAGTGCTTACTGTGGAGCGCCAGCTTGTATCCATTAAAGCATAAGGTTGCACACTCCATACAGCGTTCATAAGGCAATCTTCATTTTGACTTTTGCATAGGGGGTAGAAAATAACTGCCACTTCTTTTGCTCTGCTATTAGTTGCAATTTTTCTGAAAGCGCTGCTGCTTTAGCTTTCCAAGTGTGAGGAGGGCCAATGATTAAATCTCAAGAAAAGCAGTATTTTCCTTTTGTGAAGAAGAGGCCCATTTCGCCTTTTTGTGTAGTCATTATGGTGAGTGGTGTTAGTTAGCTACTTGTTGCTTTGTGGTGGAAGTTTGCTAATGCTGAGCTTGTATGATATCATCTACACAGTGGAGCCAGTGGATGCCTGGAAGCCAGAAGCAAACATTTATGAATCAGGTGAGATAGCTTGCACTGCTGCAAACCTCTTTTCTGCCTTTCAAAACAGCCGCTTTGCCAGAAAGTGTTTGGTTCTGACTCTGAAAGTGCAAGCCTAACCGAGGTTATCCAAGGTGAAGGCCTCTTGAACCCTCATCCTAAAAAGCATCTGGGTTTCCACACCACTGCTCACTCTGTAATTGTACGGATCTGGAGTGAAATTCAAATGGCATGGTTGCTAGAGTATGAAATCAGTTCCTGTTTGGTATAATTCTTGCCACAACAACTACTGAGGCTGGGAATACTTGCCAGGACTCCTATGGTTTTGGATATTTGGAGAGTGGACAGCTGTAGATCTAAAGGGCAATTCCACCAAAACTGGCTTGCAGGTTGTTATTCTGCAAAAATAGAACTTTTCCTAAAATGTACCAAGGGTTTTTCTATTGTTTTATTAGAGTTGTGGTATGAGTTCTGAAGGTTTAAGAATAAACACTTCCATGACAAGATTGCATTGCCTGAGATGGTTGAAAGGCAGTGACTGTCCATAAAATTGTTTCAACCATCCCAAACAAATACCATAGAATTGAATTTTCCATGATACTGAGAACTCATAACTCAACAGCCATTAAAGGACAGAATTTTTGAGGGGAATTCTAAGAAACTGTTTTCTTTTGCAGAATAACACCTAAAAAGTTAATTTTGGTGCAATTCTGCTTTAAGGAGTTGTGTGTTTCTTGATTTTCAGGCTTCAATGTGAGAGATCAAGACTCCATACCCAGAGCACCGGAGCCTGCGTCCCAGGGAGACCCGAGTATGTCCCTCGTACTTCACACATGTATGAAATAAACACACAGTGTGGCATCTGTTGCGTGTTGCAATCTTGCAGTGTTTCTTTGTTCCTGCAGACTGTATGGTGGACCTCGCCTTCCTGATGGACGGAAGCTGGAGCATCGGGAAGCGCCGCTTTAAGATCCAGAAGGACTTCCTGGCTGAGGTGGCCCAGGCCATCAACGTGGGCGTGGCTGGACCCATGATGGGCATCATCCAATACGGGTAACCTTGCTGTCCCTGTTTCCTCTATACACCATTTGTACAGGAGAAAATACCTACATAATGATTGTTGGTCTCTCCTGTTTTGTCTGCAGGGACGACCCAGTGACAGAGATGAGCCTGAGGTCTTACTCCAGCTCCAGGGATGTAAAGACAGCCATAGATAAGATCGTCCAGAAGGGAGGCCTCTCCAATGTGGGTGAGTGACCTATTTGCCAGCTAAATGCCTACAAACGCAAGTGTGAAAGTGAAAGGAGCACAATTATCGCATGGTTCACTAGCCAGATCACATTTTCACATGCAAGGATAGAATTAAATCTAAATTTGCCGCGAGACACTGTTACCTAAATTACAGTCCTGCTTCTGTAAGCCGTATTTTTCTCTCGGTCTGACCAAAAGCATTTGGTTTTACCAGCCCAGGGGGTCAGTTTACAGAAAGTAAGTGCTGTTTTTCTGCTTAGGTTGGTGCGTCAGCATGCATTCACTGCCACATGTGTCTTTATGACATGCTAAATTTTGCAGCCTGATACAAATAGTGTTGTTTGTGTTTGCCCAGAGGTTCCCTCTAATCAGGCAACAATGCGAGTGGCTGTAAAGCCTCCATAGTCATTAACAGCAGATCCTCTCCTGTTGTTAGACCACCAACCACGCTATGACAGGCTTAATGATATATTGTTGCTACTTTCTGCAAGGATATACAGTACAGGCAATAGACTTTACAGAGACTCGTGTATTTTTGTATACAAAATACATGGTAAGTAATGCTTGTATCTGGCATAGATGAATGTAGGTGTTTTTACAAGGTAGCTTCTGTATGGTTAAATGAAGCCATACTGACCCTGACTATCAGCCTCTGACATACACAACATCTGGTCCATTGAATGCATGTAATGAACACTACATTTTTACAATTTCTTTTTTTTATGGATCTAATAGCATGCAGAGATGCAAAATGAGCAAATCTTTTAGAATCCATGTGCATGCATTACTCAGAGTTTGAGTAACAACTGAATACAGGTTTAATGGTGTGAAATACTTTGAATATTTGAAAGCATTTGACTGCACGTAACATTTTATTATCTCAACTCGACTTCCATTCTCAACAAACTAGAGTGTACTCTTAACAGGGGGCTTCTCGCACTTGTTCTCTCCAAAGTCCACGCATGTGTTTTACTGTAATCATCTCTCTACTGCCCCCTTGTGCCCTAACAGGGAAGGCCCTCTCCTACATCAACAAGCAGTACTTCAGTGATGCCAACGGCAACCGAGGAGGAGCTCCCAACGTGGCTGTGGTGCTGGTGGACGGCTGGCCCACTGACAAGGTGGAGGAGGCGTCCCGCCTGGCTCGGGAGTCCGGCATCAACATCTTTTTTGTCACCATCGAGGGCCCCGATGACAACGAAAAACAAAATGTGGTTGAGGCCAACTTTGTAGACAAGGTAGAGTGCTGTCACAGAGGGGGGTGTATCAGGGCTGGGGCCATTCATGAACTGAATTGAGAATGCATGGTAAAGTCCAAATCAATTCCTGGAGTTGGAATTGGAATTGCACACAGCTCTAAGGAAACAGAACTGGAATTGAATTGGAATGACAGGAAACAGAATAGAATTCCATGAAATTCCATGTAATTCCACTTCTAAGAGAGGCTGTCTTGACTTGCTAAACATTATAAGTCAAACATTATGAATCAAATAAAGGACAGTTTGACAAATCAAATACATTCAATCATAATGTATGTATTCACAATTATATGTTATGCATCAAATACCACCTGAAAAGTACCTTTAACATTTTATGATATACAGTAGGCTATTGATAATAAATGATACAATGTGTAATCTCAGATATGTGGTAAGAAAAAAAACCCATGGAATTTCATAGAATTTTGTTCGAGTTAAATTGAACTTCCTAAAATTCCAATTCAATTCCAATTCTGGCTTCTGTAGTTTTTTTTTTTTCAAATTCCAATTCCTCAGTTGAATTGGAATTGATGAGTCCTTCATGAATTGACCCCATAATCACAACATAGGTTTGAAAGAAATGACCATGTGCCACTTCATCCCCGCAGGCTGTGTGTCGGACGAGCGGCTTCTTCTCCTTGCCCGTGTCCAGCTGGTTTGCCCTGAGGAAGGCCGTGCAGCCGCTGGTGAAGCGCGTGTGCGACACCGACCGCCTGGTGTGCAGCAAAACCTGCCTCAACGCCAACGACATCGCCTTCGTCATCGACGGCTCCAGCAGCGTGGGGACCGGGAACTTCCGCACGGTGCTGCAGTTCGTGGCCAACGTCACGCGGGAGTTCGAGATCTCCGACACGGACACGCGGGTCGGAGCCGTGCAGTACACCTACGAGCAGCGGCTGGAGTTCGCCTTCGGCCAGCACAACAACAAGGCCGACCTGCTGAACGCCATCAAGCGCATCAACTACTGGAGCGGCGGGACCAGCACCGGCGCCGCCATCACCTACGCAGCGGAGCAGCTCTTCAGCAAGTCCAAGCCCAATAAACGCAAAATCATGATTGTCATTACAGATGGGCGCTCCTATGATGATGTTAGAGCGCCTGCACTGGCTGTCCATCGCCAAGGTGAGGGAGGTCCAATCACACAAATCATAAAACATAACTATCCAGCTATCTGATAGGAAATACTGACTTAGTTTATGTTTTGCAGTCTCCCAGTTGTCTTGCCTCCTCTGGTCTGTGATCAGTCCACAGTGTGGCGTCACGGTGTGTGTGTTTGATGTAACGAGCAGGTGTGAGGCCTGTGTGTAATCTCCTGTCTCTCCCATGACCCAGGTGTGATCGCCTACTCCATCGGCATCGCCTGGGCGGCCCAGGACGAGCTGGAGTACATCGCCACGGACCCCGACAAAGAGCACTCCTTCTTTGTGGACGAGTTCGACAGCCTCTACAAGTTTGTGCCCAAGATCATCCACAACATCTGCCAGGAGTTCAACTCGCAGCCCAGGAACTGAGGAAGGCATCGTGGGCAACATCACCCAAGGGACACTGGGGTTGGGGAACCATAGATTGGGAGGGAGGGAGGGAGGGAGGGGCAGAGTGGGACCAAGTGGGGGGTGGGTGAAGCGGGTGGGGGGTATATGGAGTTGGCCATCTTGATCCTGGACTGTCACTACGTCTATTCGGGGCGGTCTTAACAGAAAACTGTAAATTTTCAGATTCTGGTGCCCAGATGGCGGTGCTGGATTGGCTACAGCGCCCCGAGTTTGAACAGGGAGGTGTCTAGGGGAGGATTGTGGGTTTGGATAAAACAAATCTAAAAATGAAATGGCACTGGGTCACAAATATACAGTTGGTGCTAATGGTAAAGGATTTGGATACACACAGTGGCTCATAATCACATTGACATATTGACATCTCAAAGGATACTTTGATGTTCAGTTGTTCTCTGTGGTTGTCATAGAGACAGGGTGTATTCTCATCCTTAATCATGCAATATGATTGACAAAAGTAAAGCTACCTTATTGGGATACGGTGCTTGCAGAGAAATGTAGATTTTAAGCATGCCTAGCACTTCCTTTTATGGCTTAACATACTGCATAAACTTAACATGGTGCTTTTTTATACAATTCTCTGTAAAGAGGACATACCTTCTTAGAATTGGTGCATTTTGATCTTCCTAATAGGAGAGATTTGATAGTAGGGACATTGTTCAAGTTCCTCACAAAAAGACTACGGTGCTGATATTTACTTGCTATGTTGGTATTAAAGGTACTGTGTTGAAATAAGGTTCATGTGCAACTAACAACACATGTTAAAGATGGATGTGGGAAGGCCATGCAGTCCTTCCAAATCAACAATATGGAACAAGGAATTAGACAAAGGTGTTTCAGATGCGAGGATAGAGGAGCTTTGCAGGTTGCTCAGTACATAACCTTGTATGCAGTGATGGCAAATCATACGTTTGCTTCTCAGGAATGAAAGCAGTTCCTCTCATCACTCTTATTTTCTAATAGTGTGGTTGCTTTTTACGTAGCAGGTATTTCTTGGTTTTGTTGAAAGAGTATTTATGATATTCTCCCTGTTATGTCCTGTTTGTACATATGCATATTAAAAAGCCTTTCGCTTATAATGTTCAAATACATAATTGATCAATATTTTATTGCAATTTTTAATAAAATAATGAAAATGAAGAGAACACAATGTGGTACTGTTTTCTATTGAATCATTTGAGACATTTAGTGACAAGTCTGAAAAATTCGGAGAATTGATTGATAATTCCTGAAGAATTTGGCATCTTTAGGTATTCTATCGATCGCAAATAGCATCACTTCTGATAAATAATGAAAGTAGGACCCAAGGTAAGATTTTACAGCAGGTTTTATTTTGAACAGACTTTCATATACAAACCAGTGACTGAGAAAATGGCTCATTTGAAGCTGTACTGTACATGTACAATATCTTGATGGATTTGTATTAGTTTCCTCCTCACAGAACTTACAGTAAACTGTAATCGCAGGTCTGGGTAGTCGGGACATTCCCTTCCCGACGTTTTGGATGCATCACTCATATTATTTCAAATAGTCCTATAGTACTGCACTAACGTCCTGCTAAACATTGGACTACTGTAAATATCTGGACATGATACATCACACTGTAGTCAGGCATGTCCACACAATTGGGGAAAACTACATACAGTACAAGCCATTCAATTCAAACGAGAGCAAACTGGCCAAAATCAATTGGTTATTCCTAAAATGGACATCTATATCCAAGTTTGAATTGTAACCATATAACCCAAGTGGTTTACTTGGAGACATATGTTTGTAATCTTACTTCTGAAGTGTACAATTACTTGAAAATCTAACAAACAGGCAATATATTTAATGGTCTGTATCACTCTGCCAGCTTTGCTTTGAAATGCACAAAACTGATTCCCCAACCACACTTATCAAAAAGGAGCACTCAAACTCACGCTGCACAATAAGTTTTTAAGACTGAATATATATTTTGTTTATTATAAGTATTTGTAATTTTACATCCAATGTTTTGTTAAAATGGACAACATTGTGACAACCAGCTCCATCCCCCCCCCCCCCCCCCCCCCCCCCATTCCCCAAAACAAGCTTGGTAAAATAACATTTTCAAGACCTTTTTAAAGCAAAGGCACATTTGTCAATAAGTGTTTTAAAAAGGAAAGCAAAAGGCAGGCCGGCAAGCAGAGTCGGTCTCGGAAGCGAAGAAAAGTGAGAGGCTTCCACGACAGCTCCGGCGAGCCTTCAGTACCCCACGTTTCTGGAACAACACAACACAAAACCTGACTTGGAGGAAGGGCCCTCGACCGCACTCGTCTGAGAGGAGAGGTCGTGGGCCACAGGGATTCGGGGTGAGCATGAAGTCATAGGGGCAGAAGACCGGCTTGAAACCTCGTTTCTCCGGTCCGCACTCGTAACACTTGTCCTGACCCTCCTAGCTATGGAGGGCGAGCTTTAGTTTGTCTGTGTAGGTGCCGGGGGCCCTGTGGCCGGTCACACCCAGGCCTGCCTGGATGGTGGATGGGGACTAGAGAGCCGTGCGCCCGTAGCAGTTCTCCTCCTAACTGGCCTCCCAGCTAACCGTGGCCCTTTCTGCGAAGAGCCTGTTTGAGGCTAGTGGCTACAGAGTCAGCCGGTCCAACAGGAAACCAGTGGCCAGAGAGGGCTATGTGAGGGGGGGACTGGACCCATGCCTGAAGGTCCTTCCCCTCCTGTGTCTCTATTGGTCCCTGATCTTGGGGAGGCGGTGTCAGAGAGCGGGGCTGCAGGGCGGGAAGGCAGCTCCGCGTCATACAAACACCTTGGCGAGAGCGTCTGCCCCGGCACTGGCAATGTAGCATTTAGACGGATGAAACGCCACGTCGTGAATCGACTCCTCGAACTTCTTTCTGTGAGCTGTGAACTCCTGGATGCAGGTTTTACTTTCCAGGTTCCACAGGCGGATAGAACAGTCATGACCTGCAGAGGAGAAGATGAGTTTAAGGTTAATGGGGGTAAATGGGGGACACAAAATAAGAACTGAAGGTATTTTGCTAACCTAGGATAGTGCAATCAGTAACAATCAGTAACAATCAGTAACTGCTTTCTCCTAAAGCTTGAAACTGACTTGGATCTGTGGTATGATATGTGCCAACGCTGTGCTGCCTGGATGGTGTGAACATTTACTTTTAAAAAAAAATAGTACTTGTTCATATTAATGGTGTGTCTCATCATAGTGCCAAGCAGATAATACATTTATCTGCTTGGCACTATGTGGATTTACAAATTGGTATGGTATTTTCCCTTTAGAAAGAGGGTAGAACATGAAGACCTGTTTAGATTGTCTGTGAATAAATTTGTCTCTTTCACAGACCTGCTGCAACACTGAATAACATATCGCTACTGTCAAAAAAACAACAACACATGCATCTCCACAAATTAAGTTTTTCAGGAATAGTTTTGTGATTTCAGATCGCTGTTAGACAAAGCTCAATAGTAGCAGTTAGACAGCAGATACTCACTGCCCGACATCAGATACAGTCCGTTAGGGTCCACAGCTAAGCTTGTGACGGCGTCCAGGTGGGCCACCATGGAGTGGATCATCTTCCCTGTGTTGTTGTCAAAGAACTTGATGTGTCGGTCCTCCTGTGCAGTGATGGTGATGGGAAGGGTGGGGTGGCTGAGGACCTTGTTGATCTGACAGGGTGTGCCTGGTTCAAAACAGACAACTGCATTACACTTCACACAGTAGGAGTCTGGACTAATCTAACCTACAGTCAGTCTGGTTATCATGACTAACCAAGTTGCCTAAAAATAGAAAAACAAAAGCAGGCTTAATCGATGACTCTTTTCTTTTGCATGGCCAAAGCATACAACCCCTATACAAGCTTAGCAAGCAAAATCTGCAATTGTTACTTAAATTTAGATATTTATTTTTAAGTTAAATAAATAAAATTTTGTTAAACAAGTATTTATTTTAGGTTAGGCTCATATATCAGACAAAATCGGATCCCAGTATGTCAGTGTCGTCCACCTCCAACATGATGGATATCACACAGTTTGTTTGAATACAAAGTGATCATATAATTTATCAATACTACACTGGTTGTATGGGAAACCCAAATTGATTCTAACTTAACATTTTGATCAGATTCCACAAGTACACCTGAATATGTTTTTATTATTATTATCATTATCATGGTTGTTAGTTATTGTTGAGAGTTTTAGTGTCCTGTGGTCTAAATGCTGTTTCAGTTGCTTTTCCACTCTGCCAATTATAAAATTCTCACTGAAACCTGTGTCAGTCAAACCCCAGTTTACTCTTGTTTGGTAAGTACATCATCCAACAATGAACCAACTAGTCGTTTAATTGTTCCAGTCTCTATCATACAGTACATCAGGCTCAACCCAGTCCAGTCCCTGCTACTGATCCTTGACTCCAAGTCTACCTGGCTCCAAAGTGGACTCCAGGTTGAGGACCAGCTGACGGGTCTCCATGTTGAAGAGGCCAATCTGCCCGCTGGTGAAGGACGTGACCATGTGGGCCGGTTCACTGCACACCAGGTCTACTGAGGAGGGCACTCCCAGCTCTGGTGCAGGGAAACACACAGGTGACTTGACATCAAAATCTTCCAGTAAAGCAAACAATTAGTATAGTGAAAAATCATAATGCAAGAGAAAAGTCGGTGTATATATTTATCTGTACCTTTGTTCTCGTTGAATACAGCAAGGGCGGGGGAGGTGCTGTTGGCGTCCCACAGTCTCACGGTGCCGTCTGCGGAGCAGGAGAGGAGGCGCTGGTGGGCGCTGCTGTACACCAAGCCCCACACCGAGTCTGTGTGTCCACACAACGCCCCCCGCAGCACTGATGGCTCTGGCAGAGAAAACACAAGAGGAACCAGGTCAGTTCTCCTGGTTTGACTTGAATATCCTCAGACCCAAAGCGTTTGGGACAGAATTTTGTATGAAGGATGAAGATGTTGGATGACATTGTTACCGTAGGAGTCGTAAGGGTCGATGTTGGGATTGGGAGTGTTCCAGCTTTGGATGGTCCCGTCAACCCCTCCGCTGAAACACTGCTCCCCTGTGCTGCTCATGACCACACTCAGTACAGCCCCCCTATAGGTAAAACACCATGTTATCAGTGATGATTTAACAAGACTTCTTGTCTATTGAATCAACATTGAAACAGAAACATTGTCCTTATTCATGAGAAATGTATTTACCTGTGGGCCCTGAAAGTGTAGATTGGCTCCACATCTAAAGAAGCACTCCTGTGGAGAAAGAGAGCGCTCATCAAATTTTTAACATACAAAGGCAATCAGCCATAACTACTTACCGTAATAAATTCCAGCCATAAATGCTAATTATATACTGTTTACTTCTGTACCAACAATCCAGGGAAAGGAAAAACTCTGAAGTCATTTTTCTTAGTTTCACTGCTTGCACAGTTGCAGCTCTTTGGCTTTGCAGGGCAGAAATTATGTTCAGATCTGTTGGCTTGTTTTCTGATAAAGCCATCCCTAGAGTTGGGAATTGCTAAGATTTTATCAATGTTGATTCCTTAACGATTTCCTTATCAGTTATTTTCTTGTGTTGCCTTCAAAGCACCCAAAAAATAAGTCTGTAACTGAATTGACTGAAATTCCACCACCAATCCCAAATGAGACTAACAAAAGATTATTAGCCGTTCATGCCATATCGTTTTATTGTGTTACTATTGTGTTACAATACCCTTGACTCCAAAATGACTCCAGCCTCCACAACTGAACACACATCACACAACTGTACACTGAGTGACTGTGAGGTTGTGACGTGACATAGTGAAGCTCGGGGAGCAGAGTGTGTTCAGTTCAGTTCTCCGCCACATGGAGGCAGTTTCCTCATAGCTGAAGCACGTAGCAGTATAGCGACAAAGAGGACAAGCTACACTCTTCACTGAAGTGTAGCTACACTTTGGATCTGTTCTTTCTAATGCTGTCATGCTTGCTCTGCTGCTTCAGCTACAACGAATCTGCTCCCACACTGTGGAGAACTGAACACACTCTGCTCCCCGAGTGTAACTGTCTCCCAGACACACAGTAGATGAGGGGCGAATGGACAGCAAGTCAATTTGATATTAAATTAAAAAATTGTGCATTTCTTCCCATTTAAAAAGGAGCAGGAAATCGATAATGGGAGTCAATAAGGCAAATGCGCTTCGATCCCGGGGATTTTGGAACCAAGTGTCTGTTCCCAACCCTGATGATCACACATCTAGAGGTATTCACTTAGAGACAACTGAAGACATCCTTACTTTTTGGCAGGAGCAGTCTTTTGCAGGTTCCACATCTTGAGTGTGTGGTCCTCTGAGGCTGTGACCAGGACGGGCTCCACAGGGTGGAAGGCCAGACCACGGATCCCGTCAAAGTGGCTCCGCAGAGTGAACTTGGGGTTCCACGTCTTTCTCAGCGCATCCTTATTGTTGCCGATCTGAGGAGGGGACATCTGATCAGAACTGAATATTGTTGACAGTGCTAGTAGCTTCACCACCAGTAATTAGTAGTTACCAGCTAAACTGCATTTGCAGTAGCTTTATGGTGATTCAACTAAATTCAAATTTGGATAGTGTTTTTATGTTTTTGAGGTGTAGTGAACTACTGCAAATATTAACTATTTTTGGCTGTAAAAAAGAAGGGAATTATACCGTTTCATCCATTTATTTACTCATTTTTCATTTGTAATAATCTTGCTGCCAAGTGGTATTTTTTACAGCCATGTGATTTTGTATTATAGGACACTGCAGATATCAAATATGATCATTTTATACACGGTAGTTCGAAAAACTTTTTTCTAAGTAACTTTAGTTAACAAAACTATTTCTCCTGAGGGTAGCTTGGCTATAGTTCAAGTTCTCCCAGTTCAAAATAACTGGTAGCTTGTAATACTACACTTTCAAAGCAGCTTCCCCGGGCAATGTTAATTAATAATAACTGTATGATGTATGAATACAAGTTAAGCTGCCGGTGGTACTAGGCGTCTTTGCAGTGGAGCTTAAGTAAATGGGAAGGATACATCACTCAAGGCTGCAGGTTCTGAAGATAAGGTGAACAGAAATAGCTTTCCCCAGAGAGAAATCCATCGCCCTCCTGCGCTACTCACGTCATACGCCAGACTGTCGGCCTCATTGGCCACGGTGAGCCCAGCCAGCTCCCCCAGGCCCAGCTCGCTCTCCATGGCCTCGTCACTGCCCATAATGAACGACTTCCCTGAGGTGGGAGGGAAGGTCAGCGCCTCCACTGGGGAGAAAAAACACCCAACGCGGTCAATAACTAACAGCACAGTTACAAGGGGTGAGGGGAATTAGATGCTTTCATTTAAGGCCACGCTTCAATGCAATAATTGAATCAACTTAAATTTCTGCTCGAGACTCGTAGGCACCTTCATCTGTCCGGTTCGCGTCGTGCTCGTTGAGCCGGGCCACGTTGGGCCGGGCCTGGGGCGTGGATGGAGGCTGCATGTGGGACATATCCTCAGCATCTCTCAGGTTAGCCAGCATGTCCTGCAGCTTGGACCGGTTGGGCCCTGTTCAACAAGTCAGGTAAACCGTGTTACCACACAGACATATGGTGATGGGAGAGAAAGAAAAATAGAAAGGAGGCCAAAAATATGAGAAGAAAAGCAAAATGTCTTGATAAAAATGAGAATATTCTGAAAGAAAGCATACAGAATGAATAAGGAGAAAAAGAAGCATTAAAAAGGGAAGAAAAATAGATGAATAAATTATAAGCTGGTAGAGGGGAGAAAATGAAAGAGACAGCAGTGGAGAGTCCTTGTTAGATGAACTGAAAAAGTAGAATAAGAGGTTTTCAAGAGTGTGGAGGCAGATTCATCTTTAGGACTGCAGGCTGCAGATCCTTGAGATCTCAGACCATCAAGGATTATTTAATATGAAAATTATGGATGCTTTATCCAAAGCACCTTAAAGTATCATGAGTGCAAACATTTTAGTGCAGGTGGCCCAGAGAATCAAACCTTAACACTCTGGTGCCAGTGGGCTATACCCGAACCATATCTGCCAAAATAAATAAATAAATAAATTCAAGAAATCCCCCACATCCTAACAGATGATCTCCCTTCACACACCCACAAAAGTGATACAGCGTGAAGAACAAAAATAGAGCTGTGCTGAAAACGGAGCAGGAGAAAGCAAAGTGAGGAAAATGGTGATGCACATATATGGAATAAAGAAAGTGTGATGAACTGTTAGGCGAGAGCTGTGGGTTGTTGATCTAATGATTCAACCGCAGTAAAAAAAACAGCAGCACTGCAGAGCTTGGGCCTTGCAACAATATGAAATCTAAGGGCTCTCAGCCTTTGAGAGGCTCAGTCTGAAGAGGGCTATTATTCAGAGTGCAGGAGTATTCAGTTGAGTCACTTCACTGAGTCACTGAAAAAGCTTTTATGGGAATCAATCTACAACAGCAGCAGAACTATTTACTACTTTATTATGAACATGGCTGACAGATGATGATGATAATGGTGATAATTATGTTTATAATGACTGGAGAAGATACCAATGTAGGGAACAGATGATTGTAGAAGCTAGTGCTAGTCCAGATGGGACACAGATGGACTTGCCGTGGAGACTAACATTGATATTAATCGCTGATGTTTGAGCGTGTGGACAAGATGGTGTTTTGACATTAAAACCAATACATTCAAATGGGGGACAAACGCATGCAACATAGAAACATTGAGCATTACATTTTGTACGGGAAGGGAAATAATGGCGACACTGGTTTTGTATGTACAGTGCAACACATAGTACAAACAAACACATTGCACGCATTCACCAGCAGACAGAGCCGACATTGTACATGAAATGACACACAGGACAGAGTTGAGGACAGCCGTGCCAAGTAGAAGGCGTAAGGAGGAGCGGCTAGAGAGGGAGATGAGAAAAAGAGTGAAGATGTTTGCTCTTGATTTGAGGCTTTTTTTTGGCCGAACTCAGGCTCAGAAAGTCAGGCTCTACAGAGAGAGGAGAGGGAGGCAGCAACGCCCGACAGGACTTACTCTTCACCCCCTTTTTCCCCTTGCGCTCCTTTCTGTACTGCTCCTTGAGTTTGGTTATCAGGCCCTGGTCCACATCCCAGGCCTCAGAAATGGGACCCTGCTCGTCCTTCTCTACACAGGGGGACAAAACCAGACCGAGAGGCTGTTGAGGCACTGCCCTGGTCGGGGCCCAAGTGGCCAGGCAGGGTGGGTAAGGTGCAGACACCTCTCTCAGACTCATACTCTCCTGGAGGTTTTTATGCTCATCTTGCATTTCCCCCTGCATCGCTGAAGCTTGCGGACCAGACTCAGCTGGGTAAACTGCGCCCAGAGTCCAGTCCAACAGTTCAAGAAGAGTTCAGAGGTGGGTAGAAAGCCTCAAGGAGAGTAGTAGGCCTTTTGGACCTGGGATTAGCTTTTTTTTATTTAAAGAGACCACCGCCACCACAGTGAGATCTGAATCCCGAAGTTCATTCTGACCATGAGAGGCATAGAATTGACTTCATTTAGAGTCACTAGATGTGGCAGCGGACTCTGCAACTCAGCCATCTCTTTTAATCTTTTACACCTTTGCTTTCTTTTGTATTGAAGAAGTAAGAGTGGTGGGAAGGAATTTGATGCCAGCTGGGGAGTTCTTTCATTTGAACATTTGGATTCTCAGTTGTGAGAAATTCAACTTAATAATCAAATTGTTGGATACCCATGAATCACATGATATAGGTCAAATACAAATTATTCATTATAGGAGCATGTAATTACTCAAATCCATGTCCAAATACAAAGGAACACCTCAACGTGACATCAAGACCTGTTTTTCTGGCTTTAGTCTGAGGATCTGTAGGACTCATGTCACAGACTCAAGGGAATCAGGTTGATCTGACGACACACCAACACAGGAGTGGAACAGACATTGTGGTCACAGGCTGGCTATGGGAACACACAGTGGAAGAGATCACAAACTATGGGTTAAACAGAGAAACTCCAAGCATCATGATTTATGACCACAGCATGATATGTGAATGATGGACACGAGGACTCCATGAACAGTCGCCAAACTATGAGCAGATGTCAACTGGACCGGAGAAACGGGCAAATCATAAGATTAAGACATAAACAAAAGAATTAGCAATCTTTTCAATGACTCTTCAACTGCTAGGATATATTTCTAGGTAAATAGGACATTTTTGGAATGACACGTTTCAATCACTGTAAGAGAAAGGAAATATGAACTTTCATACATTTGGCACCTTACTTGCTTTTGACAGTAGTAAATAAAAAGTGTTTTCCTGTTCGATTCCAACCATGCCCTCCATGCCCTGCTCTTAACAGACCCTGTATCTGTACTCTCAGCAGTCCCATCATGCCTCTGGCCCCCCAGGCACCACGACTCACCCCAGTCTGTGCCGTCCCCCGTGCCTCGGGACTCCGGTGATGTGTCCATGTCGTCGGGGCTGGACAGGAAATCAAAGCCCTTCAGTGCCTCCTCTGTGTCTGGGTCCTCGCTGGTGTCCATACTGGCGGGCGATGGTGAGGCAGCGGGCTTCTTCCTCATGATCTGGGGAAGACATAGGGGGCCGTTACAATGATAAAACTGCAGATGGCTGCCCCTCCACCCCAATTCAGCTTTGTATTGGCGCAGAAAGTGAAAGCCCAGGTTTTCTTACCGTCCTGGATTCCATGATCGTCCTGTCCTTCCCCTCACTATCCTCATCCTCATCTTCATCACTGAAGTCAGCTGCCGCGCTCTCTATGAACTTGAACGCCTCCAGCACAGCGCTACTGTCAGAGAGCTCCGCTTTCCTGTTAAAACAAAATGATGCATGCATGAACATATGGTCGCAATTAAAATGTGTAACCGCTCATGTGTCACAGTTCCTCCTTACTGTATAATGACATTATTGTATATGGACAATGTAGCGGAAAATAAGGCCATAACAAATACATGAAGGCTTGAACAGGCATGAACAGCTTGCTTGAAGACACAGAAAGCATTTTCACTCAGACATGATGATGGGCAAGCAACTAGTAAATTGTCTCATTATCACATTCAGAAATGATCTCACCCTATCCCTACTGGGTGCATCTCACACTGGGTGCATCTCTGGGATATATGAAAGCATGATGGGCATGTTAGTAACAGTTTGTGATCATGTCCCTTTATCTCTCATAAAAAAACAGAACAGTATATATAAATGTATATACACAGTATATTTCCACCTTTAGCTGACCAAACAATATGCTTACAGGCTGAGTCTTCTATATTTCTGAGTTCATAAATGATGAACTTCAGGTAAGTCCAGGTAGGATTTTTCCCAAAAAAATGAACATGAATTTCTTCAAAGATATAGAAACTATGGGACTGATTTCTATCTGCTGTGGTTATATTATCCAAGCTGGTGTAACATTAGAGTAAAATAAATCAGGCTTAAAAGCAGACTGGTACATGATTTATGCATATACTGAAAATATTGGAAAGTGGAACACCTGAGATAAAAACCAGGTATATCTATTCTATGTTGCAATATTGTATAATTTTTTGTCGAAATCTTTAGGTGGTCTTTAAATTTAACATAGACTGACAGTGCTGTGAGTAGAACATGGGGAAGTAACACGCTTCAAGCACTAATTTTCCAGTTTTCTGCTTCAGTCTTTGGGCCTGACTGGCAGTATTTGGACTAATAGCTTTTGAGAAAACATTAAATCACACCTCTCTCTCTGCATTTGGAGTACTGTCTTACCACCAGGTATTGCAAACAGCCATTCATTCAGATGGCATTAGATGTCACAACACATGGTCAGAGCATATTGTCAAATTCAACATTTTCGTTGTTATTTCACTAAATAAATCTAGAGGTCCTAAAACACCAGAAGTCCTTTATTTTGTTTTAATAAATACTTAACAAATTGGAGGCATTTTTACACACAGTACAAGTCTGCCCTCTCCAAAGCCTCTCACTAAATTAATGCTTTGATTTACATACTGGTTTGGAAATATGGTCAAGACCCATTACCTTGTTAGATTATAATGAGGAAGATAGCATGGATGTCTGGTGATACGTTTTTATGGAAAGGGAGGAAACTGAACATGACACTTTGAACTTTATGTACAGAACGCGTTTACAACATTGTGTGCAGGCTTTGTGTTTGCACCACAATGAGTCAATCAGCTTTGAAATATACATAAAACATCAGCACTTGGGACTTATCGCATCAATGCAAGAAAATAAAGAAAATATTACATTATATAGCTGTACTGATTCCCTGCACCACTCTTATTGGAGAGCACTCACCCCCTGGTGCCCATGCCCTTTGTTGATGAGTCTGTCCCGTTGACCAAAGGCTCAGTACTGGTCCTTTCACCTGTTCTCCCACCTCCTCCATCCCCAGCCAGGCCCAGCAGGGCTCTGACCCGCTGGGACTTCACATCCAAGATGGTGTCTGTGTAGCCCACCTCCTGCAGGTACCTGAAACAAGTTAGATGAACTCAAGGCTGGTTGCATTTGGTCTACATCAAAATGCCGTGTGTTATGAAAGGAATGTGGAATATAAACATTAAGTGCACAGAGCATTATTTACGAACGGTGAAAATGCTTAGATAAAATGCTCAGCAATGAAGATGCTGGAAGACTGACGTAAATTAGTTTAATAATGCTGTAAAGGGACTATTAAGTTGATTCTACTTTTACAATATAGTTGACAATAGGTTAATCTACTATAAGTCTTTAAACATGTTCATAGACAAGCAACAGTACAGTACTTGTTACTGTCAAATGCGTGATGTCCTCTGGCACTAGGCTAGTTACCAATGTCAGCATGTGCAGTGTCTCATCCTATATTACACCTATCCTGTAGGGACTGACACAGCAGAAGCTCTAGTGATTTGAGCAGGCGACTGACTGGGGGGAGAAGGGTGTTTTAGCACATTATTGATCTGCCGCTTGACACAGGCTCAAGAATAAATTGGCTGCCTCATGAGCCGGCGTGTTGGGGCAGATGATGTGTGAGGCTGCCTGATGGTGTCTGGGATAAAGGCCTGAACCCCGATCATTTACAGAGACTGAGTGGAGAGTACGATGAGCAGATAACAACACTCTCCTGAGCCTGCTAGGTACACAGGAGAATAACCAGAGAGGGCAGTGACTTGTGCTGCCCAGATGAGGGAGCTCTTCTCCATAGTTTTTCTGGTCATAGCACTGCTGGCACAGCAGTATACTTAGTTCAGAGATCCTGTTATGTCTGGCACCCAACAGACAAAGAGACTGACACCAGTAATGCAGACCAATGTAGCTGGGGGCCTTTCAACATCCTGGTATTTAGATACAGTACATCTTAGTGAAGTAATATTCACCTATGATAATGTATTGTTCTCTGCAGTAGTTGGGTTGGGATATTGGGATATTGGGATACTGGGATCTGGGTCGGGATATTGTCATGTAAGGATAAAAGCGTCAAGTATACTCACTGTCTGAGGAGCTGGCGGCCTTGCTTCCACGACAGCTGATTGTTGAGTGATCCAGGGCCCTCGTTCTCATTGGCCTCATCTGGGGGAGAAGAGGACACAAATCACAGCTCCACAAACACACAGCCACTGACATTAATTCCACTCTACAAACAAAACCAGAACATTCCTGTATCATAGCATCAAGGCAACTATGCGCATTCAGCCCATAGCAGTTGCTTTCACTAAGTCAACAGAGGATTATAATTAAGTAAAAGGGGCTGTTTGAAAACTGGATGAATCCTCTATTGCTTCTCTTGTGCCATTGAAAGTATACTGAAATATAAGCTTGGTTGTTTAATGTCAATTTAACCTCCTACCCCTGCAAGTATGATCAGTAACTAAGCTCTAACCAAGTCATCCTCTTGTTAAATTGTTGGGTTTGGACCTAAATCAGCATTTGTGTTACCATCTGCAACTGCAATAACTAGCCTATTCCTAATGTTTACATCCCAGTGGGCACTTATCGCCTTATTAAAACATTGCAGACAGTAGCAGTGGAAACAGAGGAGAGCGGATTTAAAACTCATTAGCAATGGCTCTTCCTTGGCGCTAAAACAAGAAACAGCCTCGGTCATTATGGAACAGTTCAATATTTAATGACGCATTCCAACACCTTCAAAACGGCTGTTCTCTGCTCTAACCAGGTCCCATGACATACTAGAAAGAGCAACAACGTGTGTCTGTGCCTGCAGCATCTAGAACAGCATAGTCTTTATTACTGTCTAAAGCACCGACTGAACAAACAATGATGGGATTCAAGGCTCACTTTCATATTCAACATCATCAGCACTCTGGTGGCGAGTCGGCTGGGATTCTAGCATGGGGCAGAAAGTCGTGTTAATAAAATGTAGATGGGGTGCGAGTGTGTATGTGGGGTGCGAGTGTGTGGTGTGTGTGTGTGTCAAGGTATTGAGTTGGCAGGGCAAGGAGAGGAGGTTGCCTCAAAAGTGGGTCATGCCTAATTCAGGAGGGTGAGGAGCGGGCAGGTGCGCCACCATACGTGCAACAGCCCCCCCCCCCCCCCCCCCCCCCCCACCGTCCGTCCGTCCTCCCATCCCGTCCCCTCCACCTAACACCTCTCCCCCTCACCTCCCTCCTTCATCAACACTTCAAGGGCTCTGGTGCTTTGAACCGCCTTCATGAATAGAGATGAAGATGGTAAAAAGGGAAATATCACAATCTGACTTAATGATGGGAGGGGAGTTGAACATCCAAGTCCAATTATACTACAATAACAGGAACAGGTAGCGTACTGATCGGATATTGGGGCGATACCAGGGTAAATCATTGAATCCTGTGTCATATGTTGATATGTCAGTAGGTTGGGTGATTGTACAGGGCGGTGATTACAGCGTTCTTATTTCTTCATTAGCTATTATAGTGTTTTATGTTGTTTGTGTCGCAAATTAGGTGCTACTGTGACAGTTGTTAACTGAAGTGTGCGTCTGTCAGATATTAAAGCAAAATGTCTCAACTCTGCCTTTTTCCACACAAAGGGGTCTTAGATCTCTTCAAATGAGTAAAATGGATTATATTTCAAATTCCTGTTACATGTACCCACATGAATGGTCTAAATCTGTACTATTCTCTACAAGTAATGGATCGGTGTTTGGTACAGGCTGACACTTTTAGTAGCTTAAAAAGCTGAAAGTGTCATCTCAGTGCATCCACAACACCTCTCAGGAAATTACACTGTGATGAAACTATTGAGGCAAACAAGATTCAACATGAATGCAGTCTTCACACACGTACCAATGCTGTCACTTGAGGTATGCGAACACAACAATCACAGTGATTTAGCAAGGAGAAATGGAGGTGGTTCTTTGTGGTTCCATACTTACCAGAGTCGTAGCTTGGGGGCTTCATGTCACCTTGATTCAACTCTGTCCCATATTTTAATTTGTGGTACTTTGCTCTGGAAGTTAAAAAAGGGGAAGCACACAAATAAGCAAACAGTGCTGATCAAAAAGGCTTGACAACAAGCTATTTAAAAAACTCATTATGCATGGCATCTGCATAGGCTTTGAAAGTCATCTCAACACTAACTTGCACTACTTACCACAAACTCATTAGCTTGTTTGACAGAGTGGCTTGTATGCCTGAATCAACTGCAGTGATTCCATTCACACGCAATTAGGGACCAATGTAGAAAAGCGGCAATGTGTGGCTTATGTCTATTTTGATTATGTCCATTTTGGTATTCTCTGATGACCAAAATAATGCAGTTTCTCCCATGACTGCACACATCGATATCAGTAGAATAGGTAAAGAGTAGATACCAGGAGAGCTTGCATGCGCGAAAGCTCACATAGTCCACACCAGTTCCCCAGTGATCCAGAAGAAGCACCCTGTCAAACCATCAAATTCCTTTTAAATTGGGAACATCCTGCATTTCAGAAGGCCATTCCCGATATTGCTTTTAGATACCCTCTGAGACGTGACCTGTTGCTAAGCAACCGGGGAAAGCGGTAGTCATTCTAGGTTAAGTGTTGCTCCTGAGGCAGAGCCTGTGGTGATATCACTGGAGAAAAGTAGATAAATATACACTACTAACAGCTAGTGGACAATTCCACGCATAACAAACCTAATGATGATGTTTCTGACAGAGCAAAGGTAAGGAAAATTTAACTACCCTTTAAGCAGACTAAAGGAACGACAGAGCACTAACCTATTTTGACACCTGTCTAACTCGGTTGTGTCATGGCCCTCATTAGCCTAGACAATCTCAGACTCCCAGCTCAAATTAACAAGAAGCCTGCAGTCAGTCTTTTCATTTGCTACCCTCTGAACAACCTGTCTCAGTTTCCATTTTTCCATTCTTAACCTTTATTTATCCAGGGATGGTTTTGCTGAATACACATTCTCTTTTTAGCAATTCTCTGCCTCGCATTCATACAGTTCCACACATTCCCATCTGGTAGTTCAATACAACCGCAGCCTTGTACTGTCGGCCACGGAGCAGCTCTACTGGTGCGGTCAAAGGTTAAGTGCTGTGCTCAAGGGCATCCTCAGTGGTAGCTGTTGAGGGAGGCGAGAGTTGCTTGTTCACTTTCCCTACCTTTCCGGTTTCAAGCCTGCTTCACTAACCTTTAGACTACATATTGAATCATGCCTGGCTCCTACACAAAGCCACCAATAAACCACACCTGTAGGGAATGGCCAAAACACTGTGAGCTACAGCTAACATTTCAAATTGCTGATTCTGAGCCATGCTGATAGAAACATTTCTTGTCATCCCTGTTCTGCTTTCTGTGAGCTAAGTTATTTGCATGATCCAGGACAACTGATGCTGGCTGCGTGAAGTGTTGACATCATCAATATATCTCTGCTCCAGTGTGCAGCCATGCGTCAAGGAGGAAGGAAAATGCAATGTGTGTCACCTCTGTTACCGCAGGGAAGCAAGTTGACGGGGCTGGCGCACGGGGAGAGTGAAGGCTACGCAATTCTGCTGGTTTACTGGAGAAAGAAAGCAGCAGCGGTGACCTTGTCTTGCCTGGAGAGAGAGTTCTCCTCTCCTCTCCCATCCTGTCCCGTCCTTCCACTGAGGACGCTGCAGAGTCATCAGTATCAGACAGCAAACAAAGCCTTCCTGCCCACACATCCTCTCGCCCAGAGACATTACACCAGCTGCACTCCGGGGAATCTCTCTGGCACTCTCACTCCATTACTGCTTCTACTGACACCAGCTGAGACATAGCTCTAGTACGTGCAGTGTATAAACCAGTGGAAACTGGAATAAAAAAATATATATATATTTTCCCTTTTACAAACTATTTTCCATTTTACACACTATCAATTATAAACAAACTTGTTAGAAAGCTATGCAGACAGTTGCACTCTAGAGTGTGTCTGCTCTGTGCAGGTGCAGCAGATGTTGAGTTGTTGACCAATCAGAATCCCACACTGCACATTTACTGCTTTTCCAATTTTCTCAGTGGGAGTAATTTATTTTTAGGAGCAGACAAAAAATAGAAACACTGCAGTTGTTCTTATGTCCTGTGGGTGCGTAGACGCTGAGGTATTTGTGTGTGGTGGGTGGGTTGTAGTGTTGGCAGGCAGTAAAGCACCCACCTCTCTTGCTTCAGGGCGTACTCCAGCATCTTGATCCTCCTCACTAGGTCCTTCTTCAAGTTCTCCTGGCCTTTCCTCTCCCCCTGTAGGAAGGCGATTTGGGCCTGCAAACACAAAAATAGGATTGCCAGGGCACAGTCTAAAGCAGGAGGGATTTAAGTTGCTTTTATATATATTTAGAGTCAATGCTTCCGGTATCTTGGTATCTTGGGCATGAGCTCGCTACATTAAAAAAAAACTGCCTTAGAAGTGAACTGCAAAGACAATCTCCATGAGGCACCAACATCTGAAGAGAACAGCCTCTGTAGAGACTGAAATAGGATGGTGTCAAATCAATATGCATGGCATGATGGGAAATAAAAAGACAATCTGTACAATTCTATTTTAATCTAACCTACTCATTCTCCCACACACCATCCGTCCCCCCTCCCTCCATCTCAAATCCCTACCCTCTGCACACCAGTTTCTCTCTTCAGTAACAGGCAGCAGCTGTTGACGCACTCAGTCTGAGTCAGCATTACGTTGCAGGGTACCACACACACGCATGCACACACACACACACACACACACACACACACACACGCATACACACTTTTAATGAGCGTAGTAGAGCACAGCTCAGAGTACAATAGCATCCAGGAGCTGCACCAGACAGACCAAACACACCAGGACAGATGACACATCTACCATACGGGTGAATATACTGTATAAATCGATACGGTACGATTACTATTATTATTGTCACAGAACTCTCTAAATTTAGTTAAAAATTACTGTTGGTGCTAAAAGCCAAACACATCAGCCTTTTGCACTGCAAAAATATGTTTTTATTTAACAGTATGTAATGATCTATCTAAATCTTCACACATTTGTAAATTGCACACTGGACATTTACCAGCTTTTGCTCTACTTAAAGCTTCACATTTCATCTAAGTTTGTACCTTTAACACTGTATAGTTAAAGTTGTTAAGACAATGATCGCTGTGGTCATGGTACCACCGGTAGGCTATCTGTTAATTTTGTTACTGTTTCTTAGTGTGGTATATAGCAATATTGGCCCAGCCCTAGTGATAGTCTGAGGAGCAGAGATCGACCACAACTAAATACAACAAAGCCTGTCCACACAGTCTGTCCAGTATGTTGTGGGTTACAGCAAGGTAAAGACTGCCAAATGACGAGCGAGCCCTCCTCTCAAAGCTGCTGAGGGCTGCCTTGTTTAAGGAGAGGAGGATAAGCTTGCTGTTGTTTCCCTTTCAGCACCTCATCATAGCTACTCTTTATCCCTTAGACTCAATCTCTGTTGTGGTAAATCACTACTAAAAGTGGGACAGCAAGACAATGAAGCAAAAGAGGTGGACTTAAAGTGACACTTAAGGGTAGAAAAGATGGCAAATGCTTAAAACCTATTATGAATCAACACAAATATGAAAAAACACTTTGAAATACAGTGAACCATCAGTAAGCAAGAGCGACAGCAGACGCTTTGTAAACGTATTACAAACCAGCTGTCTAGCTTCAGACAGGGAATCCAAGTTTTCTCTTGGGATTATTTAGATAGTTTAGAAATGTTTTTTCAGAGTTCAAATTTCCCTCCTAAAACTACATATTAACATCTTGAAGGCAGTGAAATCTAGCTAACTTAAATCTTTGCGTTTCAGTCTGCATGCAGGGGATGGTGCGAGTTTGAGTGGGCTGCATCACAGTTTCTCCCGAATAGCACTGCTGCTACTGCCTGCAACAATGAGTCATGACGGCACTTCAATCCGCCTTGTATTAACGATGGGATTTCATACCATCCACATTTCTCTGCAAAGAAATTCAATCATAACAACCTGCTCTAACTCCACAGTGCCCTTAGGATTTAGGGCCCTGTCCTCAGTGTGACACTGTTCCCAGGCCGGTTATTTGTAGCTCTCCAAAATAATGCCAAAAAAAAAAAAAAGTTTACTAAGTGCAGTTGGCACCAATCACATGCTAGCAGTCTGCATCCATGCCAGCAGTTGATGCTTTGAAAGGTAGCTTAGCTCAGCAAAGACATCACTTTCTCTAATACATTTATAGTCTGCAGTTCCTTATTCATCCTGTTTTATGTCCATCTGTGCTCAGCTCGATCCATACTAATGCATTCTTGATCGACAAGAATGTTAACAGAGTTTGGTCTCCTTTACATGCATGAGCCAGGATCATTGGGCATTACCACATAAAGCCAAAACGAGGAAGAAAGGTCCTACTAAAGTGCCACAGTACTGTGTGCTTGGCATAGTGGCCATCTAAATTATTTTTCACAATTAATATTGGAAGGTGAGCAGTACAATATAAAAAACAGATATGATTAACAACCACTGTAGCTGACAGGTATGAACCAGGCCTATCTACAGTATAGCCTCCGCTACCAATATGGCCAACAGAATATGCTTTGGGTGGCATGATCCTGATATCTGAAGTCAGATGTAGCCCAAAACCTGATTTAGAAAAGAAGCCTAAACTTCACTAAATTACAAATCTGGTGCATTTATATTTATAATCTCAGCTACTGTGTTGTAGAATAAGATGACAGAAGAGAGAATGCAAAAGCCCCAGCAGTCAGGGAGCAGTGAGTAACCCATTCATTTTTTTGACTGATCAAAACCAATTTATCTGGGTATACACATCAATGCATTAAAAATAAGCTTTCTTTAACTTCATTATATGAGAGGAGAAAAGTGTTGTAGATGACAGATGATGGCAATAAAGCAGGCATCACTTGTATTTGGAGGATGGGAGAAGGGGCACATCAATGGGCAGAAAAAAGGCATATGGAAATATGGCATAAGGAAAATACTGCATATGGAAAAATATCACTGTTTGGACAGGGCCAGACTGTGTGGCTCCCAGAATAACTTACTCCGGCTTAAGTGGCTCCCGTCCAAAAATCTAAGTGAGGACCACTGCCTCAGGGCCTTGAAGCTGTATCATCTGCAACAGGCCGGCACAATCTACAAATACTAATTAATTAGGCTAATTGCAGAGCTATTTTCCAATAAATGTCTCTTGGTGTCCAGCTGGAGGTACTGAATATTACTGGTTAAACTGTTACAGAATTGCAAATAAATTCACAACCCAGAACCTCCAGTAGAGTAGCATTGTTTCTTCAACAGACAAAACAGCTTACTCATGTCTACAATGAAAGCTAAAGTAAGGCCACAGTTCAGTTACACAAAGTCCGACTGCAAGTGTGTCACGCCCAACACAATGACAAATATAGCCTATGAATAGGTTGCCAGGAGCTTGTTATACTGGATGCGCCCAATAGATTACCTCAGTTGATGCATCACGGATCAAGAAACAAGAAAACACACTGACAAATTTTTCACTGTAGATGAAACCGATACATCTGTGTTGATTAAGATAGTAAACTACCATTCACTTCCTAATCCAGATAATGTGCTGGCCCCAGAGCCCTTGGCGTCCTGCGGTGCCAGTGCCAGAGCCAGAGAAGAGAGCGGCTCTGTGAATCTCTGGCTCAACATCTCTCCTCCATCAAACATTAACCTTGGGAGGAATGCAATGAGTCAACTCGGGCCATAAAGAGACACAGGAAGCGTTTAATTCCAGGCCTCACACTGACTGCATTATTGGGCTGCTGGATAAGGGCTCCTTAGTCTGTCCCAGTAAGAGACATGTAGAAAGGGGCATCCATCTAGAGCTCAGGCCTTTTCAGAGACAGGAAAGGGAGACAGAAGGGATAGCCTAATGGCTAGGGAGGGAAATAAACACCAGCCACCGGCCAAATGCTGATCAGCTTAAGTACGTGTAAGTTTGTTTACTCTACTAGCCACTTTGGCAGGCAGTAAGTCATGGTTTGGGGGTCCATTTTTTACTTTAATACTCAATTAAATTAGTAAAATATAGAAAAGTGGTGGGTACATTTTAGAGACCCACAGCCACTTTGGCTGGTGAGCAAAAAACTTTTCGTTTTTAACATTTTCTTTCCTAAATTGTCATCTGAGAGCCAACATTTGAGGAGAAAAACATACAATAACTGCAATCACACTGCAGCTGGACCAGTTATGCAAAGATATAGTCCAGCTCTTTTTAATGCAATGGTGAGTATCTCAGAGGGATACAAATTCAATTCGCCTGTTAAGTTTATTTGATGTCAGATGAGTTAAATTTAAGGATTCTTAGTCCAACAGGCAAGTGGGAGTTTCATAGCAGTGAAACTGTTTTCTTCAGTTTCACAGTCGGAGCACTGGCATGACAATGGTTACATGTAGTTATTCAGAGTAAGAGTAAGTGAGAGTAAAAAAGAGAGAAAAACAAATTGTCACAGCCTATATCTTCTGATTCAACATTAATTTTTACTCATTTATAGAATGACGACTGCAAAACCACACTCCCACTATTTTCAACAGTGGGAAAGCCCAGCGGATCTTAAAGGAGTTTTGTGAATTCCAGACATGTTTTCTTCCAGACTAGTTTTGCGTCATCGCCAAAGACATCCGAAATACAATGAGGCCATTTAAAGTAGACACAGTGAACTCTGTGAAAAGACCAGCACATCTCAGCGGCAAGACTGAGCTCACTCCATTTCAAAAACAAATTCTATGGATATTCACACAACCTCAGGGCTTAGACACCGACAAAATGGTCACATATGCTGCAACTTGGGCTATCGTCAGAACTGAAGCAGGAACAAGGGCTGGAGTAAAACCCACATTTACAATGCAAACAACCTTACTTTCAATGAACACTGGGTTTACTCTCACAGTTACCACAAACCAGTGAACACCAAGATGGCCGACCTGATAACTAGCCAAGTACATTCCACACATTCCATTACACTAGTAGCAACAGACAAAAGCAGCAAAACAACAGAGGAAAGACAGAGGTGCTGTGCTACAGGGACTACTGCTGTACAGTGGTCACAGCAGAGTTTTTTTTCTATTTGTCAATACTATCAGTTCAAGATAATGTTATCGCCAAAACAGTAAACACTAAGTAGGTTTATTAATTTATTAATATATACAGCAACTTTCAACAAAATTGCCCAAATTCCCATGACATTTCAACTTTTGAGTCATAACCACTGGTCAATTTATATTTTTATCACTTCAAAGACTACATTTACTCAAAGAAATGTGTTTCAAATGGCTTTTGTCTATGCTCAGTTAATTTATGATCCTTTTAAGTGAAAGGTGTCCATAAAGTTTCCAATATATTGTCAATAGAGCAGTTTCAGATATTGTTGCTTCTCTGTATTCTATATTTGATAGAGAGTTGCCAAACTATAGAGACAGTGCATAAAATAGGCCACGCCCATCGTGGGGAAAATCACTGCACCGCTCTCCATTCACTTTGTGTGACTGAATGTACATCCTCGTCATTATTGCCCAAATTAAACATGCCTAAAAGCTGTTGTGTGGTGGGTTTCACAGCCAACAAACTTAAAAACTACGAATTACAGTTTTTTGTGTTCCCGAGTAAAACAAGGGAGCCATTAAGAAGAAAAATGTGGATCCAGACTGTAAGGAGAGAGGCGCTGACAGTGGCTCATGGTAGAAGAGGGGGGGAAACTTTGGGACCCCGAGAGTAAATACACTTATAATGTGGCTAGTATTTTGTCACTGGTAAGTAAGTTAAGTTCATTTTTCAATGTACATTTCCCTCTCTGTTGGAGGCAGTGTGCCGAAATAATTCTTTGACAAACTTGTCTACTCGAAAATAGGAAAAACCTTGTCAGGCTGTCCATATCTGAAAAGATTTCCTCCCGACCGATATTGTTTTCCCCCATGGTGGGCATGGCTTTCGAAGTATGCCGTGCTCCGCAGTGTCTCTATTGATTGATTTGTCCCAAGTAAGGCTGAGTTTGGGTGGATTATCCCTTTTGAGTAAAATAAGTACTAACTACACTTCCACTTCCAGATGTCCCTTCAGCTCCACCTCACCTCAAGAAGGCTAGGATCATTTCACTGGTTGCACAAGAACTGGTCTCTTACCACAACCACTTTCTGTGTTGGAGAATACCTGAACAGGGCGTCAAAGCGGTTGAGGGCACATATTTATGCATATTACCCATTTCTAAGCCCAGTGATCTTAAAATCACCCACAACTGACCTGGACTAACATGCAGGTAGTCAGACCAAATGCTGTGTTTAATCTACTGGTCCATTTTGCTATTTCTGTGCCTTAGAACTAATGCGTTACACTGTGAGAGACTGAAGGACTCCGATCACGGCTGGATCACACCCCTGCAGACGAAGATATCGCACACAGATCCACCCGACTCACATCCAAAGTCCTGGATTCACACTGTTCTGATCAGAGTGCGGTCAGTCAGACAGTGAGCAGCTCAAACCGGGATTTAATAAAGGATTCCAGCTCTGTTGTCTGGAATGCTCCAAGCTTTGTCTTTCACCTACAATACGGATAAAACAAAAATAACAGCCCTGTACAGCGAGGAATTGCTCAGCATAGCAGTCTGACCCATCGTTCTCTGTCCCTAAACCCTCAGAGAGACACCGATTTGCTGTTTTCATCTCATCACTAGTTTCCACTTGAGCTTCATTTTACACTTTGCTGTTACATTGCTGACATCAAGTTGACGCCATGGTGCTACCTTGCAGGAGGTGCAAACAAAGACACTATGTTGGACTTGTTGAGGACGAGGGTGCTGCATCCCATGTTGCTGCATTAATATTACATGGGGCTCATGGCACACACACACACACACAGGCAGGCACAGAGCTGAATCTTTCAACATCAGCGTTTTCCCTGACAAATGGGAGTGTGTGACTGCAAGGTGCAGTCGTGGCACACCTAGACTGATAACAACATCCATGGATTGTATTTATGTCTCATCATGGAGATAGCTGACAACGCCTCGGCAATCTAGAGAGTAAATATATACTGAAGAGCTAAGACGCTTGGAAACGGGAAAAAGATCTAAGCAAACACAGATGCCAACAGCTTTGATGAGAAGAAATATATTATGGCTCTGGGCTTTCATTCAAAGAGTGATGTGGTGCAAAATCAGCAAATGGTAGATCTGACTGTTTTGGTATGCATTTCCTGCAAAATGTCATCTGTCTAGCCAACAAACTAGCCAAGCAGCTAGCCAACATCAGCAACAATGGGCATTTGTACAGTTTATTAAGAGAGAGAGGATTTACATTGATATGGCCAAGCACCTAAACAGGAAAACAGGAACAGCCAATAATGCCTATATCAGAATATGAATTGAGTAAGAGATGATGAAAGGTAATGTACTCATGCAGAGGAATAGACAGAAACATTGTGTCCCCCTAAAGCCTGTCAACCCTCAAGAGAGTAGCAAGCAGGCGGAGGCGCCCTTTGGCCTCTCCAGCGTGTGTGTGGCACCGCAAGATAGAAAAGCTCAGTACCAGGTAACAGCCTGCTGCTCATTTTCAATACCTCTTTGGGATGTCAGGGCTGCCAAACAGGGCTTATAGTTCACTTTTTGGCTTCAGGTCACTATATCACAGATTTGACATGAACAATTATTAAAGCAATGGCTTCCTTGAGAGGAACATTTTCACTTTTCAGCATGCACACCTCCATAGAAGCTCAGGAGCAGTCAACCCTCAGGATTAACTGCCCTGGGGGTCCGCTATTTATTGATAACTGCAGACAGGCAGACTTCTTAAAATGTTAGATCCAGGATACATAATAAAATGATATTATTAGGGTCTATTTTTTCTTGACTGTAGATAAAAAAAGCATTATTTTTAGATAAGGTTTTTCAAAATGAAAAGAAAATGAGGGCCCTGGTATATCCAGTTTTGGTGGTTGACCATTTGTAGACTTATAGAAGTATGTGTAAAAAATACAATTGCCAATGCCAAATGTTATTGTAAGGTAGGAAAACATCGGTGTGCCATGAACAAATGGGGAAAACCAACTGCTAACACATACAGAGCCAGACAATTTCAACCGGAAAGTACACAAGTTTACAACTCTGACAGATTGGCGACCTCAGATTTACTGTAAAATTGGGGGAGGCAGGCAGCTCTGCGGCACAACCAGGCAGCTGTCCTGCACACCCACGTAGACAGATGAAGCCTGTAAGTGTGAATGAAGGAAGGAGAGGGGAATTAACAGGCCGACAAGGCAGCTCTACAGCATGGTGAAAGGCTCTGGTGTGATTCCAACAGGGACAGTGGAGCACAGCTCAGAGGATTAGGCTTTAGTTAAGAGTAAACATGGCTCCCTTCAGCTACTCTCACAGGAAAACCCTGGCTAACCCTTTTAAACTACTCACTACGATTTGAATACAGTAGAATATGTAGTGATATGCACTGCAAAGACTCCCCTCTTTGTGGTGCTTTGTTGAGTATTAGTGCAGTGTTTCTTAAAATTAGGGTTGAGGGAAAGTGCTGGGCTGTTTCTTTGTGAGCAGTTTTTGTGAGGTCTGCAGTCCCTGAAATTTTGTGTCGGTTCCTGAGACCAATAATATTGAGAAAAACAGTAGGCCTACATGGATACTCTTATTGAGGGAGCCTGTACTGTCTTGCTCTTTTGCACTCTCCCATTCTGAGCCACCCATTGAGAGGGCAAGCAAAAATAACTACAGCTTGGGGGTGGAGGTAGTATTGACCGAGGAATGACGGTGCCACCCATTTGGATTTCTGAATGCCACAGTATGCATATATGTGTGTGTGTGTGTGTGTGTGTGTGTGTGTACGTGGCTCAGCGTCTTCCCCCTTGTTGCTGCACCATTGAGCTGAATATGCCTCAAGCATTACCATTAGAGAAAGTAAACATGAGACCAAAATACATCTAACCGAGGTAAGCTATTTCTAGCAGCTTGCTCCACAATTAGCCAGAGTCTTATCAAACATGCATAGAAGCAGCTGAATAACATGAGCCACTTCCTCTTGTTCAAGTTAAAGGCGTTCCTTTAGGTATACAAGGAAGATTTCAACCCAGTAAAGATCAGCTGGTCCGCCTTTCACTCCACACCCACATGGAGCCACCTTACACCCTGAATAACCTTTGACCTTCTCCTGGTGTCAAATTATGGCTGCTGACAGATACTTCTGGGAAGGAGATACCCCCATCGAGCAGGGGTTTCCCCATGACTAGAGGGCTGATGAAGCACACTGGATCACTGCCTGGCCCACACAAGCGTAACTTGACTCAACCTCATCAATCAGGCCTGGAGAGGATCTGTGCTAATCAGAGTTTTAAAGTCTACAGCAGCGTGCTGTGTGTACTCCACTAATTAAAAATAAATACACTTAACTGGTGTGCCTTCACTAATCTGCCTTGAAGCCAACACAACTTGGGCTAACCTATCCTCCTGTTACAGTGCCAAATTTAAGTAACTTTTAGTACCAAGATAACGTAGCACAAATAGAACTGAGCCATAAAATTTCGCTATTGCTAATGAAGCAAATCAGCTTGAGTCAGTCAATCAATTGATTATCAATGACCACTCAAGTGGAGTCTAATCACGGATGACAGCAACCTATGCACTAGACACAACCAGCACAGCAGCAGATCTAGTCAGGCATGTATTGTGCTTCTGTGCCGCTCCAATAGAGAGGAGTGGCTCCTAGCATGACCTAACAGGCTGGCTGGACGGCATTCCTAACAAACACTGGGGTTGGCCTTTATCCCATCCAGTGCCATGGGCCACAGCCTATGTCTTCCATGGCAACGTCTTCACAACCAACAAAAGCGAGAGAGAATTATGGGATGAGAGCATTCATTGGTAAAGTGTAATCACTTTAGGTACAGTCATAAATCATAGATCATAGGTAACCATATGAGGCAAACGATAACATGTCAGGTTGATTCTGTGATCAAAACATAAGTATGTGGCCGCCATGATGATGAAAACATATGTTGGACAAAGGATGAAGCGGAACGGAAAGAACATTGCTGCATGGTATCCTCCATTAAGGCTTTTAGCCCACTGGAACTTTTCATTATTCATACATGTCTATTTCCTTTCATTTTAATGAGTTTGTATCTTTTCTTCCTCGCTGAGGCCCTTTCACTGAGAGCTAATCCACCAATACTTTCTGTAAGTAGCAGTAGTCAATTTGCAATACGTAACCTTCTTCCCTCAAGAGCACAACAAGGTTACAGCCCCACGTGGATTTGACCAGCTTTTCGATATCCAATTCATCTTGATTGCTCAGCTCTACTGCAGCATTGGCAAAAAAGATATTAAAAGACAGAAAACAACAGCTGCTCGCAGTTGACAAAACACAGTAACTCTACTTACATCTATTCCTGCACAGTATATGGAGGTTCAAATACTGTTATGAATAAGCCAAAGGTTTAAAGTAGTCTACTGCAGTCTGAACAGTCAAAATAGCAACTAGCTTTACATTTATGGTAGCTGCACAGCAGTGGGAAGGTGCAACAAAAACAAGAACTCAAATTGAGCGCGCACAATTTTGCCGCCACAAACAAACCACCAAATAAGCCACTTAGCAGCCTCACTCTGCTTTGCTGCAGTTGCTGCTGCTTCACTGATAAGCACGCTTCATGACAGTAGGCAGGAAGCTTAATATCACGGGCTAGATAGAGCGGCATGAGGTTGATGACTCAAACTCCTACTACACTGAGCAGCCTTTACATCACCCATCCAGACACAATGCGGTGTCTCCCTTCTCATTCCTTTGTTAGTGGAGGTCTGTCCGCAGACGGAGCAGCCTGCTGTCAAACCCCAAAACTCAGTATTGCCCTCTTCTCTGCCACCCAACTTCTCCATTATGTGCCATTGTTCTGTGGCACTTGCCCAACAGCTAGGTGTACTGCTATGTCAAAACAAGAAGAACTTCTTTTCTTCAAACAAAGGGCATGAAAAGACTGAATACAAGTAAGCTAGATAGTAATATAAGTTATAGTAACGCCTACTCAAATTCTGGCCAAAAGCATGGGCTGGTACATGTTGCCAAAAGTCAATTTCCTCCACTCTAGATGCTTTAAGTGTGAAGGGGCTCTCATGTAAGCTGCTGCTGATAGTTTCTGAGAAATGTCTCCTGGAATTAGGCTCAACTAATGCCACACACGCACCAGTTACTGGGGCTTCAAATTTAACAATAATTGCCACAGTCAGAATTTGACCTGAAAACCATAACTCATCTCAGCAATAAACTAGTTGACAGGGGTTAACAACCTTTATGCACCTACTAATATAAAAATCAGGTCAGTATACTCTGGCATAGCAATGACACCAAAGCAGTCAAAGGTAAGACAAAAGAAAAAAGGTTAATGAAAAACAACGCTTAATATAAAATATGGAAAGTGAGATTCCAGACAGACTTTGAAACCACAACAAAACTAGATTTTTAGAGTGAACCTATTTCTTGCTAGTTAGTGACTAAACATCACTAACAAGCCTTGCAGGCTGTGTCCTGTTTCCCTTTGGAGAGTTCTGGTTCACAGCAGGAAAACATATGAACAGCTGAAAATGTGCATTGCTGGAGCATTGGTTGCAAATGGTCATGCCAAGTATTATCTCCCATGATTGGAGGGCCAAATAAAAACAGTGAGACCTTTATTGAAGGGTACTCAAAACTGGACTACAGACGAAATAGCACTGTTGATTTTCTGGCAGTGACATGACAGCCAGCCAGATAAACAATACATGATAGTTTACTGTAGCCTACATATACAACACACACTGACTCTAGAGGCTTAATGTGCTGTATGCAGTCAACAGTGACAAAACTTAAGAGGTCAAACCCAGTATCAAAGTTTGTGAAAGTTAATGTTTTATATTACATTAAATGTAATATAAAACAAATTAGCATGTGCATATAGGTAGGTATGTGTGTGTCTGTCTGTATATGCTCCACACAATCTCTCTGGACAAACAGACACATTTACATTTTCCTGATAAATGTAGCAAGCAGTATGTCGTTTAATTAGACCTACTGTAAAGATACTAGCCCTCTCCCCAAAACACATTCTCTCAAGCGTGTTTACCACATCCGACAGGCAGCAAGTAAGTTAGCTGTTTCAGTCAGAGGAAAGAGGTCGGCAACAGTCATCATGCAGTCAGGTCAGGGGGGCGCTGCAGCTCCGTTAGTTCCTGAGCTATAGCTAACAAGCTAGCCTGTTAGCCAGAACAATCAAATAGAGCAACTCAAAGCGTGCTACTAGACAGAAATAGCGCAATGCCCCGGTACCGCCACCAAATGTGGTCGTGTGTTCGTTAAATATGTTGATTTTTACCTGTAATTCGGCCCGCTCCACCTCCCATTGTGCTCTCTCCACTTCGAAACGGGCCCATTCGTGCTGCAGGAAGTGCAAGATCCCCGGGATACTGTATTGCGCCCTAGCCGCCTCCCCAGCGTCGCCATCGGGCAGCGGTCCTTTCCCACCGCCGGGTAAAATAGAGTTGTTATTATTGTTGAAGAACACGCCGGGCCCCGCCTGTTCGTCCATGGCCGGGCTCGGTGGAAAGGTCTGTCTGTTCTGTCGCTGATTCGAGTTACTAGATACCAACGGAAGGGCAGAGACCATTCGACGGCGCTCCGTCTCCTCGGCTCCGGGGAATGAACTCACTTTCTGACAGCTAGCTGTCATTGAATGACGTCAGTGACGACGGCCACGCCCACAGCATGTTGGTTGGGTACGCTCGATTTGTGTCACCACGGCTCTCCGGAGGGAGAGACTCCCCTTGCCGTTTCTACCAGAAAGGAAACTCCACTTGCGTATGCTGTCCCGGATCCCATATCGTTCGTCATCTCCCAGGCTCCGTACAGTCTTTCGCTAAAACGGTGCGGGCAAATACAGAGCCACAAGACAGGCATCTTGCTGGACCATTAGGCCGGCAGAGAAAGGGAATAGCACACTGAGGTTAAAGCAACTTTATTGACAAATCTCAAAAAGCCTAAAGGAGTGGAATATTACATAGGGCCATCTGAGCAGATGTGTCATCATATCATTGCAGGTGATGATCACTTACTGCTGTTCATGTAGCTGTTACAGATGCACAGTTATGGATAAGAGCCTCAAAAAATAACTATAAGCAACATAAGCATGAGATTTAGTACTCAGATTTTTAACAGCAGACGATTCCTTGCTTTTTCAAGGAGAATTATGACAATTTCTCAATAAAAACAATTTGAAAGCTTGATACATTTAATATTCAGAGAATTTAATACAATCTCATTCTGCACTCATGAAGATCAAAGGTTTGTCTAGAACAGTGGTTCTCAACCTTTTTGGTTCGTGAAACAAGCAAAAATTAGAGAACAAGCATAAGAAAATGGACAAGATGTACAGTTTCTGCTTATCCTAAAAATCATCTCACAACCCCCCAAAATTTTCTCACGACACCTGGCAGGTCCCAACTGAGAACCTCTGGTCTAGAACATACCTTAACAACAAGCCATCTCAAAAGAAAAACAGCAGCAGCATCAATCAACTAAAGCAATTCTCTGAAAGCAGACCCTAAGGCCTGCTCATCCAGGAAACAAGCTCCATTAAAAAAAGACATGCATGATTGAATGTCGAAAGAAGAAAAAAAAAAAGACTCAAGTGGTTTGCGATTCTTATGGTTATGCAAAATCATAGAGAAGAATGGTACACTGTACATCAAAAATTGGAGAGTGAGGAATGATGAGAAGACAAAAAAGAAAGGATCAGGAAAAAAGACAAACAAATCCTGAAAAAACCATTAGATTGTGTCCCTTTACATATGTGCATCAAGTTGAAATTACATTCAAACAATGACATCAAAATTTCCTACAGAAGATTTTTTTAAGTGAACATTCAAAGACCCTTTGATGATATTTACATAATTGTCTCCTTGACTTCAAGGAAACAGAGTACTCATCCATCCAAAACAAAGATGAGTTGTAGAATAAATAAATACATTTAAGAGACTGTAGCTGATATAGACATGACCTAAGGTATTCTTTTAAACCAAAAAAACAACATTGAATTAGGTTGAGTGTGTGTACATTTCTGGAGCGTTTAGAAGAAGCTCGTCTTGAGTTTGATGGTTGGTGCAGCTTGCACAGCGGGCTGAGCTTGCCTGGCTGCAGCTTTGGCTTTGCTGCTGGCCTGGTTGGCCCGAATGGCAGATTCCAGGCGGGTTTTAAGCTCAGGTGCTGCTCCAATTACAGTCTTGAAGGCAGCTGGATAGAGGGGGCCAATCCGCATTAAGTTCTGAAGGGCAAAATCATGCAGGCCTTTGGAGACTTGGGGCGCAGAGGAGATGGCATTTTCATCCAAAAGGTAGGAGATCAGAGTTGGTACAAGAACAGCCAGCAGCTGCACCCCTATTGAACACATCAGAGGAATCAGAACAAATAAGAGAGATGATTAAAACAGCGATGCTAATTAAAAGTTCAGTAAAGCTGAAAGGGTCGGGCGAGTTCAACTGTACTGAACACAGATGAACCTTGAGGCCACAAATACAACCCAGTGCTCCCAGCAAAGTTACACTAGGCACCAATTGAAAAGAGCCAGTTGTTAGCAAAGCACCCATACACCATGTTATGAATGTACCTCAGAAAAGGAGAAAAAGAACAACAAAACCACACAAATATTTGACAGGACAGTTCTGACATAAACATCTCAAAAATGATTCCTCTATATACATGTGTTTGAGTATATATACAAAGTTCCTTGAAAAGGCAGATAGATAACCAATTTTGGATACATTCAGGCAAGGTAGGAGAAAGAGGGAAAAAGGAACTCATCAGATCTCCAAGCACAACAGACTGCTTAACAGCCTAATTATTAGTCCATGAATAAAGCTCAGGCTTGCATCTGAAAATTAATACCACCAATATGTGGCCCAGAACAACAAATGGTTCACAAATCAGACATGTTTGATATAAAGCTTACAGATAAGTGATTCCAGAAGCTGCTTAAACACAAAATGTGCCTCAACTACAAATACCACAGTTTAATATAGCATAAACAGAGTTAAATACTTAGTGAAGCTGTACTTACGGTTCTGCTCTTCACCCATCCCCACCAGGTTCTCCAGAACCCTGATGCCCTCCTGCACAGCCTGCAGCTCAGCAGCAGTCCCTGGCCGGCTCCGCTCCACTGCCTTTAGCTTCTCCACCATGAGCGGAGCCAGAGCGTGGATGTAGGGAGTAGACAGCGCACGGCTGGAGTGCTGAAACACTGACAACAGCAACTGGTAACACCGGGCCTGAACCTGTGGCAAAAAAACAATAAACTCTGTCACTTAACCACCTTGGCCACACACTTCTACAATGTCTAATGGACTATTTTTTGTCAGGTGAGTAAAATATGTCTGGGGTGAAGTTGTCATGCTTCATCTGTGTCTGTATAGGCACCCACCCAGGGATCACTTGAGTTGAGGCCATTTCGGAAGCGGTCCATGCAGCCCTTCTGCAGGACGGTTACTCCTACAACCTCGTTGCTGCCAGATAGCAGGAAGAGCGTGATGGCTGTCAACATACTGACCTCATCCATGTCAGGCCTGGACTCATCTAAAGAAATATACAAACAAGCAAACGCATTGTCAATTTTTAATACTAGTAATGAATACTTATGTGATACTTTATTCTCTTTTCACTTGCCCCCTCCACAGGGAGGTCAGAGGTCAGGGTCAGATAGAGAACAGCACTCCTGCTGGTAGGGGCTTTAAACCAGGGGCTCGAAACCAGGTTCACTAGTTCAAGGGTGCTCTACTTACCCAATATGCCACTCCGCTGCCCAAAGTAAGTACTAATCATGTATGAAATATGAGTGCATTTGCTCACCTGGCTGTGAGTCCTCCAGCACCGAGGCCAGGCTGCTCCTCACCAGGCCAGTCCACTGTGCCTGAGTGCTCTCCACCCTGGCCAGCGGGGAGGTGATGATGGTCTTGATGCCCTGCAGGGCGGCTGACACGGGCAGAGGCACAGAGTCGGCGGTCTTAACCGCTGTTTCCCTCAGTACCCCGGTGATTAGGAACAGCACAGTAGGTAGGATGGTCATACTTCCTGTAAAGGCAAAAAGAAACATGAGAAAACTGGGTTACCATTTCGCAGCGAACACCACATTGCTATGCTAATAATATTCATCCTTATTCCTAATCTCTCACAAATGGATATAGCAATTTATAATACCATCTGAGCGCTGAAAGGCACATCTATGCCTAGACAGAAACCATTAAAAAAAAGAGATGGATAAAGAGGATATAGAGTCAAACTGCATTTGCAGTTTGACTTTGTTGTTAAAATTCTAGTAAACCAAAGCAGGGCCAGCTTTGTCAGTGAGATTAAGGGTTGAATTTCTCATTAGCATGCACAAAACAGAACAGCATGGCAGGCTAATTACTATAGAAAGGATCAGAGTCAGGATTGGGTCAGAGTCTTAGTATCAATGTGTGCTGTGCTTGTACGGACTGTATGAAAAGGGACTTTGCTTTTGTGTATGCCCATGTTTCCCATTTTGCAAGGGGTGTGTGTGTAGCTGCAGTTTGGTGTAGGCCTCACCAGCTGGGGAGCAGAGCGAGGGCAGCTCTGCCAGGATGGAGACTGTGTTTGCCACCAGGCGGGCGCTCTCTTCGGGTAGACGCTGGGGCCTGAGTGGCGCATGGCTGGGCGACTCCTTGACCCGTGTATTGAGTTGCGGCAGGTGGCGTACCAGGATGAACACCAGCAGCTCCATGGCCGCAAACACCAGGGACTTGCCTGGCAGGAGTTCCCCTGTGTCTCCTCCCTCCCCTAGGGTGGACTGAGAGTCCTTCTCTCCTCCTTCCTCTTTGCCTAAGGGGAATAACATAGTTTAGCAACCTAGATCAATGGTGATAACCATATAACTGCAACAACTCAACTATATGCATGTACTGTATATATGTGCATATTGAACACTAGTTTGCTTAGTCATCTTCCAGATATAGCAAAACATGTGAGTCACTATGTGAGTGTGTGTTTTGAGAGTATAACAATGTTTCAGTGTGTCATGTAATGTAAAACAAGGCTGAGTATGTGAGATGTGTTAGTTCCTGACCCTGACTGGTCCTCTGCTGCCGCAGATGGTCCAGAGCGGCCTTGATGGTCTCCTGTACTACAGCAGTGACCTGGAGCTGTACAGCCGGTGGGTCTCGGGTCAACAGCAGCCTGTGGAGCACATTCAGCAGCTCCACGGCCAACAGCTACGGCACAAAGAACAATATTCAATAACACCACTCTGAAACACTAGGAGTGTGAACGGTCTCTCTCTCTCTCTGCCTTGACATTCATAGTGTGAATCCATTAAGCTTCTACAGGTCAAATCCATTTAATGCCCTACACTCCATAATACTCATCTGTTCTGGCCTACTGCCAACAAGCCCACACAGACGACCAAGAGTTCATGAGAGGAGTAAAGGGGAAAATGTAAACGGAGAGATGGAGACAAGCGGCATAACCTTTGCAAAATCATACACATTACTGATGCAGCTATAGCGCACTTGTTCCCACCCTCTCTCCAGAACATGCTGCATAACAATCAGCCTTCCTCTGAAGCTTGAACTTATAAAACTCATATGCCAGTCTTTCTTCCTTATATCTGTAACTTCTCTACTTTCTGATTTGTGCCTTTACCTGGTCCTCTGCGATATGGATCTTAGCACAAGGAGAGTCCAGCAGAGTGCACAAGGCCTGCAGGCAGGACATCACATGTTCAATGGGCTCCTCGGGCCGAGGGAAGCACAGAAACTCAATGCTGACACCTGGGAGACAGAACACAAAAATGCACTTAGGGCGTGTTACCACTATTCTGCTTTTTTCAAACTGACACTGCCTTTTCACCATGGGGAGTGGCTGCGATGTGAATGGAAAGCAGTCGCTTCATTCCATCTTGCTCCTTTTTAGGCAGAGCGGAGCGGTTTCTAAAGTTGAGAAAAGTTTAATTTTTTAGAGGAGTGCATGGGCTGCATTTTTTATGAGCTGACCAATCACAACAAAGAGGATGTGCGGTTTGAAGCTACATAGGCAGTTAATAGGCTCTTCATCACCAGAGCCAGAGCAGGCGGTCTTCTCTTCGCTATGGTCAAACAAAATACACAAGAAGTGGTGAGTACTACATTCACATACCAGGAGGTAGCACAGTGATTTTCGAACTGTAGTGGCTAAGTCAACACATGCATTAAATATGTTGTTCAGTGATTCTCTTAGTTATAACACTGTGCCACCACAGCACTTTGGTGTCAACAGGTGGAGTTTTTACAGTCAGCATAGCTTTGCTTACTCCAATCACTTACAGCTCCACCCCACCCATCCATCTCAGCACCTAGAAAGCGTTAGCACATTTGTTTCAACAAAAAAAAGGCAAATAGTTTGAACACACCCTGCAGATAGTGAAAAGACAAAAACAGAGCAACATAATATTCTAAACCATAGGTAATGTGCGTCTCTTTACCCAACATTAGATGCATCCTGTCTTTGACCAGCTCTTCAAAACTCTTGGAGGTGGAGGAGGCTCCCTGGGGGAGGCCAGGCGCCCTGGAGGGAGCAGAAGGGGGCTCTTCAGACTCCTCGCCTGCTCCGAACCCAGTGCTGCGCAGCCACAGGGCCACAGCGTGCAGGACGGGGGCCCAGGAGCTGCGGTAGTGGAGCCGTGCTGTGTCGATGGTCTCTGGGGTATAGAATGCCCCACCTGAACACAGACACACAAGAGTGGGAAACGACTTGAAGAGCAAATGACTTGCAAATGTATATTACATTTTGTACAAATGCAGCACATCCACTAATGTAGACTCACTGTGTTCTGAACACATTCTCTTACATGGTAAATAAAAAAAATAAAACTTTCAGGCCATCTGTAAATTTTGTATCTATCAGCTAAGTTCAGTTTTCTCAATTTCTTGATTTTCAAACCAAGGTGGGAGGAGAAGCATTCACCAAAGTGTGAGACTATTGAGTGGGCAGAGTTGTGCTGTGGTAAACTCTAACTTGTTAATTATTTCTTAAAAACAATACAACCCATCTGATGTTTTGTTACATACATCTTCTAGATATGAAGTGAAGTAAAATAAACATGAAACTTTCAAATTTGACAATAAGTTCCCCAGGACACGTTCGGCAATGTGCTGGAATAACTGATCCGATCTGAAAGATGGGCTGTAAGACAGTACTCCAAGGACAGGAAGGTCTTGTTTTTGTTGACATTTTCTCAAAAACTACTGGTCCAAATCGCATTGATCAAAGCTTTTTTTTTTATGTCTGGAGTAGCTCTCAGGAGAAACCATTGGCAACAAAAATTCTAGGGCCAAAAACTAGAGCAGAGAACTCCAAAACTAGTGCTTGAAGTGGGCTACATCCCCATGTTCTGTTCGCAACATTGTGAGACTACATTATATCATGTATATGCAGGGATGTGATCAAGAACACAAATAAAACAGGGAAAAGGTAGGAAGACAGTAACCTCTCATTAGAAATGAGTGGGAGTTCTAAAATCAGTGTTCAGTGTTTGGGATGACATGGAATCGGTGTTGTACCGTCAGGGGGCAGCTGACTGGAGAACTCAGCAGGTAGAGTGAGCAGAGCGTAGTCTCGGAGCATGGCCAGCCACAGGCGGCTGAGGGACGGCAGCTCTGGCTGCACCAGGGTGATGAGGCTGTCAGGCGGAAGCACATCTGCTCCCAGATCCTCCTCATCTTCGTCATCCTCTGCACTCCGCACCGGTTTGGCCGGCTTAGACTCTGCCTCTTTCTTGATCTTCATAGCCACCACATACACCTGAGAGAGAAAGCCAGCGTCTGTAGTCGGCTTTATTCTATACATCGTTTGCACTATTGTAGATATGGGACAGTATCCTAGGCAGGAGCCAACAGGGTCTTCGTTCTCACCTCAGCCCATGCCTTGAGTACAGCCAGTTTCTCCATAGTGGTGGCACTCTCACTGTACAGCTGGCTGGAGGAGCCCTTCCCAGCCTGCACCTTGTCCAGAGAGGACACCAGCAGGTTGTGGACTCTCCGCAGGTCATTGAGGTCACTGACTACGCCGCTGCCAATCCACGTACTACACACCTGTAGTCACACAAATGGGTCAGGGTGGGAGATGGCAATACTAACTGATGATTTACAGCACCCACAGCCTTTCAGTACTATTACATGTCTTACATCTCTTGAAAGAAACTAAAAATCATCGTGACATAATAGAATGCTCAAGGTTGATTAGCCATCATAAATGCCATCAAAGGGGGGGTCAAAGAACAGCTATTATTAAAAAGGACTGACATCTTACGGCTGCAGTCATTTACAAGATTACCTCCTTCCGAGGAGAACCTGTATTAGGGTGGGCATAAATCTCACTGGCCAAGGGCAGGGATCTGATGGAGCGTTTTTAAAAGGGAGTTACAAATGTGTACACACTGATGCAATGCCCTTAACAATAAACCTTGAGAAGGCTACCTGTTTGTGTATTGACTGGCCCCTTGTTTATTTACACTTTTCAGAGGGATACGTGACCTTGTAGTTCTGTAGGTAGGTAGGCTATTTAATCCTGTTGTACTGATGTATGTTAGCTTTTATCAACCCCCAGATATAAAGCAAATTGCCACTCAGGGATATAAGGGCTTCTCTTTACTAAAGAGAATGAGTCATTCTTACAGCAGAGAAGAGAAAAAAAAAAACAGGGATCAAGCTTCTCCCCGTTTAGATAGAACTGAGATAACCTCAGCTGGTAATGAAAATGCTCAGCCAGAGACAGAGAGGGATGTCAAAGAGAGAAGTGTTTTTAAAAATGTTGCCGACAGCCATATTTGTTGTTTCCCCCTGTCATTCATCTTCCACATAAGTCAAAGAGCATTAAGTCAGAGATTCAACACTGCTGGGTTCTAAGGGGAAGATGACTCACTATGCAGAGGCAATTAGCTGCCTTCACAGTAGCAATGCTACATAGGGCTCTTTAGTAGTATGAGTGTTATGGTACAAACAAACAGAGCTGGGTGCTACTGAAATAGCACCTCTACAGAGTACTAACAGAGCACACCTAAAACAAAGCTATTGAGTCCATGGTATGAACATTACAGTACAAACAAGGGCAGCTGATTCCAATTTAGTTGGTACAGAAAAACATTTTACTAAAACTTTGTGAACAAATCAGGATGTCTTACCTGGCATGCCTTAGCTGTTATGTCAGACGGTGTATCAGGTGAAAAAGCTGGTCTGAGGGCAGCTCCAACCTACATGCATACATGATTACCAGCACAAAATGAATGTCTATTTATTTAATAAACACTGCAATAGGGCTCAAAATTGCTATATTTTTTTTTTCGCGACTGATAGTCATTTGTCCAATGAATAAATAGTCTACTTCTTTAAATTTTTTAGACGCCATGTCACTATTGATCTTGGACTTTTGTGTCATGATGCAATTTGATAGGTTTGTGACAGACTCACATTGGCCTGGTATTGTTCCAAGATAACATGCCCGGGGAACTCAGGCTCTGGCACGGAGGCAAACTTCTTAATGATGTCCTCCAGGGCCTGCAGGCCAGCCATCCTCAACTGGTTACTGTGGTCTGTGGCTGCCATGAAGGCCATGCGGATCAGGTCAGACAAATGGAGCACCAACAGGTCACCTGGACAGACAGAGATGGGAAGGAAGCCAGTAGGGATTATGTGAGAAACAGAGATATGCACTGACCAGAAGGAAGGGGACTTCAGGTGCGGCCACACTGATCTGTCAGAAAGCAAATAGATTTTCATTAATTACAGCCTTCCTCCGAGGCTCTCGGTGTTCACCACCACCCCCCCCCCCTCCCGAAAAAAACTAGGAACGCTTCTTCAATTCTAATTGACTGGCAACTTGGTTAAACCTTCTGTCCGTCAAAACGGATGCTAATCTGACGGCGATGGACACGTCACCTCTCATTAAAAATGAATTGAAAATAACGTATACAGACAGACACAACGGATCAGTATGGCCGCCCCGTCACGGTTTAGAGTTTCAGTGTATACTTGCAGTGACTCAAAAGAAACCAAACATCAACCCTGAGGCTTAGATTTAATTGAGTTTTAGCTGAAGTGCACCTTTCAAGGGATTAGGTGGATGCATCAGCATGCAGACCAACCATCCACTCAACCCCTGTCACTAAATTTGGCTTAGCTGCTACCAGGACTGAAGACTGATGCCTAATCACTACTTTGTGCTCAGACTGTCCGGCCAGTAGAACATTTCCTTCTTTAAGAGAAGCTTATATAAACACTGGGCTCCTCTATCTGTCACAGTGAAAAATCCCTCCGTCCTTTGCTTACTCATCTCTAGCTTTGTTCCATCGTTACATAAAAGCACACTTCAACAGCTGACATAAGACATACAAACTCATACAAAAACTCTGAACTAAGTGAAATAAATTTTTAATTCACTTTTCCAGCATCATCAGCAGCCTGTGCCAACCAAATATCTGTTTTTGTTGGTTAGCAGCACTTTCCGCATATGTAAGCGATTGTATTGTTGCTACATGACTTCAGAAAATCCATTTGAAGCACAGCATTTTGTAAATGTTTAAATATTTTTAAATTTGATTGTGTTGAGGGCTAAAAACACGCTCAGCTCTCAGTGCTCGTGTGAATGCACAATCAAAAAGAAAAGAAGCCAGTGCTGACAAGAGATCCCTGATGGCCTGAATCAATCACAAATCCTCAAGTGAAATCTAAGCCGCTCTGTTTGGCAGTATGTGGTGAGTGGTACCTTTGGGGTTCTTGGCTTTTGTAGAGCGGGCAGCAGCCAGGTCAAAGTGTGCTTTGTCTACGTTCTCACACAACAAGATGATGCGGCACAAGCAGTCGGCAGCAAACACCCGCGTCACCCAGCGCGGTGCCACAGAGGGCTTGGACTTGTCATCTTCGCCCAGAGCTGTAAACATGATGTCATCGTCCATCTCGTCTTTCTTCTCAGAGTCTTCCTCGTCCTTCCCCACCTCAAACGTGACAGCTCCTCCAACTTCTGCAAAGAGTAGGTTGGCAAGTTCATTATACAAGGATTTAAAAGATTGTGAGGGCGCAAGAACACAAAATGTGTATGTAGTAATGCTGGGGTAGTATCAGTATCACAGCTCAAGTCCAAAGTGTAAAATGTTTTGCACCTCACCGTCCGTGCCGGCCTTTGCATCTGCATTACTACACAGGCTGGACAGATAATGTGAATGATGTTCAATTGGGAATGTGCTATCTTTCCCACAGTTGTATCTTTCACACATTGTATCGTGTTGCAGAGTCACCTGTAGTGGCTGCCAGGACATCCTTGCAGAGTTTCAGCCAGTGCGAGAGCTTTTCCACAGCAAGAGAGGAGAGCATGTGGCCCAGTGTGTCATGGATGTCAGAACACAGCTTCCTGTCTGTCTCCCGATCCAGCATGCCAAACAGAACCCCCTCTAGACCCGTCTCTGTGATGTTCAGATCTGGACCAGGGACAAAATCAACAGAGTCACTGTCACATTGTTCCGTTTAGAAGTCGTGACTATACAGAGAACGTCCTTGTCAGCTTATACTCACTGATAGCGGTGTTGTCCTTGCTGTCTCCAGCCCTCTTCGCCAGGCTCATGGCGTACTCGCACACCTCAGCAGCCTCTCTCTGGGCAAGCTGCCTCAGACAGGCCACAGCGGCACGACGCAGCAACAGGTGAGAGCTGCACAGGTGCACCTGGAGGGATCCACAGCACAACAACTCTTAAAAGATCATGACAGACCACAAATATGTGTAGCCTGAAATGCTGCTGCACGCACTTTGTCAGCCACTCATGTATATCACAACATCCATAAGCATTGATAACCATGATTACTGAGGCGTCTTACACAGAGACAAGGCACCAAGCTGGACAGGTTGACATGGCGGGGAGCGAACATGTGCAGCTGTTGCAGACAGGAGATGGCAGCTGCCTGCACCAGGGAGTCGGAGTGGTCCTGCATGATGGCGCAACCAACCAGGCATGACGAGCGGATGGTAGAGATAGTGGCACCGTTCCCTGGCAAACACACCGACAGAGATTAGGCAGAGAGACAAAAAGAGATAGCATTTTCAGCAGTCAGAGGATTTATGTCTCCAAGTCTTGACGGTGGATATAAATGGATTACACTGACACCTGCTGGGAGGGGAAGGGCATATTACATTTACAGGTCTTAGCAAAATATCTATACAGCCAACTGGTACAGTCGCAGTGATGCAAGGAACTTTGTGATTTTGTTACCCTGTAGTTCTGGTCCCACGGTGGTGATGAGGGCTCCCAGGCAGCGGCCCAAACACTGGTGCACCTCTGTGTGGGAGGGGGGCACAGTGAGGAGCAGGGTGAGCACCAGGGACAGGGTGGGTTCTACGTAGCCTCTGTACATGGGACCACTGGAGTCCACGATTAGAGCCAGAGAGTGCAGGGCCCACGTCTGGCAAAAAAGGGATGGAGAAAGTCTGAATTAGTATCGTCTAAAGCATGAGAGATACATTTAATGAGGCAAAGCTGTGTAGATCACATGCAACAAAAACAAAGCTGGTTGTGATTTTTTGTTTTCATTTCATTTTCACAATGAAACACAATAGACAAACAACATAGGTAGGCCCAAGAAAACGGAAATACATTCAAACAAAGGAGACAACAGAAAAGACAAAAATAGAAGACAATTCAAACCTTCATACCTTTCTTTCATTTCTCTCCCAACACACCCACAACCAATTCAGCTATGGGTGAATTTTACACCATTCTTTCTGAGTAATTCCACTTACCTGGACTTCGTGGGAGGATCCATCCTGGGCCAGAGCTAACAGGATGCTGACGCTGGTCTTCAAGTGTTGGCCTGAGCCAATTCCTCCAACATAACGATGCAGACAGCCTAGAGCCAGAGAATGGCCCGTCCTTGACACCACATCACGGGCTGACTTCAGCCTGAAGACAGAGGAGGAGAGGGGATGTGATGAAAGTCAAGGTTAAAGAGACATTTTAGAGACAGATTTAGTGAGTTTAATATGAGGACTATTTAATATGAGGAATATTTATTATGAGGACAGTGGAAGACTGAATCTATTGGAAATTGGAAATGTTGTGATTAAGTTGATTGTTTTAAAACTGTTCCCCTATTTCTGAAATTATCTATGACCTATTATGTAATGTTTCAATTGTTTTTCTGTCTGTAACTAAATATGTGGCTGCTCTTTTGACCAGGTCTCCCTTGTGAAAGAGAATCGTGATCTCAACAGAAACATCCTGGATAAATAAAGCATTAGGGTTAAAAAAGATAAATTCTAGAAAATACATTTATATACTACAGGATGTGACGACTTGCTTACTTGTCAAAGCTGTACTGTGCCATCCTGGCGATGAAGGTGGCCTCTCCAACCACCTGAGCCATCCTGCCCAGGGCCTCTCCAGCAGCACAGCGCAGGATGGGGTTGGGATTGTCCAGGGCTCCCATCACCAGGGCCAGGGCAGACTTACGCACCTCCTCAGGACCCAGAGTGCTCTTGTTCTCTGCCAGGCCCTTTGATTAGGAGAGAAGGAAGAAGAGAGACATTATTGCTCACTGTGCATTTCTGTCTAGAGACTCAGAGGAGGATATGAAACAGGTTTTTCTCACCTTGAGGGCACTAAGCACTGCAGTGAAGATGTTCAATTGGACTGCCTGCTGGCGAACTCCCTTTGCCTGCTTTATGCACTCTGCAAAGTGGTCCAGCATCTGCAGCCTGAATCACATACAAAGTCGGGTCAAATTTATTTCAAAAGTGCTTTTAAGAAACAGGCTTGACACAAAGAGATTTGCTGAGCAAAAATGGACATAAATACAGACCAAAACAATAAAGAACAAACGCAGTTGTTGATGTGTGGCAAATATCAAAAATATCCTACAGCAACTTTCTACAGCATTAGGATTAAATAGCACATTCACCTGTGTTTGAAGGAGACATGGGGGAAGACCACACCGAATAGGGCCACTGAGGCGTCGATGACAGACACGCCCAAAGGGAGAGGCCCGGGGATGGCCTCGCCTACGGGGACTCGCAGGTAGATGGAGGAGGGATCATGTTCCAGAGCTCCACTGCCAGATGCACTGTTGGGTTGCAGCTAGATAGGAACCATCATAACAATATTATATTGTATAGTATAGTATTATATGTATAGTATATTTGGATTCTTCAGATGATTTTATGTTACCTGATCCTCTATGGACTTGTGGTCAGTCTCCTGTAGCCAGGAGCCCATGAGCACACTGTCATCATAGTGACAGAGGGAACGCAGCAAGGAGGTGGTGGTGTTGGCCGAGTTGTCAGTCAAAGTGAACTCGGCCACCAGCTCCCTCAGGAGGGCATTGAAGCTGCCTACACAAGAAGATTACAGGGTTTAAAAACACCTTCCGTGGGTGTTAACAACGTTCTGAGAAGAGCACGGACTGCAGAAACGACTGTATTACCTTCATATGTCTTGGGAGGCAAAAGGGCCAGGATGTCGTACAACCTCAGCCTCACCATAGCTGCACTGGCCTTCAGATGAGCACCATGGACCTTGATGATGGCAGGGACACTGACAAAAGGAGGAAACACAAAAAATGATATATCCATAACTTCTTTATTACTATATCTGAAATGTAATCAGGACACCACAAAAACACAAAATTCTGAAGGAAAAATAGTTATCTCCCATTAGAAATTAATGGGATTTGTGTGTTCAAAAATCCTGTACACAAACCCTGTACTGTACATTATTATCTCAAGAACTTCAGCAAGTAGAAATTAACGTCCACTAAATAAAAAACACCCTCATACTCACTGAGACATCATGGTCATGGCACATTCGATGGGAGTCATCAACCTACGGATCACATCTTCTGTAAGCAGTTCTGGACAATGGGCCACAAAACTACGCATGGCTACAGAAGGGAGGAAGAGGAATGCTGGTCAGAAATGTGTACCATGACATTACAGAGCATGTGCAGATATGCAGGATGGTGTGTTTGTTTACCACACAGCGCCCCGGCTCGGCCCTCCAGGGTGACCTGCCAGGTGAAGGAGTCTCCTCTGGCCTTTTCCGCCTCCAGCTCCTTCTGGGAGCGAGGGAACACATTCCTCCACAGCAGCAGCATCTTGGGAAGGTGATAGCGCACCAGGGAGGGACCTGGGCACACAAAAGAAGGCACAAAGTGGTGGTCATGTTGGTGGTGAATGTTTGATGGTATTACTGACAAATCAAGGCCAAGGGATAAACAATGTCAGGGAGACTCACCCAGGGTCATGAGGGCCCCCAGCAGCAGCCACCCTGCCTGTGTGCGCTGCAGGGACAGTCGACTGTTCTGAGCGGCTGTCCGCAGGAGGTCCTCAGCTATACTCACCACCAGCTACAGGGAAGGAACCACATAGAACTCAATCATTAAAACTAACCAGGGGAATGACCAAGACTGGTAGGGCTACCCGAAGAGGAAAAAAATACCTATTTGAGTATACAGGAGAATGAACACCAACTAGAGCAATATCAAATGAACAGCCTGGGTATCATTACATTCTGAGGCTACAGACCTTGCCCTTGGTGTGGGGGATACCCAGTGGGCACTGGTGTACGCCTCCCAGTAGGGCAGCCATGGCGAAGCTGTAGCCGCTCACAGCCTCGGGGGAACTCTTAAGGTTGTTGATGCGCTCGGCACAGCGGTCCAGCAGTGGGGTCAACTGATAGGGCAGCGCCACGGCAACGCAACGCAGGCACCACGCAGCGGCCAAACGGGCCGCCATGCTCGGGTGGAGCAGCACCGAGGTCACGGTTTCCAGAAGTCCTGGGGAAGAGGACGTAGGATACGGTTTAGGCAGTGGAATTCAAAAAGAAAGAAGGTATGTGTTTACATTTAGACTGAATGTTGAGAATATTGTTTTAGACTCTCCTGGAAACCCGTTGACATCACTTACTCAAAGTGGGCGAACACACATGGAAAGAATATTATGTATTCCAACCAAAGAAAGAAGTCGGTTTAACCGTTTACATAGCAAATCAAATGTTTATACCAACTCTTTCATACCAAACAAAGTTACATTCGGAATAGGCTAGTCTATTCCATTTGAGGTGGTTAGATGAGGCATTGTTATTTTGATTAGGGCATTATTCTGATTATTGATGGATTATTAGGCTCCAGGTAAACCGAATTATGTTTACTGAAACTTTAGGGTATGAAAACAAAAATATGATATCCCATATGATATTGTGTGTGCCTCACCTATGGAAGGCTCCTGGATGAGCGGTGAGGCTGTGGCACTCAGACTGTGAACCAGACTGCCCAGCTCTTTGAGGGCGCACACCATAACATGCTGACTGGCAGAGACATCCGCTGCCCCTGCCTTGTTCTCTCCGCTGATGTCATTCACTACGGCCTCTGAACACACGAGTAGTAGTAGAAGAGAAGGAGACAAGAAGGATTTGTCAGCAGAAAACATAAAAATTGTCAAGTTGAACAAGATCCAAAACCTTGTCAACAAATGCAGCAAAGTGTTGACAAGTGATTACACATAACTAAACTCTGTGATAATAATAATATGCTAATAATCACACACAGCATGGTTGGATAAGGTGGCCTGCACTGAATCACAACTAAGATTGTGAATTTTCTCAAATATAATACAGTGTCATATTTCAAAAGTTAACCGTAATCCTCTGAAACTATTGCATAAAAGAGGCGTAATAACCCAACTGGCTGGCCACCTTAGCATCCATGTGCTGTTGTTACACATTATCAATCTGCAAAGCCCTGCACCTACAGAACTAGAAATCACACTACTATCTGCCACTTACACAGAACTCTGAGGATTTTTTTTCTCCACAAAACAAAAGTGCAAAATGTTGTTTTTATATCTCTATGAATTAATGGCTGTATTGGAAGATAAAAGTGACAAATAGAAAAATGTTTTTCATTTTCATTTCATTTTTTTCAATGTAACCCCAATTCAAATAAATGACTGTCAAACCTCACTACAAGTCAATATTCATGAATTGGAATCCTCAAAGCTCTAAAGGAGGCAACTGTTAGGTTTTATCTTAGAATGTGGCAGTAAATCTCAGAAAAAAACGAGGCAAGAGTAAAATGCAAGAAAGGAAAGAGAGATCGCGCTTAAGGAAAAGGTAAATGAAATGACTTTAAAAGTAATATGGTAACCGTTTCTCTAACTGCGGCAGTCATGTTGTTCCGCAGGGTTGCGGTTCTAGAGATCAAAGATTACAGGACGGCACACAGAGCAGAGAAGTCCCACTTCCATCATGGTTCCAGGAAGTATTATTCCCAATTATATTTAGCATACAGATTTCATTATCATTTCAAGTGGTTCCACAGATTCAGTAGGTCTGAAAAGCTACAAGCAGCAAGTATAGAGAGAACAGTAAAGAGCCCAGGACCGAGTTTTGAGGCAGGGACACCAACATCTTTTTCAAATGCTGTTCTAACATCGAGAAGTACAACATAAGAAGTGTTATGACATGGTTTTCCACAGCAAAGGTTTCAAAGGTTTCAAAGCAAATCACAGAGTAAGAATCATCGTTTTTGAAAGGAGACAAAGGTCATTCTAAAAATGATTGATGTGATGTACTGGGGGAAAACATGACATCATTTGGAGGAACTAAAATCAATAAAACTAAATGATGGATAAAACATCAGTACTTGCAAATATTATGTATTGCTGCTGAGGGGCAAAAATGGCTTGCATCTACTGAGTGTCAGTTGATTTAGTGGCACATGCAGCTTTTCTGCTTGTGTAAGCCATATGTTAACAGTCAGTGAGGCTTATGTTATCTGCCGCTTAGGGTTTGTAATGCGTTAATAGAATGTGAATAAACAGGCAAATAGCCATGTATACTATGCAAGCATGTGTAACTTAAATGTTGACTTGGCAATGGATAATGTTATAGCACCTGCTGTAAAACAGTTGAAGAAAAGAGGGGGGTGATCAAAAAGGAGCAAAAGCGAGCAAAAAAGCAGGGAAAGCAAGAAAAGCCATCTGCACACACAGCACAAGCAAACCATGCAAAAATCAGAAAAAGTATTAGAATGGTGATTTAAAAAGGAAAAAATGTAATAATGGATGAGTACTTACTCTGTAATGCTCTGAACCGTGATATTTCCCCCCCATCCTCCTTACCCACAGCCCTCATCTGTTTGCTGATAGCCTGGCAGATTTCCTTGCCCGCTGCAATCTGCGCTTTCTCTCCCAGCAAGCCGCCCAGGGTGGCGCGTAGCATGAAGGAGACACAGCGCCGCGAGTACACAGCCTCTACATGCGTCTGTGTGGCCCGTGGGTGAGACACTAGGTCCAAAACGTGGGACAGGAAAGTGGCAAAGTTGCGCTCCAGCCACTGACCACCAAGCGTAGTCACAAACACAACATAGGCCTGGGGAAGATGAATAAGGAGTGCAAATGGAGTTACTGAATCAGACAACGCTGCCTCAGATTCTTGTTATGTTTGACTGAGGGTGAATTTGCCTCACCTGCGTGATGCCCACCCGCACCTCCCTGCTGACAGAGCCACCCCCCTTAAGCATCTCGCCCCCGCTCTTCAGGAAGCCAGATCCACCACGCAGGAAGCCAGTGGCCATTAGTTCCAGCACCTCCTCTAGGGTGGCCCGCTTCACGTTCTGACGCATCACTAAGGACAGAGGATCGGGACCATTAGCTACGAGAGTGGTGAGCTCGTCTACTTAACATGAGTTGAAGCAACACAGTAGATCAAGTTTGCACATAAACTGTGCGACTTAAGAGACCCTCACCGGCTGCTTGTTTGGGCATCAGGGCAGTGGCCATGACTGTCCCCAACAGTTTGGATACTGCTACCCGAACCCCATAGTTGGAGCCTTCCAGGGCTTTGAAGCACAGCGTGGCCACGTTTTCTAGTTCTGTGGTCCACATGAATACTGCCTCATTCTGCAGCTCCAGCAGGCACTGCTCAGGCAGGAAGAATAAAGATGGCAACCGATTAGTAACATTTACATTATACATGCAAAAGAAAGTCTGAAACATTTCACACATACATCTTAAAAATTGATTATGCATACAGTAATATATTAATACACTGTTTATACCTACCCTTACAATATTCTGCCCCACTAAAGCCATATTATCAATGATGTGATCTATAAACAGGAAGTTGTCTTTCACAATAGAGAAGAACATTTGCACAACTCAACACATTTTTTACAGGGCTAGGTCAATATAAACGACATAAGAGCAAAAAGTCTGTTATGGTGGACCGTGCTTATTCTAGCATGGCTTAAGGGCAAAGTCAAGGCTAATCATTACTAACACAATGATCCCAACTAATCATCTGGTCCCTCCATCTTTATGAAAGCAGTGGGAAATGCAATCTCAGGTCTGGTGCAGAATCTCCAATAAAGGCTCAACAAATGATAAATGACAAATGTTGTTGTCAGAACAGTGAGTGACCATTCCAGCCTTGGTGATAAGGAACTGTTATCCTGGAAGACACTGTTGAACATGGATCATGGGATGAAGTGTGATCACTCCAAATCTTTCCAAAAAATCCAAAAATGGGTTCCAAATTATTCTAGAGAGGCAAATTACTATGTTTGACCAGATAATTGTATTTTCTAGAAAATGTTATATTAGGCTGTTGTTTATATTATTTTACCAGCACCTTAATTAAACTGAATGGCATAAGAACAGGGTACATTTTTGCTGGATTAGCTTCTGCAATATTCCACAAAACTGCTTGAGAGAAAGTTTGAACACTGAACTGAGCACTGAACATTACTCCCCTAAAGGCCACTGGATTGATTCCATACCAAGAAACAACCCCACCTTTCGAACCCTTCACTGGGGCGGGACTTTATATTAATGTCACATTTAGTTTGACCACACCCTGCACATCTAACATCTAATTCTTGAACAGTCCCATTAGACTTTCTCTGTAACCAACCTTTGCTACTGCGCAGCGCACTGCCATGGATCTGTCTGTGAGCAGGGAGCGGGCGTTCTTGTAGATATCCCTGTGACATGAAGCTGCAGCCCCACCCAGTCCGCTGAGCACCTTCTGCAGACTGAGGAGGATCTCCCCTCTGCCCTGGGACTACATCAACAAAGCAAAAGGAAAGGGGGAATTAGGAGGATTGACATATATGTCAAAGAAGGAGTTGCTGAATCATAAATCTTTCTAGCTATCCATTCCTGTTCCTATGTTCCAGTATCCACTGTGTAACCTATACATTCCTCCTAATTGACAGCTCAATGTTTGATTCTTAAACATACCTCTGCACTCTTTAATGCCTTCAAAAGATTGTTAATGGTATCTGGGAAGGAGCTTCCCAGCATCCTGCCCATCTTCTCATAAAAAGCCCCAACACATGCAACTGCAGCACTGCAAGAAAAGAGTTATCGGTGTTAGAATAAAGGTGGAAATCATAGAGGATTTTCAAAAAAAAAAAAAAAAATTCAATTTCTGATACGCATAATGTTTTTATCAGTAATAGAGAAGCAATATTCTGATGAGGATTAAAACATTTTTTTTTAACCTCATAACATAGAACTGCCATAACTCTTCTTCCATTTATTGTCAGCCAATCAGTCATGGCACTCAAGTCTCCCTTGAGAAGTGGGAACTCTCAGTATTTAATGTTTAGACTGGCTTTTATGTAATGTTTCTCATGAGTTGTTGTGCTTTTGTTTATTTAATTCTACCATTTCTTTCACGATGCTTCTTTCAATTATTTTTATTACTTCCACCTGTGAGGTTTGTTGGTTTGTTAGCAAGAAGGATGATCAGGATCTGGGATTTCCACCATTGGACAATTACTATTTTTAGCCATAACTATTGCAATGCATTCACATGCTGGTGGGAAGGTGCAACATCTGGGACTTCTGAGAAGTCGGCTGCTAATGCCAGTATTGCATTCATGTGCTACTTAGTCCAAAAATGAAGCCCGAAAGACGAATGATAAACAAACATAAACTGTTACAGAGGCTGCAGCTTTGCAAATTGTTCAGTGCTGGCGGTTTTCACCAAGTGTCTTGTAGCGTTCAATATGCTTTGGTTTTATTTTGACTGTAAAATACTTATTTTTTAATGATACGTACAGTAACAACAGCGATAATAATCTCCATCATGCACTAAATTCAAGTCCAGGGCTTACAGCACATTATCGTGTATACCAAAACACTGCAGGTCATAACTGATGTGGTCTCATCCACTGCTAGTGTCCATTAGTGCCAGCAAGAAACACCACACATAATCTGCTCACACACACTTAATCCCCCTTTTTAAACACAAAATGACATTCTGCAGATTAACATTTGGCTTTACTACTAATACCCTTGAGGATGGGCATATATACCCAAAACTCTGACAGCCATGTTGAGCAGCTTATAACATAACGCAAATGTGTATGATCTTAAATGTAGTGTATATTATAATATACAAGCTATACAGAACATCAACCTGAAATTAGAGCTACTAGCCTATGAAAATACACATGGATGTGATAAATGGGAGCTCACAGTTTTGTTGGCAAGTATGCAGGTGTGTCATCCTTGCTTTTGATGATGTCATTGCACTTATCCAAAGTCTGGAAGACTGTGAAGGTGTCACCGATGCTGTAGAGGGTAGCAAGGTTTTTGGCCAGCAGTTTTCTTGTTGGGGGTCCAGGAGCACTGCTGATCAGTCCTGTCAACTGCTCCACCAGCTTCTTCTGCTTCTCCTTCACATCCACCTTCCATTCAAACACAAAACTAAGTTATAAACTGTGTAGCATAAACATTGAACACCTACTTAGCACACAATGTCCAAATCTGAACAGTCACCTTATTTGCTGCCACAAGGACTTTATCCAAGAAGCGGAGCCATTCGAAGATGAAGACGGGCCTCTTTGCCTCAGTGATCTGGGCCAAGGCATCCTCGTTGAGCAGCAGACTATGAGCCAGCTCCATGGTGAGGACCCAGCAACAACCAACAGCTATAGAGAGTCAGGGATCTTCTGTCACTGCCGTATGATGATACAACCTCGCCTCTGTAATGTGATATCAGGGGGCATGTCTTGTCAGTAAATGTTCCTCTTAAATCAGCACTTTCTTGCAATCAGATTATCACCTAGAAAACAGGAAAATAGCTTTAGCTAGTTTAGCTGCCAAAGGTCTGAGGCTTTTTTACACTTACATTTACAGTCTGTCACTCACTAGTCAGGTTTGTGGAAGCTGTACAGTGGATGGGCCCACTAGAACTGAGCTGTCATTGTTGTGATAGCCTTTAAATGTATGTTTAATGGTCGCAGTGTATCTGCTAAAAACTAAAATATCAAAACTGGGTATCGTTAACGTCCGATGTACTGTGTTGACAGCTGCCTGCCTCCAGCTGTGTTGGTGCGGTTGATAGGCGAGCTGGTTAGCAACCTGACGTTAGCTAGTTTCTACGAGCAACAAGCTAAACTCTGGCTACCGCTCCACAGACTCTCGTCCGCATTCAACATCATCTAGCAAACATTTTTAAAACATTTAGCTGCTGAAAAAACTGCTCAGAAACAATAGCCACCTGGAGTTTGGGATATATGTAATTTGAACATCCTACCTGTCTTTCGCTAACCCAGGATGAATGACGACGTATCATTGAGTATTGGAGGTGTCGCATTAAAATATGTCCGATGGGAAACAAATAAATAGATTATTAAATTATTTACGGAAAATGTAGCGTGATATCTTTTGTATTGCATATTCCAATTATTTGTCTGCGGTAATATGCAATTGTTTGTTCTGAAATAATTTATATATGTTATCGTCAAAAGCCCAGGAACTATGCACCTATTGCATAGCTTGGAGCTACTCGGAAGGTATTGTTGAACGACCCAAACATCAGTGGAAGCAAAGCAAATGCAAAACCGGAGTATTAATTGAGGACTCGAGTTGTTATTTTCTACAATATTTCAGTTATACGTGGGCAACATGTCTGACGATGAAGAGGACTATATGTCTGACGCATTTCTCAGCAAAATGTAAGCGGTTTGTTTAACTTGGATTTGTATTGAAATTCCTGGGAGTTGAAATTGTGATATGTTATGTTGCTATGCTATGTTATACTGCGCTATGGTTTCAGTCCTATTAAGCTTATTATGTTAGCTCATTGAGGCATATAAGTTACATTAGAGTTTTCTGTCAGTTATGAAGATCTAGAAGTGGTAGCTGAGCTCTCTAACCTAAAAACATTGATGAGATATGTAACTAACAGGTTTATTTGCCATTGTTACCTGTTCCCCCATTGACAACTTTATTCTTCTCTCTGTCAGACAAGATGTGAAGCCTGGTGTACCCATGGCAAAGCGGGTAAAAACAGCAATGAAGAGGGAGGCACAACAACATGAGAAAAACATCCAGAACCGTCAGAAGACCTTCAAAGAGCAGGAAAAGGAGAGCAGAGAAGCAGCTCTGCATAGCTCAATCAGTAACCAGAACAAGGGATTTGCGCTTCTGCAGAAAATGGGTTACAAAGCAGGACAAGGCCTTGGGAAGGAG